>NC_091684.1:131015000-131640000 GCF_041296265.1 Equus caballus | reverse complement strand
CCAGTCACTGAAAAGCGAAGAGGAGGGGGCAACCAGTACTCTCAGGTGGGCCTTCCTCAGCATCCTCCTCTGGAGAGGGAAAGGGCACCACTGAAATGGGCTCTCCAGGAGAAGAAGGGATGGCAGTGTAGGTGGAAGGAATGTGTGGACAAAGGTGGGATCCCGGAAGGCTGTCTGGGCAGTCCTTAGCCTGGGGTCTGAGCTGCCACCTCACCTGTCCCCTCCTAGACACCACAGACCCCAAAGATGAAGCCTGACACCCCACCCTTGGAGCCTGAAGGGACTTCTGCCTCTTAGCAGGAGGGTCTCTTTGCTTGCATCCACCCTTCCCACTGCCTTGCGCTGCATCTGGGAGCCTGTGTGGTTTCCTGGAAGCAGGTAGTGGTTGAAGGGGGCTGGATGACCCTGGCCCTATGGCTGTTCCCTGCACAACTAACTATGATGTTTTTAATTGTACCCCACCTTCCCCATTTTTAAAGCTGATGTGAAAAATGCTGTATTTTTTATAAACTGATAAACTTGAACTTCTTGGCACTTCTTGGGCTGGCTGCAGAAAAGGTCTGGGATGGCCAAGTTGGGAAGTCCATCTCCTCAGCAAGGCAAACTGAGCCCCATCCCAGTCCTCAAGGCCATTGCTCTCAGAGGACAGTCTGCCTCTGCAGGGACAGCCCCTCAGAGGTCATGCATAGACCCTGGCCCAGGCAGTCCAGGCTCCATAGCTCCTGCAGTCTGGGATTCCTCAGGGCCTGTAGCTGCTCCCCCTGCCTGGCCCTGACTAATCAGTGCTCCTCTCCTAGTGGGGGCAAGCCAGAACCCACCCAGCCCCAGGCCCCCTGCCTGCTGACAAAGAGGAGGAGCTTCTTAGCTCGTGGTCTTTTAGCCAGCTGTGGTCACCAGTATCCCCCATCTCTCTCATGGGGGCTGCAAACCAGACCCTGCACACACAGATAACCTTAGATTTTAGCCCTTACCTCAAATGCCTGGGAAAAAGCCTTCTGCCCTCAAAGCCTGAGGATGGGCGCTGAGGGGAGTGAGTAGGGGCTACCAGCAGGGTTCCTGAGCCAAGGATTTATTGTTCAAGAGGTGGCTCATCCTGCTTCAGGCTGGGGAGGCAGAAATGAGGAGCCCCCAAAGCCTTCCACAAACAAAACCCCGCCCTCAGGGACTCAATTCGGTGGGGGCTGCAGCACGAGCAACAGGGACCGCACTTGGAAGGGAGAAAAGGTGAGCTTTAGGCGGGCGTCCCGAAGGGGCAGGTGGCCAGCAGGGTCGCGCCGCTCCAGGAGGTCGCAGCTGAAGAAGAGGAGGGTACCATGAGGGCCCCGCGAGGGCAGGACTCCCACTCCCACCCCCATCCCGCCCCGTGCCCCACTCACAGGACGGCCTCCTGAACCGGCAGCGACGTGTGCAGCCAGCAGTCAACGTGGCTGCCGTGGGCCTCGTACAGCCTCAGGACCAGCGTGCGGCCCTGGGGGCTGGTCTCAGCCTGCAAAGGGAGGCGGGCGGTGGGCAGGGAAGTGGGCGGGCCCAGCCCGGGGTCCCGCCCCCGGCGCGCCCCGCCCCTTGCCTGCTTGACTGTCTCCAACACCACCGCGGGCGAGGACACGGAGAAGGCGCTCCAGGCGGCGGCGGGCGCAGGGCCGGGGGTGGGCAGCGCCAGCAGGGGGAAGTTGACGCTGTAGGCAGCGCGGATAACGCCAGCGTCCTGGAAGGAGCCTGGGCGCGGACCAGAGAGGGACGCGTGGTGGAAAATGGGGGTGGGGAGCGGGACTGCGGCAGTTCTCCCCATTGACTGTTGGAAATCTAGGCTCAGAGAGGGCGGAGGCGTCTGGGCACGGTGCTCACCCTCGTGGGGCATCAGCGCGTAGGTGAACTCGTGGCGCCCCATGTCGGCAGTGGCATCAGGGGCTTTAGGCGCCCGCAAGCTGGGGTAGGGAGAGTGGTACAGGCCAGGCTGGAGCTGCTGTAGTTCTGGCCCGGGAAGACCCGCGCCCCACGCCACTCCCCAGCCCCAGTGGGCACCCCACTCACAGTGAGAGGCTGAGGACGCTGCCTCGCACCGACGCGCCGTACTTGGAGTCGTTGAGCAGGGCCAGCCCGAAGCCGTGCTCTGACAGATCCATCCAGCGGTGCGCCCACACCTGCAGGGCAGAGCCAGACCCCCTTGGGGGCCCTGCCTCCTTCCTGTGCTCCAGAGCTCCTATCACTAGAGTGAGGGCAAGCTCTGGGACGACAGAGCTGAACTCCAGCTTTCAGGATAGGAGGCCCTGGGCACCCCACCCACCAGTCTCAGCCTCAGTTCCTCATCTGTGAAATGGGGATCCAGTACTTACCCCACCAGCTGGGTCTGAGTATCAGACTAAACAAAGCATTTAGCACAATGCCTGGCATATGTTAGGAACAGCAAATATTGATCCTCCTCCTCCTCACCTCTTAACCACCAATTAGTCTCCTCCAGCCAGGGAGGATCCAAACCCCCTACCTAACTGGATGTCAAACCTCAAATCGAGCCCAGTCCCAAGAGGTGTTGTAGTGGGTGGGCCGCTGCAGATGTCCGAACTGGACCTCATAGGTGGCCTGGGGGCTCCGCACACGGGCAGGGAACTCCACCTTCAGGAACTTGTGGGCCTCATGCCAGTGCACCTGGGGTGGAGGTGGGGGGGGCGGCAAGGGGAGGCAAAGACACACACAGGCTTAGGGCTGGCCCCTCCTCACCAGCGACACCTGGGGAAGATACCTACCGCCCTGCTCCCTGCTACCTCAGTGTGGAAGCGGACATAGGGGCAACCAACATCTAGCACGACCTCCTGGCTGAGCCGACTGTTGGCACTGATCTGCAGCAGGAACCAGGCGCTGCCCCGCACGCCGCCCTCAGTGCCCACTGCCAAGGTTCCTGCCTGGCCCAGCACTGGCTTCCTGTGGGACAGGAGTGGGAGGTGCTGAGCCAGGGGAGGCTGATGGAGGAGCCCAATAGGCCTGTATTCCCACCCCACCATCAAGTCCTGTCCACCCGCACCGTGTCTCTAGGTGGTAGTCCATGACGTCCCATGCGTCCCAGTACAGAGGGACATCATCAAACAGCACAAACTGGTTCCCCACAGTGCCCTCAGCAATGGCCTCCCTGGAAGGACATGGGGATTGGTGCTTTATAACTGGATGATCTTGGTCTCTCCAGCTGCTTGAGGTGGGGTAGGGCAGGGTGAGAGGCCCAAGGAACAGGGGGGACTCCTAGCCCAGCCTGCCCTGTTCCATGAGTTGGTCCCAGCCAAGAACCACTGTGGGCTCCTATGGGCAGTGCTGTAGTCAGGGAACAAGGGAATGGAGTCTGGGATTCACAGGAGAGGGCAGGCATGGGACACAGCAGTGAGGGGTTGGCACCTGCCAGAGGCCACCAGCACCAGGGATGTCAGGCAGCCAGTCGGGTCCAGCCTCACCCGGATGATGCCGTTGTCCAGAGTCACAGAACCATCAGTCTTGGTGGGAGGGGGCCTTGAAGCTGAGTCTGCAGGGTCTTTCCACAACCAACAGCACCCCACCCCAGCCCCGGCCCTGCCTGACCACTTGTTTCAGGCTAGGGAGCTCAGAACTCCCCTGTTGTTAAGGTCAGCCCAGGACATCCCCTGGCCCCCATGGGATGTGCCAGTACTTACCTCTTGCACCACGAACACAGGCTGCTGGGGCAGCAGGGGCTGCAGTGAGGTGGGGGCAGGAGCAGGAGCATAGCCCATGCTGGGTACTGTCACCAGGGCTGGGAATGAGGCCTGGGCATCAGTGCAGCCTCCCTGACCTTCCATGAGCCTCGCTTGGGGGGTGAGGGCATTGAGAGTGGATACTACTACTACTCTCCAGCCAGAGTGGATGCTACTCTCCAGCCTGGGGCACCCCAGGGCAAAGATCCCCAGGGAAGTATCTCCACCTCTCAGTCTGGCCTTGCTCCCTCCTGCTGCAGGGCAGCCCTTCTCCCAGCTCATACCTAGGCTGTGGGCCCCGCCAGGCCTGGGCAGGGCCAACACTTCAGTGCGCTTCCAGGGCAGTGTGTTGACAATGAGGAGGCCCTTGGGACCTGGCTCTCCAGCACACAGGGCGGCGGCTGCAGCACTGAGCAGTGTGTTGCCATGGGAACGGATGTCTAAGGAAAGACTAGTCAGTCATGGGTGGGCAATGGGCCTGGGATGACCCCTGAGTCCCCCACAGGGGACACCCTGGGCTCGGCCCTGGGTGTTAGAGAGAGCAATGGGAATGTCATGAGCCTAACCTTCATAGTGGCACATGGCTTCCTCCGCCACCAGCTGGATGCAGCTTCCAGTCACCACGTCATGGAACTGGTTCAGGAGCAGGAGCCTGCAGGGGCGAAGGGCAGGGATGGGGAAGGCCAGGAGGGTGGGAGGAAGGAAGGCTGGGAGGGGCAGCCACAGAGGTGTCTGGGGTGAGGTCAGGTGGGTGGCAGGAGGCAGAAGCTGGGCTGACCTCCAGAGGTCCTGCAGCTGGGCTGCCGGGTATAGGAAGTGGGCACTTCGGGCCAGGGCCAGGCTGCTGAGCAGCTCCACGTCGTGCAGGATCCGCTCACATTCCCGGTTCCCCTTCTTGATCTGAGCCCAGGGTGGGGGTTATCAGTCTAGAGTCTGTTCAAGCATCCCAGGACACCTTCCAAAGCCCTCCCTGCCTCAGAACCCCTGATGGTTCCTCAGGGCCTCCTGGTTAAAGCTTCTCGTGGGGGACCTGTCCCAAATGCCTTCCTCCTCTCCCCTCATTCCAAGCCCCTCCTCCTTCAGGGATCCTCAGTCCTGGCTCCTCCAGGCTCCTGACCCACCCAGCTCTTGCACTTCTCTCCTCTCAGCTCCTCCTTGGAACACAAGCCTCTTCCCCAGGTCTGGGCAGGCTCTGACCCCTGCTTCCTTCTCTGACCCTCTGCAGATCAAGGGCACACCCTCCCTGCTCAGCTGGGCGACCAGTTCCTGACCTGGGCATGGGTGGTATAGGTGCCATTGTGCAGCTCCAGGAAGAGCTCCCCGACCCATGTGCACAGCTGCCCCGAGTCGCTCTCCAGCGCTGAGAAGAGTTGCCCCGGAGAAGACAGCTGCACTCTGAGGGATACCATCGGCCTGGGTCTCCCAGCCTTGAGGGGCCACATGGCTCACCCTTCCTCCACGCCAGAGTGGACAAGAGATTCAGCCGCGACAGAAAGGAGCCACCCCAGAAAGCTCCCTTTCCACACAAAGCCAGTTCTGGACACCCCAAGAGAGTTCTCTCTCTGGTAGGTTTAGGTCCCTTCCCACGCTCAGCTTTTTCCCCACCCCCACCCCCAGGCAGAAGTTGGGAGGAGCCCATGGTCCAGGATTGGAGCAGAAGAAGGCCCAGTGGAGGGATTGGGCCCAGTGGCTGAGCAGAAAGAAGGGCTCAAGGCAAGGGCTGGGGGCAGGACTGAGTGAGCACGGAGGGCTGCTGGCAGGCTAGCCTGACCTGGGCAGCCCATCTGTATTGCGCAGCCGCTTCAAGCGGTCCACCATGGTCTGGGTGGGGCCGCCACCTCCATCCCCAAAGCCAAAGAGAAAAGCACTGTGGTTGGTCCGCCCTTTGTCCTGATTTTTGGTCACGGTCTTCAGCACCTGGACAGGCAGGGACAGGTCAGCATGGGTCAGCCTAGGACAGGATACCCAGCCTCTCCACCCTGACCCCCCTACCTCAGCTACTAGGTGCTCTCTCACCTCCTCCACACTGCCCTGCATTCCATATGAGTCACCAGGTGGGAAGTGGGCCAGCACACGAGAGCCATCCAGCCCCTCCCAGAAAAAGGTATGATGCTGCAGTCAGGGAGACAGGGGCAGAGGAGAGAGGCCAGAGCCAGGGCTGAGGCAGAACTGAGCCCTCCAGACCTGCCCCTGCCTGGTGTGTGACCCTGGGGGAGGCATGTCCTCTCTGGGGGAGGTTGGGTGGTCTGTTCGGGACCCCACAATAAGCCTGGGGAAAGGTGAATGGGCCAGGTGGGGACCCAGGCCCACTCTGACTCTGACCCCCTGGGGCCTGCTTACCGGAAAGGAGTTCACCAAGTTCCAGCTCAGCTTTTGGGTCAGGAAGTGCCGGATGCCACAGCTGCGCATGATCTGGGGGAGCTGCGCTGAGTAGCCAAACGTATCTGGCAGCCAGAACTGTGGGGAAAAGGGCCTCTGGGGCATGGGAACCAGGACTCTTGGCAGAGCAGCCACAGCCTTAGCCCCTCATCACACACGACAAGCTCCAGCCCCATCTGCCTACAGGTGCAGCAGCTCCCAGCCTACCTCGGAGCACATCTTCCCAAACTCCTGCAGGAAGAAGTTCTGGCCCTGCAGGAACTGCCTCACCATGGCCTCTCCACTGGGAAGGTTCCCATCCTGGCAACGAGGGAAGAGGGAAGTGCTCGGGGTCAGCATCAGCCGGCGAACAGGCAGGAACTCAGGCCCACCCCACCCCATCAGGAGAAGCCAGAAGCCTGACATGGGCTACCGCCATGTGCCAAGGCAGTATCCATCTCCTTATTTCAGGCAGGACTGTCTGTGTGCCAGAGGGGAAGTTCCCGGGACTGGGTCATGCAGATAGCCTGTCACATGCTTAAGACCCTCTTCCCCCTTGGCATCCCAGGCCTTAGGATTCCAGGGACTAATAAGGGCTGCCACAAAACGGAGGCAAAGGGCAAAACTGAGGAGGGAAGGCCATGACGCTATGGCCTGAGGCTGAGGGGGTGCAGACTGCACTTACCATCTCCACCCAGGTGCCCCCCACAGGCACAAACTGCCCACGGCAGGCGAACTCCTGGAGCTGGGCATGCAGCCCAGGGTAGTGGCTCTTCACCCACTCGAGCTGCTGTGCCTGTGGGGCAGGTGGGGTGGGAGCTGGGCCAGGAGTGATGAGGACCCCACCCAGGGCTGAGTATCTGGGGCCCAGTGGGCAGCTGAGGGTAGGGCAGAGCCATGACCCTCAGGCCTGAGAAGCCCTCGGACCCTCACCCTCAGACCTGTTGGGCTTCAGGTGCCCCCACACAGCTGTCCCTCTGACCTGGGAGCAGACAAAGATGAACTCAGGGTTCTGCTCCATCAGCTGCACGGCTGTCACCCAGCTCCGGGCACATTTCCGCACAGTTTCTTTGAAGGGCCAAAGCCAGGCTAGACAGGGAAGAGGGTGGAGATAAAGGGTGGAGGGTGAGCAGCAAGGTCCCCAGCTCCTCACAGATCTCCAACCTCACCCCTGCCTCCCAGCACTCCAACCAGGGCAAGCCTGGGCCTCCAGAGGGTCATCCCAGCTTTCCTCCCATCCTAGGCCCTTTTCCCTGTAAAGCCCCGTGGCATCCCTCCAGAGCTGTCACTTCAAGTCACTCCTGCAAGGTGGGAGGAGAGGGTGGGGAAAGGAGACCCACAGGGCTATCAGGTCAATTTTACAGCTCAGCAGATGGAGGCCCCAGGCCCTGGAATAGCCTCACCCTGAAGTTTAGATATCTCCAGAGAAGATCCTGTAAGAGGCAGCAGGGGTTAACTCTTCCCCTGCACACACGATGCATATCCCAGAACAGATGGGGCTGCCTGAGCCAGCCATCCTGAGTGAGACACAATAGCCTCTCCTGACCTCTAGGCCTCAGTTCCTTCCTTACCAGCCTGGAGTTCCCCCCAAACCTACCCACTCAGCCTTGGCACATCAGAGAAAGCCCTTGTTCTTGTGGCTCAAAAACTTTAGCTGCATCAGATTCAATACCTTGGGGAGCTTGTTAAAAATGTGCATTTCCCATAAGCCTCATAGGTACTGCAAACTCATCAGGTTCAAATCTGAACTCCTGATCCTCCCCAGGAAACCTCCACCTGCACTTTGAGCTCCCATCTCAGTAACTCCCATGTCACTCTTCTCTGAGGACTTGACACCCATGTCAAACTCTTACTCTATCCGCACTCAGTTCAAAGGTCACCTCCTCCATGAAGCCTCTCTTGAATCCCCCTGACCCAGCTGGGTTAAGCGCCTCTTCTGGGCTCTCCAGACCCCTATACTTCCCTCCATCGTGGCACCAACTGTGCCTGCCTATTTTGTGATCATCAGTCTCTATAATCCTACCCTCTATTATCTACCATGGGGCCACATGGGGCATCAGATTCTGTTGAAAGAATAAATGAAGCCACACCTAGCAAAGCCCACAGTCCAGTCCCCTTGCCCCATTTTACACATGGGGAAAACTGAGGTCCAAGAGGAGCAAGAACTTGCTGAGGATCACACAGTGCTTCCAGGGCACAGCCAGGGCTTCAAGGGCACTCCTGCCTCCCCCAGCTAACCTGGCCAGCTGCTGCCCTACCTGTATCAATGTGACAGTGCCCCATGGCGTGGATGGTATGTTGGCTTTCACCTCCACGTTGGCCAAAGAACTTGGAGGCCAGGGCCTGGGCCACTGGGAAGGTCTCAGGCTGGGCAGGGTCACACACGTTCACGATCTGGTTGGCTGTGTATAGGGCCTGGAAGCTGCGCTGGTTGTCTTCCCCGAGGCCCTGCAGGAGGGTTCTGCCCCTTAATCCCTGTCTCGAGCAAGCAGAGTCTACAAAACTAGGCCCTGGCTGATCTCTCAAGGGTTCTCAGCAGAGCTCCTCCCCACCTCCAACCTTTTGCTCCTGCTGGTCCCCCTGCTCAGTACTGTCTACCTCCTCCCTTTCACATAGGGAAATCCTCTCAACACTCAGGCAGGCAGAAACACTCACTATTCTGGATCCCCAGAGTCCAAACTATCTGACCCAAGAAACAATCTCTCTGCAGCAGGGCTCTGGAAAGTGACCGGGTGGGGTGGGGGTGTCCAGTACCTTGGCCATGCCCAGCAGCAGCTCCAGATCCACCAAGAGCTTGTGGACATCTTGGTGGAACACGGCCAGCTCAGCCCGGCTCACTTGGAACATCTTCTCTGGGTCAGGGGCTGCAATCATGGTTCCCTTACCGGCCCCCAGGAGGCCATTGCAGGCTACTTCCACATAGAGGGTCATGCTACAAATGTGGGGAGCAGCCTCAAGTCAAGGGACTGGCAGAGGACTCTGGGGGCTTAGAGTGAGAGGACCAAGGAGGCAACTAGCTGACCCCTCTCCATTCGCCTCCAGGATCCACCACCCAGAGTATCCCACTGCAGTGCCTCAGGTGCATGTGTGAGAAGATCACGGTAGAAACACCAGACTGAAGGCATGTTCTGTGGATGAGCATTCTACCTCGGTCAGGGAGAATAAGTAGCCAAGTTTGGAACCGTGTGAATTATGCTGCTATTTAGCCTTTTATTTGCAAAAGCTGTCTTTACAAAGCACTGACCTGGTCTCAGAACCCTGTTTGCATATTATAAACATGTTTGGATCTCCAAGGTCCAACCTTTCAGAGAAAGATCCATCAGCCAACACAGGGCAGGCCACTCCTTGGAGCAGCATGTGGGCTGTGTGCTCTTCTACTCAGTCGTCAGAGAGCAAACGTGACTTCCTTGGGGAAGCCTTCCCTGACCCTCCTCTTACCCCTCTCCCAAGTCTGGAACAGATTTCTCATATCGAGCTCCTAGTGTTTTCTTTCAGAGCCCTCATCAGTTTTGTAATTTTTTTTTTTAAAGATTGGCACCTGAGCTAACATCTCTTGCCAATCTTCTTTTTTCTTTCCCCTTCTTCTTGCCAAAACCCCCCAGTACATAGTTGTATATTCTAGTGGTAGGTCCTTCTGGTTGCGCTATGTGGGATGCCACCTCAGCATGGCCTGATGAGCAGTGCCACGTCCACGCCCAGGATCCAACCGGCAAAACCCTGGGCCGCCAAAGCAGAGCTCGTGCACTTAACCACTTGGCCACAGGGCCGGCCCCAGTTTTGTAATTATATAAGCATATATGAGTCTCCCTTGATGTCAAAGACCACATACTCACCATCATACTCCTGGTGTCTGGAAGCATTGGGCACACAGCGTTCAATAAATATTATAAAGTAAAATAATGTCTAAGAGGAGTTTTTAATGATGTCATAAAATGCGCATGTTATAATATAGAATCAAAAAAATTAGAATGCAAAATAGCAAAGAAATACAACCTCAACTAGTAAAAACTACACCTGAAAGAATTCCTGAGATGAATGATGAGATGTTAATAATAGTCATCTCTAGGTGGTGGGATAATGGGAGCTGTTTACTTCTTTGTGCTTTTCTGTATTCACCACAAGAAGGCAAATATTATTTTTATGTCAGGAAAAAAAAATCCTGCTTTTAAAAAACAAACTATGAGATTTGAGGATGGTTGTGTTCAAGGTGGGTATGTTTCTGAGATCACTCTGGGCCTCAGCTCCTCTTCACCCACTGGTGCCCCCTCCCCCACAGCACTGGTCAACCAGGGCACAGGGACTCACTCACCTCCGGGGGTCTCCTTCCCCCAGCCTGTCAGTCAGGACATAGCTGGTCTTCTCCCCCTCTTTGGTCAAACCCTGGTGGGGAATGGAGTGAAAAACACAAGGCCTGAGGCTTTTGGACAGTTCAGGTGAAGTATAAGCTGAGGGAGGCTTATACTCTGGGTCCCCAGCTCTGGCTCCTCTCTCCCAGGCAAGGGCAAGATTGACAAATCAGGGAACCCTGGAAGCAGGGCCCCAACCCCCTGGCAGCCAGTGCCATGACCACCAAATGGCACCTGTTTATCAGCAGAAAAGCCTCTGGTCTTATGGGAAGGGTCTTGGGCAGGCATCAGGAGATCTGGGTGTGGCTTCTGGTGAACTCTGTACCCCTGAATAAGTATCTGAAGGGAAACTCTATGAAGTCAAGTCAGGGACAAGTTGGCCTCATTCTCTGCTTTGTCCTCAGTGCTTAGTACAGGGCACTCAGGAGACATTTGCTGAGCCAAGGGAGGGAGGGGGCTAATGAGGGAGGGAGGGGGTTGCCATCTGTCCATACAGGAGGAACAGTCCTAACCTGAGACTGTGAGTTAGTCCAATTGGAATGGAAGCTGTGTGAACCTGAGCAAGTGAACTAACCTCTACATAACTCAGTTTCTTAATCTGTAAATGGGCGTAAAGACTCACCATATAGGATTAAAAAGATTAAATGTGATATAGTTGGATAGATAAACAAGACATTTAATAGTGGTTATATCTGGAGAATTGGGGTTGAGGCGGTAAGGAGAGATCCATTCCTTCAGGGGAAGAGGACCTAAATTTTTACTTTTTTTTTTTTGAGGAAGATTAGCCCTGAGCTAACATCTGCTGCCAATCCTCGTCTTTTTGCTGAGGAAAACTGGTCCTGAGCTAACATCCGTGCCCATCTGCCTTTACTTTATATGTGGGACGCCTGCCACAGCATGGCTTGCCAAGCGGTGCCATGTCTGCACCTGGGATCCAAACCAGCAAACCCCGAGCCACCGAAGCAGAACGTGCGAACTTAACCGCTGCACCATCGGGCCAGCCCCAAATTTTTACTTTATATTATCCAGAACTGTTTGAAAGTTTCCCCCTATAAGCATATATTACATATAATAAAACTTAGTTTATTAAGAACTAAAAATAAAAAGTGATATGTCCTGCAAAGCCACTAGTCTGGCACCTGGCACCTAGTAGAGTTAATAAATGCATCTGTTGTACTCAATATTACTATATTTGATTAGTAACTATTTCCAGCCCAGAATGGTAATGTGGTCAGTCAGTGGCAGGGCTGGTCTAGCACAAATTACGTTGAGACTCATCAGCTATCCATTTGACGTCCCAGTATGAGAGGGACCAGTTATACAGGGGCCCAAGCGGCAACTTCCCCATTTCCTGAAATTCTGATACCACCCTGAGGCAGAACCACTCAGCTGTGGCTTCTCCAGAGACCAGGGCTGAAATGCGACCATACCTGTCCCTAGGAGAGGGCTCCTCACCTGGACAGGTTCCCCATCGCGCCACACCAGGCCTTCTCCATCACTTTCCCAGCGAAGGTGAACTTCCTGACCCACCCATGCTTCCGGGATAGTCAGCTCCACTCGGAACCAACAGGTCCACCATCTGCAAGAGAGCCACTGAGATGGGCCTAGGGATTGAAGCTCTGTCCTTTTGACATATTTCCTTGGATTAAAGGTTAGCAGGGGCTTGAGACTTTCTCCAAGCATCTGCAGCATCACAAGACATTCGGCTTTGATCCACAAGATAGGAGTAACGGGATGTGCAGCAAGGTGAGGAAAAGAGGCACAGTTGTCAGGGGTCCGTGATCCGTCCTAGAGTGTCCTTCCTAAGGGGAGTCCAGGGACTGGGAGAGGGGGGGAATGAAAACTCCCATGAAGACTGAGGGACCAGGGAGCTGTTCCCAGCAGAGGGTGCTGCTCTGCCCCAAGAGGCTTAGGTCCAGGGCAGAGGGCCGACATTGGAGGTGTGGCCCTCGGGGATGTGAGCAAGCCGGGAGGGTGACCCTCCCTTTGGCCCGCTGGCTCCGCCCTCCCTCTGAGCGTTACCCACGTGGGTCCGAAGCTGTCGCCGACCTGCGCGGGGCGGAAGTCTTGCTGGACGGCCTCCTGGTAGGGAAGCCTCTCCGGCGTCAAGAAACTGGAGAGCGCGGCCACCGGGCAGCTGTCCCCGAAGAGCCTGGGTGGGAGGGGCCGGTGGGCACGCTCGAAGCCGCCCCCTTTCCGCCCGTAGGCCAGCCGGCGGGTGGGGACACACGTTCCCTTGATCCACCGCCGAGAGGGCCGCCCCACACCACAGCACCCCCCCAACCCCTCCTCTCGGGCCCCTGGCCTGTCCGCCGCGGGCACTCTGTCCCTCAGCCCTGGTGGCCGCAGCTTGAGTTTCCCCCCGGAAAGGAAGGCTGAGGCGCGCGAATGCGGCCCGCTGGCGCCCCAGGCGTGAGGGCCACACCTGCCGCGGAGGTTACAGTCGGTAAAGTAGAGCGGCGACACGAATTTCTCCACCCGCTCCAGCGTAGTGCGCCAGTGCTTCAGCGCCGGCGCCGCCGCCATTGCCATCGCCGGGCGCCCGCTCTTCTCCCCGGAAGGCCGCCGGCGCTGCCGGCGCGGTCCACGGCCTGGAACCAAAGGTTCCGGCGCCTTCCAGCCCCGGGCAGCTTTTCTTGGAACACCAGCGGCTCTCTGAAACTCCGCCGCTGTGAACTTTGAGCAGGGAGCTGAAAGCTAAAAGCCGCGCTGCGGAGGTCTTCCTCTATCTTGTCCGAGCTGGTGGCCACTGGGCAAATCCCTACATAAAATGGGAAGTTGGACGCTTAGATTCTCCGAAAGGCCCGGGCCAGAGACAGAGGAATATTAGACACGACGGGCAGAAGCCTCGGCTGCTGCAAACGCAGGTCACCCAGCCTCAGAAGCACGCAGCGGGTACCCCCTTGCCCTCCAGTCTCAGCCCGACCTCTGGATCTGACTACCTCCAAAAACCTCTCTGCTTAACATGGAAAGAGCGCCAGGGAGCGGTGCTTCCAAACTGATCGGCAGACACAGTGATAAATAGAGAGGGCTTTGCATCTAGTAACCTGCTTCCTCTACAATGTATTTTAAGTGTGTACCTAATTGTCGCACATCACCAGAAACTCTGGAAAGATTTTGTTTTGAGATGGCAGATCACAGCATAGCATTCAAGATCCTAAGAGAATAACATTTCACCACACAAGACTGAAGAGTTTGGAGACGCCATAATGCCAGAAACACCACCGATTTCAGTCTCACATTACCCTTATAGTCCATTGGCTGCTTTTCTTCCCTGCTAGGATTGCCAGGGAGTCCTTGTCTATAAAATCATCAGGAAGAAAAATATATACACAACATTAGCCCTGATATTTTAATGGAAATACTGACCAAGTCAAGTTTACAACATTTCATTGCAAATCACATGGAAAGGTGACTAAGTACAGAATACCAAATGTAAGTTAAAATAAAGGTAACTTGCTTCTATAATACAGGCTGGGTTTAGAGCTTGGAGCTCAGATGTCAGAAGGCAGGAGGGATAAAAATGCTGCTTGTGAAAATCCTGGCTGTAGGGGAAGCTCCCCCCGCTTTTTGGTTGCACTGGTGGGTTGGGTTTTCCTCCTGCCCTGCAAGCATAACTACTCTGGACATAACCCTGTGCAGATACAGCAACAGCTGGGGCTGCCCCTGGTCAGGCCCCATAAATCTCCCCCGTAATTCCAAGTCAACAAGATCTTTCTTGAACAAGCACGGAGGATTAGGTGAGTTATTGCTAGGAAAACCTGAGATCTTCCCCCCAAACAGTATGTAGCACTCTACCCCCAAAGTCAGGCACTGCCCACGCTTCATCCCAGGATCTCCTCCCACAAGGCTCTTTTGGACTCAGTCTCCTGGCCTGGATCGCCCTCATCTACCCACCCTCCAGCAACAAACAGTCTAAAATCAGAGAAGTCTGTGTGTGTTTCTAAAAGTCCAGAAGACAATTTCTGGTTTTTTGGTGGTAGTGGTGGCGACTTTTAATTAAAAAGCAAACAAAACCACACAAAATACTGCTGGTTACTTTACAACTATGACTAGGGTAATGGTTGCTGAAAAAAAACCCCACCAGAGTACTAGGAGGGGCTCAGGTGGTCTTTGTTCAGAAAGTCCAGGCTGACCACATATAAAAATCCTAATCACTCATGTTTAAATGCCTGCCAGTTTAAATTTATGTCATTAAAAAATATTTATATATATACACACACATTCCATTTGTGGTTGCTAATGAAATGCGTCAAATCTTCTCCCTCCCAACTCCATTTATACCACACACCTTACATACACTTCTTTTAAATACTGATTTGGTATTTAAGTTGTTCACCCCCATTTACAAGAAGGGTAAGAAAAAATAGAGACATAAAAACTACATAGCTGAACAACTTACCCGAATATAAAATATTTCCAAACAGTTGAAATAAAGGCAAAAAAAGTACTAAAATAATGAAGTATTCTATTTTAAAAATTTGGACTTTTTGACTTGGGCAAGTGCAACTGATTGCTAACTGAAGCAAAGTCCTGTTTGTGCCGTGGATGAGGAAGTGAAGCCCAAACCCTGCTTCACCACAGGGCTCTGCCGAGGGCAGGGGACGTGGGCTCAGAGTTTATTCCTTAAGTAAGAACCAAGCTTTATTTATTTACAAAAAAAAAAGAAAAAGTTGGGGCAAGGGGGAAGACAAGTTTTTCACAAAAGTACTACAATGGTAACTCCCTTTGGTAAAAAGTGTAATAAATGTCTTGTACATCTGTTCATAGGTACTAAATCTGAAGCCACAGAGAACTATGGTACACAAGAAGCTAGAGCAGTTATGCTAGCACATCAAAGCATATTTCTTTTAATAAAAAATTGACAGTATGTACATTATTTACAAAAAAAAGAAAAACCAAGTTAAAATTGTGTGTGTGTGTCAGAGAGTAAAGCTGGTGGATGGCACTAGGGTAGACTAGTAAAGAAGCAGGTACAAAACAGTTCCACGGGAGCTAAAAAGGACGACTCATTTGAACATGTTGAGGTTGAGAACCAGAGGAGAGAGTAAAGGGTAGGCAGCAAGGACTCATCAGGAATCAAATCCACAAGATGTTAATCCCAAAGCCAAACTGCAGGTCCCAGAGAAAACCTAATGGGTGATCTAGATGTGCTCGCGTGACCAGGGGGAAAAAAAAAATCAAATCCAGTTTTTTTCCTCTTGGGGGGACAGGAGAGGAGCAGTGACTGTCCGAGTTACAATCCATCTGAGCGTTGAGTCCTTCTCCAGTCTGTCAATGCACGCCCATCCAGTCAAAATGTGAACAGCATCCGCTTCCCTCATTGAAGGTCAGGCCCTAGGAGACTCCAGTCCTAGCTCTGCTGGTGTGTGCAAGCAAGCTACATGTCTCCATGCTTGCATGCATTTCCTTCCCCCTCCAGGGCAGGCTAACACCCAAAACCCTTTGGGAAAAGTTCCAGCTCCAGCTTTGTAAGGTATCCACGTTCCTTATATATAGCCCACTTGGTGCCAGGTTGCACCAGCCACACACAGATCAGGTGGCCATGTCCCAGAGAGGCCCAGTGAGGCTTGAAAGGCATCTTCCTTGTTTCTTCAGTATGTGTGAGGGCACATGCCCTCACACACACCACCCCCCTCAAGTTATCTGCTCTGGCTTTGCAGTTATGGGGCTTTAAATACTGTGCCGTATTTGACACGGTACTTGTTAATGCTCACGAAGTGCAGGGTCTCTGTGTCACAGGTGGTGGTACAGGGCACCAGGCCCTCCAGCCCCTCACCCATGAGCCACTTGCTGGTCTCCGCTGCCATTTCACGGGGCACATGCTCCTTGGTCCATTTATCTACCCAGGCCTGGAACCTCTGATGTAGCCGCTTGCTAACACGCTCATGGGACTGCAAAACAGAACAAGGGAAAAAAACATGAATCCAGGCCCAAAAAACCCTTCAAATACAAAGCCCAATTCTGTCCTAAAGAAGCAGAGGAAAGATGTGGGCTCAAGTCGCTGATACCACTGGTTAGATAAAAAAAAAAAATTAATAAGGCAATAGGAGTCTCTGTTTAAAGAAAAGAATTGAAGGAGGTTAAGAACATAGAGCAGGTAAGGAGTTGGGCCCCTTCAATGCCCACACAGGTCTGGGCAAAACGAGCTCAGTGCTTCTCAGTGTAAGCATGCATTAGTATCACCTGGGGGACTTGATACTAGGAGATTTCCTCACTTCCAACAATCTGCATTTTTAAGCCAGCAACCCAGCTGATTCTAATGTACCCTGAGTGAGATACAATGAGTTGTGGTTGTCGGTCATTTCTGCCCACATGGCAATCCACTTCTAATACGACAGCGCAAAGCAAAGGGTTTAAAACCCACTCTCCCTTCATGGTAGCACCCTACCCTGCCCAGTAGAGTGCCAGGCACGACAGATCTTCAGTGGAGGTTTACGTTCCTACCTGGATACCATATGTATCCAGCATATGTTTATCAGTGCCCGTGTGCAAGGCAGAGTAGGGGATACAAAGATGAACTGGGTGTTGCCCAGCTCCCCAAATAATTTGAATCAGAGACATACAACATACAGCACCACGAGAGAAGTACGTTAACCCACCCACCCAACAACTGCCACTTGAATGTTGTGTAGTTCTTTCAAACGTAACCAGTTCAAAACAGAGTGCTTGATTTGCCCTTCAACCTGACAATCCTTTCGTATTAATAGACCCCTAAACTTCCCGTTTACTCAAGAAAAACAAACAAAACCAAAAACCAAAAACCACCAGGCACCATCCCTGATGTTCTCCTTTCTCTTGTCTCCCCACATCTCATCATTACCATATCCTGACAATTCTATCTCCAACCTGTATAATTCTTACAAGTCCACTGCCACCCTGTTAGTCCAGGTCACCAGCACATCTCATCTGGAGCAGAGGAGTCTTCTGAGTGGTCTCTGTCCTTCCAACTTTATGCCCACACTCCCATTCTCCTCACAGCAGTCCAAGCCATCTTTGGCCTCTGAGACTGAGTAATGTGGTCCCTGCCCGCCCTTCCAACTTCGGGCATCCCACTTTCTTTATGGCTCAAGCCACACTGATGTTTTCAGTTTCTGGAACATGCCAAGTCCTTTCCTCCCTTCTCAGCCTTGTACTTGCTTGTTTCCTTTGCTGAGAAAGTACCAACTCCTAACTCTTCAACAGGCTCGGTCCTTATCGTTATTCAGGCCTCAAGCATCACCTCCTTAGAGAAATCTCACTCAACAAAAGCAGGGCCTGCATGCCAGTTACCCTTGATCACTTCACCTAGTTTCTTTTGTTGATCATGCGTATCACACTGCCTTGTATGTTGTACTTCATGGTTGTGGTCCCATGGCCTGCATACCTGTACCAGGAAGCTTTCACAATTGAGATAGCATGCAAAAAGAGAATTCATACAAGCAATACCACTTGAAACATAAATGTTGGGAGTAGCTTTAGTGGAAGGTGCCATCAGGTTTTACGGTTTGAATTGTATCCCCCCAAATTCGTATCTTAAAGTCCTAACCCCCAGTACCTCAGAAGGTAGCCTTATTTGGAAATGAGGCCATTGCAGATCTAATTAGTTAAGATAAGGTCATAATGTAGTAGGGTAGGCTCATAATCCAGTATGACTGGCATCCTTCAAAAGGGGGAAATTTGGACACAGACATGTACATAGGGAGAACACCATGTGAAGGAGGAGGCAGAGATCCGCAAGCCAAGGAATGCCAAAAATTGCCACCAGAGGTTAGGAGAGGCATGGAATAGGTGATTCGCCCTCTCAGCTCTCAAAAAGTTCGAACCAATTCTGCCAACACTTAGTCTCAGAATCCTAGCCTCCAGAACTGTAAGACAATAAATTTCTGTTGTTTAAGCCATGCAGTCTGTGGTACTTTGTAACAGCCTCCTTAACAAACTAATATACTCGCTTACTCAACAATTCTCAAATCCAAGAGGAGGTTTTCATAAAGGAAGAAAAACAATCAGAAGCCTCTGGGGTAGGCCTGGTCCTGGCTGGGGAGGGAGATGTATAGAGAAATTCCAGTTAGTGGTTCTTACCTGATGAGCCCGGAGCAAGGCAGTCCTCCGATACATGTAGTCCTCTGACTTGATCACATACACCATCTTGTAGGAATTTAGCTTGAATCTACACTCCAGCTTATCCAGGCTATCCACATTCTCCATGGTCTTCTTGCTGTTTCCTTCCTTCCCTTCTTTTTCCTGCTGTTCTCGACCACGCTGACACTTCCGGATCCGCCGCAGATTCCTACAAAGAAGGAAAGCCCTGCAGGATGAGAGCTTGTCCAGACCCCAATTCCCATGATTCCCCCCTAAAAGGAGTTTTCCTTATTATACACTTTCACAGCACTTTTCACCATTTTATTTATATACATATAAAAAATGTTCAATGGTTTCATTGTTAAAGAAAACCAAAATCTTAAGTGCAGAGATACATGGAATACAAAGTAGAAGTCTTCAAGCATCCCCTAACTCCTGATTCTCCAAATCCCACTTGCCTTGGCAGAGGTAGCCAGTTAGTAGTTTTGACTTAAAATCTTCTAGCCCTTTCTAATTAACATATATAATCACTTGCTACAGTTCTGCTTTGGGATTGTTCTTTAAGACACTATAAGGTCATATTATAAATATTTATATTCTATTATTCTCAACTTTTCACTTAATGCCATGAAGATTTTTTCACTTCACTACACACAAATTTGTCTCATTCTCTAACTGCTGCAGAGGAACGTGCCTTAATTTAATCATTCCTTAAAAGGAATCAATCAGGGCTCCTCATCTGAACCACATAGCACAGAAAATTATCTGAATGCTTATTTTTCCAATTCTCCTAAAGATGGTACACAACTACTGCTATCCTACATACATAGGAAAGAAAGGCGGTCACCTAGACAATTACATTGTTTCCAATACTTTGCTATTGAAAACATTGCTTCAGTGACTATCTTTATATACATGTTTCCTTTAGAACAGCAGTTCTTTCGTCCAAGGATCCTTTGGGGTGCCCAAGACCCTTTTCAGGAGGTCTGTGAGATCAAAACTATTTTCATAATAATACTAAAACATTATTTGCCTCTTTTTCACTGCATTAACATTTGCGCTGGCAGTGCTAAAGTAACAGTGAAGAAAAATGCTGCTGGTGATACTAAACTATCCTTAGAAATCTTTGTATGCTTCTCTGGCCATGCACTGGCAATTAAAAAAAGAAAGCTGGTTTCACTTAAGAATGTCCTTGATGAAGAAATAACATGTTTTACTAAATGCCAGCCCCTCAGTTCACATCTCCTTAATGTGCTGTGTGATAAATGGGAACTACACACACATACAGCACCTCTGTGTGCTGAAATACAATGCAATTCTTGAAGAAAAGCCCTTGAGCACTCGAGTCGTAAGTGGATCACCATTTTTACCTGAAAGAACGACTGACTAGGTGGACTAGTCACCCTGGGGTGTTTGCCAGATATTTTCTCAAAAATGAACAAAGGATGCTGACAATTCAAGGAAAACAACTGAACATATATTGCCAATGATAAGATTTAAAGTTTCAAGTAAAACTTTTGAATTTTGGTAAATTGGTATTGGTCACCATGAATTGACAGCTTCCTACTAGTTAAAGATGTGTTTGATGAGATCAATGAAAATATTAATAAATGTGATTTTTTTGGATATTGCAAAATGAAAATGTGTCAACATTTGGTAGGTCTGCATAACTTAACTAACATTTTTAACCAATCACAAGAAGTTATAAAACGATGCATGAAAAAAATTCATTCAAAGTACAAAATAAACCAATGGATTTTCACATAACTATGTGAAAAGTTCATTGATATTTTCATTGATACTGCAACTAACCTTTAAGAAACTATCACTTTAGAGAGTTTTGTTGTCATACCAAAGAATATCCACAATTATCTGAAAGGATATGGAAATACTTCTTTTTCCAGCTACATATTGGAGTAAGGCTAGATTTTCTTCACATATTTCAACCAAACAACATAGTGCAAACAGACTGAATTCAGAAGCAGATATGAGAACCAGCCGTTCTATTAAAGCCAGACACAAAACAGATTTGCAAAAATGTAAAGCAATGCTGCTTTTTCCACTAATTTTTTCTTTAGAAATAGCTTTTCACTAAAATATTATTTATGATAACATACAATGGGTTTCAAATTGTTATTGTGAAAATGAATTCATAAACATTTTAAACACTTCTCAGTTTTAATTTCTAATACAGTGAACATTACTAGATACAATCTACAGAAATAAAAGCTTTTTGGAATACTCAATCTCTAAGAGTGTAAGGGGTCTCAAGGCCAAAAAGACTGAGAACCTTAGCTATAATAGCTATAAGGCAAATTACTAGAAACTAAAGTTCTAGGGTAAAGGTCCCTTATGTTTTAACTGCCCTCACCCCGGAATGATTGTATCAATTTCTATTTTCCTCCACAGTATTTGGAAGCGTCTCCCTTTCCCACACCCTCTATAACACTGACTAAAAAACTTTTAAAAACTTTGCCAACCTGGTAAGAAATACACGATACTATGTTTATTGTACTGTTTCATAAGCAGAGACTAAGTGTTTGTAGAGAGAGGGGCCTGGCACAGAGCAGCTGCTTGAAGCCCACTACATCAATCGGTGAATGGAAGAACCTGGCGGGGCCCTTCTGCTGCCACGCTTTTCCACACTCTGATTAGGACTAAGTCTAATGATACTGGGATAATACCTTTCTGGAAACATAAGACATGAGATTTCAATTTTAAACTTTTGGGAAGGAAGAAAGGCACTCGACTAGAGCAAAATCTATTATCTACTTCTGAAACTCTGTTTTCATCCTCAGATAGAGGACCAGCATTACAACTTGCCCATATACTAAAAAACTCTGTGAAGAGAGTTAACATAGCAGGCCTAAGACTGCTATCCTTTGAAAGGCCTGCTTACAAGGTTGTCCCTTGGCTTGAGTTCTGGGATCTTGGATTTTGGGAGAGTCTTCAACATTTCCTAAATGATTAAGAGTGGCTCACTGTACCTAAACTATTTGTACAAAATATACAGTTTATGCTGAAAACCTGCTTTCCTTCGGGGAGTCTGGAATTTTGGTACATGCTAGGCAGAGGGTGCCCACATGACCAGGATCCAATAAAAGACCCTGGCACTGAGTCTCTAAGGATTCAGTGAGCATCCCTAATGAGCTTCCCTGGTAGACAGTATTTCAAACATACTGTCAGAATCCAGTGCTAGAGGAAATAAGAGTGTCCTGTGTGACTCCACTGGAAGAAGACTCTTGGAAGCTTGTGCCTGGTTTCCTCCGACTTTGCCACAGGCACCTTTTCTCTTTGCTGACTTATCTGTGTATCCTCTTGCTGTAATAAATCATCACTGTGAGTATGACTATATGCTGAGTCCTGTGAGTCTTCCCAACAAATCATCAAACCTTAAATCACATTCCTATCCAACAAAGGGAAGTTATTGCTGATTCTCTAAAACTTTCATCTTCCTGATGCTTAGCACACGCACCAAGTTCATGGTATAAGAGCTATATAAACCTTGATTTAGTGTCCTCAGAAAACAGAACAATGAATAGAAAAAGTGAAAACCAAGTCATTTAAGCCTCCATTCCTCAACTGTGCACAAGTGTGTACTGCTGAGACATAACTTGGTTCACTCACCTTGGGAGAAATACTGGTTTCCGTGCCAGATGCTCACGAAGCTCAGGAGAGGTAGTATCAGAATTCATATATCGCTCCACATAGTCTGACCAGCGCTAGGATTACAAATACAAAATACGGGTAGGGAAAGAGCACAAAAACTGAACTCCATCCTCATTAGCAAATTCCATGAATGTCTGAAATCCTTAAATTTCAACATCAAAAAAATCTTTCCATAATGACAAGTTTATTACTTGGTACTGAAACACAGCTTAAAAATTCTGTTAGATAGCAAAACCCAAAGTTTCTCTAAGATACTTAAAAGTTATCAGAAATCATAAATAGGTAGAAGCTGGCTCACTGACAAGTTTTATCTCCCCATAGAGGGTTTTGTTAAAGAATGAAAGGTATGGTGGCAAATGTTTGGAAATCAGTATCTTTCAAATTAAAATCTGGATTTCTGGCATCTCTTAAAAAAACTGGCAACCATAAGCCAATATTCCCACAAACCAGGCCTCCCCTCGATATCCCAACATCATCCATGTGGCTTGAAGCTCTCATTCACATTACCTGCTAGACCAGGCCACGACAGTCAACTCACTCTGTCTACTCTGTGGGGTTGAGAACTCCTGGCTTCATTTATCCCAATAAAAAGTAAACATGACACAGAGTCAAGATGATACTGGGCACATGGCACCTCATTTGTTTCGTATACTTTAGGAGAAAAACAGGAAAGCTGCCAACTATGAGATTTCCTCTGAGGAGACTGCTTTACTCAAGAGCTGGATGAGGCTGCCACCAACCCTAAATATCTACCATCAGGCTGCCCTTCTCTTCAGCTAAAGACAGGGCTGGAATGACCTGTACTTTAAGCATCCAGTCCTGACCCTTAAACAAGCCTAAGGACTACCTTGGCCTTCTATAAGACAGTCACTGGGCAGATTCTCAGAAGAGGACAGTTCTCTCAGCATGCAGTTTCTGCAATATATTTTGTCCATACCTCTGCTTCCACAGGGTCATCCGAGTTCTCCTCTTCTGTGTCCAGAAGCTCTATGGTCAGCTGAACCTGGCCTTGGCTCTGAATGAACATAAGCTGCAAATAAGAAATCTGAGTATAAACAAAAGACCAGCTCCACAGCTATAACCTAGCTGCTCAAGGGTTGGGAGGTGGGGAGGCAATAAAGTTCTAAAGCTTTGCTCCAATCAAAGAGATGAGGAAGATACTCAAAAAGGTTAGGAAGCAGGCGATAAAAAAGGCAAAAGTCCAGGTGACATCAGCATCATGGCAGAGAGTTCTCCCCATAAACTCCCCCTCAAAGATACAACAAAAAGGACATTCATATTCCAACAGAGGACATCCACACAACACAAAAGATGTCTGAGAGACCCACGCAGCCATAGTCGGAAGGTGGATGTGTTGGAGGCCCCCCCGAGGAAGTAGAAGGAGGTAAGAGAACATCTCTTTTCCTCCCTGAAGGATAGCAACCCAGGGACTGCATGAAGCCTCCAAGAGGAAAGAGAGGAGAGAGTGGCGGCCCTCTGCGGGAGCACCATAGATCTCTCCAAGGTCCCTCACAGCCCATGAGAAAGCGGCCCCACCCCACCAAGAGATGACTAGCTATCGTGGGGGTGTCTTCACCAAGCCAAGACCCCAGGAAAGCAGATAGTAAGGGCAGACCAAGAAGCCCCCAAGATCCTGCAGGAGAAAGAGCCCCTCCCCACCGGCCGGCACCTGGGAGCTGTCCCTTGGATTGAGGGGGGCTCAGAATACACAGCTCTTGACCCCCACCCAGTGGCAACAAGTGGAAGTGGCAATCAAACACTACCACAATGCAGAAACATAAATCTATGCTGTCTAGCAGTATGAAAACATATCTTCAATCTCAGACCAGAAGGAAAATGACAAGTATGCAGAAATCAATCCTGAAGACACAGAAATCTATAACCTAAATGACAGAGAATTCATAATAGCTATCATTAAAAAACTCAAAGAGTTAAAAGAGAATGCAGATAGACAATTCAACAAGTTCAGGAGCTACTTCACAAAAGAGATTAAACTACAAAGAAAAACAAATCAGAAATATTGGAGTTTAAAAACACAATGGATAGGACCAAAGCAGAACATGGATTCCTGAATGGTAGAGCTGATATCATGGAGGAATGAATCAGCAACACTGAAGACAGAAATATAGAAATGCTTCAGATGGAGGAGAGAGAACTAAGACTAAAAAGAAATGAAGAAACTCTGAGAAATATCCGACTCAATTAGGAAACACAACATAAGGATTATAGGTATTCAGGACAGAGGAGAGACGGAGAATGGAGCAGAAAGCTTGTTCAAAGAAATAATAGCAGAGAATTTCCCAAACCTGGGGAAGGAGATGGAAATCCAGGTGAAAGAAGCCACCAGATCTCCTAACTATGTCAATGTAAAAACACCTAGTGCAAGGCATATAGTTGTGAAGCTGGCAAAAGTCAACGACAAGGAAAAAAACTAAGGGCAGCAAGGCAGAAGAAAATAACCTACAAAGGAAACCCTATCAGGCTTTCAGCAGATTTCTCAGCAGAAACCTTACAGGCTAGCAGAGAGTGGAATGAAATACTCAAATCTTTGAAAGACAAAAACTTTCAGCCAAGAATACTCTATCCAGTGAAAATATCCTTCAGTATCATGGAGAAATAAAAACTTTCCCAGATAAATAAAAGCTAAGGGAGGGCCCGGCCCCGTGGCTGGGTGGTTAAGTTCATGTGCTCTGCTTCGGCTGCCCAGGGTTTTGCCAGTTCGGATCCTGGGCACGGACATGGCACCGCTCATCAAAGCCATGCTGAGGCGGCATCCCACATGCCACAACTAGAAGGACCCACAAGTAAAAATATACAACTATGTACCGGTGGAGGCTTTGGGGAGAAAAAGGAAAAACAAAATCTTTAAAAAAAGAAAAAAAAAAAAGCTAAGGGAGTTCATTGCGACAAGACTCCCCCTACAAGAAATCTTCAAGAAGGCCCTAATACCTGGAAAAAAAGGAAGAAAGGGGTTACAAAGCCATGAGTAAGGAGATAAATAGGTAGACAAAATCAGAAAATTATACCTATTCATCAGAACAGGCTAGCAAAGGCTCAAGCAAAACACTAATGATAAAGGGAAAGAAAACACCAAAAACAAAGATAATCTTGTCATTTTAACCACAAATTCATAAGATGGAATAAGATGTGAGAAAAACAACACAGGAGAGGGAGAGGAAAGAGATTCACAAAGCTTAGTCTAAGGAAATAAGAGGTCATCAGAAAATGGACTATCTCATCTATGAGATTTTGCATAGAAACCTCATGGTAACCACTAAACAAAAGAGTAGAATAGAGACAGAAATAATAAATAAGTAGAAAACTAAGAAATCCAGCATAAAAAACTACCTAGTCAAATTGGTAGTCTGAAGTACACAGGACGAAAAAAAATGAAATGCAGAAGAACTGGAAAACAAGCAGTAAGATGGCAGCATTAAGCCCCGATATATCAATAATCACTCTAAATGTAAATGGATTGAATTCTCCAATCAACAGACAGAGAGTGGCAGGATGGATTAAAAAAACAAGACCCAACAATATGCTGCCTCTAGAAAACACATCTCAGCTCCAACAACAAACACAGGCTCAGAGTGAAGGGATGGAAGCCGATACTCCAATCTAATGTGGCAAACAAAAGAAAGCAGATGTTGCAATACTTATATCAGACAAAGCAGACTGCAAGATAAGACAGGCAAAGAGAGACAAAGAGGGGCAGTATATAATGATCAAAGGGACACTTCACCAAGAAGACATAACACTTATCAATATCTATGCACCCAACACAGGAGCACCAAAGTACGTAAAGCAACTATTAACAAACCTAAAAGAGACATTAATAACAACACAATAGTAGGGGACCTCAACACTCCACTCGTATCAATGGACACATCACCCAGACAGAAAGTCAACAAGGAAACAGTGGAATTAAATGAGAAACTAGACCAGATGGACTTAATAGATATATATATAGAACACTCCATACAAAAACAGCAGAATATACATTCTTCTCAGGTGCACATGGAACATTCTCAAGGATAGACCGTATGTTGGGAAACAAGGCAAGCCTCAATAAATTTAAGAAGATTAAATAACAACAAGTATCTTTTCTGACCATAATGTTATGAAACTAGAAATTAACTATAAGAAAAAAGCTGAGAAAGGGACAAACATGTGGAAACTAAACAACACACTTCTGAACAACCAATGGATCATTGAAGGAATTAAAGGAGAAGTAAAAAAATATCTGGAGACAAGTGAAAATGAAAACATACCATACCAACTCATATGGGATACAACAAAAGCGGTATTAAGATGGAAATTCATCACAATACAGTCACACCTTAACAAACAAGAAAAATCCCAAATAAGCAATCTCAAACTACACCTAACTGAATTAGAAAAAGAAGAACAAACAAAGCCCAAAGTTAGCAGGAGGGAAATAATAAAAATCAGAGCAGAAATAAATGAATTAAAACAAAAAAGACAGAAGAAAGGATCAATGAAACAAAGAGCTGGTTCTTTGAGAAGATAAACAACACTGACAAACCCCTAGAGCCAGACTTACAAAGAAAAAAGAGAGAAAGCTCAGATAAATAAAATTAGAAATGAAAGAGGAGAAATTACAAGAGATACCACAGAAATACAAATGATTATAAGAGAATACTATGAAAAGCTTTATGCCAACAAATTGGACAATCTAGAAGAAATGGAGAAATTCTTAGATGCTTACAACCTCCCAAAGCTGAATCAATAAGAAACAGATAATCTGAATAGACAAATCACAAGTAAAGAGATGGAAACAGTAATCAAAAGGATCCCCCAAAATAAAAGTCCAGAACCAGACGGCTTCCCTGGTAAATTCTACCAAACGTTCAAAGAGGATTTAATACCTATCCTTCTTAAACTATTCCAAAAAATTAGGGAAGACTGAATACTTCCTAACACATTCTATGAAGCCAATATCACCCTGATACTAAAACCTGACAAGGACAACACAAAAAAGGAAAACTATAGGCCAATATCACTGATGAACATAGATGCAAAATATTGGCAACCCGAAAACAGCAATACATCAAAAGAATCATACAACCATCATCAAGTGGGATTCATACCAGGGACACAGGGATGGTTCAACAGCCACAAATCAATTAATGTGATACAACACATTAAAACCACAATGATCATCTCAAGAGACACAGAGAAAGCATCTGACAAGATTCAACAGCCATTTATGATAAAAACCCTTAAGAAAATGGGAACAGAAGGAAACTACCTCAACATAATAAAGGCCATATATGACAAACCCACAGCCAACATCATACTCAATGAGGAAAAACTGAAAGCCATCCCTCTGAGAACAGAAACAAGACAAGGGTGCCCACTCTCAGCACTCTTATTCAACATCGTACCAGAGGTTTCAGCCAGAGCAATTAGGCAAGAAAAAGAAATAAATGGAATCCAAACAGGAAATGAAGAAGTGAAACTCTCACTGTTTGCAGATGACATGATTTTATATACAGAAAATTCTCAAGAATCCACTGGAAAACTATTAGAAATAATCAACAACTACAGCAAAGTTGCTGCTACAAAATCAACTTACAAAAATCAGTTGTATTTCTATACTCTAACAATAAGCTAACAGAAAGAGAATTCAAGAACACAATCCCATTTACAATCACAATAAAAAAAAGAAAATATCTAGGAATAAATTTAACCAAGGAGGTGAAAGACCTATATACACTGAAAACTGTAAGACATTATTGAAAGAAATAATGATGACATAAAGAAATGGAAAGTATTCCATGCACATGGATTGGAAGAACAAACATAGCTGAAATGTCCATACTACATGAAGCAATCTACAGATTCAATGCAATCCCAATCAGGATCCCATTGACATTCTTCACAGAAATGGAACAGAGTCCTAAAATTCGTATGGGGCAACAAACAACCCCAAAATAGCTAAAGCAGTCCTGAGGAAAAAAAACAAAGCTGGGGGTATCACAATCCCTGACTTCAAAAGGTACTAGTAATCATAGTAATCAAAACAGCATGGTACTGGTACAAAAACAGGCACACAGATCAATGGAACAGAACTGAAAGCCCAGAAATAAAACCACACATTCACAGACAGTTAATCTTTGACAAAGGTGCTAAGAACATACAATGGAGAAAAGATAGTCTCTTCAATAAATAGCGTTGGGAAAACTGGACAGACATATGCAAAAGAACGAAAGTAGACCATTATCTTATGCCATACACAAAAATAAACTCAAAATCAATCAACAACTTGAAGGTAAGACCTGAAACCATAAAACTTCTGGAAGAAAATATGGATTGTACACTCTTTGACATTGATCTTAAAGGATATTTTCAAATACCATGTCTTCTCAGACAAGAGGAACAAAAGAAAAAATAAACAAGTGGGACTTCATCACACTAAAGAGCTTCTACAAGGCAAAGGAAACGAGGATCAAAACAAAAAGACAACCCACCAATTGGGAGAAAATATTTGCAAATCATACATCCGACAATGGGTTAATCTCCATAATATATGCAGAACTC
The DNA here is from genome assembly GCF_041296265.1 of Equus caballus. NCBI lineage: Eukaryota > Metazoa > Chordata > Mammalia > Perissodactyla > Equidae > Equus > Equus caballus. Next base: position 131,611,313 of record NC_091684.1, on the reverse strand, counting down.
ATAACTCAACAACAAAAAAACAAACAACCCAATCAAAAAATGGGCAGGGGATATGAACAGACATTTTTCCAAAGAAGATATACAGATGGCCGATAGGCACATGAGAAGATGTTCAACATCACTAATCATCAGGGAAATGCAAATCAAAACTACACTAAGATAGCACCTTACACCTGTTAAAATGGCTATAATCACTAAGACAAAAAATAACAAATGTTGGAGAGGCTGTAGAGAAAAGGGAACCCTGATACACTGCTGCTGGGAATGCAAATTGGTGCAGCCACTAAGGAAAGCAGTATGGAGCTTTCTCAAAAAACTAAACATAGAAATACCATATGACCCAGCTATCCCACTACTGGGTAATTATCCAAAGAACTTGAAACCAACAATTCAAAGAGACTTATGCACCCCTATGTTCACTGCATTATTATTCACAATAGCTAAGACATGGAAGCAATGCAAGTGCCCAGTGACTGATGAATGGATAAAGAAGATATGGTATATATATACAATGGAATACTACTCAGCCAGAAAAAAGGACAGAATTGTCCCATTCACAACAACATGGATGGACCTGGAGGATATTATGTTAAGCGAAATAAGCAAGACAGAGAAGGACAAACACCGTATGATTTCACTCATATGTGGAAGATAAACAAACACACGGACAAAGAGAACAGTTCAGTGGTTACCAGGGGAAGGGGGATGAGGGGTTGGGCACAAAGGGTGAAGGGCAGCATTTATATGGTGACAGACAAGAAATAATGTACAACTGACATTTCACAATGTTGTAACCTATTATGAACTCAATTAAAAAAAGCAAAAGTCCAATCTTGCTACCAGCAAAATGAAATGTTACAGCAAAAAAGCACCATCTCATGTTTCATATATCTTGAATTAGCTAAAACTATAATCAATGTTAGTAAGAGTGCTTTAGAAGTATTTTGTTCATTAGAAAGAAATATGGCATAAAGCCAGAACCATAAAATGTCAATGTCATTTCCCACTTGACAATACCATTTCCGGGACTTAATATACAAAGATGTAAACTAAGTCTACAGCTTTAAAGAAAAAAAAAGGGAAATTTCTCATATCAAAAGTGAAGAGGAAAACATCAAACACAACAGAGAGTAGCAATCGCATTTCCACCCCAATAAAGACCACCCAAGATACCACACACGCCATGGGGTAAGAAACACACAACAGCAACATACTTAGAAGTGATGTGTTGCAAAGGTATCAATCATATTTGAAGCTCTTGAAATTGTGAGTTCTGCTTATTTGTGCCATTTTTTAAAAATTCATATTTAAAAGCAATACGCTGATAGAGGCAAAATCAAGTCATACTTTGCACAAAACAAATGTGTGATGTTGCACAACATCAAATGGTGATGGCACATGGAACTCCCCTTTCAGAACCCAGATATTTTCAATGCCCTGATCCTAACTAAGGGCTTGCTGCAGAAAAGACCACTATCCAAATCATGTGGAGAAGATCAGAGCTTAGAAGGAAGCTTGAGAATCATTTATTTCAACCTTCTTCATTTTTCACAGAGAAAAACCTAAAATTCAGAGTTCTGGTTTCTCAAGACCACACAGCTAGTCAGTAAGCAAACAGCACCAGAAGTCCATTCGGTTCCCAGTATCTTGTGGTGAAACTTTAAAAAATTCCTATCTGCTAGTAAAATGTAAAACATGACAAAAAGTTAATACACACACACAAATACAAACATAGTTACTTCCAAAACAGATTTGAAAAAAACTGCCCCTAGGAGTCTGCTAAAGTCCCTTGGATCTAGGACAACCTAGAGTATCAAGATTTGTCCTCTTGCTGTAAGGAAATCTCCCTTCAAAGCAATATTGAGGAGACAGTCTCCTCTCTACATGCTTAAAACTGAACTCAATTTCATCCCAACAGGCTCCTCCACCTGTCACCTGTCTTGTGAGGCCCTTTAGCACGTGTTCACCCCAGCTCTCTCTTCTGCAAACACTCTCCAAGTCTTGACTAGCTTCATTATCAGACAGCCTACATCTATCACCCACATTTGGCAACTGCCTCCAGTTGTAAACAGGCTTCTGGTTCCTCTACTCCTCCTTATTCAGTGCTACCAAACTGATCTTCCTGAAAGCTGAAATCCAGTGGGATATTTAGTCCTTAAAAATGCTTCACTGCTCACCAACCACAAGAAAATTCAAACCTTTCTCTTACACGGCTATGAAGATCCTCTACCATTTGGATCCCCTTTCTACACATCTCCTTTGCCAATATCCTATATTTCATTCACTCAACACACAGTCACTGAATGTCTCCTATTTATCAGGCAGGGGCACACTCACAAGAGAAGATGATTTCTTGCTTGAAAGAGCTCAATTTAGTAAAGGAAACAGGAACGCAAACAGCTATATTTACATTACAACTAAGTAATCACAAATGTACTATTCGAGAGACATGGTTAATATGCTGTGGGAATAAAAAATCCCTCCCCATGAGCTGAGAAAGATTTCACCTCACTAAAGTGACATGCAGCTGGGCAGTGAAGGACATAGGAGAAGACCAATCAATTTCAGAGAAATTACGGCAGAGAAAACCGTATTTAAAAAGTACATAAGAGCCAGCCCTGATGGCCTAGTGGTTAAAGTTTGGCACTCTCTGCTTCAGGGGCCTGGGTTCAGTTTCTGGGCGTGGAATCACACCGCTCACCTGTCAGCAGCCATGCTGTGGTGGTGGCTCACACAGAAGAACTAGAAGAACTTACAACTATACACAACTATCTACTGGGGCTTTAGTAGGGGAGAAAAAAAGGAGGAAGATTGGCACAGATGTTAGCATAAAAAAAAGTACATAAAAAGAACTACACCCTCCTCACCAAAAGAGGGTGAAGGACATGAATAAGAAATACAAAGAAGAGGAAAAAGCAATGGGCAACAGTAGGAAACAGGGAAATGTGAATTAATGTAATTTTCTAAGCATCTAATTGGCAAAAATAAAGAAGTTTGATAATACCAAGTGTTGACTAAGGATGGCAAAAAAATGCTCTTATGAAAGCATACAGTGGTACAGCCTGTCACTTCAAAGACTGAAATGGCAATATCCATTAAAATTTAAATTTTAAAAATATGCATATCCTTTGACCCAGGAATTTCACTTCTTTCTCTCCACCCTGGACAGCTACTAACACATGCACACAAGGATACAAGTACAACAAAACGCTATTCAACGCAGCACTATTTGAGAAGGTAAAAAATGGTAGTTGTTTCAATGTTCACCTACAAGGGAATGACTTTTTTTAAAAACCACAGCACGTTCATACTATTAAGTATGACACAGCAGTTGAAAAAATGAGCTGGATCTATATAAACCAAAATAGAGCAAATTCTTAAGATGTATTCAGTGAAAAAGGCAAGATGTAGAATACACACAGTCTAATATCATTTATTTCTAAATATATATATGTACGTAAATGCACAGAAAAGGGTCTTAAAGGGTATACAGAGGGCTAAACATGCTTGATTTTTAAAAAGCAGTGCAGAATTTGCATAGAAAAAACACAGGGAGAGGAGGCTAGAGGCGGGGGTGGGTAGGGGATTTGAAGGGCTGCGTAAGTTTAGCTTAATACTAGCACGACTGAATTTATTCTATATGTGAATATTTTAAAGAAAAGGATCCCTGTGGTGACACAATATCCTGGTTATTAAGCCTTTCTTCCTGCTATTCCCTCTGTCACTCTGATAACTCTTCTTATCTATGGGGTGAGTCTACCCATTCCTTCACAGGCCCTCACCACACAATTTAATACGTTGTTAACTCATTGTGTGTGGAGGGGATGGTAATCCTGTTCGCCATGAAACTAAACACACAGTAAACTCATACTAAACATTTATAGTTTTAAAACCCCGAAAAACTCAGGAAATCTCTCCTGTAGTAAGAAAGTCCTCAGGCAGTAGAACGTCAAGATCCTGAGAGAGAACTAGAAAACTCACTTTCAGTTCTTTGATTCTAAATTAAGCAAATAGTATAGCTGATGGATTAGAAACTTGAGAAAAAGCTGAAAAAAGAAGCACATAACTAAGTGAACAATTTGGGGTCAGATCATTAAAGTACATGGAACATACCCAACGAAGTCAAACTTTTATTTAGCTTAGTTCTTTCTGCTCAGCCAACTACAAACCTTATTCCAGGCTACCTGAACCTGCCCTTCTTATATAAATACATAACAGGTTTTGTTCAACTATACACATTTATTACAGAGCTGCAATCAGTTCACATCTTTATCATTTTTTTTGCTTCAGTATTTTTATAATTTATAATTAACTTTTAAGGGCTGCAAAATACACCATCCAGTATTCACACAATAGGCTGCCATTAACCATTCCCATAATGGGTTGGACCTCTAGGTTGTTTCCAATTATTTGCTTTTCTAATTAGCTATTATAATGGTGGAAAACTGGAAACAACCTAAATGTCCAACAAGACCCACATAATCCTCTATAAGATGAAATATCAAATTGTCTTAAGAATATGCTGAAGACCCAGAGGTATTGCTAATTGAATGAAAGAAGTTATGGAACACTTGGCTCAGTATAATTTTTCAAAATATATAAAAGCATAGAAAAATCTAGAAATGTCAGCAGTGATTATTTCTGGGAAGAATTATAGGTGACTATTTTTTCTTTTCTCTGAAGTTCCTACCTTTTCTACAACGATCACAGATTACATGTATAAACATTTTTGAACAATAATATTTACAAAGCACTATAATATGAAAAAATGTTCAGAGGAAAAAACCAATACAAAATTGTAAAAATCATGTATAACAATTTTTTTAAAGGTAAGAAAGTTTACTGTCCACGAAAGACTTTACTTCCACTTTTCCATGTTTTTTTGTATTTCCTCTAAGTGACCTCACAGGAAGTATAAGGAGTTCCAGGAATGGAATCACTGGGTCGAACAAAGTACCCTGATACGTCTTTGACTTCTGGTAGAGACAGTCCCAACAACTTACACTGTCACCAACATGGTCCTTGACTAAATGAGTAACTCTCACCTTAAAGCAATTCTCATCTGACATGAGTTGCTCAGCCTTCCGCTGATATGTTGACTCCAGGAGACTCCTTGAAGTCTGTGTGTTCAGCTGGCCTCCAGTGGCCCCATTATTGTTTTCTGCCAAGTAAAGGTCAGTCACCTGTACACAGATCTCATCACTCACAATGTGCTGCAGCTGGAATCAAGCAAAGGCAAGTCATCAGTGAACTAAGAAACTATTTCTCCCTGTCATACAGTCAACCCTCCTTTGGTAGTTCCAGTCACTCAGCTCAAAAAGTTTTTTCAGTTGTTAATTTTAGAAAATTAACCACATAAAACCACTATTTTATTTTCTTAGAGAAAAACCAAGCTGAAATCTTCACCCATATCACTAGTCCACGAGTAACATTTTCAAATCTGTTTAAAAGCAAAACCATAGGCAACTCAGGTTAATATGCTGCTTTATATTTAAAGTCCTAGGGAACTTAAACAAATTTTTTTTACATGAAAGAAAATTTCCACAGCTTCCTGTTTTTATGGTGCTGCTTCATCATTTACAATTTGCTTTCACACATTCTCATTTGATCCATACAGCTACCCTAGGAAGCAGGCTGGAGGGGGTGCCCTGTTATATATGAGAAAAATTTACCTGTTAGATGAGAAAAATCACTGTGTGCCAAGGCGAGGAGAGGGGCCTTGGAGAACCATGAAAGCAAGATCCATGTCTATCTTCCCAGCCCTAGTACAAAGTCTGAAACTCATTAGGTATTTAAGAAACTGTGGCTGAATTAATTGTCCAGGGGCACTCAGCTGAAGGAGCAGAGTTGGGACTAATATTCAAGTTTCCTCACCCTAGACCAATATTCCTTCTAACACAGCACCTATTTTTTCACATCTAATAGGAAGTATAATACTTAAACTGTATATAATATTGATTAACTTATTTTTAACATAGGTCAATCAAGATTGACTATTGGTAACTTTCATGACTATCTTATTAAGCTATCTGATGACTACAAAGTTGAACCTTTCAGAGTTTCCATTCTCATCAAGCCATGACAATATTAGTATTGGGAAATAAAAATTCCCTCAAATGAAACTTTACCCATCAAAATGCCCGAGAATGTGAAAAATAGATACAAGATAAAAGCAAAACATTAACGGCAATATTAGTTTGTCTATTTTACTTTAAAATTCTCATAACCACTAAGTCATTCTATTTTTAGGAAGATACATTCTTTTTGAAGTGCTAGTAACTATGACAACTACTTATTCTTAACATTTTAAAAAGTCTTAAATGACAACTATGTGTATTTGTAGATAAATGGACACAGTGCAAGGTTAGAAGGGTGAGTAATTTGACAGCAGTAGAAAAGCCAGCAACAGGAGATGGTTAAATAAATTTCAGTTAGTCCAGACAACGGATTCTAATGTCACCATTAAAATAATGCTTACAATAACTTGATAACATAGGGAAAAGCTTAAGATACAGTGTTTGAGAGAAAAAAAGTACTGTTTAAAAAATGTATATCCAAAGCATAGTCTCTACCAGGAAGACACTTCTGCTCTCTACCTTCTTATGGAAGTAGACCATGTCACTGAGTCCCCCACCCACACCCTCTTCTTGGATATCTGGCCCTTCCTAGAGTCTCTGGAAAAGGCAGCACCACAAATCCAGGGACCACTAGGCAACTCCCACCTCCAAGCTAGGCTGGTCAGATTCTCTCTCCTGCTAATTTGAAATGACACAATGAGCATTTGGTAAGAGTTTTTTACAGAGGAGCATCTGGATGGAAAGATCAGGTAATACCGTGGGGCCAGATGCACTGCTGTGGCAAGCCAAAGCCTCAGGGGGTTGGACAAGCCCTGAGTATGTGCCAAATGTCCATCAGCACAGGGAAGCATGAGAATGGTGCAGGTGTCCAGAAAGGCATGAAGGAAACCAAAAAAACCTTCCTAGTCCAATCCTTACATGATCTGGCCTTATTTTGAGTTCTGTACTAGATGTCTGTGAGACACTCTATTGTATTCTTAAGACAAATCCCTCAAACTAGTCTGGAAAAGGTAAGATAAATATATGGCTTCACCTTGAAATATATGTTCTACGTCCAGTTAGCAATGAACTTCGGGAGAATACCAAACGAGATGCGGAGAAGGAGAGAAGATATGCCCCCAATTGAAAAATTAAGATGAAAAGAATGAACATGTTTTAAAAACACTGGATTTAGGTTTCTGGATGAAATCTGTTTCCATAAAAAAAGACTGGACATTACATATTATTGACTCAAAATCAGTCATAACCAGGTAATTCCAGTAAATGGACTAATCATATGTATTGTTTCAAAAACTTGGGCTTACAAAAAGCTAGTTTCATTGGATTTTTAAGGTGGTTGTGCCAGCAGTATGAAAGACTTTACATCTAGCTATAGCAGCAGCAAACTTGTAAGTGAAACATTAGCACATGGTAACCAGTCTTTACTTTATATAAATTTAGGGAACATTAACAGGGGTTAGTCTCTCAAAAATTATGACTACAGCAGATTGTATCCATATAATGATTTCTGTCAGTCACCATACAGATCCCTTAAGGAAAGGCCTAATAACTTCTTTGACTTTCAGGGAAAAAATGGTCTGCCTGACAGCTTTCCTGAAGATGCCAAGATTCAGTTAGGTTAAATGTTTTTTCTTGACTCTAGTAGATACTGTGGGAGGGGTGCAGAGCCATGCATCCTTCCAAATTCAAGGCAAAAGCGTGGATACTTTGCAGAGGATTTCATACTTTAGCCCAAGAAAGCACTGAGCAACAAGCTTTTCTTTCCACAGCAGCACTGTGGACTCCAGAATTAGAATTTTCTTTTTACAAGTTTTCACTTTAAAGGAAGTAGTACACCACCACCAACAGACTCTGATCCCTTCAGGAGTTCAGAACTCAAGGCACATGAGTAGAAACCTATCTATAACATGCTATTTGCTACAAAATTATCATTGTTGCAAAGAATAACAAATTTACAAACTGCCAGGGTGCCACAGGAACAAATCACAAACAACCACAAATCTAACTCAGAGGGAACCTCAGACAATGAAGTGGGCAGAGTATTATAAAAGATGTAAACACTTCCTATAAAAAGAACTTCAAATATTAAATGAGAAAAGTTCATAGAATTACCAACACCCTTGGAAGAGGAAACGCTACCCACTGAGAGCTCACTCCTGGCCGATGAGGTAAGAGCTGGGCCAACAGGGCAGGCAGCTACAGTCAGGACCAATGTCTGCTCCATAGGCAGTCAGCAAGAAAAGGGCAAAACAGCAGGTCTGAGGTAGGCTCATATGACTGTGAGGGCAAACCCAGCAAAGCAAAGGAATCAAGTATGCGGCTAAAGTACTCCTACTTCGTTAACAGGAGAAACCCGACATCACATTAGCCTCCCTCGCCCCTCTATAAAGCATATGTTCATAAACCGTTAGAGAAAACTGCCTTTCCTCTTCCAACAGACATCTGCCCTGTTCTCTTTGTCTGATCCATCTTTAGGTAAGGACTTCTTCCCTCACCACCCTAGCCTCCACTGTGCCCTCACCTGTCTGACAATGCTCTGGATTAGTTTGTCCATGGTGAAGGCAATGTAGGCATGAATGGTGAACATCTCTCTCAGCGAATCTTCATACTGTGACGAGTCTATATTACCATCCAGCAGGCTCCGCACCATGTCCAGGAAAGCTGGGTAATAATCTTCTACATCAACATCCACTGTGGGAGAGATGGGACAGGTGAGGCCTTACCCTGCTAAGAAAAGATTAGGAGAGAAGGCAGGGCAAATCCCACTGATGGCCTAAAGAGCATTTGAAAGAACAAACCGGAGGTATTCAGAACATACCCACTCAATCTGCTGCAGACAGAGATGAAATCCGACAGGTGGCTACAATCACCAGCGCTGTCTATCAGAGGAGAGTGACTCTGCAACTTTAACAGCGGCTTCTGACACTCTGACTGACCATGCCCAACTTATTTACAGTACAGCTGGCCTCTGCATGATAGGACAGCAAAATATCCCAGGGAAGAAGTTTCTTCAAAAAGTTGTTGGCTCCCCTGCTGAGAGAGGAACCTGCTCTCCCAGCCTGCAAAGAGCATTCCTCACATGGGTCACTTGTTCATAAAGCTCTTCTAATGAAGCGTAAAGTGCAGACGAAAAAAAGGCACACAGAGCCATACTCTAGCACTGGGAAACCTCTTGGGAACAGAAAAATAGGAGCGCAAATTAACCCTCTATGAATAATGAAGTGATCTGCATTTGTCAAAGTCCTTTTATTTAAAAATGGATTCCCAATGTTGTACTTAGCAAACTGCATTAAATGATCTCTACTTGTTGCAACATGAATCACTTCAACCACCAGCTAGAATCTTATCCATTGTCAAACAGACGTTTGGCAACTAGGAGAGAGCACGAGGAGCAGTGAAAGGACCCTTGCCTAGAGCTTACTAAAGACAGACATTTACATAAGGCTCAAAAACAGGTAGCTCTGATCTCCAGTGTCGGCAATCAAGACAGTGGCACGAGGGGGCTGTGGGGGTAGTGGTTATGCTGTTTCTTGAGCAGGTGCTGGTTACACAGGTGTGTTCACTTTGTAAAAAGTCACTGAGCTACACAATTCGGATTTGTATACTTTTCTAGATATATATATATTGCATTTCAATAAAATCTTCATTGAAATGAAAAAAGACTACAAAAAGAACTCTTTGTCATCATTTGGTTACCTGTTTATAAAGTTTATACAGGGGAAAAAAGGCTGAGAGCAAAAGCTGTTTGTCTTCATTCATCTGCAGTGTGATGGACTCATTAAAGACAAGCAAAACAGGACAGTTACTATTTAAAAGAAGCAACTGGCTGGGGGCTGGCCCGTGGGCATACTGGTTAAGTTCGCAGGTTTGGACCCGGGCACAGACCTAGCACCACTCATGGCGGCATCTCACATAAAGTAGAGGAAGACTGGCAGAGTTAGCTCGGCGACACTTTTCCTCAACCAAAAAGAGGAGCATTGGCAACAGATGTTAGCTCAGGGCCAATTTTCCTCACAAAAAGAAAAGAAGATGCAATTGGCTTGAGTTTCATCACAGAATTTCACCTTGTTCAGACCCACAGCATAGGCATGGGCTGTGCTACTGCCGTGAACAATGCCTTTATGCCAAAATAAAGCTGCGAGTGCAAACCACAGATTTGTGCACACAAGCTATGATCAGTGTGAGGCTTGGCATTATCACTTAAGACCAAACTAATAAGCCTCAAACCAGGTTAAGTCAGTGGTCAAGCCAGGATTAGGCCATTTTCTCTCTCATTTCTATCAAGCAGATGGAATCACCACACTGAAGTCCAAAAGCTGTCTTTCTCAAGCTAGGATTAATCGAGATAAAGGCTTTTAGAATTAATTCCCAGTGTCATTAGCTCTTCAAGAGAGAAGGTTAGGGCCACACATGGGCTTCTTACATCTACAACAGTTTGAAAATAAAAAAAAAGGAAAATTCACTCCACAGATTGGCTATTTCCTCAAAAGCACAGAAGAAAGGCTTCACGAAAAGGCTTTTGGCTCACAGTTCAAGTACCTAATTTATGAACTCAACAGTTATCTAGAAGCAGCTGGCACAGAATTACTTAAAGCACGTGGTGGCTTCCTTAGCCCTCACTGATCTTTCTTTTCCTGAGTTCTCTATCTTCATTCCTATTCTGCCTATTCTACTGTCTCACACCGTCTCTTGAGTTTCAATCTCCCTTCCATAAAGTATTTCTATTTATTAGGAATGAGCCATGGACCCTATTGGTTAAAGAAACGTCCTGCCCAAACATATCTGAGAAAATATGCACCTGTCTTAGGCATGAACAATTAGGAATTTCTAATTTATCATAGAGTGAAACCGACTGTGATGTTTTAGTCCCTCTCTGTCCTCTGAAACATTTGTGATACCCAGAGATCTGCCATTTAGGAAACTGATGGCAACTAACACCCCTTCCCTGGTGTCCACAGTACCAGCAATTGTGTCTCCATGATCCAAGCACTGCACAGGGTGCTGTGCATATTTTCTCCAATTCTCCCAATAACCCCACATGGTAACAAGGAGCACCTCCATTTTACAGGTAAACAAGCTCAAAGAGTTTAAGTAATGTCATACAACGAGTAAATTGCAGAGCTAGGATCTGAACCCCGGTCAGGCTTTAAGGCCTGCCTATGTTCTATGTATAAAAGAAAGCAGTCCCAAGTCCAATTAGGCCCTGAGGTCCCCAACCCCTCACATCTTCTGTGAACCAACAGCCTGAGCACTCACTAGGTTCTTTGAGACGTAGCTGGATGGCAGGGCTGTCACTTTTGTCTCGCTTTATGCCCAGCACTTCCCGTTCCCACTCCCTCTCTCGATTTTCTTCTTCAATTTGCCGTTCAGCCTGGGAACAGATCCGCAGCAGCCTCAAGCAAAGAATCTGGTGTAGTCGCATAAAGATATACCAGTTGTTATTAACATAGAAGAGGTTGTATACTTCATCCATTCCTCTTAACTTTTGAGCTGCTGTGTTACTAAACAGTAGCTTGGACTTAGGGGGACTGCCCCCAACACCATTGTGCTTCTTAGTCGCCCCTGTGGCTTCATCTACATCCATCTCTTCTTCTTCCTCTTCCTCCACATCTGAGAGATCCCCTCTCTGAGCAAAGAGCAGATCTGGAATAAAATGATGCATGATTTGCTTGATTTTGTACTTGTCCTCTTTCTGAATGCCTGTCTGCCTCTTCACATGGTGGATAATCAGAGCAGCGGCATCTTCCAGGATCTGTTTGTCTTCATAGGCAAGCGAAAGGTGTGGGCCAACAGGTACACCAGCATTGTCTTCTGTAGCCTGCTCTTGCCTCTAACAGGAGAGAGACACATAATAACGTGACATATCTACAGCAACAACAAACCGTCCTATGAGACTACACCAGCAGTACATTCCATTATTAACCATAATGGCTATTATTTTCCAATCCAAAACTTCTGGAAACAAAAAGGTAATGTGGGAGATATGGTTTGATCCTGAAATACTGGTACCTTCTGGACTCTGAAGATTTATAGGAGACAATGGGACAGAACCGGGATCATCTTTCAAAATTCTGGATTAGTATTTATGGAGTTTACGATATGAATTTACAATATTTTAAAATACTTCAGTGGGAGTGTGGAAAGTGACAGATGTAACAAAATCAGTAAAACACGGATGATTATTTAAGTTTATGGAAGAGCTCATTTTACTATTTTCTCCCCTCTTGTGTATTTTTGACGTTTTCATAATAAAAAGTTTTTTAAAATTCAAGATCACACCACTTTGAGGAGTTCTCAATCACTGTATTTATGTTTCTAGCCTATCTAAGACTGTAAGCTCAAAGAAAGCAGGATTAATTTCTTATTCATCTCTATATCCTAGGTCCAGTACTATATACAATCCTGGTTAAGTATGCTAAATAAACAAGGATTAGGAAAAGTTTGGGGATCAATGATAAGTGTCTAAGTTGTGGGAAGTTAAGATGAGCTATATGGGGGCCGGCCCTGTGGCTGAGTGGTTAAGTTTGCATGTTTCAGCTTTGGCAGTCAAGGGTTTCACCGGTTCGGATCCTGGGCATGGACCTGGCACCATTCATCAAGCCATGCTGAGGCAGCGTCCCATACAGCTCAACTAGAAGGACCTACGACTAGCATATACAACTATGTACTGGGAGGTTTTGGCGAGAAGGAAAAAAAAAAAGACTCGCAACAGATGTTAGCTCAGGTGCCAATAAAAAAAAAAAAAAGATGAGCTGTATGAATGAAACAAGGTACCACCTGAGAGAAATAAATGAGGAGAAAAGTGGAAGAGAGAGGTGGTGGGTGTAAACTGAAACCAGGATGGTAAATTGGGAAACCGGTAAAACACCTTAGTGTAAAGGGGAGGCTTAGATTTACAATGAAGAATAGGGGAATACAAGTCTATGACGGTTAGAAAGCAAGAAGCAACAAGTCTTGGAGGGTCTCACTTTCATATAACAAAGGTAATTTCCAGGAATCAAAGCTATGCTGAACATAAAGACTAGAATCCTCTCACAGATGTAGAAACCTCCAGCTCACCTCATCATAGATACTCTCAATCTCATTGAGTAAGCTCTTAGACCTCAGGACCTTGGTGTCATTCTGTTTAAAGTTGATGCCCTGGTGGTCCAGAGACTTCAAGTAGTATTTCTCATTTTGTTCTCTCCACACCTTGTTAAAGCCTCTCTGAGCTTCTCGCCATTCTTCCTCTTTCATCTTCAACCTAGTGGGATGTGATGGGGAGGTGGAAACAAGACGGGAATTCAGACGTAGGAATTATAATGTAGGGAGTCAAATTCCTTGGCTAGGAATCCTGGCTCTGCCACACTAGCCATTTACTGTTTCCTTATCAGTAAAACAGGGATAACACCACCCACTCTCACAAAGGTTTAGAAATTAGAAATACGTCAGGCTTACTTTATTTCAAAAGCCAAAACATATAATAGGTCTGTCAAAATTACTGGCAACTTGGGAGAAATGTTATTCAAACCAGTCTTGAACTCTGTTACATGAGGAAATTACTCTCAGGACTTACTCTGGGGAAGTAATTTGTCCCAAACCCAGAAATCTTACCTAGAACAGTTATTTCTCAAACAGCATTCCACAGAATACCCTTAAAAAAGGGGTTCTTTTCCTTGGCCAACTAAAACAAAGTTAAACACCTTTCTTTGCTGCAAGACTTCTAAGAACATTTACTAAGCTAACATAAATGCAAAAGTCCAAGAGCAGAGAACTCGCACAGTATGATTCCTCTGGACAGTCTGGGGAGTTCTGATGAGAATAACTGATCCTAAGTCTCCAAAAGAGGAGAGGAGAGTAAAACCAAAACCAGCACTCAAACTGGAAAATATCCTACATCTTAAAGCCAAAAGTTAAATGCTACTGGCAAGAAGGAACATAAGCTGTGCCAGCTCTTGAGGTCAAGACTAGGGAGGAAAAATAACATCTGGGCATTATGAACTGTGCAGCAGAAAAGAATTCCTTTTCACCAGGTGATAGTGAGAGGAGCCAGCCCTTAGTTGGGATGCAGTGTGGTCCAGAGTGCCATGGACTTGGAGGAGCCTGGGGCCCAGCCCTGGCTCTGGCCTCCTCCTCCTTAACACTTGGCCTTAGGTGGGTACAACAGCCCCTCTACACCTCAGGCTGCAGGCTTAGGAGAAAGAAGACATTCTTGTTACAAATGGCACACTGTCTTTTTAAATAATACCTATCAATTTTACAAAGACAAAGAGTGATTTTTCTTATTAAAAAACAAAGATGTTAACAACACAATACTGAGGGGCAGGAACACGGGTAGTTTTCTTCTTTGTTCTTTTCTATATTTAAAATATCCCATCAAACACACTAAGCATTCCACTATGGACTTTCAAGGTTTGTCTCTACTGCTGGTGACCAAGAACGCCATGAAGAAGCTCCACTATTCCATGATATACCTGATTTCCAACAACCAGGGTCAGGGAGAAAAGGAAGTCTCATGGGATAACCAGGTTGAAATGAGAACCTTATTTAATGGGCCACTGAATCTGTCATGAAGCACACTAAAAAATGAAGGGCACATTCGCTCAGGTACCTTTTAAGGACAATTGGGACCGCAATGGAGGGGTTCTTCCTCAGCCCATCAATGATATCAGCCGCTTTGTCAGCATATATCCTCTGGAGGGCTTTTCGATGAATGACTTCTGATGTGCCCCCAAGTGTGTTGTCCAGGCGAAATTTGGCTTGTTCCTCAGCAGACAAGCGGGAAAGCTTCTTCTGTATTGCTTCCAGAACCCGGATTGTTGCCAGATTGGTCTCTAAAACTACATCAAGCTAAAGAAAAAGACGAAGTGTGCTCAGGACCCAAACCAGAATAGAATAGTGGTCAAGAACATAAGGTCGGGGGCCGGCCCCATGACCAAGTGGTTAAGTTCGCGCGCTCCGCTTTGGCCACCCAGGGTTCGGATCCTGGGTGCGGACATGGCACCACTCATTAGGCCATGTTGAGGCGGCGTCCCACATCCCACAACTAGAAGGATCCACAACTAGAATATACAACTATGTACTGGGGGGATTTGGGGAGGAAAAAAAAGAATATAAGGTGGGGAGTCAAACTACCTGGACTGGAATCCTAGCTCTGCCATACTGGCCATAGTAAGACTGCTTCCTTGTCAGTAAAACAGGGATAACTCCACCTACTCTAATAAATTGTTTTCTAGATTAAACAATACAATCCACATAAAGCGTTTAGCACAATGCCCGGCACATAACAAACATCCAATAAATGATGGGTAAGTAGTAGGTATTACTTCTACCACCATCACCATGCTTTGCTTAGGACCAGTAACCCCAGAGCAGAGGGACCTAACAGGAGGGAACCTTACTGACACTTTCTCCTAAACTTTGCTGAATTGCTAAGATCTGTTATAAACAGAAACAATAATTTTTTTAAAAATCCCCCAAAGACTATTCAAGATGATAAACATGAGTAAGGTTTTTCAGAGTTAACTTGAAATATTTAAATATGTAATAGCTTTGTTCTACATCCAGTAGTAATAAGAGCAGTGGCTATCATTCCTTAAGGACTTGAATGTTTTATCTCTGGGTAACCATATAAATTCTTTCTGAACTCTGGCACCTATTTTCTGGCAAGGACCTAGGCTGACCTGGTTAAGGATATGACTTTAACTTTTTCCCTAGGCTTAACACAAGATTCTCTAAACGAGAAACAGAAAATGAAATAAATGAGCAGTCTCAAGGGCATATGACCAAATGTCTGTAGAAGTGTTCCTTAAGTTTTCTAGTTTGGGGACAGTGGTAGCCATTTTGTCAAATACTTCTTGTCCCCCCTTCTCCCCAATTATGGACAAATGATGGATCAATATTCCAGGCTCCCAGTGATTGGACAGGGCCATGTAAATAGTTCTCGCAAATGAGTTATGAACAGGTAAGTTAAGTAATGTTTATTAGTTCTAGGCTAGAGCATTTAAGGGTGCAAAATCCTTCTGAGCTCTCTTTTCCCTCTAGTTTCTGGCAATGGTCAAGATGGTAGCAGTCTATTAGCCTGGGTCCCCAAGTAATTCTGATGAGAATCCCCTGCTAAACATCAATGCACATGTAGCATGATCAAGAAATAAACCTGCTTTTCAAGCCATCGAGATTTGGGGGTTGTGTGTATTGCAGGATTACTAATGTATCCTGATACATAAAAGAATACACCTTCAAACTAGCCCATCCCACTCAATCCTAAGCATATATACACACACCACCCCACACTTCTTTGTCACCCCTATAATCAGAAATGGGAGATAAGGGTGTTGCCTCTCTTTTGCAGGCAGACTAGTTGAGAATGGAAACATCCTGTCAAAAAAAGATGCTCATCTCTGCTTTCTAATTCATCATCTAACCTTACTAAACCTAAGTAACAAAGAAGCACTTTCTTTAGCCTGACAAAACTTTCCAATGAAGTTAACATCTGTCATAATTTAGTTTTCTGCAAATGGTTGAAACTCCTCATCAACACTGGGGCAGAGATGGCCAATCACCTGCCAGTGGCCAAGCAACATGTGGCTCTTCATTCAAAACATGCCAGAGACAGCTGAAACAAGTGTGAACAGGGATAAGTGGCAGAGAGCTAAATTAGTATGAATTAAAAAAAGAGCCAAGATATCTCCCACCCATATGAATAAGCAGAGCCAGTCAGTTTTATATAATAAACACATTAAATAGGATACATGTAATTTTACCTCTTTGGACACATCTAACATTCCCTTTTTGTTGATGTTCTTTTTTTTTTTTTTTTTTGAGGAAGATTAGCCCTGAACTAACTGCTGCCAATCCTCCTCTTTTTGCTGAGCAAGACTGGCCCTGAGCTAACATCCATGCCCATCTTCCTTTACTTTACACTTGGGACACCTGCCACAGCATGGTTTGCCAAGCGGTGCCATGTCCGCACCCAGGATCCAAACCGACGAACCCTGGGCCACCGAGAAGTGGAACTTAACCGCTGCGCCACCGGGCCGGCCCCTTTGTTGATGTTCTCAGTGAACTGGACAATTAAACACATTAGGGATTCTGAGCCCACTTTCAGTACGCCCACTCCTGATATGGGGGCTCTCTGACAGCTCATTTATTCACTCCAGCTCTTCCTTTCCCTACTTGTTGTTGTTATGTGCCATCAAGTTGGCTCCAACCCCTGGCCACCTTATGAATGAGTGATATCCACAATGTCCTGTCCTCCTCTCCTCAGCTCCTGTAGACTCATGCCTGGGGCTTCCTTTATGGAGTCAATCTATCTCATGTTTGGTCTTCCTTCCCTACTACTTTACTTCAACTTTTACTATTTTTACTTTTTTTTTTCTTTTCCACTCTACTACTTTCCTTCTCTACTACTTTAAAATAAAGTCCCTGGGGCTGGCCCCGTGGTGGCATAGTGGTTAAGTTTGGTGCGCTCTGCTTCAGCAGCCCAGGTTGGTGGGTTCAGATCTCCAGCGTGGACCTACATCACTTGTCAGCCATGCTGTGGCGATGACCCATTTATAAAGTGGAGGAAGACTGGCACGGATGTTAGCTCAGGGCTAATCTTCCTCAGCAAAAATAAATAAAAAAATAAAAACAAAAAAAATTAAGTCTCTAAGTCAACTTCCTTTTAAAAGGAGCCAAATCAGTATCAGAAACATGAGAGAACTCCAGTTCTCAAAGGACAGCTGGTTTGCTAACCATGTCAAGATACCTGCTAAGAATAGCAATATACACTTGGAAACAAATAATTTAAAACAGCTTCAAGAAAACCAGTAGGCCCTAAGATACTGATTTTATATACCATGTAAAACACAATAACCTTTAAAATGCCGTTAAAAATTCAAACTATTATTATTCAGCCATCAATGGATAATTTCAGTTAAAACGGTTAAAGTGGCCTAGATAAGTCCTATTTGTCATAAAAATATTACTTATATATGTGACAAACTAGTCAGGCATGGTAAGTATGACAAGCATTTAGTACAGAAGAATGTAAGCCTCTGGCTCTTCAGTCTTAAAAATCAACCCTCACAGATAGGTATTTAAGATATCTTATCATTTAGAATCTCCCATTTCCCTAAACTTCAAATGATAAAGGAGCTTGTACCTCAAAGCGTTCATCTTCA
Organism: Equus caballus; assembly: GCF_041296265.1. NCBI lineage: Eukaryota > Metazoa > Chordata > Mammalia > Perissodactyla > Equidae > Equus > Equus caballus. The sequence goes on along the minus strand of NC_091684.1, from coordinate 131,593,093 downwards.
CAACGATAGATATGTTCTTCATACTGAGTTTTCTTAGAACTAACAAAGGTGGAGTCCTCAGACCAAGAAGGGAAGGAAACCCAGGTATCATTTAAAACCTTTGGGTAAAAGAAGAGAAATTGAAACAAAAGTATAACAAAACTTGCTGGTGATTAAGCATTCTCAAAAAGACAGATAAAACTCTAGGGAGGGAAGAAACAGTTAACATTACAAGTTTCACTTTAAGCAAGTTTACAAAAGATATTAGTAAGGAAAAGGTTCTGAATATATATGTAAAACATTTTCTTCTAAAAAAAGAGAAGGGTTTTGATTTCCTCATTCACATAAATTCTTGATTCCTGGAACCATTCCCTTCTGGAGGAAGCTGAGGATTCAGGGCTGATCCTTTCTAGGGAAGGCCTTACCTCTTTACAGAGAGGAGTCCGTCCTGTACACTTGGGCTGCTGGTAACTCTTTGGTAGGGCTCGATAGCTGGAGCCCAACCGTTTACAAGAGGCATAATCTATCTCCATGGCAATGCCCTCTGTGGCTCGTTCCTTTGGAAAGGTTTCCAGATGTACAGATTCCTTATAGCCCAGAAAGTTTTTAAACCAATTAAACAGTTCAGGGAATTTCCTGAAGAACCAAACCAAAAACTGGTGAGCAATCAGAAACAGGATGCAGTTATCCTGAGGTCTGACTACACCACTATGTGGTGTTGGATCAGAACTCTGCTACAAGGGACAAATTCCAATGACAATTTTTATTTCCTCCTTAAGAAGCACTGCTTCTGAGTATTTGGCTTCCCTTTTTCTTGTAGAGTGCTCCAAGATCATATAAGGTGGTGATGGAAGAGTTGCACTGAAACTAGGCAATAACCAACCACTCTTCTCATAAAGAATATTGCTTCAATGTTCAGATCATTCTTAGGTTGTCAAAAACAGTCAAGATTCTAGAACCCTTGAAGAGACTGGTCTCTAAAAACATCCAACACTAGTCAGGGGATCAGGAGACCACTGGTCTTGGCCAATGCCCTCTGCCTATTTCATCATCTCTAGATAGCTGAACTAGAAGACTTCCCAGAGCACTCATTTGACACTGACATTTTATGAGCCAACTGACCCATCACAATCAAATTAATTTTGCCTATCATATACTCTCACAAACTAAGCTTTATTTCACCTCCATATCATACATCAGGGCTAAGCCCTACACTCCACTTACCCCAGGAAAGGAGAGACTAACTGCACAAGCTCAGCCCGAGAGATCACCTCCTGGTTAAAGATAACAAGACAGCGCAGGAAATTCTCATAGGCCTCTGCACTCCGCAGAGCCTTTCGGACCTTATGGAGACAACCAGAAGAGAAACAGTTAAGCCGGGAATCACAAGATCCTAAATCGCTTTTAAAAGATTGGAGAAACTTGAACTGTTATTTGACGATACTAAGGAATCAATGTTAGTTTTTTTTTAGATGTGATAATTACTATGTTTGAAAAAAGACATCATTTTAAAAGGAAACTTAGTAAAATATTTATGGATGAAATAATACAATTTCTGGGATTTGTCTCCAAATAATCTGGGGTGGGTGAGAGTACATATGAAACAAGCACACTGGCTGGGAGTTGGGAACTGCTGAAGGTGGATGATGGGGTACATGAGGAGTCATTTTACTATTCTCTTTAATTTCACATATTTTTAAAATTTTCTATAATAAAAATTTTTAAAAAATGAGATCCTAGAGTAAATAAGACATCTACTTTTTTTTTTTTTTTTAAGAATTTATTTTTTTCCTTTTTCGCCCCAAAACCCCCCTGTACATAGTGGTATATTCTTCGTTGTGGGTCCTTCTAGTTGTGGCATGTGGGACGCTGCCTCAGCGTGGTTTGATGAGCAGTGCCATGTCTGTGCCCAGGATTCGAACCAACGAAACACTGGGCCGCCTGCAGCGGAGCGCGCGAACTTAACCACTCGGCCACAGGGCCAGCCCCTGACATTTACTTTCTCACATGCTTGATTCTCTGGACCGTATCAGAATTACCCAAGCTTTTGATGCCTCTCCTAACAGAGGTTTACAGCAAGAATCTCTGTCAATACTGTTTTCAAACTCTGTTAATCTTGAATAATGATCTTTTTAAGTAAGATATTTTGTCCTCTAACCTGATCCTTGTCCTTCCACCATTCATAACATTGACCATTTTAACATCCAAAAACCTAAAAATGTTCAATGGCAAAGTTACACTAGGCTGGCTAGATGAGCAATCTGGGGTTTCCGTTTCCAAAGTGAACGTTTAGCACTGTGGGCCTTTAGTGAGGGCTGCAGACCCTCACCAGACCAAGTGGCTTCCCAACAACCTTGTCCAGGCTCCTACAAGCTTTTCCTAACTATCAATCAACAGATACTATACGGAATATGTACTTTCAAAGCCAAAGATGAAAAAGCACTGTGCTTTTTGTACTATACACCATATTTATTTACTTTTAATTTTTATTAGCTTTTAAACATAAACAAAAGTAGACAGAATAGTCTAATGAATCCCATGTACTCACCCAGCCTCAATGATTAATACAGTAAATTTTGCTTCATCTATACCCATTTCCCCTACCACTGAATTTTAAGGTAAATTCCAGACATTTCATCTATATATACCAGTATATATCTCTAAGAAATAAGTACTTCAAAAATAAAAAAAAAAACCATCACTCTGAAAAAAATTAACTTATTCAGTCCCTCCTCCCTGACCCTTTCCTTGTCATCTGTTGGTTGTGACTTGGACTTTGACATCTGCCTTAGAAGCATCAAGTGCCCAGGCAACCCTCAAAAACGGTTCAAGTCAGAGCGAGAGACCCTTAACTGTTCCACAGGACAACTCACACAGGCACAACAAGCTAGAGAGAGATCAGGAGGCACCAATCATGGAGATGTTACTGCCTGTTTACAAAAACCCACAGGCGCAAGACAAGGTAAATCACCACCAGATCAACCCAGGTTGGTTCCTGCCAGTGAGAAGTCACACAGTTCCCAGCTATCCTGATGAAAGTAGCCTGCTCATCATCGGTTTGACTCCAAAGAGGAGTCAAACTATCACACCACACAATTCTGTTTAAACCAATAATCTCAACTCTGGCTGCTCATTAGAATCACCTGGGGTGCTTTGAGAGCATACAATTAAATCAGAATTCCCATGAACCCTATATGCCATACCACAAATAGTTTATCTTTCAAGACTAATACCATGCTTTTTTAAAAAGCTGTCTTCCACCATGGAAAATGCTATATTTTGCTGCAAACTACTTCACAAAACCAAAGCAGACAATGCTCCCACTTCTCTAGCTGTGCTAATAGTTCTAGTAGACTGAAAGGACCTACCACTTGGAAACTATGTTAAAAAGTAGAAAGTCCTGGGACTGGCCCCACGGCCGAGTGGTTAAGTTCGCGCGCTCCGCTGCAGGCGGCCCAGTGTTTCGTTGGTTCGAATCCTGGGTGCAGACATAGCTCTGCTCATCAAACCACGCTGAGGCAGCGTCCCACATGCCACAACTAGAAGAACCCACAACGAAGAATATACAACTATGTACCGGGGGGCTTTGGGGAGAAAAAGGAAAAAAATTAAATCTTAAAAAAAAAAAAAGTAGAAAGTCCTAATCAGCTTGAAGCCTCTAAAACATAATCTTCTTGGGGACAGGGTGATTTTCTCTTGGCATTAATAGCCAATATTAAATCTAATTCATCCATTACTCACCTTATCAAAAAATAATGATTCAGTTCCTACACCATGCTTGCTGGCATCTGCCATAGAAGAATCCTTTAGGCTGAGCAGTTTGGGTTTCTTCTGCAAAACCGGAAAAATACAGACACGTAAGATTCAAACAGTAGATTTCTCTCAGTTTTATTTTCATCTGTGGTCAAAGGTTCCACCACTGACTGCCGCTGATTAATAAATTGCAACAAATGAGAAAATTTAAGTCACTAACCCACTTTACAGCCTAAAAGATTTCTACTTGTCTTTTCTATTTCAGTTTGCCTGTCGATTTTTTCCCCGACATTCATAGATCATTTGACTCCCCAAATATTCTCTCTACAATGGTCACAGCATCACTGTGCTATTAGAATTAATATTCTTACTTTTTCCATAGGCCAAAAGTAACTAGCAGAAATCTAATGTCATTGCCTTGTCTTGCTAGCCGTGGAGGCAGAAGAGTGTGTTTGTAAACAGAGAGAGTACATGGCCTGGAGTGGACAGACATCAATCTTTAACCTTTAATTACAGTTCAATTAAAAAAATCATGAAAAAAGCATAGTTTATCTTCCTGACAAGAAATAACTGTCTTCTCAGCAATATCCACTCAGACCAATTTAAGACTGCTCTTTCAAAGGGAATGAATAGGCCATGACACAACTGTCAGGCAAGAATTTACTTTTAAAAAGTCACCTTTCAACTATCTGAGAAGAAAAGCAGACTTTGAGAGAAGCAGCATATCTACCTTTGCCACCTCAGAGTACTCTCTCTTAGGAGCCATACCCTCTCCTTACACCGCCTAAGAAGAAAGCAGGGAGGGAAGTCTAATGACCCAATAGTGTGTTCACCTGTGGGTAATTAAGTGTGGGAGGAGACCAATTCAAGAGTAGAGCCTATCTGCTAACCTGATTCTTGCTACCCATTTAACTAACACTCTTTACTGAAGAGAAGAAATATAAACTATTACTATGTTCAACTTGCTTTCAAAAGGAGAGACCATTAAAAATACTAAAAAATAGTCCTTCAAAAGTGTCAGCAACACTTAACATGTCAGTCAGTCTTTGCAGTTATTTGCTTGTTCACCCCGCCACCTCTTACTATTAGAAATCCCACTAGCTTCTGTTATTATTTAATTAAAATCCTGCAGACATGCCTATCTTTTCCTTGTTATATACTGCTTTAGAATTCACTGAAGCAACATTCAATACATACACCTAGCCCTCTCCCTGGACTACACAAAGAAAAAGGAAACAGGCTTAATTTTCTGCAGGCAGACCATCAGTGCTTACTATAACAAGAAGCATCATGTGACAGGTCACTAACAAGAGTTAAGACCTCCCTCTGCTATAGCCCAAAGGACCTGCCTTGGAAATTAGGATGATACAGAGAAGATCTGGCAACCTAACAAAGAACCTTGGGCAGGATAAGCCTCTAAACCAAAGAGATCTCACAAAGCATATGCAACTTACTCACTTTAGGACCTCAGAGACCACTAACTTATTTCTGAAACAACTACCAAGCTTAAAAATCTTCTTTCTTAGCACAAGGCAGGTTTAAGGAATCAAATCAGAAGAAGAGAAAAATTAATGTCTTAGAAACTGTTGGCAGCAAACAAAAAAAGAGATGTCAGCTAACAGAAAGAAGAGAGAAAATACAGAGAAAACCAAGAACTCAAAAAAGCACAGTAATCTGAGCAATTAGTGGTATTCTAACATTCTTTTGCAAAGCCAGATAAAAAGCTTTGCACTGAGATTCTGTGACATACACCAACTCACTCTGAATTCAGACTCCAACAGTCAACATGCTTAGGAGAACACATGACCAACCCTAGAGTATCTATCCCCTAGAAATGCTCCTGGAAGTCAAAATGAGCAGCTATGGCCCACTCTCACCTTCACTGGAGGGGTGGCTCCTGTTCCAGAGTGCCTGCGGATCTGGCAGCCATTCTGGCTTGGCCTCTGTGGCTTATTGTTCAGTTGGGGCTTCTTCACAGTGCCTCCATGGTCATTTCTGACAGAATCAACCTTCTCAGCAGTTGTTTTGCTTAAAAGCTGATTAAGACACATGAAAGAAATTAATGCTCTTATCAAAACAAATAAATATACATTTAGAAAAAGTCCCCTTCTGATTCCAGCTTCCTGACTTATCTAAGATAATTCTAAATAGTGTAGTTCTTTTTAATAAAACTTACCACAGAGCTGTTGGCATCTGGTAGGAACTGTCCAAACTCTGACAACAGATCTTCCTGATTTTTAAAAAGACGAGCCACCTGGGCATAGACCTCCTGCTCAGTCAATGCTGGAGTGTAGTTTCCTCCAGCTTCCTTGGCATTTCGCTGCTCTTTCTAATAGGAAATTGCAAATGGGAAGAGATCATATTAGAGGGCCACTATTTTTGAATGACTCATTTTTGCAGATGCTCTAGGACATCTGATAGGAATTCTGTATGTTATCTACTCGGGCTGCACTTAAAGTCTATGTTCTTAGCACCTGTTTTGACTGGAAGCTTTCAAGCTGAGAAAGGAGTGGAAGTTGTGGCCGACAATTAATGCTTTTTAAAACTAGGACAGTGTATGTGAATGCTCAGGGGACCACTACCAACTCTTAAAACACACAACATTAGAGAAATTTCTCCTCCTTCTACTGTGGATTAACTATACTACAGAAATCATCCTCTAAACTTCCAGGATAAACAAGCATTCAGTTCACAGGGCGGTAACTTTAAATATCCTGACTGGCTGCTACAAGGCAATTAAAGTCAGGCAAATCAAACTGGTTTTATGAACACACAGTTTCCAACTGGTTAATTTCCAGTAAGAGTTAGTGGACACAGTAATGGGTATTCAAGTTCTTAGACTAGATGCCCTCAGAAGGTAACCTGGTTAAGACAGGTTGAAAGGGCAACTCTCTTACCTGATATGTGTGCAAAATCTCTAGGAACGCTTTGTAGATATCTGGTTGGCCCTGGAACCTGTTCTTGATCTTATTAACATAGTTGATGGCATGATTAAACTCCACAGGTTGATTGTTCTGCAAGGATGGGGCCGTTCCCAAGGAGATTGTCACTGGTGTGTGAGGCTGGACAGGTGGAGAACGTGGGGATGCATATGGTGGGAGCGGGGGAGTCTGCTGACTGGCTGGATTATGTGCTTGTAGTTGGGAAGGCTAAAAAGAAAAAAGTCTTTACTCTCCTCAGAAACACAGATAGTTTGACACAAGAAAGAAAGTTCAAACTAAAAAGAAACAAGGTGTCTGATCAACTTATATCCTTTATTCACTCTGGCCACACCACTTTAGCCCCACTCAAATCACGCTGGGCAGGGGTGAGAAGTATAGAGGTTTCACACATTCTAATACAAATATTTCAGTCTCGAATTTTCTAAATACAACCTTAAAAGTGGCTACATTTTCAATAACAAGGAAGAATTTTTCATTTGCAATTTTTAAGCTCACTAGCTCAACAGGTGGAAATAAAATAGAAAAAACTCATTCTACATAGATCTTTAAGGTCAAAAAAGACAATTATTGCAGTAGCTCCACATAAAAAGGCTTCTAAACCAGCTCTGTCCAATAGAGCTAATGGAAATGTTCTTTATTTGTACTGTCCTATACGATTGCCACCAGCCACATGAGGCTACTGAGCACCTTAAATGTAGCTATTGCAACTGAAAAACTGAATTTAACTAATTTAAATTTAAATATGTGGCTAGTGGCTATGTATTAGACCATGCAGTTCTACACCAAGAATACCCCATCATCATCATCAAGGGGATCTGCTTAGCTTGATATGACTTAATCAGGTAAATGGAGTAACTTTTGTAAAATGATGACCCTGTGGGCAGTAGCATAATCTGATCATAAGATGACCACTGCTGCTTGTGCTGTCAAAGCACTGCTACACAAAGTTGTCATCTGTTGGGATGTTCATGGCTTCAATAAGCAGAAGTTCGGGGAAAAAGAATCCTTGTAGGTTGCTGGTCTGTTGATTTAAACACATATCTAAATATGTAGTATGCAAATATGAACCATTTTATAGGGATGTGACTACTGCATCTTCTCCAATGAAATCACTGTAACTTGTGTATCTAAGTCTTATATAAAGAGAAAACATCAAAGGAAAAGTCTTTATAGGGGATACATTTCACACGATGTAGTTTTCCAAGTGCTCACCTTGCTGACTTTGGCAGGTGGGGGCTGAGGAGCAGGCTGGGCAGGAGCTGGGGCTGACTGGGCTGAAGGCTGGGAAGGATGCTGGGGTGGTGGTTGAGGCTGGGGCTGGATGCCATGGGTGGGGATCTGATGAACCTGGCCAGGAGTTGTCACATTCACCATGTCATTGGTTTGCACCTCAATCTTGTAGCCAGGGGGCAAGAAGGTATTGAAGCCCATTATCAGGTCAGGGTGGCCTTTGAACAGCTGGGACACACGACTAATCACTCCCGGAGTGTCGATGCTGATAAAAAAAATAAAAATTAAACTGACAAGCTTATAAACACCCTAATAAGAAAAAAAATTCACATTCCAGTAGATTCTCTAAACAAGAAAACAGATTAAAATCAACCTGCATATTACCAAATTAACAACACACAAAAAACTCTGAAATTCCAAAGCCATTTAGCTTTATATTCAAAGAAGCTTGGTCAGAATTTTAAACAGAATATTCATTCATGATAATAGTCCCCTCAAGTAAATCTAAAGCTGCAATTCCCATGCAAGACCCAACCTTTGATCTATCAGTATAAATCATTATGTACCTACATTGCTCAGATGAGTTACTCTCTTAAAACAGTAAACCATGCCAGAATATTAGTATATCTTAAATCAATTCAAAGAGCAAGTAGCCTAATCATCACCAGTCTACTTCCCTGACTGAGACGAAGTATTAAGAAAAATTTTAGTCAAGAAAAACTTACCAATAGGGAGAAAACAAAGCTCTAGGGACTGTAATTTTCACCAATAAAGCAATACACCAAATAGAAAAGCATGACCCTAAAAACAAACCCCCAAAACAGGGCATCCTTTATCTTTCAGCAGACGAGAATAAGCTATATCCTCCCTCCAAAATCAACAATCCAAGCACACAGCTTGAGTACAACCAGATATATCTTTTACCTCTGGGATTTAAATTCCTTCATGATGTCAAGGAAATCATTGTAGACCTGAGGCTGACTACCAAATTGCAGCTTCACCTGGTCAAGATAGGACAGCGCATCCTCCACCTGAAGCAGGGATAAAGCTCAACGTTATAAAAAGAATAAGCCAAGAGTTACAAAAAAACCACAAATGATTTATGCCTAAATAAAATTAACATAGTAAATAAAACAGAAATATATTGTAAAGATACATGAAAGTATTAAAAATTAGTATAGCAATTCCTTCTTTTTGAAGGATAATTTTAGGGAAGAAAACCTTTCCTGTTTTGGGGCATATATGTTAAGACAGCTGCAGCCACTGTATACGTTGTGTGTTAAGAGTTGACTGTGTCATTAAGTTTGATGCCAATAATAAGACTCAAGCTTAAAATAAAAATCAACTCATAAAATCTGCAGCCTTGTCTTAGATAATTTTGGAGAGACTGATTAGTGAAGAAGGATCACATTAATCTATCATTCATTTATTGGTTCATTGATTCATTTCAGAAATACCTAGTAAGCTACAAGAGAGCACATGGGAACGGCACTCCCCGCAAAAAACCCATTGGGACATAAGGGAAGGCTTACTCAAGAAGTGACGTCTAAACTGAGTCCTAAGGATGAGTGCAAGTTAGCAAGAGTGACGGCCCGTGAGGAAAGTCAGAGGAAGCAGCATGGGCAAAATTCCAGACAGGGCACCATACGGGACATTTGGAAAACTGAAGAGAGTCTGGTTTGGCTGGAGCATTTGTGATGAAGAGAAGGAATGGTGGCAGGAAGGGTGACGAGATCAGACAGGAGAGGAAGCAGGACCCAGATCCTAAAAGGCATTCTAAATCTTGTTAAAAAGCAACTTAGATTTTTATTATCTGCATTTTAGTGTACTCAGTTTGGCTAGGGTGTTGAGAATAAATAGGTGCAAGGGCAGGACAGATTGAAAGGAGGTGGGAAAACCACTTATGCTATAAGGCCAACTCATGTGCCAACTACTATGGCTTGAATTATAGTACTGACCAAAGGAAGAGAGAGAACAGGATAGATTCAAAAGCTTTTTAGGGGATATAAGTGACAGGGTTTGGGGACTGACTAAATATGGGAGATAAGGGGGAGGGAGCATTCACTAAATTGTAAATTATTTGGGCATTCACAAAGAGGAACAGATTTGAAGGGTTAGAAAGTTATGAGTTTGATTTAGGAAAACTTAATTTTTAGTGACTCAGGAGACATCCAAGGGAATTATCCACTAGGTGTTTCCTATATACTCTGGAATTATTTCAAATTATACAAATATCAACTTTAGACAGTTTCAGAAATAAATATCTGATTTGATAAGCTCTATTCTTGTGATACATTGTGAAACAGGACATTTATGTTCAAATAAACCATTAAATGGTATTTCAAGAGTTGCCCAAACTTCCCATGGCCACAGTTAATCAGAGCATTTCAGTGTTGCTAGAGCACAGATTATACTGTATACTTGGTCAAAAGCCCACTCATTTGATGGTTGGTTTTTCTGTACTTTACAAATAACACAACAATTTCTGCTGAAATTAAATGGACTATTTAATTCATGTTCTGAACGCTCCATACTGAAATGTTTCATTAATGACCAAGTTAATGGAACATAAAACTCATTAAGTTTACAGAAGGAACAAAGACTTTGGAAGATATTTAAGAATAGCATTCACAATCATATGACAAAGGAGAAGTAAATAAACAAACATCCAAAAAAGAAAGAAAGAAGAAATGACTACAGAAAAAGTGCACAAACCCAAAGGAAAGAAATGGCATGTGATGTGTGTATGTTTGGAAGAAAAAGGTATTTGAAGGTCATAGTTAGCCACTGTTAAAAATTAATTATAAAATAACATTATGCTTTAAAAGTCCAGCATGACATCCACATCATAAAGGAGATGATACTTGCACATAATAGTGAGGAAATTCTTTCATTACCTAAAGTACAGTTCAACTTTTTATAAAAGCATGTCTACAGTTCTAGGAACCAGAGCTTAGAAGAAAACAACAACTTAGAACTAGTCATTTAGAAGCTACAGATTTAAGGAGGCACTTGGAGAGACCTTTAGATTCTGGTGATGCACTCTCTTGGCTCACTTCCACAGGCATTTGTTATTAAGGTCCCTAACCTCCTGAAATTCAAAATCTTGTTTGGGAGACAAACACAAACTACTATAAAGAGAACTTGCTGAAGTATGTGCCAAATATCTATGCTGCTGGCATTCAACAAATAACTAAACCACACTAAATATGCCTCAAATTATTCAAATCCTCCTTGTTATCAATCTGCCAAAGACAAAAAAGAAAGTTTAGACAACGTTGATGCTTGAAACAACCTAAGTATTCTCACTGAACACTTCCTTATTATAGAATATAAACAGCTTATTGAAGTCGATTCAAATGCTTGTAATGCATTTTAAGACTGATCCAAAAATGGAAGGCAATGCGGGAATACTGAATTAAATTACATGGAGGCACAAGAAAGCATTTTACCTCTCCTCATTAGAAAGGAAATTCCACAAGTTACTATGCTCAGGAATTACACTCAAGAGCTTGTAATAAAAGAACAGAGCAAGAAGTCCTAAGGCTACCTGTGACTCACTCTATAACCCCAACTCCAAAGCCCTTTCTTGCTTCCTTGACAGTTTCTATAAAACAAAGCACAATTTATATACTCATACCTAAGTGGGGAAGGTGAGTAAAACAGGTGCTGAGCTTTGATAGGGTTGGCTGAAAAAGGCTATAGAAACAAATATACTTTTGTTGGTTTAATAGCAAGTTTATAAGCTCTTTTGCAACATTAAGGTATTAACTGCTGAATATGATATTAATATGGAATTAAATCACATCAAACCAATTAAAAAAAATATTTTCAGGACTTGGTGAAGGGCTAAGTCCATGGCAATAACACATTTTGGTACACAGCCATCATTCTACAAGATGTTTAAGGAAAACAACAATATCGCTTACACAAATTTTCCCAAAGCCAGAGTGAAGTTTCAGGTCCAAATTATTCATACTCTCTTTAAAGGCTATGCTTAACTATAGTCAACTCTTAATTACTTAAGCTAATATAGACAAAGTAAATTTTACAAAATCTCTCTTTCTATATAGGTCAGCTTTGGTATGTTTTATATTTACGTAGCACTTAATTTCCTTTTAGGCCAATATTAAACTAGTTGCTGAGAACCCAAACCAATAAGGGCAAGGGTCAAGGAGAGCTAGATTAAGTATCGAGGAAAACAGAAGGCTGAAGTATTTACTATACATGGATGTGTCCTGCAGTGGTATATTGTTCATTCCTATCCGTCAAGCTATTTGATATAATTAGGCTGAAATGACCAAATAAAGATTCGACATCTTATCTCTTTATAGTTCTTTAATTTTATATTTCTCACACTCGATTTTAAATTTTACATAAATGTAAAATTAGAAAAATTGAAATCACACATTTTGAAAAGTAACACTCAAGTAAGCAGAGAGGTTAGCTGAGAACACAAGCTTCCCTTCTCCACAGATGCCTCATGAATTTCAAAGCACTTAAAACCTAGAGCACATATTCAGCAGAACAGATAAAAACACTGACACTTCATTCACAGTTATAGTCTTCCCTCAACTTTATAAAGCTTCTCCAAAAAGGAACATGTGTTTTATTAAGGATGGACCTGAAGATGCCAGCTAATTCAGCTGTTTATAAACAGGAATAAAAAGATGAAACCATAACATAATACCGGGCCCAGTTACTGTTCAGGACTGTAGCCAACCATGTGTGTGCTCAATAAAATCTTACACCTTGCTAAAAACTAAGAGTTCAAAAGGAGGCATCTAAAATATGAACTTTGTTTATTGCATATGCAAATAGCCCCTCAATCCTGTTTGAGTACCATGCATTCCTACATTCCAAAAACATTTCTTGAATATATTCTCTGGATCAGGCACTGGTGCTAAGATGGGAAATCTAAGTAGGTTTCAAAACAAAAACAAAGTAAAACTTCTTGTGATTCAGCTTCTAGTCTAGCATGTTCAAAGTTTCAACACCACTACTAATAGGCTGAAGCCAATATTGCCAGTTAAGAGAGAACCTTGTTGACAGGAGAAAAGGAGCTGAATACCACCTTGAGCCTCTGAAATTGCTGCTGTCCCTGCACTGGTGCGACCGGTGGGGCTGGATGAGCATGACTCTGGACCACCTGGCCTCCGTGGGGCTGCACAGCTGTTGGGTGATGATGGCTGCTATGAACCGCTGCTATGGTAGGCCCATGACTGCCAGAGCTCTGCGGCACAGCAGAAACCTGGGGTGGACAAAACATAGACAAGAAACTTGAAGGCTTGTGCACTCTTCCCCAAATGTGTCTAAAACACATGTATGCATATCTTTGCATACACAAAGATAACTAATTAGAAACCCAAATTTCCCACAAAAGGGAACTGGTAGAATAAATTATAGCCCAGGGCTGGCCCGGTAGCACAGTGGTTAAGTTCACATGTTCTGCTTCTCGGGGGCCCAGGGTTGGCCGATTTAGATCCTGGTGCGGACATGGCACCGCTTGGCATAAGCCATACTGTGGTAGGAGTCCCATATATAAAGTAGAGGAAGATGCACATGGATGTTAGCTCAGGGCCAGTCTACCTTGCAAAAAGAGGAGGATTGGCAGTAGTTAGCTCAGGGCTATTCTTCAAAAAAAAAAAAGCTTCCTTAAAAAAAAATATAAATTATAGCCCCCCCATATTATAACAGAATTCTTGACAGCTATTAAAAATTATATAGCTTGGTACTTCTCAAACTATCTGTGGTGAAGCACCAGTTTTTCTTTTTTCATAAATTCTAATCCATCACAGGCCACTATTTTTATAAAATACAATAAAAATGAATTACTGGAAAAGTGAAATAAAAAATCCATACGCCATCATTTTCATTATTAGATTTTAGAGATATATAATTACAATGTCCAATCACCATGAAAGTTTCTAAACACTCAATTTCTGTACTTCTCTCATTACAGACTAGTAAGAAAGTATACACATCAGCCATCTGTGGACCACATTTTGAATAGCACTGATATAGATGCACATATTTTAACACCAAAAAATGTTCACAATCCATAAATTGAATGTATTCACGTGCTGCTTACGGATTTAAACTTGTAAATAATTTTTTAAAAAGCACATTACAAAGCAGTATATATAACCAATAAAAAGATTTTAAACCCTGGACAACAAATATATAGCAACATGTCAGCATTTTATCTGGTGGTGGTGGGATTAGAGAAGATTTTTACTTTGTTTTGTTTATTTTACTTATCTTTACTCACTACTTCTGAAGTAAAACAAAAATTTCTCCCCTATTGTTAGTGGTTTGGCCTCAAAGATATTTCTTCTCTATTCTCTCTCGCTCTTTCTCATCTTCTTTTGAGTTTAGGAGTGAAATAAAAGCAAAAGCCCCTTTCCTTTTTTATTGCAAGAAATGCTACATAAAATTCCCAAAGCTTTTAAAAATTTTCCTATTTCAGAACTGTTAATCGCTACAGAAGACAACCACAGACAACAGACCTGATGTACCACTTCTCCAAAATAAGGAGACTAAATAACATAAAACCTTCTCTAAACGATGTAAGTTGTGTAGCGTAACTTAAGAAAAAAGACTTTTTTCAAGTCCCCAACAAATTTATAATGACTACTGTGGGCAAAGCAGAAGGTGGGAAACAGAGCAACTCCTTACAGATCCACAGAAACAATACAAGACACATTAGCAGTAAAAAGAAACTAGACAATTCTAAAAGCTCTACTCTCTCTCTCCCAAGAAGTGTTACTATTCTGAGATTCTATACTCCCAACATGCATGTGTTGAACAGGTTTTTACAAAACTTAATTGGAGTTTATAAATATTTGAGATGGCTGGTTTTATGAGCACATTACAGTTTCCAATATAGGAACAAATGTAACTATCCCAAGTGTAGGAAAAGTGTCATGAACCTGTTCAGATAAAAGTTAACTACCCAAGGAAAACAGGCAGTCTTTCTTCCAAGTCCTAACTTACAGATTCATCACATAGCAGTCCTCTGACCATGGCCTCCTGCCCCATATGAAGGCATTATACTGCTACAAGGGGGACTCCTGAAGAAGAGTGACACCTAAGGAATCAACATTTCCTACTTCACCTGGGTTTCCCTCTTCTTTGATTGTTTCTTATAATACATTCCTAGAAATGGAATTGGTAGGTCAAAATAACTAAAGAATATGACACAAACTGTCAAACTGCTCTCAAGAAAGATTATGCCAATTTATGTTCCCAGTACCAGCCATACCTTTTTAAAAGTCACTAACAAGTTAGGTTGAACAAGGCCTCTCCAGACCAGTTAAATAAATTATGGTTCAGACTGACCTGGAATGGAATATTATAAATAGAGTGATTTTTAAAAAATAACTTGGATCAAACATATATATTCAAGTGGGAAGTGGTCCACTATATAAAAAGTAAAAAGAGCAAACAGAAAAATAGTATAGACTGTATGATCCAAATTGTGCAAAAAGAAATGTGCATCTAGATAGCTAGGCAGGTAGATAGAGACATGTATATGCATACAAAATTTTGGATACCCAACAAATGTACCAGTGGGATAAAGTCTGACGGGTCAGAGAAAGAAGTCATCTTACACCATTTTTTTTAAACCATGGTGATATTTACTTTCATAATTAAAAAGGGCAAACAACAATTAAACGTCTTCCATTTTTAAAAAACAGAGTGAACAGATGAGAAATGATCAGTGTTGGTCGGTACGTGGAGCAACAGGAACATACAATGCTGGTGGAAATATAAATTGGTACAACTCCAAAAAGCAATTTGACATTACCTGCTACAGGTGAAAATATTCACACCCTATGACCTGGCAATCTGTCGTCTAGATATACTCAAGAAACTCTTCCTCACATGCCCTCAAACCTGCTAAGTGCTCTGCAAGAAGATAAGGACTCTGCACCAGAATGTAAACCAACTACTTCGATAATAAGCACACTGTTTAATTCAGCTGCTTTTTTTTTTTTCCATAGCAAGACTCTTTTGGCAAAAAAAACAAAGTGGTGTGTCGATTTAAATGCTAGTACAAACTTATCTTGTCATGGATTGACACTATGAGTATCACCGCATGAGGAGAAACACCAAGAACATTCACAGCAGCACCTTTACAATAGCAAAAATCTGGAAACAACCTGACTGTCCATCAACAGAAGAATGGATAAATTGGATATGTTCATATAATTCATGACAGAGTAAAAATGACTCAATTACAGTTACACGCACAAGTATGAATAAGTCTTGGGAACCACACTGAGTCAGAATATACAAGTTTTTATCTATATAAAAGTTCATAAATACCCAAACTAATTTTATTGTCTAGAGATATAAATAAAATGACTTTAAAAAACTAAAGAAAGTCAAGGGAATGAGAAACACAAAGTTCAGATTAGTGGCGACCTCTGAAGGGAGGGAAAAGGAAAACGGATCAGGGAAGGATACACAGTGAACTTCAAAGGTCATGATAACATTTTTGGGGGTAGGGTGGGTGAGGAAGATTGGCCCTGAGCTAACATCTTTGCCAATCTTCCATTTTATATGTGGGATGCTGTCACAGCATGGCTTACATGGTATGTAGGCCCGCGCCTGGGATCCAAACTTGTGAACCCCAGGCCACCAAAGCAGAGTGCGCAAACTTAATCACTGTGTCACCAGGCTGGCCCCAACTTTTTAAAACTTGTGTGGTGAGTACATAGTGTACATTGCTTTTGTTATTTTTTATATTTTATACATATCCCATATGTATTTTTTTATATCTGACTAAATGCTTAACAAAATTTTTTTAATTGGATGAGCACTAATGCTCCTCCATGACCCCAAGTCCCTTGGTGGGCTCCAGCTTACCTGATAGCTGGGTGTTACAGAGTACTGAATTCCTGTGGCTGACTGCATGGTCTCGGACACAGCTTCATACACAGGAGGGGCAGGGGCGAGCACCCGGTGCTGGTGAGGAAAAGCCTCTGTGCTACCAGGGAGCCGACGTTGCTGGGCCGCATATACCGGTGATTCCTGGTCATCCAAACGGCGCTTCATTCTGCACTCATGCTCAGGGATGCACTACAAAACCTGCAGAAACCAAAAGCAACGACATGCAAACCAATTCGTACTCCAATCCAGCATGATGAGTACAACTTAGGACCCGTTTAGTATAAGTTTGGTATATTAAACTTACCCAAATTTAGTATAAGCTCAACTCCCATAGGCGATTATCTACTTCATCCTAGAGATGACCACTGTGGTTTCTCTACAGTGCACACTAGGGTGGTTTAAGTGCACGCTTGTACACACCCCCCCCCCACAGTGAACAGGTTATCATAACTTGAAGCCAAAAATTTAAATAATAACAGAGTTTAAATTAACTTGGTACTGCAGAGTTGAAAACCTCCAATTTAAAAACACACAAATACACCTTTTCTCTATTCTCTAGTCTTCTCAAATGCCATCATTCCTAATATTTACATATTCATATGCTACAAAAACATTCAAGTGCTTCTTCTGAACTCTTCTCAAAACTTAGTACTATAATTGTGATCTAATTTTAAAAATATCAATTGTTTCAACAATTAAATGGTATCATGGAAAGAGCATTGGGCCAGGAATAAGAAGACAATGGTTCTAGATTTGCCAGTTTAAGAAGCTATGTACATTTCAACAAGTTCCTCATTCCATGTGAGTTTATTTCTCCAACTATAAAATAAGAAGGTTGAAACAGGTCATTTCCAAGGTTTCTTCTGGTTCTAACATTCTTTAACACTAAAGAGATTCCAGACTCCCTTAGCTTAGTAATCCCTCTGTGGGGGATACTTTCTTTCCTGCAGGACACAAAAGTCTAGTTATACTATGGTCAGGAATCCAGTCAGGTCTTTTCAGAGCTTCTCCAACATCAGTATCACTAACACAAGCACATCAATAAGAAAGAATGCTCCAGTCATCCCAAGACAAAATGGGGCCAAGTCCTACCACTCTTTCATTCACAGAAAAAAAAAACTTACAAAGGATACCACTCCTATGGTAAGAAGATAAAAAATACAGTAATAGTAGGACATCTCACGAGCCACAGACCCTCCATCTGAAGCAAGGCTCTTTTTGTAAATGAATAAAAACAAGTCTACCTAATTTCTAAGCCCACCCATCCCTCTTTTTTTTATTCCCTTGGATCATGCAAGCCCTGAAGGGGAAGGAGTCTCATAAGGACTCTCCCAAGTTGCTTCACCTCTTCTCTGTCCTCACCATCATCCTCAACAGGCCTGTTGCTCTATTCCTAGCCTTGAAATAGTGTCTCAGGCTTATCTCACATCTTACAAACCTAAGTTAGACCACATACAGCAGCACATACAGCAGCATAATTGTTTCATTTGCAAGTCGGCCTTTTTTTAAATTTTTTTTTTGGCTAAAGAATATTGGCCCTGAGCTAATATCTATTGCCAATCTTCCTCTTTTTGCTTGAGGAATATTGGCCCTGAGCTAACATCTGTGCCAATCTTCCACTATTTTATATGTGGTTCGCCACTAGAGCATGGCTGCCAATGAGTGGCATAGGTCCGCACCCAGGAACTGAACCTGAGCCACCAAAGTGGAAGGCACCCAACTTAACCACCAGGCCACAGGGCTGACAAGCCAGCCATTTTTAATATAATCTTTTTGTAATCTCAAGCCACAAATATTCTCTTTCTGTTGACTATAACTTTAGATCAAAGGACTAAGTCTCCCAAATTTATGTGTGATAGTATGTTGAACTCAGTTAAGTGGAGTTGAAAATATGCTGCTGACAGCTGCTGAAGGGAAATAATTTAAAATTTCTTAACTGGTTATGTTTCCCTAGGCTTTTCTAGCATGAAGTAGCATGTTTAGCTCAATATTTGGAAACTTTTCAAACATATTAAGAGGTTGGAAATATAGATTGATACATGGTATTTGATACTTAAGAGCCACCTGCCAACTGACTATGAACACTCAATCCTGACCTATTTTGGGATGAGGAAATGGGTCTAAGAAGTGGACAGAGTGAAAAGTCTTAAAGACTTTTTGGCTGCTACTTCTATGTACACCCACGGTCAGGGTTTGGTCTTGGGTTCTGCTTGTTTGAAACCTAGATGCTTAAACTCATCTGAGACTAATTTCTGTAGCCAAAAGCCAAGTCAATACCTCATAAATGGAAAATCAAATTTAGATCAGAAGAGCATAGCATACAACTAGAGTGCCTGTCAAGACCTAGATGCTAGTCCAAACTCTTGACTCGAAGCTATATAACTTTGGTCCTGTTCCCTTATCTGCAAAAGGAGGTGATTAGACTAAATTAGTGATTTGCAAATACTGGTCTATGGACTAGTCTACAGGAAAATGAAAGAGAAAGGGAAAAAAAGGGATTGTGATGCATTTTTCATAGGTTAAGCATTAAAGTATTATGCTTTATCCTGAGATCATATCCTGTTGTTTTGCTATTAAAATATCATTTTTTTAAAATAAAATGATTGTGATTTTATAAAGCATTTAACTTTATTAGCCTCTACAGAGTTTGCCTTCCAGACCATCTCCATGACACCAAAGAGGCTGCCTAGAGTCTGTACTTTCTCTCAACCATACTTCAATGTCTTTAACGATCATTACACTTAGTTCTATTTCCTAAATAGTTCTCAAATCAAGTGCTTCTTCTCCAGTCATACAGTCAATCCCTCATTTCAGAATCCCAGTATCCCTCACCCCAATTGTTGTCAACACTCTCCAGCCTTTCTCCTGTCTAGTCTACCCTCTATACTGCTTTCAAAGTCGTCTGCCTCAAATGCAAATCCAGTCCAGTTGCAAATCCATCACTGGCTTCCCACCACTTAACACAGCAATCCAAATTCCTAAGTTTAGCCTACAAAACTCTTCCTTACTGATTGGGGGACAATTTAACTTACCAATTATCTCCTTCCAGCCCCACCCTATCACCCAGGCCTATCGAATGTCTTCCCACTCCTCTAAATAAGTCTCAAGTCTATAAGCTTCTTCAAGGTAGGATCCTTTTCAACTTTGTCTGCATTTCCCACAATCCTAACACTTCAGAGACAGAAGGCAGAAGGGAAAGAATAACAGTAATAGCTAACACAACAACAGCATATATTGAGTGCCAAGCACCATTTTACACAACTTAAAAATATTAATTTAATCCCCACGATGATGCTGTAAGCAAGGTGCTATTATTCTCTATTTTATAAATGAGTAAACTTAAATATAAAGATTAAGTAATCTGCCCAAGGTTGTACACGTAATAGGCAAAAGGGGATATGAATCCATAAAATCCTCCTCCAGAGCCGGGACTCTTAACCAACTTACTATCCTACCACTCACTCACAGAAGAAGAGAAGAAACGAAGGAAGAAGGATGAGTCCCTTTACTTTTCTAGGGCACACATGCATGGAGCAACTTCAGCTTTCCTCAACTGCTCACAAAATTAGCTCATTCATCCTTTCTTCTGTCTCAATCCAACAAAAGCAGGCATGCTTTGGCAGTATTCATTCAATTAGCAAATATTCAGTGAGCAGATATAAAAGTGGTAGATGATCCTGGCCCTTGCCCTATAAAGGCTTAAAACCTAGTTGGGAAGACCATACACAGCCTCACTAGTAATCAAAAACAAAAGAAGTAAAATGATATCCCAAAGCAATAGGCAAATATTAAAAGAGAATGATGATATTCAGTGTGGGTGAGGGTATCAGGAAACACTATTGATGGAAGTTTTAATTGGTATATACTATTTGGTTGGCAACTTGTAAGCATCTATTACAATTTTTAATTAAGTTTAAAACATGCTTATCTTTTAATGTATCAATTCTACTTCTAGGTCTCTATACTATACATTTGCTAAGTATTTTTATTGCAGCAAAGTATGAAAAACCTAAATGTCTATCAATAGCTAAGTAAACTTGATACATCCATATTAGGAAAAGTATGTAGCAATTAGAAGGATTAGGGTTCATCTACAAGGAAACCGCTCCAAGACACACTATTAAGTGAAAAGAGCAACTACAGAATACATACAGCGTGATCTCAACATACATAATGTACTTGTAAGATTTGTGCATTTCATTGCATATAAATTTTGCATCAAAAGGAAAAAGCTATAAACAAATACCAAATTCTAGAGAAGGATATACATGCTGAATTACTTAAGTCAAAGTGTACTAACACCTGTAATTTACTTTGAAATACATCAAGAAATTAGTCTGGATTAATAGATGGAAGGATGGATAGCTGGATATATGATAAAGCAAGTACTGTGAAGTGGTAGGGGGCAACTCTGTGGCCGAGTGTTTAAAGTTCCATTCACTCTACTTCAGCGGCCCAGGTTTGTGGATTTGGATCCCAGGTGTGGACCTACTCCATCATCAGCCATGCTGTGGTGGCATCCCACACACAAAATAGCAGAGGATTAGCGTAGATGTTAGCTCAGGGCTAATCTTCCTCAAGCAAAATAAGAGCAAGACTGGCAATGGATGTCAGTTCAGGGCGAATCTTCCTCACCAAAAAAAGAGTAACGGTAAAATCTAGGTAATGTGTATATGAGTGTCCACCATACTATTTTATCAACTTTGCTCTATATTTGAAAATTTTCTCAATAAAATCTTGGAAGGAAAACCTAACAATACAAACCAGTTCACCAGTGATACAATATGTACTAGAAATTTGGAAAGGAGTAGAAAGGTGTACACTGGGAAAGACTCCACAGAGAAGGTAAACATTTACTAATATCTTGAAAATTAGGGACAAATTAGGGCATACGGGGTACACAGGACGAAATTAAAATATTAGAGTAACTTTAGGCCGGCCCCATGGCCGAGTAGTTTGCACGCTCCACTGTGGCGGCCCAGGGTTTCGCCTGTTTGGATCCTGGGTGTGGACATGGCACTGCTGGTCAGGCCACGTTGAGGCGGCATCTCATATGCCACAACTAGAAGGACCTGTAACTAAGATATACAACTATGTACTGGGGGGACTTGGAGAGATAAAGAAGAGAAAAAAAAAAAAGACTGACAACAGTTGTTAGCTCAGGTGCCAATCTTTAAAAAAAAAGAAAAGAAAATTACAGTAACTTTAGACTTATGAGTGATAAAGAGCTATTTTACAATCTTTACCAATTCATTTATCCCACAAATAATTCCTGAGTGTCTCCACAGGCCAGGCTCTGTGCTTAGCGTTGGGGCTCCACCACTGAATAGGACAGAGTTCCTGCCCCACAACAACCAAATCTTCCACACATGACTGCTACCAGCTGACATGCTCCTCACAACAGTCCTGTCAGATGGGCAGACCCAGATACCTCCTATTTAGAGGGAAACTGATACTCAAAGAAATTAAGTGACTGGTTCAAGGACACAAAGCTGGCTAAAGAAGGTAGAGGCTAGATTCTTTCTCCTTGGAATACAGGAGCAATCTGAAGTAGGAATATTGGACAGACTATAGTATCCTGCTTGCGGAGTGGTACAGGGTAATTTCAGACTATGAAGTATTCGAATGCCCAATGACGGAGCCACAAGAGTCAGACACAAAGCTACTTTCAAGCCCTGCTTCAGGTGACATGATTATCATCTGCCACTATGGTCTCCAACTGTTCCAGATTTGGAGCTTACACTGTTATCAGAACTCTAGGCTCTGAGGACTAAATTTAAAAAGGAAAAAAAGCACTTTGAGGGAGAGAAACTAGTGAAGAAAGACTAATGTGAACAACGGCAGAAGAACATTAAAAAGTCATCCAGCCATGTGTTATAATAAAGACTGGGAAAGAGCTCCAAACCATCATGCAAAGGAATCAGAATTCCTGAATAAAGCCAGCAGAGCTGGGTAATTCTGATACTGCAGGGGAGTCTTCTGGAGCAGGGAGGACAACTGGGGAGCAAATGTGACAAATTTCAGACAAACGTTTCAAAGGGCAGAGGTAAAAGCTAACGCTTTCAAAAGAAGAAAAATAAAAACGAAATTTTCTAGTTCTACCACCTAAATATGTCTTCAATCACAATAAAGAGCTGGCATCCTAGAAATCCAGACATTTCTCCATTATTAAAATCCAAATGAAAAATCCAACTTTAAAGAATCTTATCTTTTCATTTAGATTAAATGCCACAAATTGGCTTAAAGAGACAACAGAATTATTTTAGTCAAGATCAGCTCAAAGTATATTGTGTGGAACAAACTGCCCTATTCTAGAGTCTAAGACAACTAAGTATACAATACTTTCTTTTTGAAATACATTTAATTTATGACTGACTCTCTAGTGCCTCAATTTTGTATTGATATCGTCTTGAATTAGACACATTTTTAAGTTCCTTTATTTATATAATAAAAAAAAATCCTCTTAAGTCATTCTATCTTATTGGTGGTCAGCATTGCATAAAATTGCATAAAATATGTCCTGGTCAGTTTACTTCAATAAACACTCTTCAAAGCAAAGAAAGTTTTATCAAAGCATTAAGCCAATGTAATTACTTCAACCCAGTACAACTGCTCACCATAGTCTACTTCAAAACCTATTCAAAAGTCCACCTCTGGATCTAAATCTGCTGGAAAATGAAAACTATTCCAGAATAAAAGAAAAAGGCAATCTGGTCAGATTTCCCATATTACCTAGAAAAAAAGCTCAACAAAATTAACATGCCAATCTTATCAAAACATCACAAGATCTAATACCCAAGCCTCCCCTAAACTCAGTTTTAGATTCTTCTAATGAGGTGGTCCTCAATCAGGGGATATTTTGCCCCCCAGGGCACATCTGGCAACGTCAGAAGACATTTTTGGTTGTCACAACTGGGGGTGATGGGTGTTAGTGGCATCTCATGAATAGATGTTCATAGGATGTTGCCAAACATCCTACAATGCACAGGACAGCTCCCCACAACAAAAAATTATTCAGGCTAAAATATTAATAGTGCAAAGGTTGAGAAACCTTGATCTAATATAATGATAACTCCATTTGGCGTATACCTTTTCTGAGTTTTGGTGGGATATGTCATACTGTTGCGTGACAACAATTTTTACCAATGTGGCTCAGGACAATCATCTTGGTTATGCAAAAGATATCACTGCTTTCTCTATGCCATGTGATTCACCTTTACCCCTGAGTGCACAGAAAAACTTATTATCATCATTTACCATTTGGGTGAAAAACAATTTTATTAGAAATTTTAGTAAGAACTGAAATAGCAAATCCAAATTTTTATTCCACATGTTCCTGCTTTTGAAGATATAAATACCCAAAATAGGCAATATCCTTTAAAATGCAACTGGCTAGTCATCAATTGTCATGCATGAACTTGGAACAAAGCCATTCTGTAAATTTTGATTCCAGACTTCAGGTACATCTCTAGTAAAATTCTAGCTTATTGTCACTTTTGGGTCTTTTTTTTTTTCCTTTGCATCATCAGACACAATAGTTTCAAAACTTAGTTTTTAATTTTGTTGAAGAGCGGACAATCATCTTCTTTGCTCTATAACTTCAAGCATTCTCAATTTGAGAGTAATAAGTGTCAATTAGAATGATCAATAATTTTTTTCATTTCTGCATCATGTTTCCTTCCAATCACCTCTGTACACACATCTGCTTTTGGCATCTTCCACTTAGAAACCATATCAAGTAAGTTTTGGTAAACAAACATCCTAACATATTTACACTCATAAATTCTTCAATTTAAGAAAATTCATCCAGAATATTGTCATCTGAAGACTCACAGTCTGCAACTTGGCTCACACAATCCATTTTACCATCATCACTACAGTCTAGAGTGTTCCTCTACTAGTTTCTCTAATAATGTATAATGTCTTCCTCTTAGTTTTCTTCTCTTTGCCATTACAGGAAGCAAATGGAAATTATGGATTATCAAATATATTCAATGAAAGCTTTAAAAAGTTGTAAAAATAGCATAAGAATTGTCATATACCCTTCATCCAGGTTCCCCAAATGTTAACATCCTATGTAATGTTTAAGATGGTCTTCCCAATGTCTTTATACTTTCTCAAAAGATGCTGTAATGCTTTGGGTAAAGACGTAAGAAAACTGAAGTATAAATACAGATTATTTACTTTACTACTGTATCAACTTCCTAGGCACTTCTATCATTCTTCTGTTTTCTTATTATTTTAGTCTTATAGTTGGCAATAATTGATGAGTAATGATGAAATAACTCATAGGATGATGAAATACCAAAATGCTTCAAGATATAGGAAAACTAAGATCATTAAGATCTCATAATATAGCTCAGATGTATAAATGATAATAGCTAAAATGAATTTATTCTATTAAAAAGAAACTAAGTATATTTTCTCTTTGTTCTTTCAAAGACATCCAAAACAGAATAAAAGTCATGAAACATAATATTTACTAGTTACCACTGCTCAAAAAGAAACTCAAAAACTAAAATTGAGTCCAACTGCCACTGTTACACAGAAAGTTCTTATCGTTATAGGTAGAAAACAAACAGGAAACTATTTAGTTCAATTCAAAAGGTAATAAAAAGTACAGGAATGTTAATTTTCTGATTTAGATCATTGTATTACAGTTCTGTAAGAGGAATTTGGGAAATCTGGGTAAAAGTTATATGGCAATTCTTTGTATTATTTTTGCAATTTTTTTTGAAGTCTAAAATTATTTCAAATGAAAAGTTAAAAAAAAGTTTAAGTATTAATAGCAGCAGAATAAAAAAGAAGGAAATCAACATGTACCCCTAGCCTCAAGGACATTAACACTTAGTTTGGGTGACAAGGTTTCTATAAATTCACTGAGAGTGATATAAAACAGACTTAAGTGTAACAGGAGACACACTAAAGCTATAAGCATTATAAAGAAGAGGACAGTTCTTAAGAGGACAGACAGACGTGTCACTTACCTTATACCATCTATATCCTATTAGCTATATTTCTGCCCCCACACAGACATGGGCACACACATCTTTAACCATCTTTGTATCCCCCAGTGTGCTCAGCATACCACCTTGTCTGTGGTGGAAATCAAATCATTCATTCATTCATGTGTGCACCCTCTAATATTTACTGAGCACGTACTACATGCTGGGAGTTGTTCTAGGAACTGAGGACAGAGCAGTAAACAAAACAAAAATCTCTTCCCTCATGAAGATTACGTTTTAGTGGCAGAAATAAATAGACAGTAAATAAGACAATAAACAAAGTGCTCAGAATATCAGTCAGTGACAAGTGCTAAGAAGAAAGAGTACAGAAGGGTTTTTGAAATTTTAGGTAAGAGTGACCAAAAAATATCTCACTGATCAGGTAACTTTTGAGTAAAGGAAGTAAGGAGCTAGCCATGTGGAAATCAGTGGGGGAAGCATCATAGGCAGAGGGGATGGCAAATACAAAGACTGAGGCGCACATGTGCTCCATATTTTCCAAGAACAGCAAAAATACCGTGTAGCTGGAGCAGAAAACAGCAAAAAAGGCCATTTAGCTGGAGCAGAATGGAGCAAAGAGAGACTAGAAGGAAATGAAGTCAGAGAGGTAGTAATGGGGTGGGGGCAGTAGGTAGGGAGCATATCATGTTCATTCTTGTAGGTCATAGTAAGAACTCAGACTCAATCATCAGGCTGAAATGGGAAGCCATAGGAGGGTTTGAAGCAGAGAAGCGACATGGTCTGACCTAGGTTTTAAAAGAAACCAGGTGGGTTACTGTGTTAAGAATAGACTGAAGCGGGACAGTAATAAAGCAGAAAGAAGTTAGGTGCTACTGAAATAATCCAAGCTAGAGATAGCGGCACTCACTGCTGTAGTGGGGGTTGGGAGTGGTACTAAGTGGTCAAATTTTGGATAGTATTTTGAATATAGAGCAAATAGAATTTGCCAACAGACAACATATGAAAAAGACTACTATGAGAGAAGTCAAAGATGTCTATTAGATATCCAAGAGGAAATATGAAGAGCGCCTCTGGATACGTTAGTCTATAGTACAGGGCAGAGGTGCCTAGTTAGAGAGACAAATTTGAGCATTATCAGCATTGTTTGGATTTTAGAAAGGTAATAGAGTGCACAGGATAGCTTTCTCCATAATCAAGCACATTCACAACTTCTGCACCAAGTGGGACAGCCTAGATCAGGTTGTGCCCCCAAATTAGTTGTGGAATGAAACTTACTAACAAACAGACAAAAATTCTTCCATTTCAGAGTTACAGATAAGGTATTGTGGACCTGTATATCCTGTATAACAGCCCGCAAGTCAGCAAGCCTATCCTGGAGGATACTAGCAGGACTGAGGTGGTGTCCACTACCATGATGCTGGTAAATACAAATAACATACAGGCACACAAGATAGAAAGGGGGTGAGGAATACAAAAGCAAAAGAAGGGAAGGGCAAAAAAAAGGTGTATCAGTTAGAAACTGCTACCAATAAATGCTTAACTAACTCTAAAGCCAAGTGCCACTAAACAGAGGTAGCCTCTAGTTAGTAAACTTTAAAATGCCATTAGAGTTCAGCATGTAAACTATTTATTTATCACCTACTGTGTGCCAGAACTGTCGTAGGCACTAAGACCATCAAGAAAGTTAAGTCCCAATCTAGATGGACTGTGAGCACAGCTCTCCCTGAGGAAAACCTGTATCAGGTAGTTGCCTTGCAAATATATGAGGACAAAAACTTCTACGTAAAATCTTTAAAGAAAAAAAAAAGGGGGGGCTGGCCCCGTGGCCGAGTGGTTAAGTTCGTGCGCTCCGCGGCAGGCGGTCCAGTGTTTCGTTGGTTCGAATCCTGGGCGCAGACATGGCACTACTCATCAAACCTCGCTGAGGCAGCGTCCCACATGCCACAACTAGAAGGACCCACAATGAAGAATATACAACTATGTATAGGGGGGCTTTGGGGAGAAACAGGAAAAAAATAAAATCTTAAAAAAAAAAAGAAAAACTTCTACGCATTTGCTCAAAACTGAGAACAAATCCCACTGGGTATGTCTTCTGAAGAAAGAGACCCAAAAAGAAAATTACATAATTAAAAGAAGTCAAGGGCTTTTTAATGTGCTGTTAAAAAACAATTGTCCAAAGACAATTAGAATTCATAATTAAAAAGAGAAATGTCTGTCAGGAAAACAAAATTCCTTGAAGTATTTGGAAAGAATAAATAAAATAAAAATAAAAATAATAAATAGTAAATAAAAATAAATGAATAAATAAAGTAATAACGGCAGAACCCTGATTCAGACTACCCAAGTGTGCTGCCAGATAGGTTTCATTATTTGACTTTAACCTCAACAAAAAACAAATATCCACAATTATTTACTTAAACTGCAATGAGAAAAAGATAAAAAGTCTAAGATTACTTCTACTACTCACTTAGCAGAAAATAGGAAGGCATGTGAAGGAAAAGAAGTATTAGGAAACAACACTTGACCATATTAATAATAGCTCTTGAGCTTGACAGGGTAACAGCAACAAATATGCCAAGTCCATAATTTCTTCACTGTGATTCTTAAATATCTTGCAAAGCAATCTTCCAAACAGGTCTGCAAACTGAAGAGAACAGGATTCACAAACTCTGCAAGAGAGACTACAATTCACCTGACAATTTCAGCACAATGCAACCCCTTCTAACATTTCAAAACACTCTCTGAGGGTACTTTGAGTGAGATGCTGATATGAACATGGGTGCATCTCAGCATCTCATTTAACAACCTGCTTCAACTGGATTTATGATTTCAGGTGATTTAACAACTCCCTTCAACTGGATCTATGATTTCAGACTTTGCCCTCCTGTTTCTTATCCAGCGTCCCCTCTTCCTCCACCCCAATGCAGTAAAATCATGTGTTTATTTGCCTTTCCTTCTAAGAATGTAAACTTCTCGGGGACAAAGACTCTTCCTATGTCAGTCCAGAGCTATTTAAGGAGGTGGTCAATAAACTGGTGTTGACTCAATTCACCTTTAGAATCTGAGTCCCAATCTTTTCTCTGAAGCTACTTTCAAAAGCATACTGCTGGTTCCTCAACAAAATTAAACACAGAACTACCATATGATCCAGCAATCCCATTTCTGAGTATATATTCAAAAGAACTCAATGCAAGTACTTGAAGAGATATTTATACAACCATATTCATAGAAGAATCATTCACAATAGCTAAGAGGTGGAAACAACCCAAATGTCCATCAACAGATGAATAAACGAAATGTGGTTTATATATAATGGAATATTATTCACCTTTAAAAAGGAAGGAAGGTAATTCTGACACACGCTATGACATGGATGAACCTTGAAGACATTAAGTGAAATAAGTCAGACACAAAGTACAAATACTGTATGATTCCACTTATATGGCATACTTATAGAAGTCAAATTCACAGAGACAGAAGTGTGACAGCGGTTGCCAAGGGCTGGGGGGAAGTTTAAGGGGGTTGATATTGTTTAATGGGTACAGAGTTTCAGTTTGGGAAGATGAAAAAATTCTGGAGATGGGAGGTGGTGATGGTTGCACAACCATGGGAAGGTACTTAATGCTACTGAACTGTATACTTAAAAATAGTTAAAATGGTAAGTTTTACGTTATATATATTTTACCATAACAAAAAACAGCAGACTGCTCCTTTTCTGTTTACTATTCTTGGACCAGAAGCAGCTTTAGTGCAGTTAAGAGCATGGACTCTGGAACCAGATTGCCTGGGTTCAGATCCTGGCTTGGCCACTTACCCTCTGTCCAACCTCTCTGTGCCACTGTTTCCTCATCTTCAAAACATGGATTTCATAGTACCTACTATACAAGGTTGTCATGAAGATTAAACAGGTTAATAAACATATAGAGCCTAACTCAGTGCCTGGGACATGGTAAAGGCTCTTACCACATAAGCTCTTATTATTACTATGCAAGGAGACAGTGGACGTAATTTGGAAAAATTAACCATCATTTTTTCAAGAATCTACAGAAAGTAAAGCTTAACGAGCTCTTGGTTGGTGGAGTTACCCAGAAGAGTGAGAAAGTCTTTTAAAGCACTGCTCTCAACTCGTCAATGCCACAGACATAATATTTTAATTCCAACTAAAATTCACAGGCATTAACATCTGCCTTGCACAGCTCTCCAGTATCCTGTCTGTTTGCACTGAAAATGTAAAGAGGACTGTGCTTTGCCAGGAATCAAATTATTACACACCTCCTTCCTTATCACACACCTCCTTCTCCAATAAAGAAAAAAATCTTACTCTTTAGATGAAACGTTCTTAATTACAAAATGCCCATCTATCTAGGGTCTTTAACTCTGACGACAAACTATAGCATATAATACTGATATTTGAGGAGATAAGAAGCATTTATGAAAACTTTCGTAGTATAGTATATCCAGGTTCTTACTTGAATCCTTAAAGCCTGGCACACCGATAGGTAACATATTCTTTAAGAGCATGAATTAGGTCTTCAATGTGTGCCAGCACACAGCACTGCAAGTGGTGGAACAAGTATGTGTTAACCAAACTTTCCTCAATGGTAAATTCTCCACTATCTTGGTCAGTTTATAGCATCAAGAAAAACACCCAGGTTTTCTGTCTCCATATCAATTCTATTACAGCCACTATTAATCAAACTAAAAAGCTACTGTCACCACTGCTACTTTCTTAGCTGAGAAAGTGAGACTTACTCTCTTCACATGAGTATAGCACAGGGCACCAAACTCTCAGTCCCAACTGAGCAAAGCATAAATCTAGAATTTAACTTCAGATAATCAGCCAGAGGACTTGCTCAGATGTTAATGCATAAACAAACATACTCATACCATGTTTATTTTCTCATGAAAACTATCAAAAACATTTTAGCAATTTGTCCTAATAAGAGAATGTATCAAGTCAGAGCAAAAACCTCAATTAAAATGGTTCATTAAACCTGAAATGTCCTAAGATAACTCCTTAATACAGGTTGGAGGACAATTCTACATAAGTCATATACACAAGGCTACACTAGTCCCTGACTTCATCATACTATCTGTAATATAACAGGGCAAGAACACTACATTTCACACAACATAAACAGAAAGTAGTGTAGATGTTCAAAGAATTACATAAAACCAGAAGAGAAGACTTTTCAAGAATACCTATACGCGTAGTTACCTAAATTGCAACTTATTTCTTTGTGAAATTAAGCTTATATAGCAGAACCATCTGTACAATCGAAATTTAAAAATGCAAGAATCGAAGAAATCAGAGTATTTTATTCAAAGTCTGAGTTTTTTTTAAATCACCATCTTTTACAAACAGATTATTTTTAAGAGTAAAATGTAAATCCAACTCTTCCTTTTATAAATCTCAGTTTTGTGAAGAGCAGGACTGGTTTTGAAGTCCTCAAGCATCGAAACAGTGGTGAAGTCTAAGTAACTACCCACCACCCCATTGGCTCAAAGGAAGCCCCGCCCCGGACAGCCACTGTAACTAACAGCAAGGGAACTCCAGGAAAGGTTGTCCCTGGCCACATTTCTAGTTTCTGACGACTCTCCGCCCCTCCCCCGACCATCACCGCTGCGGAAGCATGGTCACAGCACGAGCAGCATTCCACTGCTGACTCCAACGAAAGGACCTTGAGCACCTCGCCCCAATAATTACAACCAAGAGAGGAGGGACAGTGACCACGCTCCCATTCTCCGAGCTGCACAGTGCCATCCACGCTGCATGGAGCAAAACGGAGACAACTGCTCTGGCACCGGGCCCTCGCGTTCCAGGCAAAAGGCATGGGGTAAGCCATAAGGGTAAGTCCGGACACCTCCACAGCTCTCAGTCAGCTGGGGCCCCTCCAACCCCACGGAGACGTAAGGCGGGTCGGATCTAGGCGCCGAGACTCGCTGCAAGACCCGACAGCAGGCTTTCCCGAGCTCCGCCTCACTTGCCAAGGAGGCGGAAACCGGGGGGAGGGGAGGACGGCCAGGGGGAGTGGCATCGCCACTCTGAACGCCCCGTCCGGCCAACCGGATCCCGAGAAGGCGGAGGAAGGTAGACTTCACGCCCCCTCCCTGCCGCGCCCCGAAGCCACACGCGGGAGACCCCCTACCCGTCCCCCTACCCAGTCGGCCAGCGCGCCGCCGCGGGCCTAGGCCCCGCCCATGCCAGGAGGGCTGGAGGGGTGGTCGGCCGCAAACTGCACTTAGCGCAGGGCCGGCCCCGCCCCTTTCTCCACCACCGCACGCGCGCGCCGCCCCGCCCCTGAGCGGCGGCGCGAGAGCCCGCCCCCTCCGCGCGCACCGGGACTACGCTCTCCTCCCCCTCCCGCACGGAGCTACCCTGCTCCGCCCCCCACCCCCCCCTCACACATCCACACACCTCCCGCCCGCCTGCTCTACGGGAAGCCGAGGAGGTCAGCCCCCCTAAAAATACACGCCCTCGAGTCCGGCGTTACCCGCCACCAGGCACCCCGCCCCGACCCCGGCCCGGCATGCTCTCACCGCAAAGCTGCTTCAGCCGCTCCTCACTGCGTGTCCCTCTCGGCGTGAGCCTCGGGCTCAGCAGGGAGGCCCCGAGAACGGCGCGGGGCACAGGCCCGCCGAAGCGGACTGGCAGCCTCCTCTCCGCTAACGAAGCGGTCACAGGCCCCGGTGCCCAGACTGGGAAGGAGGGAGGGAGGGAGGGAGGGAAACTCCGAGGGGGGAAGGGGAGGGGGGGAAGATGGAGAAACCGTCTCCGCCGCCTCTACCACCGCGGCCGCTTCTCTGTTACCCGGGAAATCCCGCCCACTCCCCCGGCCCGCCCCGCAGAGGGAAGACTCAACTTCGCTCCGCTACAGGCCGCATTATCCGCCCGTCAAAGGTTTAGCCAATCACTGCGCTCTGCCTGCCGACTGCCCGCCCCTTCCCCCTCGGCTGGGAGGGGAGAGCCGCTCACCTTCTCCACGCCCCTATTGGCGGGGAGCGTCCCTAACTCAGCCCCGCCTATTGGAGACAAATTGCTGATCCCACCCCCAAGCCGCAACACTATTGGAGGAAGCAGGGAAGCTCTTCACGTCTCATTGGAGGATTCCACATATCCCGCCCCGTACTGTCTCAGCCACAGGCCCAACAAGTCGGCTCCCGCCCTCGCCGGTCATCGCATTGGAAGGCTACCCCTGGCTCTCTCGCTGCCCCAGGAAGGTAAGTAACCGATGTGGGGTAAAATGTCCGTAAGTGAGACAAGCTCCTCCTACCACACTGCCGGGCCAGGCCCCGCCCCCAACTATCCGATTGGGTATCCTAGCGCCGGTAGGAGCCTCCATTAGCCAGGACGCCCGTCTAGGAAGGAGCTGACTCCGCCCTGAGCGAGGAGGCTGAACCTTAGCAGTCCTTTTGTGGAATGTTTACACTAGAGACTGGAGCGGAGAGTTTCAGGGCCCGAAACAAGAGGTTGTGCGAGCTCAGCAGCCGAGATCCGATGCCCTGGGATTTGAAGGGGAGAGGCAGCAGCATAAAAAAAGAGAAAGAGAACCTCAGCCTTCCTATCCAGTTCTCTCTTTACAATTTACATTTCCGCACGCTGCGTCCTCGTAAGCACAAATATCTGGAGCAGCCGACAGCTCCTTTCAGTAAGTAGAGTACAGAATTAAGGACTGGAGACCAAAGCCGAGAAATAGCCGCAGGGGTTGCCAGCTCGCAGCTAGGGGGGCGGCACACTCCTAACACCGACACTCCCTAAACCTGAATATGCAGCTAAGAGGGCGGAGATAACCAAAATAAAGGCAGGGCCCTAAGAGCCACCGCCCTGGCAAGCCTCGCAAGCCTCCTGAAGGCGGAGCGTGAGGCTTAAGGCACTCGCGATCTCCAGGGTAGATTTGGAGGTATCCTCAGACTCGAAGAATTGAGGAAGAGACCAAACAGGTCACAGGATAAATAAACCTTCACCTCACACTTCAGAGAAGGGATAAAAGTTCCAGAGCTGCGGACAAAAGAACGGCTAGTCACTTCCTCCTTGGCCAAGGAGTAATAATGGCAGTCCCTAGGCCCTCTCTGTGTAGGTAATAGTACCTCGAACATACAGAGACAAAGTGCTTGCAATATCTAGGTTGTTTTTATCTATTCACCAAATAGGGCAGAGAACTGACGCCGACCTTGCTTTGGGGGGCGCTCACGGAGCGCCAGGAGACAAGAGGGCGGGACTAGAGTTTTCCCGCTCTCTCTAGCAAAAAGGCTACTCCCCCAAGAGAGGCTAGTCAGTCCCCAAGTGGCAGGTCCCAGGCAACCCCTCCTAGGTCGTATCTTGTCCTCCCTCCACAATCCAGCGAAGACGGCAAGAATCGAGCGCTGGCAACAGGTAGGTCTGACTCCAAGGATGGCTTTGAGCCGCAAGGACGAGGCAGCGTACTGTGAATTCCATGAGTAACCGACAGATGGGAGCAGCCTCGCTGAGGGCCAAGCCCCGCCCCAGAACGGAGTTCTAAAAACAAGTCACAGACCGAAGCGACCCCCGCGCCAAACCTGTAGGAGGTTACGAAGAAGCAGCACTTCTGGAGAACTGCTCTAGGGCTACCTTTAACGCTGGGCCGTCCCCAACTCCCTGTACTGGGTACCGCACGGCTCTTCCACCTGGGCAATCAAGAACCACTTCGAACCCAAGCGGATTGGGCCACCCCCTACCTCTCGGTCAACAGGGGATGAGCTGCCCCGGATCTTGCCTAAGGCATCCAAGCCAATCCTAGTTTGCTCAGAGTTTTAGATAAAGCCAAGGACACCAGCTGCCTTGCGCTGGGAAGAAAACATACTGCCAGCGTCGGCAGCGTTCTCAAGCTTAAGCTCAGGGCGATGTCCGGGAAGTGAAGGGGCGCGGGAATAGTCAGAACTTTAGTACTTGGCTAGGAAGGAAAGATCCCGCCCCCTCCTCCCAAACTCTGCAGAACCCCGGAACTAAGCTCTCCAAATTCACTCCACACCGTCAACCCTGGTTGACGCAAAGACTACCAGATCTTGAGCTTGGAGGAATCATTGTGTGCCTTCTTGGCTCTCCCCGCCCCTCCCCCGCCCTTGCTAAGGGCTCCAAGCCCGGGACTTCCGGGCGGGAGGACAGTTCGAAGGAGCAAGGCGGGCCTTACACATGTGCGGAGCGCGCACACAAGCAAGGGGAGGGGGGCGGGGAACAGGGGTAGACTTCCCTCTCCAAGCTCGCCCCGCCAAAGCAGGCGGGACTACCCATCTCACCAATCAGAAGTGGGGGCGGGACCTTGCGCCACACGTAAGCCGCAGGAATCCACCGCCCTTCACGGAAAAAAATCCTAGCAACTTAAACTCCAGCCCGGCCTCCGACAGGCGGAGCTCGGGGGAATGTCATCCAATCGACAGCCGAGAAGGAAAAAAGGGAGTTTTGTCTAGCCAGTGGAAGACAAGAGAAGGCGGGCCCTCTGGAGGAGCCCGAGGTGGGTGGAAGAGACAGGAAAAGGCCCCGCCCCTCAGCTCCCCCCCGGGGCGGTTGCACAAGCCGCCGCCGGAATAGATAGTAAACAGGCTAGGCCAAGTAGTGGAAGTAAGGGCAGTCCGGCGCTCCGTGGGCCCAGGCCCCTGCGACTCCTGTCCCGGCGCGCCCTGCCCGACCCCGCGGTTCACGCCGGCGCCCCGCCTTCCAGCCCGTGGCCGCCATCCCGGCTGACAGGCGCGCCCCCCGCGCCCCTCCCCGCCCGCTGATGCATTTCCTTTTCCCGATTCCGAGCGTGCAGACTGTTTTCCCAGTTTCCGACCTTCACTGCCCCTTTCAGGCAACCCCCTCGTGGGCGCGCTCACACGCTCGCGGCCCCGCCCCCGCCCCATCCGCGGGCAAGCTGCACGGCCGGGGGGTTAGGGGGAGGGAGCCGCCGCCGCTGCCGCCTTAGGGTGGGCGGGGAAGGAGGCAGCTCCATGTTTGCAAGAGGATCAGCTGGGGCAGTGGGTCGAAGCAGCCGAGTTCCTAGAGGTTTTCCACAACCCCAGGTCGAGTTCCGCGCGGGCTCGGGGCCTGGCGGGTGCCGGCGCTGAATGTTGGCTCTACTGCTACGGCCCAGGAGTTTGACGAGCCCAGACCGGCGCACAGGGCTAGTGCCGAGGCGCGGGGGTCTCTTTCCGGTGGCCTCCCCAGCCCCCGGCAGCCCTTCCCGCGAGTCCGGCGTTGCCCCCGCCCCCAGAGTCCATAACAACCGCGGGCCCACAGCGCCCGCGCCTGTCTGGAGCGCGCCCACCGCCCCCTCCGACAAGTTTGCGAACAGAAACAAAACCCTCGGGGCGCCTGCCGCCCTCGCCCGGCGTGGTTAGCGGGGAAAGCCGCGGGCCCCGGCTCGCTAGCTAACTCCAGCCCGACCAACTCCAGGTGCCGCCGGCTCAGGCCGCCGCCCCCTGCCAAGCCCGCGCGCCGCAGCCCGGGCCCAGTTCCAGTCGGTGTACGGAATCTCCCCTTTTTTCTTCTTTACCATAATTTTTTTTAAGGCATTCCAGGAGCGGGGAGGATTTCCTCCTACCCGCCCCTAACCCAGTCCGCCGCCGAAACCTACCGAAACCGACTGCTCGGTGAAATAAACTAGGCAGCACGGCCAGCGCACTGGCGACCCCGGGCCGGGCCGACCCCCTCCCCACAGATCCGGCCCGGCTTGGGAACACACACTGGCGTGCGGGCGGCGCCAAAAGCTCTCCTTCCTGGCCTGCTGCTCGCCTCCCTCGGCCGCCGGACTCCGAGCTTCCACTATCCCCAAACCGGGGCCTTCGGCGCCCGCACCGTGGCGGACTGGGCAAAACGACCGGCCGGCAAACTAGCCCCCCAAACGCCGGAGATTGGGGAGACCAAATTAAAAGCAGCTGTTTAACATACCTTCCGAGCCAGGCGAGGAGTCCTGAATGGGAGGGAACGCCCCCCACGGGCCATTGGCTCCCTGGCACTCGCGTCAGTCACCCTGGGCCCGCCTCCTCCCCTCGCTCCACCTCTTCCCCTTCATTGAACGCCCCCTACCTCCAAGAATCTATAAATAAATTAATTAAACTAGCCGCGCGTGGGAGGCGCATCCGTGGCAGAGGCCCCTATCTCCCCGGCACTGCCGCCTCGAGTTT
The DNA here is from genome assembly GCF_041296265.1 of Equus caballus. Lineage (NCBI taxonomy): Eukaryota > Metazoa > Chordata > Mammalia > Perissodactyla > Equidae > Equus > Equus caballus. Next base: position 131,556,204 of record NC_091684.1, on the reverse strand, counting down.
CTTGAGACCACTGGACTGGAGGGGAACATTCTGGGACTCGGAGATCTGCAGGGTGGACCCAGAGGAGGAGCTAGCGGGGCTCCCGGCCCCAACTTCCTTCACACACACATCCCATTTGGAGCCTGGCAGAGGGAGGCGGGTAGGGACACCCTAGCGACTGGCTGGAATGTCCCGACTCCCCTGGCTGTGTAACGTAACCGTGTCTGGCCCATTCTGTTAAGGAGCCTGCCTAAAAATGAGCAGTGTAAGCGGGAAGTCCTGCGTTTAGGGCAACAGGCACTTGTCTTGGGCACCTAATGTGGGTGAGGCAGACACATTCATACCGCATCTGCTGCTGGGTGCGATTACAGAGACTGAATGAGATGCTCTGTACCCTCCAAGGGCTCCACACCTAGCTGTGGATATGTTACAGAAAGAGCTAAGGCAAATACACATCCATAGGAGCTCAGAGAAGGTGGATTCTTTCTAGCTGAGGAAAACTGGGAGTCTTCATGGAGGAGGCGGCACTCAAGTTGGTTCTTAAAGATTTCATCAGGCAGAAATGGAGGAGCAAGTCATTTTGAGCAAAGGGCACAAAGGGGTAAATGCAAAACATTGTTAAGGACCTTCAAGTGTGTCTATAGTAATGAAAATCAGAGTTGGAAGGATGGAATCAAACAGTGGACGACTTTAATAACTGGTTAAAATTCTTAGACTTGCACAATGGAATGTGCAAGCAGCATTGTCACAGGACCACAAGCCCAAAACTATGGTTTAAGATGTCCAACATCCCAGCAGCTGGATGGGTTCTGAGAATGGGTTGAGTGAGGAGTCCCGACAGGAAGGAAGGTGAGGCACAAAGGCTGTTGTAATACTGGGTTTGGAGATTACAGAGTTATATCTTCTGGTGGAAGGGGTAGGTGGGGGCAGCTAAGAGGTTTCTTTTCTCTCTCCCAGCCACCCAACCCAGAAAGACTTCTCTACCTTCAGCATCCCTCAAGTCAAAGATCTGACTCAGATTGTTCCCTGAATCAATTGCAGTGTTTGTTATAACTTTCTCCCAAAAGGAGTTTCTTGGGGGCAAAGGCTACTCCACATGTCTGGGCTAAACAGAGCTGAGCCTGGGGCCAAGGCACACAATAAACAAGCAAGAAAGACCTGTTAATTGAGGCATCCAGGAAAGGAAGTTAGTGTGGATCAGGTGGGGTGTGCAGAATGTGAAGGACCTTAGAGTCTTGCGGGCAGAATGTGGGCCTGCTGCCAGATTAATCTGTCCCAACAATTAAGGTGAGATGTAGTGAGGACTTGACCAGGGTAGTGGCAATGGGTAAGCAAGAATAGAAAAGGAGAGATGTGTTTAAGACTCAAGGGGACTGGGTGACTGATTCGGTGTGGGTACTGGAGGGAAAGGAGTCAGAGGCCTGCTGTGTGAAAAGGTAGAAAGCATGATGCTAGTGCTTGGGTAATCTGCGTTCTAGACTTAGCATGGCCAGTGACTGGTATATCCTTAGGCAAGTCCCTTCCTCGCTCTGGACCTGTTCCCTCCACCCCACCCCTGGTGAAATAGGGGTGGAAACTGGAGTACAAAGACAGGCTCTAGGGACCCTTCCTTCACTCAGAGTCACTGGGGGGACCACCTGGGGGGTGTGGTGGGGAGGGAAACTTGCCACTAAGGAGAGGGCAGATGGGAAGAAATACTGATTTGGGAAGGGCAGCAGATCATCCCAGGTAGAGTCGGGACTAGAATTTGGGTAGTAGCTTGGTTGATGGAATCACTGAAGGCCAGGGTCTGGAGGGGAAAAGGCCAGATGAGGATTGTGTGGGAGGCCCAGCACCTGGCAGGGCCATGGAGGTTGAGGTTCATTCTCAAACTGTTCATTAGAACAGAGATTCCCTGTCTGGAGCCCCATCTCAGATTCCTGCTCTATTTCCCAAGAGGTTCTGCCCTAGATGAAGGCATAACAGATACTGTGAATGTGAGATGAGGCAGAGTGTAGAGCAGAAAGAATATTAGTCTAGAAGTTGAGTTCCAATGGTTCCCACTTAGTCTCTTCTTATCTGTGGATCAGTCTCCTGTCTTATACAAGAGGATAACATAGCAATCCTTGCCCTGTTATGTGGAGGCCAACGGCCTAAGCATTTGACTGTAAGCCTGGACAGCAGTATACTGTGGATGAAGTCACTTAAGGAGCATTTGCAACTAGAATAGTTACTCCCAAAGAACCAGACTTTGCTGACACTTCATACCCTCCTGAGTGCACCATCCTCGTGGAAATCCCCTCCTGAACACCTTCTAGACTGAGCTCCTTGAGGACAGCCATTCTATCTAATTTCACCTCTGAGCCCCCAGTGCCCACAGCTGTCAGGCACAAGAGGTCCCTTGGAAGGGGTCCTGTGATTGTTTCTGACTCAGTATTCTGACTGCACGGCACAGCCAGTCCCAGACTTTTTGGGAAAGTGAGTATTTGATTTGGCAACATTGGCCCTCCAGCTGCACTGAAGGTTGCATCCACCCCACCTCTTCCCTACACTATCAGTGAGGATAAAACAGTGAATGGATCTGGGTGAGGGCTTCCTTGGAGAAGTCACATTGGGAAGCCAGGTTCTGATTCCCAGGAGGCCTCTTTTGTGTGATTTAGGGATTATTTTCATATTTGTAGTTGAGCAAACTGAGGCTGTGCAGTAGAGTGATTTGCCCAAGTCAAGTAGCCATGGCAAGTCTGTCTGGGCCCAAAGCCTGAGCTCTGTCCATTCCCCCATGTTCTGTCTCTATACATACTAGGGTACCATGATCCAGGTTGCGGCTTCTGGAGAAGAACAGTCTTCCCTCTTGCTCCACCCTCCCTACTTCCCTAACTCCAAGAACAGTTTGTCCCCAGACAGTTCTAAATGATTTCTAGCCCTCTCCAAAAAAACAAAATTATCCTCAAAGGAGCAAGGTTTGTCTCCCAACCACATATATGTGTCCTCAACTCACGACATACATACAGTACTCAAACTGTCACACCTGACACCCTGTCTCACAGATATCACACACACACACACACCCCCTCATTCACAAGGACTCATTGTTTTTTGTTTTTCGGGGTTTTTTTGAGGAAGATTAGCCCTGAGCTAACATCTGCCACCAATCTTCCTCTTTTTGCTGAGGAAGACTGGCCCTGAGCCACCATCCGTGCCCGTCTTCCTCCACTTTATATGTGGGAGGCCTACCACAGCATGGCGTGCCAAGTGGTGCCATGTCCACACCCGGGATCCGAACCAGCAAACCCCGAGCCGCCGAAGTGGAACATGGGCACTTAACTGCTGTGCCACAGGGCCGGCCCCTCATTCATAGTTCTTTAGGGTGCTTATGGGCGGTGATTGAGACACACTTAGGGCCTGCACTTCAGTGACTCTGCCCAAAAGTTGTCAGTGTCAGTCCCAGTGCCCTATTGACAGAACCTCTGCCAGCTATAGAAGACCACTGCCAGCTTGGAAACATCCAGATGAGGGGCATCTGAGACTTGCTCCTCATCTACAACCCAAAGTACCCTATAGGTTCAAGGGGAAAAGCTAAAGCTATTGGTCAGAATCCCAGTTTAGCCACTTCCTGCTTGGATGTCTTTGGCAAGTCACTTATCTTTCCAATTTCCTGGTCTGTAAACGAACAAGAATACCTACTTCAGTGGGTGTTGTGAGATTAAAAATAAAGTATGCCTAGCATTTAGTCAAGAGTTCTCAAACCTTTTTCTCCTTTATCTCGCCGCCACACCCTCTTCTCCTGGCCTTTCAAACGAGAAGTCTCTGGGGCTGCAGTCTGAGAGAAGAGCCCAGGGCAGACCTAAAGGACCCAACAATCCCACTGTGTGAAAACTCTATTTCTTTGGCAACCAGCTGGCTTAGATTGTACATATTCCATATTTCTGATTTCTGGGTGGCTTTTGAGGCTTGGAATTTTTTAGTGGGTTTTAGGATTGCTACTTACTGCTTTGAAGTGTCTTCCCCTCACTGAGTATTAATTTACCCCTCTGGGTCACTTCCAGCCCAAATCTAGAAAACAGATATAACAAATATGTTCTCCAGTTTACCTGGCTTTATGTTTTCATAGAGCTTCCTTTTGTATATCAGTTGTTTGGTGATTTCTTTTTAAAGTAGCAGGTTCCTTTGTTCAAATGAAATCCTATTCAGAGGCCTAATATGTAAGAGATAAAGGTGGACCTTGCTTTGGTTGAAGTGGAGACAGCCCCAGCACTGCAGTCTCTATTTCTTCACCTCCCATTCTTGCCTCCTCCCTGTCAGCCCCTGCCCCCAAGAAGACCACCAGTGAACCTACATTTCCAAATCCTGTTCATTCATCTCAGCCACTCTCACAGTCTCATCAGTCCGTGTAACACAACTTGGCCTGTCCTCAGTTACCTCTGCCTATTAATCACAATACTTCACAGGTTTTTCTTCCTCAATCCTCCCCTAAATGTTAGTGGCTCCCAGGGATCTCTCCTGTCGTCTTGCTCTCCTGGTTCTTCTCTGTTCTCACCCACTTCCAAGGCTCCTAGCTTCTATCTAAACTAAGTCCCCATTTGACATGCAGCACAGTATCTGCCCTGAACATCAGATTCCTTAAGTCCCCTGGCTGCTGGCCACAGAAGTAGTATTCATTAAAGGTCAAGAAAGTAAAACAGAGACCCCACAGGATGAAATGGCTGACCTAGGCTCAGCTGCGCATCTGGCCAGTCTTGAGGCCTAAGGTCTGCCATGGGGGAGGGGTAGAAGGAAGTGAGCCTGGAGTGGGGGAGGCGGCGCAGTGCATTTTTTGACTACCTTCTCTTTACATCTCATTGTCTTGCTTTCCTACTTTCATCTTCATCTTAGTCCTAACAACTATCATGAACATATTACCTTAAATTGTTGAAAAGGGATCACTGCTCCCAATCTCCATCCAACACTCCTAGCTAGGATTCTGGTGTGGTTAGCTATGTTCACCTTGGCCTTAGCCAGAAAAAATATGGTTATTTTAGATGGCAGCATGCCAGATTTAGCGTAAACAGAAGGAAGGATTTTATGAAAGTATGGTGAGGGGTGAAGGGAGATTAAACACTGCAACAGGTTTCTGGGAGTGCTAGATTTCTATTTGTGGAGAAGATTCAGTCTTTTTTGTGGCCAATTAAGAGTAGTGCAGTCCAAAACACTTGATATTCACTACTGTTGAGTGATGGTAACTATGGGGTGGATACCTCACAAGACAAAAATCTGGTTCCCAAGCTGGTGAGAGCTTTAGCTTCTGACCAAGGCCTGAGACAAATCTACGGTCTTGACTGGAGCTCTGGGACCTTGGTCAGTTCATTCCTTAACTCAGAGTCACCCTCTCTGCCTCATGTGGAGCAGCACAGAAGCCTTAAAGGCCAATGCGTTGGTCTGGGGTTTACAGGGGAGACTTGACTTGCTTTCCAAGTTGGGGGCCAAATGGGAAGGGAACTGAGGGAATATAGAGAAGTAGCAGCAGCTTGAAAGAGGAGACTTTGAAAACAAGTCAAACCTGGGGATTTCAAGTGGGAGCTAACCCAACTGGAGAAGGGCCTGCTGGTTCCTTTACAGGCATTTGCACTGGCTAACAAAGAACTAGACCCTTAGAGTCGGAGGGCCTATAGCAGGATCATCTAATATAGCCCCTTCTTTTACAAAAGGAAGCTAGGACTTGGCTTGGGTTGAGTGGTAAGATCTCAAAACTATCAAAGAGCTAAGTCACTCTAGGAAAGCTTTTTTACCTGGCCATACCACCTGGCCCACTTCCCTCCAAGTCTCTGATTTGTGGGTTTCCATATATGTGTCTGGTTGTCCCTAGAGAGGGGAAGCCTTTCAGGGCAGGAGTCTCATCTTCCTCAATCTATGATGCTAAATAGTCTAGTCTCCCAAGAACCAGTCATTTACCTGCACATGATGACATGGAGACTGACAATGGTGGGCCTCCTAGGCTGAGGATGCAGGGGCACCCTTCACCTCAGGAGTCCCATCCTAGCTGACAGGGATGGGCAAGGATGAAGGGACCAAAGGTAGAGGGAGTAAGTTAGGTGAAAAAAAAATAGCAGTCAAAACAGAAACAGAAGCCTGAGTTAGCCCATGAGGCTCTCTCGCCCACAAACACTTTTTCTTCATCTTATGTTCTCAACCATACAATCTAGCATTTGATTGTGGGTTCTCTTGCTTTGTTCACCAAATCTTCAGTGTGAAAGCCTTAACTTCCTAAACAGATTCAGGGCTCCTTCTCTGTCTTCCCTTTACCTCTTTTAACACATAGCACAGGTAGGTTAACACAGTATTGATTATCTTCCCAATGGTAAAAGGTAGAAGGAAACTGTGGCAGTAAAGGGGAAAGCTATTGATCCCTTTCTCTCAGATGTAGGAGATATCAATTTGCTAATCTTCCTCAGAGTCAGTGGACTAAGACAGTAGTTCTGAAACCTGGCTCATCCTGTCACTCACTTAACCATCTACTGGGCAGGACCTAAGAATCTGCATTTTTATAGAGCTCTTGCAAGTGATAACCTCACCAATCCTCAGATGTGTAAGGAAGAGCTCATGCATAACTTTTAGATTTACAGAGCAGTTGGGTTACAGCCCTTTCAAATAAATGACAGTTCAAGACTACCTTCTCCAGATCTTTTATCATTAATCTTGTTTCCTACATATTTCTCTGATTTCCCAGATTTCAAGTATCTCTGTTCACCTCTTATGCTTGCTTACCCCCAAGAGAACAGAGGCTCTCCAGGGAAAGAACTGGCTTAATCTTTTGTTCTACACTTCACCTCTTGATTAAGGTAAGACACTCAGGAAAAATCTGTTGGCAGATCAGGAAATGGATCCTTAGAGGAGGTCTAGTTTAAGAGTTAACAACAGGTACTTTGGAGTCAGATGGTCTCGGTTCTTGGATGCGGCAAAATAATTTTCCTGTGCCACAGTCTTTTTCTTCTGTCAATACCTACCTCAAAAGGTTGCTTTAAGGGTGAATGAAATAATATTTAGAAAGCACTTTGAACAGTACCTGGAACAGAGTTAAGCACCCAATAAATGTTAGCTGCTATCACTTTTATTAAGAACACCTCAATATTTTGCACACTCTCCAGGCCAAAACTGTCCCAACTGGGCAAGGTGTCACTGGTCACCAGGGAATAGCTACATGGCATGGGAAGTGGTCCTATGTGGACAAAACTTCTCGTTCCATTCTAAGAGATGCAAGTAACTTTCCACAGACACCAGTCTACCCATATGTATGGAGTTTCCCTGGGAGAATGACCCTTTTGTACTCTGCAATCCTGAGGACACTACACCAGGAGGTCCTACCTGGGAGAATCAGTCACCAAATCCGTCACCCTTCCATGCAGCATGGACTCAAGATCAACTACCTGGAATTGAAGAACTGTTTATACTCTGAAAGGAGAGCTACAAAAACCTCTGGTTTCCAAAGACAACACTATCTTGACCCTTGAGAGAGAGCAATGCAGTGGAGGCCAAAGGCTTTGTAAGCAGACCAACTTGAGTTCTAGTTCTAGAGCAAATCACTGTAACCCTCTGGACCTTACATTCCTCATCTGTATAGAAATAGAAGGGTGGGAGAATAGTACCTCACGAGACTGTAGTGAAGTTTGAATGAGGTAATGGGGGAAAAGCACCAAGCATAAAGATTGGTATCCAGCAACTGGTACTGATTCCCTTTGTCTTCCCAGAGTTACGGCCATGGTCTGTGGACAAGGTAGGTGCCTCTCAGAACTGAAAGTCTCAGATACTTAGGCCTTAAGTCCCTCCCTACCTCCCCATCCCTCCCAGATCAGCTCTTGGACCCCCTCCTCACCTTCCCAGCCCCAGACTGCTACTACATTGATGAAGCTAAAAGGGTTTGATCATGTCAGTATATTTATATGTAAATACAAAACTGTATCGCTGTAAGATATTGAATATGAACATTTACAATTATTTTCTGAATCTGACTCAGTCCATTGATGTTAAATACAAAATGAAAAATTGTAAAAATAAGAATATGTACATTCAAAGAGCTTATTACAGTATAAAATTATTGAGGTCTGATCAGCTGCCAACCTCATCTGTGATGGGGGAAGAAGGTTTAGAGGTTCCTGGGATTTTCTTAGGAATGTGGAGTGCTGGGGACTCTTGATTCGATCCCTGGCACATCAGGCTGGGCAGGCTTGGAGCAGACAGGGATAGGGTGGATGAGTAGGGGGCAAACAGTGATTGCAAGGGACTCCTCACCCAGCCAGGGGGTAAGCTTTTTTTTTTTTTTAAAGATTTTATTTTTCCTCTTTCTCCCCAAAGCCCCTCAGTACACAGTTGTGTATCTTTAGTTGTGGGTCCTTCTAGTTGTGGCATGTGGGATGCCGCCTCAGCATGGCCTGATGAGCAGTGCCATGTCCGCACCCAGGATCCGAACCAGCAAAACTCTGGGCCGCCGAAGCAGAGCGCACGAACTTAACCACTCGGCCACGGGGCTGGGCCCGGGTTATGCTTTTTATTGAAACAAAACCCACCCAGCTTGAGCTCCAGGGTCTGGCACACTAGTAGACAGAAAGAGATGGGCATTTGAGTGGACAGGACCAAGTTGCATAAGGAAAGGAACCTTCTAGCAAAAGAAGAAAGGGCACCAACTCATTCTCCCAAGGAGAGATTCTCACGGTAGTTTCCTCTCTCTCACACCTCAGCTCCCTCTCTTTCCTTCTAAGACTTCATACTGATTGCTTTTGGCTCTGGCTGCTCAGTGAGTTCATCTCTACCCCCAGACACCAATCCTCAAGGGATGGGGAGGAGGAAAGAGAGGGTCTGGAATCACAGTGGAGGTCTATTCCCCAAATCAGCAAAGTAAACAGACAAAAATCATTAGATAGGGTAATCCATGCTGAATTAAACCAGTGTCACCACAAATCAGTGTTCTTGGCTCCAACAGGCAGCATTCTGAAAAGAGATAAGTCATTACGTAAGGGTGAGGGCCTGTGGCAGGAGCACGGAGAGTGGATGTGTGCATGTCCTCTTCCATCACTCTGTGGTCTGACAACAGGAACATGAACTCCAACCACAGCTAGTGCAGGATAAACAGCAGAGTCCAAGAAGTAAGGAGTCCTGAACTACAACACAAGCCCCAGGAAGTTCTACAAAGGAGTATCTCTGTGTATATGTATTTATAGAATACAACCATATTATCACATACAATATATATTATATACACACGTACATATGGACCCATACACATAAGTGCACATACACACACACACAGAATGACAGAAAAGACTGGAATACACGCCCTAGGTATAAACGTGCTTGGCACTCAAGACGTTCTCTAGAATATGTAACATGGTCAAGCTCTTTGGGAAGGAAGGTGGATGCTCACCAAACCTCCCCATCAAATTCTAGCAAAGGGAAGGAATGGGAGCAACCTCGAGAAGGAGAATGGCATTGGGAAAGGGGGAGGAGGTTCCTTCCCCCACTTACCTCGGGGCCCCTGGCAAAAACTGATAGCCACAATCTGGTTTTAATAAGGCACAGTTCGATAGCAGGTGCTAGGAATTAAGAATACATTGCTGCTGGCCCTTTCTAGCAGCAATTTCACCATATCTATCTAGCCAAAGGGAAAGACTGCCTTGTGAGCACGCATGTGCCGGGAAACACAAGAAAGAGTTTGGTCCATGGCTTCAGCGTAACTGATGGCAACCTATAGGCTCAGCAGTGTCCAGGGTAGTTTAAGGAAGGCTGGCCAGCAGGTAGGAGGCTCGTGGGACAGTTACTGATCCTCCATGGCCAGGAGGTTGTGGCTGGAAGGCACCATGCCCTCCCTCTCTGCAAACTCCAGGATTGCCTTGTAGCAAAAATAGTACTGCTCAGGGGTCTGGATGCTGAAGGCCCTCTGGGTCCTCATGCGAGACACCGTCTGGAACACATTAAGGGTGCCAAGCTCCTCCAGCTGTGCCAGGCAGATGTCCAGTGAGCAGAAAGTACCTGAAGGAAGGAAGGAAGTGGTCATACCTGGTCTACTTCTCCTCTCTCCCTCCCTCTACCAAATAACTCAGGCAGGACTAGATGAATGAATTCAAAGGCAAGGTGCGTCATGCAGGAGGCCAGTTGGCCTTAGGCCTAAAAGGATTTGAGGAGGAGGTCACAGGGAGTGTTGGAGGCCAGAGAAATGAGAAGGCCTCTTGTCTCTCAGGACATATATAGGGGTAGCAGGAAGAGTAAGTGGGAAGGTGACATAGAGGAACTGCCTGCTTCACTTCCGGAAAGATATAACAATAGCACTCTCACACTTGGGCCCTAATTTTCAGATTCTCTACAACTTCTCCACAGAGACTTTACACAAACATATTCTTCTTGACTTTCTCCCAAAGGGACCTCTGAACTAGAAAGTCCAGCAGTCCCTGCAATGCATGTCCCCTTAAGGCAAAACCTGCTAACTAGCTCCAGAATGGAGAGCACAGCGTATGGTGGTGATCTCCCCAGGGAGGGGGATGAGAAGGAAGCAACAGCCCAGCTGAGCTCTCTGGGACACCCAGGTGATAGTGATGGGGTCAGAAGATAATCATGCTGATGGGATGTATAAAGCATCAACCCTAGAGGACTTGGCTTGTGAACTGTACATTCTAGCCAGTATACCTAGTACTAGGGATAAAAAAAGGACATTAAAGAGGAATTTTTCATGGCACCAGTGGGTCAAATTCTTACAATCTGGCAACTAACAGCTTTGTTATGCCTCCCCAACCCTTGCTGCCTCTGGATGCTCCAAGAGCTGCATCAGATGCATTACCTGTCCTGCCAATGCCTGCACTGCAATGGACCACAATGGGTGGCTCAAGGCACTGCCCTTTGGAGCGCGCTCCCATGCTGCCGACGGCCAGCCTCTGCTGGTTCCTGACCGCTCTCAAGAAGTCAATGAGGGAAGCTGCCGAAGAAGGGACACCATAATCTGGCCAGCTTAGGAACTGAAAGTGGGTCACCTGGCGTTTCTGCCGTTCCTTGGATGAAAAAAGAAGCAAACGTTAATGAGGTCATTTCTGCTTGCCCCTGACTACCTTTGGCTTTTCCAGATTCTCAACCCCCCAGTATTCCCACTACCAAGGTTCCAGCCTACCACCCTCAACTTTCTCCATAATACTTCTCTACAAACCCAAAGGAAAGGTTAAATGTCTACAGAGGGCAGAAATCCTGTGTTGTAGGATCCAGATTTCTTATAAGTTTTATTCCTAAGTAACGCCACTATTCTGCTGAGATAATATGGCTATACTGGCTCTGAGTTGACTATACTAACCCTGTTCCCAGAAAAACGGAAGTAACTTATAAACTCCCTGGAATCCTGCCTCTTCCCTTTGGAGATTTTCTTTACAGCAAAGGTTTTCCCCCAGCTTCAAAAAAGTGAGAAAATAGAAACCTGGATTTACCTCTGTGTTGTGAATTTCTAGCTTTGTTTTCTTATAATGGTTCATGTTCTCCACGCCTAGATTGGTCACTGTGAGGAAGCCAAATCGGATCCGAGAGTCTTTTTCTAAAGGCCAGTACTGACCACACTTTCTCCTGCCGCCCTCCTCAAAGCTGAAGACACACAGAGCAAGGTAAGCCTTCTATCCTTCCTCTCTGCAGCAGTAACCCTGCTCTCCCCATGACCTGCTGTACTCCTAGGCAGCAACGTCATCTCTTGCATTGCTTCTGTCTAACTTACACTCTTGTTTCTTGGCAGAAAAGGAAGGAAACTTTCATTCTAAACAGATGTAACAACAGCTAAAGTTTGTGCATGTACTCATTTAGTAGGCCTGCTACATCATTTGGCCACCTTCCTGATACCTCTTGGTACTCTTCACATAGCTGGGATAAATACTGAGTGGACAAAGAAAGACAGCAGAGACAGCATGGTGGGCCAGACTCACCTCTCTGCCCTGTTATCTCAGCCACTGTTCATTCTCTTCCTCAATAAGGGTCCTTGGCTGATAGAGGAGAAAGGGAAAGGCACAGCTCCTGGGATGCTGGCAGGAAGTTTACGTAAAGTCCTCAAGTTCACCTCACTACTCTTCAGTGGCTCTAAAGCACTGTGAGCTGGTACTTCTTCCTCTACCTCCTCTCCAAACCAAAGGTGGCTGTAACAGTGCCACGAGGAAGCGAACTGAGCAAACATTCTCATTAATTTTTTTTCTCCTCATCTGAAATAGGTTATAATTATCATAATGATAATACTACAAAATAGTAATTCCTGAAGTTTTGGCAGATATATAGACCAAAATTTCAAAAATAATCCTTTCATCAAGACTTTCCTGCCTGACCTATTATGTTTCCCTTCTTTTTTGTAGTTCTCCTATAGGTGGAAATATGAACCAGCAGAAAAATGGTGAAAAGTAGCAGGGTAAGGGAGAGCAAAGGAAACTGGTAATTCAGAAGCCAGGAAGACAGCTGCCATTTGGAAGTAGAGACTAGATTAAAAGTGCATTGCCCCATGTTTCCCAATACTTCCTTTGCTGGATAAGGCCAGGACCTCAGAATAGTCTGTAATTGGCCCAGAGTCACCAGAGCCATAGACTAAAGCTTTGACAAGTCAGATGTACCAATCTCCACCAGACTGTGGCTGTGTTAACTCTGGGTCAGCTAAGAAAAAGCTAAGATATCCCAAACTCTGCCCTGGCTTTGCTAATGCTCATTGTTTCTAACAGCTAAACTCCCCTCTTGAATCATCCATGCTTGGGGACAGGGTAGATGCAGAGGGCAGTGGGAAGAAAAGGAATGAACTCACCGGGTGGTCATGACAATCACCAAGACTTTTTGTTCCCATACCATGAGCCAGAAATCACGATAGGTATTCTCCAAAGGGCCTGGAATGAAAGGAGAAGACAGGAAACATGACCTTGGGAAGCTCTTCTTTCCTTCTTAGGTTCTTCTGTTTATCTCCCAACTACTAACACCAAAGCACAGATGCTGGCTCCCTGCTCCTCTCACTACACGCCTGCTATTCAGGGTAGTCCTTGGACCACTAGCACCAGCATCATATGGGAGAGTGTTAGAAATGCACAATCTGCATTTAACAAGATCCCCAGGTGAAGCTGTATGTAGGTTACAGTTTGAGAAGCACTGTTACATACCCTGGCAGAGCCTTATCACCAGGGCTTCAGCTATCACATCCAGACTAACAGTGTCAACCGTGTACGTGTCTCTAGCTGTTTTCATTTCACCTAAGCCTTATAATCACCAGTTGCCTACTGAACCATTGCCCTTCCATGTCCCATCATCTCCTCAGACCCAACATGTTTGCAATTCAGTCTCCTTCAAAATTAGCTTTATTGCTCCACTTTCCTACCTCTGTTAACAGTACTGGCATTCTGAAATCACTCAGTCTTAAAAAGCTGGAGTCAACTATGACTTACTCATTTCCTTCATCTTCCAAAAGCAGTTACCAAGTCCTAGAGACATTTGCTTTTAAAATATCTTTGGTTTTTATCCCTTTACCCCCATCCTGGTCTCCCTGCCCAATTTCACTACCACGAAGACCACATCATCTTCTGTCTGAGTTACCGTAATACCGTCTTGGTTTACTTTTCTGAATAGGAGTCTTTCTCTTCCAGTCTATTCTGGATGCCCTGACAGTTTAATATTTCTAAGAAATTGCTTCATCACAATCTAGACACACGATGCTCACTTCCACATCTATTCCTTTGCTCAAGCTGTCTCTCTCACCTCCAATGCCATTCACTTTCTACCCATTTTCAAGTGCTGCCTTTCCTTCAAGGTTTCTCTGACCACCACATTCCTTATAGGGCTTCCTCTCCTCTCAGATCTTGATGGCACAGCTAGATCAAAACAGCCTAACCATTTAATGTTAATGGTCTTATACCAGTCATTTTACTTTGTGAGAATTAATCATGTCTCAGTAGACGTGGTACTGAGGGCAAAGGCCAGGCCGTCAAGTTCTCCTTTTAGAGTTAGAACCTGCACAGGGCTGGGGACTCAGCAGGATCTTTGAAGATACTTGTCGGCCACAAACTCCCTTTCAATCAAGGGAGTAACAATTCAGGAGAATTTCTTATACTTTCCCAGTGCTTCTTCCTATCCTGCTCTCAGGGAAGGAGGGCAGTACAAAGGGATGATTTTGTCCTGCATGTCTGCTGATTTCACTACCATTTTTACTAAAGCTTTTTGGCAAGCATGAACATTTTATAATACTAGAATTCTGTCTTTGTAGAAGTGGAGACTGCCAAAAGCATGTGAGGTCTTGGAAACAAGCTAAATGTCTAACAGGAAAGGATCAGTTTAATTATGGCATAACCCCAGTTTAAGCAGTCCGGAAAGGTAATGTTTTAAGATCTGTATTTCATGCTTTCGAATAGTATTCACAAGATACCATCAAATGAAAAAGGAGATAAAGTACAGAAAGAGCCCCTTTTGTTGGGTATTTTATTTATCTAAATCTATTTGTATGCACAGAAAAATGTTTAGAAGGAGATGCTGCAAAATGTTAACATTATCTATGGGTCTTAGGGTTAGGAGTGATTTTCAGCTTCATTTTCTAAATTTTCTACAATGGATATGCATTACCAAAGTATGCATGTCAAGGAGATAATAACACCCTTTCTCCATCTCCGACTCCCAGCTTTGTCTATATCCCACTATCCTGCACCACAGCAGCTCTCATATACTTAATCTTCCACATTCAAACCACTGGCAAAATTGATGTTGCCAATTAGAGCACCTGATAACACAGATACCACTCAAACTCAGGCTAGGCTGAGAAGGGTCATAATTTCCTCAAGGCAAAAGAGAGAGATTTAAAAGGGAAAGTTGCACTTCCCAGATAAGACTCTTTAACAGTAGGTTTCTCTAAAGAAATAAAGTCTGTGGTTTATGCTGACATGGGTGAAACAATCTGCTGACTTGGCTTGAGAGGAGTTTTGAACCAAGCAGACATGCGTTCAAATTCTGACTCTGCTACTTACTAGCTGTGTGACCCAAGGTCACGTAACCTCTTTGGGCTTCAGTTTGTTCATGGATTAATAAACCTTCCTTGCAGAGTCTCCATAATTAGATGGAGATTATATACCTGATATATAATAGATACTCTCAATAGATGATAGATATCATTAGTAGAGATATTATTATGAGTAAGAATCAGAATACTGAATATAGCCAAGAAGGTTAGCCAGGCAAATCAAACCAGCCTTCTCAACATCACGGACCCCATGTTCCAGTCCTAACAGACTGCTGACACCTTCTAAAGGAGATCAGTGCTTGACTCAAGAAATCTCTCTCATATTCCTGCAAGAGTTTGAAACAGGGGCCTTCAGAGCCAGCCTAAAGGAAACAATCTCTGCATAATTAGCAACTCTAAGCAGTGCCCTTGCATTCTAAACCTGGAGAAAGGAGCATTCTGAGGCCCCCTAGAGACAATCCTTACCCTCCATAAGCCCATCCACGCCATGGCCATCCTCCTCAACAAAGCCCCTACTCTCAGGCAAATCATATCATATCCTATACCTAACAAAAATCTTTCCTGATAGTTTTCTTGTTTCTTCTCAGGCTCTTAAAAGGACTCCTTTGGGAGGGAGTGGTCCCTCCTAGAGGAAGAAAATAAACCTGTGACTATCAGACCAATTACCAATGTACCAGTATCCAAAGTACCTTTTCCCTTTACTTCTCTCTTATTTTGAAAAATTCAAAACCTACAAAAAGTTGAAAGAACAGTACAATGTATTCAGACATTCCTTAGCTCAAAAGCTATCATTTTGTAACATGCGCTTCTCTCTCTATACATACACACATATTTTCTTCTATACTGAACTATTTAAAAGTAAGTTTAAGACATTATGAAATATATGTGACTCGAGCAAGTATTCAGAAGAACAAGGACATTCTCCTATAGAACAATATCCTTATCACACTGAAGCAGTTAAACACTGATATAATAATAGTATCTAAAACACAGTCTCCAATTGTCCCAATAGTTTGTCCTTAACGGGTTTTTCCTCCAAATTGAGGTTCCAATCATGGATCATGCATTGCCTTTGGTTATCATATCTCTTTAGTCTCCTTTCATCTAGAAAGTTCTCTGCCTTTTTTTGTTTTTCACAGCATTAACTTTGAAGAGTCTAAGCCAGTTTTCTGATAGTATGTCTCACAATCTGGATTTGTCTGCTTTGTGTCTCAGGATTAGATTCAGATTTAAAAACCGGCAACACACAACATAAGTTATGTCGTACAGTTCTCACTGGATTCAACAGGAAGAATACAATATATGTTTAGTCCATTACTGGTGATACTAAGTTTGATCACCTGGTTCAGGGGGTATTTGCCAGATCTCTTGCTGGCCATGCTCTGCAGTGGATAAAGGGCCCTAAGTCCATATGGTGGCCTGTTATATCCTCTTATGTTGTGATTTCTTCCCACCCGATTTCAAGGCAACCTGGTATTCTCCTTGAGATGGCAGAAGCCAGGTCAAAAGGGAGTACTGGGGCCCACAGGAGCATTTATAGAAACTTCGTCTGAAATCTGCCTAAAGCCCAGTACTTCACTGTCAGACCTAGCACAGACTATCCCTATCAGAAGACTGCTGGTGTGCTCTTTGACAGTACAGAGACCAGCAAAAGCCTCTTAACAGCAACACCCATTCATAGGTTGGACTCAATCTCTGGAAAGTCCTACTGCCACTCCTGGCCTCCTACTGGACATTAGGAGCACCTCACTAGCCCGTGAGTTCTGATGTCCCATTCCCTTGGGCTGGCACCACTAAGACACGGTCCAAAACCCTGTAGTAGTGTTGTGTGTTCAAATCTCCAGTTTATCTCTATGCAGTGAGCTTCCAGCAATATCTGGTACAAAAACTCTACACTTCTCCTCTGTCTTCCTCAAAAATCCCCAATCTTTATGAAATGCCAGGATCTAGTGGCCACAACATCACATCAAGTTACTATTTCCTTTAAAAATTATGCTATCATCTGATGCAAGGAATCACAGGTAGATGACACAAAACCAACTTGTGAGGGGCAGACTAACTTACCTTGTGTACCAATGTAAGCATTCTTCTGCTTGTAGCCATCCATGAAACTGGCATTGATGTAATCTGTCTAATGGTAAAAATGGAAATATCATTGCAGCTGCATGGAATACACCATTTGGGTGAGGAAAATAATGTACTAGGTAAATAAAACCCAAGGTGTGGATATTCTGTTCTTGTCAGGCAGAAAATGAACAGGGAAAGGGCCAATTAAAAACCACATTTCCACAAACGATGCTGGAACAATTGGATATCCACATGCAGAAAAATTAAGTTGACCCCTTCCTCACACCATACATAAAAACTAACTCAAAATGGATCACAAACCTAATGTAAAACCTAAAACTATAAAACTCTTAGAAGAAAATATAGGATTAAATATTGTGACCTGGGGTTAGGCAAAGCTTTCTTAGATGTGACCACAAAAGCACAAGCAACAAAAGAAAAAACAGATAAACTGAACTACATTAAAACTGAAAAATTTTGTGCTTCAGAGACACCACTGAGAAAGTGAAAAAACAAGCCATAGAATGTACATATTTGATAAGAGACTTGTATCTAGAATTTATTAGAACTCTCACAACCAAGTAGTAAAAAAGACAACCCAATTTTAAAATGGGCAAAAGATCAGAATAGCCATTTCTCCAAGTAAGATATAAAAGAAGTGGCCAATAAGCACACGAAAAGATGCTCAACATCATTAGCCATCAGAAATGCAAATCAAAAGCTCAATGAGACTCCAAAGAAGATATACGGATGGCCATTAGACACATGAAAAGATGCTCATCATCACTAATCATCAGGGAAATGCAAATCAAAACTACACTAAGATATCACCTTACACCTGTTAGAATGGCAAAAATATCCAAAACAAAAAGTGACAAATGTTGGAGAAGTTGTGGAGAAAAAGGAACCCTCATACACTGTTGGTGGGAATGCAAACTGGTGCAGCCACTATGGAAAACAGTATGGAGATTTCTCAAAAAGTTAAAAATAGAAATACCTTATGACCCAGCCATCCTACTAGTGGGTATCTATCCAAAGAACTTGAAATCAGCAATTCCAAAAGTCCCATGCACCCCTATGTTCATTGCAGCATTATTTACAATAGCCAAGACGTGGAAGCAACCTAAGTGCCCAGTAACTGATGATTGGATAAAGAAGATATGGTGTATATATATACAATGGAATACTACTCAGCCATAAAAAAGGATAAAATCGTCCCATTCACAACAACATGGACGGACCTTGAGGGTATTATGTTAAGTGAAATAAGCCAGATAGAGAAAGACGAACTCTGTGTACCTCCACTCATAGGTGGAAGTTAACATATAGACAAAGAGAACTGATTGGTGGTTACCAGGGGAAGGGGGGAGGGTGAAGGGAGGGCACAAAGGGTGAAGGGGTGCACCTACAACATGACTAACAATAGTGTACAACTGAAATTTCACAAGGTTGTAAACTATCATAATCTTAATAATAATTAAAAAAAAAACCTCAATGAGATACCACTTCACACCCACTAGGATGGCTATAGGTAAAAGATAGCTAACAAATGTTGGCAAAGATGTGGAAAAACTGGAACCCTCATACACTGCTAGTGGTAATATAAAATGGTGCAATCACTTTAGAAAACAAACAGTCTGGTAGGTCCTGAAAAGGTTAAACACAGACTTACCATATGATCTACCAATTCCACTCTTGAAGGAAATGAAAACATATATCTATAGAAAAACTTATACAGAAATATTCATAGCAGCATTATTCATAATAGCCAAAAAATGGAAACAATTCAAATGTTACTCAACTGATGAATGGATAAATAAAATGTGGTATATCCATAAAATGGAATATTATTTAGCAATGAAAAGGAGTGAAGTACTGATATAAGCTACAACATGGATAAATCATGAAAACATACCAAGTGAAAGAACCCAGACACAAAAGGCTACATATTGTATGATTCCATTTATATGAAATGTCCACAATAGGTAAATCTATAGAAACAGAAAGTAGGTAGAATGGGGGAAAATGGGGATGATAGCCAAGGATATGGAGTTTCTTTCTCAGGTGACAAAACGTTCTAAAGTTGATTGCGATGATAGTTGCACAACTCTGCAAATATACTAAAAACCAATGAATTGTACACTGTAAATGAGTGAATTGTATGGTATGTGAATTATCTCAATAAAGCTGTTATTTACGAAAATGGAGTCCATTAGGACTTGCAGCACCACAGCTCAGAACCAAAAGGGAAGCAAGCCAAGCAACCTGAGCAGGAACATCTTGTCCATGCTGCCACACACAAAAGGCAAAGTGTGCCTGGAGAAGGAAGAAAGCTACACTTCATACCTAGTACCATCAACAGCATGGGCCAAACACCCAGGCTCCATTACTATGTGAATTAACACAAAGCAACAGCCCAATCTGGAGGCGTTTCAATGAACAGCTCCTGATTTACTCTCTTCTGGGGGCGTTCTCCCATCTCCCAGCATCCTCATTCTTACTTACTTCAACATCATTAGCCATCAGAGAAATTAAATAGGATTTAATTTTTTCTTATTTTTATTATACCTCCTCACAAGATCTCTGCCAACATCTTTTAATCAGAGTTGATAAAAAAGAAATAAAGATGCAGCTACAGTTTCAAGTCATAATATAACTAGTTGAGCGTATCTAGCAGTTAGGATGGATAGCGGAGGATGTGGAGGGTTATAGAAGAACAAAAGAAAAAAAGTTTCAATAGCAAACTAGGGAAAACCCATACTCCATTCTACTCTAGAGAGGTCAGAATGACTCCCCAGTCCATCACCCTTTCTCCACTGGGTCCTATCACTTGGAGGACAGTCTGAACTGTCTGTACCCCATAGCTACTTTCAGAAAGCATCTGCATCTCATGGTGAAAACCATGTTATGTGGATATGTGTCTGTTCGCCAGTCAGTTTACCAACTTATTCTCCCACTAATTATTTCTTTTTGGTTTTTTGTTTGTTCAGAATCAAATGTCTTTATTTAAAATGAAAAAATACAGCTGGATATTTCTCCAGAAATAATGTTTGCTTATATGTATCAAGAAATGTCCTGAGCCAGCCCTGAGGCCTAGCAGTTGAAGTTCAGGACACTCCACTTCAGTGGGCTAAGTTTGCTTTCTGGGCACAGAACCACACAACATGTCTGCCAGTAGCCATGCTGTGGCGGTGGCTCACACAGAAGAACCAGAAGTACTTACAACTGTATACAACTAGGTTCTGGGGCTTTAGGGGGGGAAAAGGAAGAAAAAAAGGAGGAAGATTGGCAACAGATGTTAGCTTAGGGCAAATCTTCCCCTGTAAAAAAAAAAAAAAAGTTCTAAGACATAAACTTTTAATTTTGTTTAATTTTTTAAAATTGAGGTCACCTTGGTTTATAATATTATATAAATTTCAGGTGTGCATCATTCCATTTCAACTTTTGTATAGACTGCATTGTGTTCACCACCGAAAGTCTAGTTTTTATCTATCACTGTACACATGTGCCCCTTTACCCCTTTTGCCCAGGACCCTCCCCTCTTCCCCTCTGGTAACCACCAATCTGTTCTCTGTATCTTTGTGTTTGTTTATCTTCTACATATGAATGAAGTCATATAGTAATTGTCTTTCTGCATCTGACTTATTTTGCTTAGCATAAAGAGCCTCAAGGTCAATCCATGTTGTCGCAAATGGCAAGATTTCATCTTTTTTTATGTCTAAGTATTATTCTGCAGTGTGTGTGTGTGTGTGTGTGTGTGTGTGTGTGTGTGTATCCCACATCTTCTTTATCCACTCATTCACTGATGGGCACTTAGGTTACTTCCAAGTTGTGGCTACTGTGAATAATGCTGCAATGAACATTGGGATGCATATATCTCTTCAAATTAGTATTTTACTATTCTTTGCATAAATACCTAGAAGTAGAATAGCTTGATCATACAGTATTTCTATTTTTAATTTTTTGAGGAATCTCCATGCTGTTTTTCCATAGTGGCTATACCAGTTTACATTCCCACCAGCAGTGTACAAAGGTTCCCTTTTTTCCACGTCCTCTCCAACACTTGTTATTTCTTGTCTTTTTAATAAAAGCCACTCTGACAGGCATGAAGTGATATCTCATTGTAGTTTTTGATTTGCATTTCCCTAATAATTAGCGATCCTGAACATCTTTTCATGTGTCTGTTGGCCATCTGTAGATCTCCTTTGGAAAAATATCTGTTCAGATCCTCTGCCCATTTTTTCATCAGGTTGTTTGTTTTTTTGTTGTTCCCACTAATTATTAAGTCAAGAGTTTCCTGCTCTTCTCTCCTCCCACAGCAGCTGGTATTGACCTCATACTACTAGTGTTCTACCCTGACCCACATACCTTCACTGAGCTAATGGACCATCTGCAGCAGATCCAGCAAGCTAAAAGCCTCACTCACTCCCAACCAGGTGCTTCTCAATCCAGGGTCCACCCATAGTCAGCCAAAGCACATCCTGTGCCCAGCCTAGCACATTCAAGTGGTATACTCTACAGGACCTAGGCCAGAAAGCATTTTAGAAAAGTACAAGGATTTGCCTGGTACATGCCAATCAACACTATTATTTAAGTAACATATAAGTTGCTACTCTTGGAGCTACCTTCATGCTTTGAAATGTCACATCTTTAAAAGAGATTTACTTTTGCTTTATAACTAAGGATATCAGCTTTCAGCATCTTTGTCTCTGAGAGCACTGGGAATTAAAATCAGCAATTTAAGAAGAATCATCAGATATTAAAAATGAAAATGAGGGGCCAGCCCAGTGGTGTAGTGGTTAAGTTTGCGCACTCTGCTTCAGCGGCCCAGGGTTCGCCGGTTCAGATCCCAGGCATAGACCTAGCACTGCTTATCAAGCCATGCTGTGGCAGGCATCCCACATATAAAATAGAGGAAGATGGGCACAGATGTTAGCTCAGGGCCAATCTTCCTCAAAAAAAAAAAAAGAAAGAAGAAAGAAAGAAAATGACCTCAGAAATAAAGTATAGATTTGGGGGCAAACTGAAATAGCAGGAAGAACCAAACCAAGCACACTATATTATAGGCCATGTTCAACAGAAACCATGACTAATAGCTTTATAATTCCAGGAGCAAATCTGGTGAACAATTCACTAATAAACCTGAATCCTCTATTTACCGTGGATATAAAGCCTCTGCTAATGTTTGCAGTAATGAGAGGGATTATAACTCAAGTGATGATCTTCAGATTAATTATAAGATGACTAGAATAGTCTCCTAGTACACTGGGATTCACTCATTCAGTCACAAATAATTTACTGAATGTCTGATATCTTCCAAGCACTGTTATAGGCACTGGAGACACAGCAGTCAGTCAACAAGACAGATAAATACAGATATCTCTGACCCTAGAGCCCCAACTCAACTATTATACCCAAGTCCTTCATAGCTTACCCCTATGATGATCTCAATAACACTGATGAATTTGCCCTCAGTCAGCCACTCTTAGCTAATGCTCTGGCAGGAAAACCCTCTATAAGGATCCTAGACAGGGCTATTAATTCAGTCTGTGCACTTCAAACGGCAGGGTCAGAGGAGATTAAAATCACGATCCTAGGGTCCCAACCCATGTGACATACATGCCCAAATACAAGGCAATGATTTTCTCAAAAGTTATCTCCCATAAAAAGAGGACAGATATAACAAGTCCCTATAATGTGTCTCATGTTCAAGGCGCACTATTTAAATTCCTTCACTTTGAACAGCAACCTCAATCAATGTGGTTTTTTGATGCATATTGAGGTCACCAGAGAGAACTGTTATATCAGAATGAAAAAGAAGAAATATAACACCTATTTTAGTCAATGACCTCAAAATTCTAAGTGTTAGATGTTACTGTAAACAAATTATATTAAAGAGGACTTTAAAAAGTAATAAGTAAATGATTATGCTATAGAGGATGCATGAGATACAGGATGAATGAAAAGAAAAAACTATACTAATGTTATGCTAGTAGATTTTCCTGGTTTAGGATAAACTTTCCAGTGACAATGTACTTGTCATGTGAGCATGTACTTAAAAGCAAATAAAAATGATGTAGTCTGGAAAACTGTGTTAGATTGACTCAAAAAGTAGCTCAAATAGGAAAAGAGACAGATGTTAAAGGTGCATATGCCACAACTAGAAGGACCCACAACGAAGAATATACAACTATGTACTGGGGGACTTTGGGGAGAAAAAGGAAAAAAATAAAATCTTTTAAAAAAAAAAAAGGTGCAGGTGAAGAGTCTGAATAACATGTTCACTAAATATCTATACTATTATATATGTGAATTTTAATATGTACAGATATGATCAAATTAATACATAAAGTAATATAGTCATTTGACCATTTCATCTCTATCCTTAGATATCTACATATATACTAGATTTTTTCAGATACGTATATCCAAAATTTTTTCAGATCTTCTAAATGGAAAATTCAGAGGTCACTTAAATCAGTTGCCTTGTACTGATGCATATTCACTCATCAATATGGTAGATGGTATGAATATGGTTTTACAACTAAGGAGAAATAATTGAACATTTATTGAGCATCTACAATATACGATCACCCTTGTGGTATCAGCATTTACATAAAGTATTTCATTTAATTTCCACTAAGTACTGTGAGATGGGCATATAGAGACTTGCCTATGGTAACAGACTAGTGTATAGCAAAATTAAAACTCAAACCTTCTCTCTCTGGCTTAGAGTCCATGTTCTTTCTACTACAGTACTAGTAAGCTTCACTTTGCAAGAGGTTTAAACTTCCCTCAGTGCTCCTCAAAAGACAGCATTTATCCTTCTACCTGAGTGTGGCCACTTCGTTTTGTCAGCTTCACTCTCGTTTGGTCCAGGCAGGGTACATCTCCATAGCGGTTCTTCTCTAGGTTTCCTGGAGACCTACAGAAAATGAAACAGACAAGCTAAAATAAAGAAAATGGGGACAACGTACATGTGTTATGTACAAATTCTAGCAGTACAAGGGTGGGTGTCAATTACTCTTGGGGGTGGAGACATAGGACGTTTTCATTGTCTAGTCTATATAATTCCATATCATTTAACTTTTTTTTTTTTGAGGAAGATTAGCCCTGAGCTGACATCTGCTGCCAATCCTCCTCTTTTTGCCGAGGAAGACTGGCCCTGAGCTAACATCCATGCCCATCTTCCTCTACTTTATATGTGGGACGCCTACCACGGCATGGCTTGACAAGCAGTGCCATGTCCGCACCCGGGATCTGAACTGGAGAACCCTGGGCGCCAAAGCGGAACGTGGGCACTTAACTGCTGCGCCACCGGGCCAGACCCTCATTTAACATTTTTAATGATAAGTATGTACCATTTTTCTCTTTTGAATGGAAATATCTTTATTTCCATTCAAAATAAATTCATTCATCTTTATTCTCAAAAGAGAAAAATGGTACAGCACCAAAAAATGAACTGCAAATAAAATTTTCTACTAATTTCTCAAAAGACGTTCAAAATAAATCTCAATTTCCAGTTTAACATGGTAGGTAGACAACACATTTGACTCCACTCTACCTAGTAGCCTCACTAAAATGACAATAAAGAAACTAGTCAGTAGTGACACCAGAGACATCAACAGACAGAGAGATTTCAACCCCCAATGGCAGAGAGAAAACAGATGGAACAATTTTGGCTGACTTGGCCAAGTGTAGAAAGCTAGGACACACAGAGTTACCTACAGAGAAACACAATGACTCACCCTTACCCTTAAAATTCCCACATCCTGGAAGGCAAGGTGACACCCAGGCTAAAAACAGGAATAAATGAAAATCTGAATGATAGACATTGAGAATCCCCTGCCCCCTTTTCCTTGTCCTAGCCTGTCCTACACTCATATCTAAGTTCAGAACCTACCAGGCAAGACAGTGGAGAATTCCTCTCTGGAGAAAGTGAACAGCCCTACATAAAAGAAGTCTGTTGACCTACAACTAGAATATACAACTATGTACTGGGGGCTTTAGGGAGGAGGAGAAGAAAAAAAAAAAGAATTCTGTCATTTGGACTACACCAACAACAAGTTAGTTGATCATTTTAATTTGACGCTAACCCATGCAAACAGCACTTCCAAACAGCTTTTAAAAACCCTACAACTAAGTGTGACCTGACAGCTAAGGATCTCTAGGTAATTAAGGGAAGCCCCTAACACGAAAGAGACCAATTCAAATATACAAAGGGAAAAACAAGCACAAAAAAGAGTAAGAGAAAATGAGTTTTAAAAGGGTATAATTAATATCCTCAGAGAGAAAGATACTATATACATGAAACAAGAATAGAATACCATGAAAAAGGACCAGAGAAGAAAAGCTCTTGGAAATTAAAAATGACATCCAAAATAAGAATTTTAATAGAAGAGGGGCTGGCCCCATGGCCAAGTGGTTAAGTTCGTGCACTCCACTTCAGCAGTCCAGGGTTTCACTGGTTTGAATCCTGGGTGCAGACATGGCACCACTCATCAGGCCATGCTGAAGCAGCATCCCATGTACCACAACTAGAAGGACCCACAACTAAAATATATAGACAACTATGTACTGGGGGGCTTTGGGAAGAAAAAGGAAAAATAAAACCTTAAAAAAAAAAGAAGAATTTTAATAGAAGAGATGAAAGAGAAAGTTAAGGAAATTTCCCAGAATATAAAACAAAAAGTCAAAGTGATGAAAAATGAGAAAATTAAAGAAAATAAGGGAATTGTTCTAGGACAGTGGTCAGCAAACTACAGCCTAGCCTGTTTTTGTAAATAAAAGTTTTACAGGAACACAGTCAAGCCCATCAGTTTAGTACCATCTTTGGCTGCTTTCACACTATAATGGCAGAGTTGAGTACTTGCAACAAAGGTTATAAAGGCCCACAAGTCTAAAATATTTACTATCTTGCCTTTTAAGAAAAAGTCTGTCAATCCCTGATCTAGGAGATCCAACCAGACTGATAGGAATATTTTAGAGAGAGAGAATTGATATAATACAAAGAAAGAAAGAATGAAAAAAATAATAATGTAAAAACAAGACCTAGAACTAAAGAACACAAACCTTCAGAGTAAAAGAACCTATCAAGCACTCAGTAAAATGAATGAAAAAAAAGACATCAAGGCAGATCATTGTGAAATTTTTAAACAGAAAGATAGATTATCTGAAACTATCCAAAGAAAAAAAAGATCATTTACAAAGACTTGAGAAGGAATAAGAATAACGCCAACTATTTAGCAGCATTAGAATGGTACTGATTTAAAAATTCTAAGGTAAAATTATTTCCAACCTAGAATTTTATGCTCTAGCAAAATAGAAAAATAAGTAAAGAAAGAAAAAGACATGGAACCCAGGAAACAAGAGTCAGTAAAGGAAAGTAGGGTGGGGAAATGGCAGGATGAGAGCTGAAGAGCGAGTCCAGGTAACGACCAACCACAGTTTAGACTGGAGCAAAAAACCAAAAAGTTCTACAAGTGAGATCTCCAGGAAAAATAATGAAAAATTGATTATATTTGACCAGTTGGAACATAATGATGGTATAAAATAAATCTGATTAAGCATAGGAAAAAAATAAGTATAGGTACATAGAAAACTAAAAGCAAATGAAAAAATTAGATAGTAACTCCAGAAGAAACAAAAAATGGAATTGATAAGATTTAATATATATGACCATTTCATAGAAGCCCACTTAGCTCTGCAATAAAAAAATTAGTCACAGTAATGTAAATAGTGAATGTTGATTTAATAAAAAATTGTGACATAATTATGTTGGAAAACAGTCAAAAGGGAACTGGAGACATGGTGTAAGAGCTAAATGCTTACCTACCATAAAAATCAATAACAAATATTATAAGCATTTTATTTAGAATTATGGAAAAAATACAAGAATAAAGAGCTACAAGAGATGAAAATGGATAACTAAGGGAGTGGAACTGAGGGTAAGGTAGAAGACTGCTGTTTATTTTGTCATCGCTTTTTTCTTTGGTAGTACTTGGTTTTAAAAAAATTATTTACCTATATATTGATTAAAACCAAAAAAATAATTACAAAGACCACTCATATAAAATAATGTTCTATACTGTTCGTGGGTACAAATGTATATGTAACAGCATAAACAAAATGGCCTAGAAGGAAACACACCATATTCATAGTACTAGAGCAGCTGCTTCTGGGAGGTGAGAGCTGATGGTGAGAATTAGAAGGGATTCAACTTTAGAATGAATTTTCTTTTATTATAATAAAAAAAAATTTGAAGCAAATATAATATTAAAAATTGTATCAATTCTGATGATAGGAACATAGTTGTTTGTCATGTTATGCTCTGCTCTTTAAAAAAATTCCCTCTTCCCACACAAATAAGCCCAGCTGATATTTTACAAAGTTCCAAAGACAATTCAATGGAGGAAAGATACCCTTCAACAAATGGTGCTGGAGCAAGTGGACAGACATAGGCACATACGCACACACACAAAATGAACACCAATGTAAACTTTACACCTATACAAAAATTATTTCAAAATTGTTCACAGACTTAAATGTAAAACATACAACTGGGGCTGGCCCAGTGGTGCAGCAGTTAAGTTCGCACATTCTGCTTTGGTGCCCAGGGTTCACCAGTTCAGATCCTGGGTGCAGACCTGGCACCGCTTGGCACGCCATGCTGTGATAGGCGTCCCACATATGAAGTAGAGGAAGATGGGCATGGGTGTGAGCTCAGGGCCAGTCTTCCTCAGCAAAAAGAGGAGGATTGGCAGCAGTTAGCTCAGGGCTAATCTTTCTGAAAAAAAAAACCATAAAAGTATAAAAATTTTAGAAAAAAAGAAAACAGGAGAAAATCTTTGGAATCTAGGGCTGGGCAAAGTGTTCTTAACTTGATGCCAAAAGCATGATCCATAAAAGGAAAAACTGATTAAAGGGACTTCATCAAAATAATAACTTTTGGGGCCGGCTGGGTGGCGCAGTGGTTAAGTTCACACGTTCCACGTCGGCGGCCTGGGGTTCACCAGTTCAGATCCAGGGTGCAGACATGCCAGTTGGCAAGCCATGCTGTGGTAGGCATCCCACATATAAAGTAGAGGAAGATGGGCATGGGTGTTAGCTCAGGGCCAGTCTTCCTCAGGAAAAAAAAGAGGAGGATTGGCAGCAATTAGCTCAGGGCTGATCTTCCTCAAAAAAAATAAAAAATAAAAAAATAAAAAACTTTTGCTTCACAAGAGACCCTATTAAGAGGAAAAAAAATAAGCTTCAGAGTGGAAGAAAATATTCGCAAACCACGTATCCAACAAAGAACCAGTATCTAGAATATATAAAGAACTCTCAAATTTCAACAGTTAAAAAAAGTCCAAATAGAAAAATAGACAAAAAACATGAAAAGATTTTTTTATTAAGATTATGATAGTTAACAACCTTGTGAAATTACAGTTGTACATCATTATTAGTCATGTTGTAGGTACACCACTTCACCCCTAGTGCCCTCCCCCCAACCCCCCTTTCCCCTGGTAACCACCAATCAGTTCTCTTTGTCTATATGTTAACTACCACCTATGAGTGGAGTCATACAGAGTTCATCTTTCTCTGACTGGCTTATTTCACTCAACATAATACCTCAAGGTCTATCCATGTTGTTGTGAATGGGACGATTTTATCCTTTTTTATGGCTGAGTAGTATTCCATTGTATATATATACCATATTTTCTTTATCCAATCATCAGTTGCTGGGCACTTAGGTTGGTTCCATGACTTGGCTATTGTAAATAATGCTGCAATGAACATAGGGGTGCATGGGACTTTTGGAATTGCTGATTTCAGGTTCTTAGGATAGATACCCAGTAGTGGGATGGCTGGGTCATAAGGTATTTCTATTTTTAACTTTTTGAGAAATCTCCATACTGTTTTCCATAGTGGCTGCACCAGTTTGCATTCCCACCAACAGTGTATGAGGGTTCCTTTTTCTCCACAGCCTCTCCAACATTTGTCACTCTTGGTTTTGGATATTTTTGCCATTCTAACAGGTGTAAGGTGATATCTTAGTGTAGTTTTGATTTGCATTTCCCTGATGATTAGTGATGATGAGCATCTTTTCATGTGTCTATTGGCCATCTGCATATCTTCTTTGGAGAAATGTCTGTTCATGTCCCCTGCCCATTTTGTGACTGGGTTGTTTGATTTTTTTGTTGTTGAATTGTGGGAGTTCTTTATATATTATGGAGATTAACCCTTTGTCGGATAAATAACTTGTAAATATTTTTTCCCAATTAGTGGGCTCTTTTTTTGTTTCAATCCTGTTTTCCCTTGCCTTGAAGAAGCTCTTTAGTCTGATGAAGTCCCATTTGTTTATTCTTTCTATTGTTTCCCTCGTCTGAGGGGTTATGGTGTCTGAAAAGATTCTTTTGAAGCTGATGTCAGAGAGTGTACTGCCTATATTCTCTTCTAGAAGACTTATTGTTTCAGGCCTAATCTTTAGGTCTTTGATCCATTTTGAGTTTATTTTATGAATGGTGAAAAAGAACATGAAAAGATATTTTATAAAGAGGCTATACAGATGGCACATAAGCACATAAAAAGGTTTAACATCATTAGCTATTAGGGAAATGTAAATTAAAACAGCAATGGAATCTCATTACACATTACTTCATTAATACACATTATTGGTGTAAGACAGAGGACTAGAGCTGATGAGGATTCTGGGTTCTAGCTCCTGAAGTTGGGGGCTCATTCATTCAAGCAAGAGGCAAAATTAGGAAGTCCTTCCATGGGACTGGGGTGTGTTCTCTGATTATAAGATAATAGCTGGTTTGGGGGATGCCAAGAGGTCAAGCCAAGCCTGCTTTTTGAATAGGGGGAAGGGAAACAATGGTAGAAATGACATCTCAAGGGCCTCACTGCAGAAGCAACCAGAGCAAGGTCAGGAATCCCCAGGACACGCGTGTATCCTCTTGGAGCAGCCTAGCACTCTTCCCTGCTCCATACTACTTCCTTGGTTCAAAAATACAGGGGAAGAGCTGGTCCCGTGGCCGAGTAGTTCAGTTCGCATGCTCCACTTCAGCAGCACCGGGTTTCACTGGTTCGGATACCAGGCGAGGACACGGCACCACTCGTCAGGTCATGTTGAGGCGGTGTCCCACATGACACAACTAGAAGGACCCACAACTAAAATATACAACTATGTACTGGGGGGATTTGGGGAGAAAAAGCAGGAAAAGAAAAGATTGGCAACAGTTGTTAGTTCAAGTGCCCATCTTAAAAAAAAACAAAACAACGGGAAAAGGAGCCAATCTTAAAAACAACAACAACAACAACGGGAAAAAACTGTCTGGCTGGGAAAAAGACTGGATGCAGATACGGGTCTTGGAGCTGGTAGAGAAGAAACAGCTGTGTGGGAGAAAAGACTACTCTCCCCACTTGATATATGCTCTGCTCTCTCTTTCTCCTCTTATTTTCCTTTGCATTCTTTATCTGCTTACTGACTTTTCTCAAGTGCTCGTCTCTCTTACTTTCCTTATCTGTTCCCTAACTCATTATTTTTCTTCTTTCCTCTTGCTAAAAGCCTCTATCTCTCAATGTTCTTTAGAGCACACTGACTAAGCTGGATAGGAATTATGAGGAGGAAGAGGTACTCACACAAGCACAGATTCCTAAAACATTTAAGCTACAAAAGAGGGTGATATCAGACTCTAAAATCACATATTACACACAGGAAAACTGGGTGCAGAGATGTGTGCGCACAGGAAAACTAAGGTGCAGAGAAGGGAAATAACTTGTGTAAGTCACATTGGAGATTTTTGGCAAAGCCAGAACTTGAGCCTGAGACCCACTGGGACTGCTCCCCCAATTTTTAACAGACAGAGCTCAACTTGGAGAGAAAGAAAGTTCTGCTGCAGCCAATGAAAATATGGTAAGATAAATGAGAG
This sequence comes from Equus caballus, assembly GCF_041296265.1. NCBI lineage: Eukaryota > Metazoa > Chordata > Mammalia > Perissodactyla > Equidae > Equus > Equus caballus. The sequence goes on along the minus strand of NC_091684.1, from coordinate 131,525,307 downwards.
CAACAATAAGAGAAATAATCTATGTTGTATTGCCAACAATAGTTATCAAGTAGTTATGAACCAGTTATAAACTAGCCAGGTGGTTTGGTGGTAGGATTTGGGTAGAAGGAAAATCCCATGAGGCTAAACTTCCAAGAGGGAACTCTTCTCTCTTCCTGACTGTGGATTATTTTAAATGCACCAGCACCCCACCTCAGAAAGTAATGTTATACTATAAACACTCTAGGGAGAAACTGCCCAAATGAAAGGACCAGACACACGTTCCTGAGGACAGGAATAGAGAACCTACATTTTGAGCCTACATTGTTTTTTCCCTAAAACCACTTTCATTTCAAGAAAATATCAAAAAATGTGTCCATTTTTACAGGGTTCCTTGTTAGTACCAAAGACCTTCAGAAATTTTAGAGCATAGGATGTTGGCAACAAGCACCAAAGCAGATGACTCTTTCTGGATGAGAGAAACCTTCATCTAAGCGAGAGTGATGCTCCTTAACACAAGGAAAAGCCTCTGTTAAGGAAGTGAGTGTGGAAGGAGCTGCTGGCAGCCCATGCCAAAAGCATCTTGGTAACCGATCGGTACCCCAAACGTTTCCTACTTACATGGAACAGTGGAAAGTGCCAACAGGGTTCTCACGACGGATGTCTTCATACTCCTCATATATCCCCCGCTTTTGCCTGGTACTAACATAGTCCATCAACTCTTGGACCGTCATGGCGTGGGGACCTGGAACATGTACCGAGTCCCAGTCTAAGGCAGGAGGGAGGGAGAACAGGATGATCTCATCGAAGGGATCCGGGTGGCCATTCATCTCGGGTAGGAACTGGAAATTCCAAGTGGCGAGGTCAATTTTGATGTACCCACCCAGGTTTTCTGGAAGGCACTCCCTGGGCAGGTGCTGGGTGACCTCAGACGTCTTTAATATCTGAATCTGGAAGGCCAGAAAGAACCATGTGAGTATGCGGGGTGGGGGGGGAAGGGGGCGGTAGACATAAAGATAGTGAAGATAAAGAACAAATGTGCTTATGTTAGGTTTGGAGAACATGATGACATTTGCTTGAAATACTTGGTATACCTGTAAAGGAAGTAGACTGCATTTCATCTGCTTGGGATTGAAGTCCTATGAATTTCTTAAAGGTTTGACTTCCCAGAATGTATATCAAATTCCCTCCTGGAATTAGGGGCCCTGTTATATACCTTCTGAAAGGAAGGTATGGTGAACAAAGGCTTTATACTATTAACAAGGCTTCCCAGTACCATCTCATGCGACTATTTGCCTTTTTGACTACTAACAATGCATAGGTAGTGATTATTTTTGTCAAGCCCCTACTAAGACAACCAATTCTAAGCCTGTTATCTTATGCTTTACTCACAGCTCGGTATAGGTGTTCTCAAAGACAGGTTTCTGTGAAATAAAAGACAAGACCAGCCACCCAGAGGCAAGGTAGCCCAAAGAAAAATGCTAGAGAAGTAATCATAATACCTAATTCTGCTCTCTGATTGGACATGGCCACACTAGACCAAATTAGCCTAGTTGGTTTTCTTGGAATCCGTGTGAAATGAGGATGCTTGTCTCTCTTGCTGTTACCTATTCCTGGAATGCCCCATTTTCCTCCTCGGCCTCTTCAAGGGCCAGCTTATAGTGCACCTCTTCTGTGAAGCCCTCCCTGACTGCCTGAGGCAATATTCTCCTCTGTGCAGAGCCACAGTCCTCTGCCTGCACGTCTTTCTCTATGTTCCCTATCAGGACCATGAGCTCTTTGAGGGTAAGGACTGTCTTAGTCAATTTTTAATTCCCAGGGCCCAGAGCCTGGACTATAAAGGTGCTCAATATATTCTGAGTTTATACATGCATTTACACTTATATATAATTCAAGTGTAAGAACTTGCCTAAGGAGTCCTCTCAAAGAGTTATCTCAGGAAAGATCTCTCCTACTCAGATTCACTAGGTCCCCAAGTAGTTCACAGAACCAAATGTCTTCAGTTTTCCCTCTCCAACCTAAGTCATCTTAGCTATAAAGATCTGCATTGTTATTAATGTTATAACCTCATAATCCTATCCTACTATGTCACTGTTTCATATGCCCTTTCTTTCGAGGATTCCAAGGATGAGACGTGAATGAGGGAAACCATAATCTTTCAATCCTGGAACACTCAGGGGATGATAACAGAATTAAGATAATTTTAGAAAACACTTTTGAAGTTAGAAAGCGACAAGCTGTTTTAAGAGAAAATGCCAGGAATAAAAGTAGCAAGAGATGCAGTGAGCGACTCTTCCACCACGTAGGTGGTCAAAGGGACTGAATGATATTTCCAGATGAACAAATTCAAACACTAGTTCAACTAATGCAATTATATTAGAAGTTGTTAAATATTAACAACTTCTAACAACTGTATAGCACTAGGCTAAATTTTGGAAGTAGTAGCTATCTCTAAGTTAACCATGGGACACATTCCTTCAGTACTCTCTTTATGCAAGGTGCTATGGAATGGGAGCGCCACTACGCCTAGTTCCTAACTTCAAGGAACTTGTAGTTACAGTGGGAAAGGCAGCCTGTACTGAGGTGAGTAAAGAATAAAGCAGAGAATACAAGTGAATACACTCACAGAAACAGAAAGTACTCTGGAAGACAAGCTAGGAGGATTTTTTTGAAGGTAGAAAATTAACTGGCAGGTTTCAACAGTAGAGATGTGAATGTATCTATCCACCTCCAAATAAAATAAAGCTAGCTTGCCTTACCCTCTCCCGGACTTTGTCCTTCAGGAGGAGGCTGATGATGGAATAGGGCACTCGGAACCATATGGGTGCTCCCACAATCAATACTTTCTTCAAACGAGCTGGAAATGCTCCCTGTAGAGAACACATATGAGGATTTAAAGATACCAGTTAGGGCACTGCAACAGAGCCCTAATGGAACCTGTGACTGTTCAAGCCCAAAGTGGAGGTTTTCTGCTCTTCTCCCCATTCTTACCCAGCAGGGGGAGTCTACAGCCTAATTCAGGTTTCACTTCAGTTGCCAGAGAAAAAATGGTTAAAAAGAAAGAAATTAAAAGCTGATTTACTTTTAAAAGTAATGATATAATATTCTTGTCAACATAAGTTTTATGGATCAAAAACTATTCTGACTTGTATCAGCACATACGTGTGTATCCTTAGGTTCTGCTTATTAAAACTTTACAGAAAAATCAGATCATGAATAAACTGAAGAGGAAAAAAAATTTCTCATAATCTTTCCTTTATTCTGATATCTGTGTATTTATAATCCCTTATTTTTTTACCCATCTCTTTATTTATGCATTCATTTATTCAGTCAATAAATATGATCAGGGTACAAGGGCAAGTGAGGTCTAAAAGAACGGAGACATCCTGATCTGCACAAAGCCTAAGAATGAAAAATTATTCATTCCTAATCCCCAGCTGTTGGTTTCATTTAGTTTCTTAATATTCCAGCCCTTCTGATAGGCAAGGATACTATGTAATATTGCCCTTATAACTGGGAAGAAATTATTCCCAAGGACTCAAAAAAAGAGAAAATTGTATCTCACTATCTTCTACCACTTTCTCCCTATTCTTTTCCAAAAGACTGATTCTCAATTTGACATGTCACTCTCTGGCTACTCTTCAGTTCTACTGATTTCGTGGGTCCACAAACATTCCTTATAAAGACTATACAGTATCCAGAACAAAATTCTCCAAAAACATCTTCTCTAAAGTCTGAGAAACTACCTTTTATCTCTTCCCTCAAAGATGCAACAATTCATTTCAGGGCGTAAATAGCCAAGTCCCCTTTAACTGCCAGACTGAAAACCAGTCTCAAGGAATTCCCATATTTCTACAAAATGATAAATAGAAAGTGGAAGCCATTACATCTGCTTCCTCAGAGCAAAGACCTACAGACTCAGGCCTAGTCCATTTAAATGACTGTATGGCACCCAAATATACTGTTGATGGGACGGTAAATTACTAACACCTTCTAGAAGGCATCGGCATTATAAATTATTTAAAATGTGTGTATCCTTTGATCAATGAATTTTATTTCTGAGACTCTACCCTAAGGAAATAACCAGAAACATAAAGATTTATAAACAAAAGTGTTTACTGCACCTGTATTTTGGATAGTTAAAAATACTTTAAAACTGGAAAGAATATATATGTTCTGAAAATGGGTAGGGGTTAACAAAAATTGTATATCTTATAAGATTATTACATAAACTTTAAAATGAAAATTTCAAAAATTTTTTACAACTTGGAAAAATTCTCACAATGTAATCTTAATTAAACTAAACAGGATCAAAACTATAATCTCAATTTTGTTTAAAAAATTACACACACACATATATACTTTCACAAAGAAGAAAGACTGTAAAGAATTATATCAAAAGTTCAACAGAATTTATCTCTGATAAGTGGGGTTATGAGTTATTTTAATTTTATTCTTTCTATTTTATTTTCTATAATACTTTGTATTACTTTCATTTTTTACAACCTTATTGAAAACGTTTATATCCTTTGTTCCAGTAATTCTACTTCTAGAAACCTACTTCAAGCAAATTATTTGATGTGCAAAGAAATATAAAAATGCTTGCTGAAAATACTGTGTATTATAACAAATGAGAAAAAACCAAATATCAAACATAGAAATGATTAAACAAATTATAGTAAGTACAGGATAGACTTAGCAATTACAAATGTTCATAAAATAAAGTTGTTGGAGCTTATTGTGTATTGAAGTTGTATAAACATAATTAGGAGCATATTGAAAAACATCTAGAAGAAAGTACCATGCACCAAAATGTCAACACTGGTTATTTCTGCATGATATCAAAGACAATATTTTTTCTTAATGTATATTGGTGTGAGTTGTCCAGAATTTTGTACAATGAAAATTTTTTCTGATTATAATAGTATATTAAAGTATAAAAGATAAATATGAAAAAAATTAGCCACCCTATAAATAATATCAGCATAAAAGTATAACAGTAAAAAGTCTGATTTATAATATCACTTGTGCACACCAACACCATTCACACACACTCTCTCTCCCCCTCTAACTCTCTCCCTGTAAATCAATGATCTTACAAAAAAGATGATTTATCCTTGGTGTCTGCTATGTTTTATATGTAAATAAATATATATATTCATTTTTTAGCCTAGAAATAAACTTCATTAAGAAACATGCGTGATAAATAAAATAATTTAAAATTTTTATTGAAAGACATAACAAAAGACTTAAAAAAAAAAACAAAGCAGCAGCATAGCATTCCTGGGTGGGAGAAGATAACACTGTAAGATGTCAATTCTCTCTAAATTAATTTATTAATTCATTATATGCAAATAAAATCTCAGTGTTTTATTTCCCAGAACCAGACTGAATTACTCTAAAGTTCATCTAATCCAGAGATGGTAATTTTTTAAAAAAATTTTCTCATCAAATTTACAATTTTGACAAAGAGGTTACTTCTGGAGAATGGCACAGGCATGTCTGAGGAAGGAGGTCAGGTATTTTTCCTTGAATTGGTTTTTAATTGCTTTTATAGTTAAAAAACAAAAACTAGTTATAAAATAAAGTTCATTTTCAGTATGCATGTTATATATCAGTAAAAATTTAAATAAAAGCACACAAAAGTGTATGTCAAAGAATAAAAGAGCAAAAATAGTCAAAACAACTTTTAGAAATAGAGTATTATTAGGAAGCTTGTCCTGCAAGATATTAAACTTTATTATAAGGCTGTAATAAATAAAACAGTGCATATGTTGGTCTATATCAATAGAACAGAACAGGGAGTCTGGGGGCCAGCCCCATGGCCGAGTGGTTAAGTTCACTCACTTGCTTTGGCAGCCCAGGGTTTCACTGGTTCAGATCCTGGAAGCAGACATGGCACTGCTCATCAGGCCATGGTGAGGAGGTGTCCCACATGCCACAGTGAGAAGGACCCACAACTAAAAATACACAACTATGTACCGGGGGGCTTTGGGGAGAAAAAGGAAAAATAAAATCTTTAAAAGAACAAGGAGGGAGCCGGCCCCATGGCCCAGTGGTTAACTTCACACACTCCGCTGCGGCGGCCTAGGGTTTCACCGGTTCGAATCCTGGGCGCGGACATGGCACGGCTCATCAGGCCACGCTGAGGTGGCATCCCACATGCCACAACTAGAAGGACCCATAACTAAAAATACACAACTACGTACTGGGGGCTTTGGGAGAAAAAGGAAAAGTAAAAAAAAATCTAAAAAAAAAAAAAAAGAACAGGGAGTCCAGAAATAGACACACCTACCACAAGGGAATTTAGTATAAAAGTATTATCCTAAATGAATAGAAAAAATGTATTAGTTAGTAAGTGTTCCCAGGACAGCTATTTGAAAGCAAATTATTTTATCTAAAATACTATGTATCATATATAATATTATATATATACTATATATAGTATAGTATATAAAATTTTTTGAAAAATAAAGAAAACATAGTAGTATGATGAAAGACACCATAAAATTGAACAAATTATAAACTGCAAAAAATGCTAGTAACACATACTTAATTATATTCTTAATAACAAGTCTTATAAATGAGTAAGAGATAAACACTTCAATAGAAAAATGGGTAAAGTATATGAGAAGAAAAATTTTGAAAGAAATACTTGATGATAAACATGAAAACATGCTAAAGCTCATCAGTAATAAGAAAAACACCAAATAAAAACATGTATATGATTAAAATCCAAATAAATTAATGTTGACAAAACCAGTGAAAAACACTGTTGATGGGAATGTAAATTTGAATCAAGTTTTTGAGGGCTATTTGGGAATATTTATCAAAAATTTAAATGTTTCCATTCTTTGACCCTACGAATTTGATTATTAGCAATTTATCCTGAGGAAATTATTGGCCAATATAAAAAAATGTATGTAAAATGATGCTCACTGAAGCCTTTATAAAGGCACAAAGATTGATAGAATCAGTGAAAGTATCTAATATCCAGTACTGGAAAGCTAGTGTGCATATCCTCTTACCTGGATGCTTCCCTCTCTTCCTTTTAAGCTCTTGAACTACCTAAAATAAGACTGTTTCCAATCTATTTTTTACTATTGTAGTTGTATTAAGAATGCTGGTGGCCACAGGCCCAGCCGGTGGCGCAGCGGTTAAGTGTGCATGTTCTGATTTAGTGGCCCAGGGTTTGCTGGTTCAGATCCCGGGTGTGGACATGGCACCACTTGGCACACCATGCTGTTTTAGGCATCCCATGTATAAAGTAGAGGAAGATGGGCACGGATGTTAGCCCAGGGCCAGTCTTCCTCAGCAAAAAGAAGAGGATTGGCAGTAGTTAGCTCAGGGCTAATCTTCCTCAAAAAAAAAAAGATGCTGGTGGCCAAAACATGTTTATTTTTATAATGTCTGTAACTTAAACACTTCAGCAGTCAGCAAATATTTACTCATTCAACAAATATTTGAGAACTTAGTATGGGCCAGGTACAGCAGTGACCAAAGCAAACAAAAATTCCTTGCCTTCATGGAGCTTACATTCTTGTTCTTTTACCTAAATATATGAACAAGAATTTACATTCTAGGAGTGCTCAGCTGGCATTTAATCAGAAAGGTGACCCTCCCAAAGCAGCTACTGTAAGCCCTTCAGAAGCTATTCCTATTATATGAGATATTCCTTTATATAACAGATGTTAGAAATGGGCTCTTATCGTTGAAACTGGTGACATTTGATATATGTGAATTGCCTAGATATTTTGGGGATATTCCCCTCCCTTAGAAACAGGGCAGAGATCTGGTAAACTACATCCTGTATCTTTTAGAATGGCACTTAGGGTTACAGTGAAATCTGGGGTTGACTTTGGAGGATTTTAACTGCCCAATGCCATTAACAGTATGCCTTCAGGGTACTGTTGTGTCTGCCTGAAGAGAACTTTTCATGCCAAAGTTGAAGCATCTAGAGAAACACAGAACTGGGATTTCATTAAGGATACCACACACATTGCATGAACAGATTTTGTGCTGCTTGCTAATAATTTTGTCCAATAAATATTTATTGTATAGCTAAAAGAAAAACAGCACGAACTTCATTTTTTTCTGCTTAGTATATCCATAAAAGGAATACTCTGCAGCCATTAAAAAAAATGAGGGAAAAAAATTAGTAAAAGCTATAAGTATTGACATAGAAAGATGAAGGAAGATACACTGTTAAGTAAAAAATGTCAAGTTACAACCACTGGATATAGTACAACTCAATATTTGTAAAGAAAAAAATAATAAATTACCCTCATCCTGTGTGTGCATACATACATACATACATAACCATTTTAAAAGCCTGGACATACATACCCCAAACTCTTTAGACTGATAATCTCCAAGGGGTGGGAGTATAAGTAATATTTTAGTCTGTCACTATTTAGTTGTATTACCTTCGGCAGTTTCTTAAAATTCTCTAGGCCTACGTTTCTAGAACTGTAAAATGGGGATAGTGATAGTGATAGCCATCACACCTCATAAGAGTGATGTCAGGATTATATGAGTTTTAAAGCATAAAAAGAGCTAAGAACAGTATGCAAAGCATTCAGTATATATTAGTAAGTATTACTTTATATGTGTCTGCATTAATGAAAATTTTTTTTAACCTATATGTTTTAGCCATGTATTTCATAATCAGAAAAATAAAGATTTATCCTTCAGGGGGTAAATTCCACATTGTTGGGTTTAAATGATTCATCTAAAACAATAATTAGGGGGCCAGCCCAGTGGCGCAGCGGTTAAGTGCCCACGTTCTGCTTCGGTGGCCCGGGGTTAGCCGGTTTGGATCCTGGGTGCGGACATGGCACTGCTTGGCATGCCATGCTGTGGTAGGTGTCCCACATATAAAGCAGAGGAAGATGGGCATGGATGTGAGCTCAGGGCCAGTCTTCCTCAGCAAAAAGAGGATTGGCAGCAGTTAGCTCAGGGCTAATCTTCCTCAAAAAAAAAAAAAAAAAAAACAATAATTAAACTGTTAAGAATCCATATGATGATGTTCATACTACCTAAAGCAATCTACAGATTCAATGCAATCCCAATCAGAATCCCAATGACATTCTTCATGGAAATAGAACAAGGAATCCTAAAATTCATATGGGGCAACCAAAGACCCCAAATTGCTAAAGCAATCCTGAGAAAAAACAACAAAGCTGGAGGCATCACAATCCCTGACTTCAATATACTACAAAGCTATAGTAATCAAAACAGCATGGTACTGGTACAAAAACAGGCACACAGATCAAGAGAACAGAATTGAAAGCCAAGAAATAAAACCACACATCTACGGACAGCTAATCTTCAAAAAGGAGCTGAGAACATACAATGGAGAAAGGAAAGTCTCTTCAACAAATGGTGTTGAGAAAACTGGTTAGCCAAATGCAAAAGAATGAAAACAAACCATTCTCTTACACCATTCACAAAAATAAACTCAAAATGGATCAAAGACTTGAAGGTAAGACCTGAAACCATAAGACTTCTGGAAGAAAATATAGGCAGAACACTCTTTGATATTAGTCTTAAAAGGATCTTTTCAGACAGTATGTCTCCTTGGACAAGGGAAACAATAGAAAGAATAAAACAAGTGGGACTTTGTCAGACTAAAGAGCTTCTACAAGGCAAGGGAAAACAGGATTGAGCTGAAAAGACAACCCACCAACTGCGAAAAAATATTTGCAAATCATATATCCAACAAAGGGTTAGTCTCCATAATGTATAATGAACTCACACAGCTCAACAACAAAAAATCAAACATCCCAATCAAAAAATGGGCAGGGGATATGAACAGACATTTCTCCAAAGAAGATATACAGATGGCCAATGGGCACATGAAAAGATGCTCATCATCACTGATCATCAGGGAAATGCAAGTCAAAACTACACTAAGATATCACCTTACACCCATTAGAATGGCTACAATAACCAAAACAAAAAATAACAAATGTTGGAGAGGGTGTGGAGAAAAAGGAATCCTCATACACTACTGGTGGGAATGCAAACTTGTGCAGCCACTACAGAAAAGTAAAGAGATTTCTCAAAAAATTAAAAATAGAAATACCCACTATCCCACTACTGGGTATTTATCCAAAGAACTTGAAATCAACAATTCAAAGACACTTATGCACCCCTATGTTCACTGCAGCATTATTCACAATAGTCAAGATGTGGAAGCAGCCCATTGACTGATGACTGGATAAAGAAGATACGGTACATATATATATATATATATATATATATATATATATACCATGGAATACTACTCAGCCATAAAAAATGATAAAATTGTCCCATTCACAACAACATGGATGGACCTTGAGGGTATTATGCTAAATGAAATAAGCCGGATAGAGAAAGACAAACTCTGTATGATTCCACTCATATGTGGAAGATAAACACGTGGACAAAGAGAACAGATTAGTGGTTACCAGGGGGAAGTGTGGTGGGGAGTGGGCACAAAGGGTAAAGGGGCGCACCTATAAGATGACTGATAATAATAATGTACAACTGAAATTTCATAATGTTGTAAACTATCATAACCTAAATAAAAAAAAAAGAATCCATATGATGGCAACTAAAATAGGTTATGACTTTTTAAAATTTAAAACCAGAATTAATCCTAAGAAATTTACTAAGATGAAGAAAATCTACTCAGAGCAACTTAAGAAGTCAAACATTATTAGTATTTTTATTCTAGTGTCATATTTTAATCCAAATCCTCATCACAGTAACTGCTGGAAATTAATTCACATTAAATAGAAGTCTGGAGTGTGAGACTTCAAAATAAATTTGAATGTGTGCATTCAAAATAAATTTCTGTCTACAATTTGCATGAGAATAGGGATGGTAGGGGATTATATTTAAAATTTTATCTTTTCCCAATGACAGAGCAACTAAGTCACTAATAAGAACATGATATAGATTCTAAAACAACAGGACTTTATTTCAGCCTCTTTGAAGTTATATAGCAAAAACAACAACAAAACATAGAGTATTTCATTATTTTGAACCAAATAAAGGAGGAGACACAAACAGCATAAAAACATTTGAAAAAAAGATACAACTTTGTTATTAAAGGAGTTCAAACAAACAAGCAAGAGAAAAAAGGAAGTATCAGTTTAAGAATTTCTAAATTCAAAAAAGGAAAAAAATTACAGAGTGCATTGCTGGGATGGTTCAAGGAAATAGATATCCATACTTGTTGGTTACAATGTAAATTTTTTCCCACTTTTATGAAAAGTAACCTGGTGATGTATAAGAGAGATATAAGAACATTCATAATCTTTAACCAAATAATACAAGTCTTATAAATATGTTCTTAAAATAATTTAAGAGGAAAAGCTAAAATGATCATAACAGCATTATTTAAACCTGAAAACAACCTAAAAAATACAGAAAGACGGTTAGATGATTATTAAATTGTCTGTGGTATACTAACAGGTTATTGAGACTTTGTTAAAATTGACAAATAGAAAGTCTAAGTTGTGGAAAGGAGGGACTATTTAATATGTAAAAATGGAAAAAAATTAGCTATCCATATGGGGGGAAAAGGTCAGATTCCTACATCTCATACTACACTCAACAATCAACTCCAGATGGATTAAGATCTTAAATGACAAAAGCAAATTTTAAACTTTTAACAGAAAGTAGCCCCTCAAAAAGTTAAACATAGAATTACCATATGATCCAGTTAATTCCACGTCTAGGTATATACGCAAAAGAAGTGAAAGCAGGGACTCAAACAGATGCTTGTACACCAACGTTCATAGCAGCATTATTCACAACAGCCAAAAGGTGGAAACAACCCAAATGTCCACCAACAGATGAATAAACAAATAAAATGTGGTATATGCATATAATGGAATATTATTAATCCTTAAAAAGGAATGAAATTCATGGGGCCGGACCGTGGCCGAGTGGTTAAGTTTGCCCACTCTACTTTGGCGGCCCAGGGTTTCGCCAGTTCAGATCCCAGGGACAGACATGGAACCGCACCTCAGGCCATGCTGGGGCCGCATCCCACATGGCACAACCAGAAGGACCTGCAACTAGAATATACAACTATGTACTGGAGGGCTTTGGGGAGAAGAAGAAGGAAAAAGAAGATTGCCAACAGATGTTAGCTCAGGTGCCAATCTTTAAAAAAAAAAGAAAAAAAGGAATGAAATTCTGATTCTGATACATGCTATATATGAATCCTGAAAACATCATGCTAAGTGAAATAGAACAGATACAAAAGGACAAATATTGTACAATTCCACTTATATGAGAGTCTAGAACAGGCAAATTCATAGAGACAGAAGAGAGGTTGCCAGGGGCTGTGAGGAGGGGGGAATGGGGAGATATTGTTCAATGGGTACACAGTTTCTGTTTGGGATGACAAAATCATTCTGAAATGGACAGTGGTGATGGTTGTATTGTGAATATACTTAATGCCACTGAATTGTAAACTTAAAAGTGGTTAAAATGGTAAATTTTGTTATGTATATTTTACCACAATAAAAAAGAAAACTAAAAAGTTAATACACATGGCAGAATCAGTGGTAGAGCAGTAAAAAAAAAAAGAAAATAGTTAATATATTTTTTCCAACTTTGGAATAGGGAAGGACTTAAGATGCAAAACATATTAACCAAAAAAGAAAATACAGACACATTTAACCATATTAAAATTAAGAACTTCTGTTAGTCAAAAGGACTTTATAAAAAGTGAAAAAACAAGCTATAAACTGAGACAGTGTGTGTATATGTATATACACACACACATATGTATACACAAATAGATTAGTATTAATAATATACGAAAAACTACAATAGGAAAACAGGTAAAACTCATAGTCATTTTGCAGAAGAAGAAAGCATCTATGGCCAATAAATATATGAAGAGATAATTAATCTCACTAATAAGAAAAATGCAAGTTAAACCACAAGATACTATTTTATACTCAACTGAATGGGAAAAAATTAAGTCTGATATTATCAAGTGTTGAAGACGATGTGGATCACTGAAAGTTTTACACATGGCAGGTGGGTACAACCACTTTGGAAAACAATTTCGCACTATTTTATAAAGTTGAATCTTTACAGACTTTATGACCTAGTAATTGTACTCCTAGATGTATACTCTAGAGCATGCATTCTCAGTGGGGGTGATATCATCCCCAAGGGGGTAAAATTAGTTCTGAACAGAGTGGGGAATGGGCAAAAAACCCCATCATACTCTTTTTTATGTTTAAAGTACAGATATACATTCAGTTCTTAAAGATATATACAGTACATCTGTGGTATTAGAATTTTCATTAGAAGAGGAACAATTAGGGGAGGAAATGTTTAAAAAAGGCTCCTTAGTGAGGCAATAACGAAAACATGGTTGAGAAACACTGCCCCAGAGACACTCTTGCACACATGCACCAGAAGCACTGCTCATAACAGCAGAAATCAGGAAACAAGTCAAGGAGCCATCAATAGAAGAGTGGATGAATAAACTGGTATATTCATCAACAGATGAGGAATTAAAAGGTATGAATCCTTCAACCATCAATAAAAAGGAATGAATCACAGCTACATGCCACAGTAGGAATTTTAGTAATATTATGATGAATGAAAAACGCAAGTCCCAGAAAACAACATGCAGTATACAATACCCTCTTTATATACTTTCTGCTGTAAAGCTATAATAGTAATACAAACACCTCTAAAAATCTAGTTCCATAGTACTCCCAAGTGAGGTCCTGGAACAAAGACTGCACAGACTCCTAGATCAATGTTTTTCAAGCTGCACATTGTCACTCAGTAGGTCCTGAAATTAATTTAGGACATCATGACTAACATTTTAAAAATATGAAATAGAATTGAGTAATCAAAGTGACTGCACATAGTAGGGGTAAAGCTTGTTTTGTGAAACTTTTCTGTTTTATAAATAAGTACACACAAATCTACACACCTTTATCTTTGGATTCTGAAGTCTAAACAGCTCTGAAAACCCTAAGTTTCTTTTGTTAACTTTGGTGCAAAAATTCATGGGGCAGCAAAATCAGGCCCGAAATCCTATTTTATAGCCTTTATTCTTCTCTACTCGTTATGAACAATAATACATTTCATTGCAGAAATATTAATGTGTTTGATTATAGAGTGGCATACATATCATATTATCTTTTAAAGTTTAAAATATTAAAAAACACCTCTGGACCTAATCGTTTGAGATAAGAGATTAAGAACCTATCTATGTATATAGCTCTACATGTATGTACCTAGTTAGTGTACACATTCTTTTGTATACTAAGTCACAATGTAAAACATATTTCTGACTAGACTGAGACAAAAAAGTCTAAAAGGCGCTAGCCAGCTGACATTTTTCACTAACTCTGGCCTTACCTAGTTAATTCATTCATTCTTATTCTAGAAAACTCCAGGAAAGGGTCATTCTACCTTTATGACTTAGAATGTTCCTGTACATTTCTTGTTTTAATTCCTCTCACTTTACTTTTAAGATCATTTCTTGTTCTGAGGAAGCAGATATTAGTCATCACTTACAGGTGATCTTTAAATTGAACATAATGGATGAAAGTTTACATCATTCCTAAATCTCCCAAATAAAAAAAGTCTCCTAACCATTGAAGGAGAATTGAGGAGGCCCTTTCACAGCCTTACCTTAAGCAGATTCAGGACTTTCTTGCCAAGATCCAGCTCAAAGTTAGCATAATTAGAACCGCACATGTCATAGATAAACACCAGTCCATTCCTCTGAGTTTCAAAGCTGTAAATCAATCATTGAATAAAATATTTATAAGACACATAAGGAAGGTTGAAAGGCTGGGGCAAAAACACAGATACAGAAACTATGGACACACGTGGGACCAAAATAACTGCCTCCCTGAACACTGGTCTTACAAAAGGAGGATTTATCTTTGGAATCAGCTACACTTATTGTGATGCTGTGATTTATAATAAGAAATACATATTTGGTCTTCAACCTTGTTCCTGGCACAGAGTTCCTAAAACTCTTGGAATTTCCTAAGTGAGGAGAGTGATAAAAGTATCTGTTGTTATATGTTAATGAGGTGGCTCTGGACTGCCCCTAGGTCACCTAAGGATGAGGGCTGGCTGCCAGGGGAACCAACCAGGTGATGCAGGTTGGAACTTTCAGTCCCTCCCCTCCCTTCCCCTAGGGGAAAGGGACGGAGATTGAATTCAGTCACCAATGGCCAATTATTTAATCAACCATGCATATGTAATGAAGCCTCCATAAAAACCAAAAGGACAGGTTCAGAGAACTTCAGGGTTGGTGAATGTGAAGAGGTGCTAGAAGAGTGGTCCTCTCAAAGAGGGCATGAAAGTTCCATGCTCCTTTCACTATACCTGGACCTATGTATCCCTTCCATCTGGCTGTTCCTGAATTACATCCTTTTATAATAAACCAGTAATCTAGTAAGTAAAATGTTTCTCTGAGTTCTGTGAGCCACTGTAGTAAATTCACCAAACCCAAGGAGGGGGTCACCGGAACCTCCAATCTATAGCCTGTTGGTCAGAAGCACAGAAGACAACCTGGACTTGCCACTGGCATCTGAAGGAGGGGCAGTTTTGTAGGACTGAAAACCCTTAACCTGTGGAATCTGACACTACCTCCAGGTAGATAGTGTCAGAATTGAGTTGAATTGTAGAACACCGAGCTAGTGTTGGAGAATTGCTTAGTGGTGTGGGAGGAAACCCTATGGGTTGGAATTAGAATTAGAATTATACTTATTGATGCATATTTAGTTAGATTTATCAAGTGTCAAATTCTTAGGTTTGAGAATGTTCCAGAGCATCTAGGTTATCAAAATTGGAACGGTTTTCTCCCATGTCTCTGAATCTGCTTATCCAAATTCTATAACATTCCATGCTCAGCTCAAAAGTTTCCTCTTCCAAGAAGATCTGCCTGATAACTGTAATCAAATGTACTACCATCCTTCATCTCCTTGAAGCCCCATCAATCTTCCTGTGGATTTTTCTTGAGGCTCTTAAAGTACTCCCACTTTGTGCGGCCATCTGATTCTCTTCTAGAGGACAAAAATGTGTTTTGTTCACCTCATTACCCTCAACAGTCCCTAGCACAGTCCTTGCAAATAGGTATAAAATAAATGGTCACTGAACAGTAATTCAGTGGACTGGAATCCCATCACTAAGAAAATATTTTTAAGACCTTGTGAGAAACTGAAAAACAAAACTCTAAGCTCAATGATGGTGAATTTGTCTCTTATGGCTTGAAGGAAGAAAACAAACCCACAAATGGTCTTTGGAAAGCATCTTAAAAAGTTAATTAAGAGGTGATGAGTCTATTCTCAGAATGCAGTTAAGAACATATGAAGATATGAAAAGTATTCCTCAGTCCAATCTCCTTAATGCCTAAAGACTTCTAAAGTTGCACTCTTCCACCAAGCCAGATGCTTATCTGCTTCTGATCTGCACATCCAAAATAAATTATTTGATTGGACTATTCACAGATGATGGCAAGTTTTCATATCTATTTACAATTGAGAAAATTTTTTAGCACAAAACAGAATCCTGCAATCAGGGGTCTCAATGTTATTTTCTATCTTAATTTTTTTGTATCACCTCCTGGAAGCCTCCATATCTTCACCCTTTCAACAAAATCAAAGGCAGATGCATCCCCTCCATGATGTAGCATTTCAAAAATCTCTAGTTCTGAGGTAGACCCAAGTTTCTCCAGCAGATTTGGTTTCAAATGACCCCTAATGTGTTACAGTTAATGCTAAATCTTGACTCCTTTTTTCAGAACCCCAGAGAGATTATGATTCACCAAGATCAAAGACGTTCTTAAACAAGTGGCACAATTATTGAGTAAACTATCCAGATCTAGAGACTTCCCATTTGTCCACAAGCTCATCAAGGGCCAAATTTACAGAATTTATAGATTTTCCTCTCACAGCTCCAGCCTGTGGCAGGGAACTGAAACAGAGAAGTCACTGCAAGGGGAAATAGAATTTAATAAAATAGAAGCTATGGTGCATAATGATGCAGGATCTATATTCCTAAAAATCACTCATCCTGTGAAGGCACATGAAATAAATACATATGCAATAGGATTTTCATTTTTGGGGGTACAGAATATGAGGTTTACATTAATAGCTATTTCTCTAGTAATAATTGCTTCCCTACTGAGTTTGATTCCTGAACTGGATGCTACCAGGAACACCAAGAAGTTTAAAATAAAGTTCTGACATTTGTTTCAAAATAATCAAGGGGGAGGGGGGAGGCTATCAATGAAACAAGACTGGTAATAGATCACTTTGAAGAAGATAGATGATGGGTATGTGGAAGTTTATGATACCATTTCCTTTCCACCTATGGAGATTTGGGAATTTTCCATTATGTAATGGTAAAAAAGAAGGTTCCTTGCCCTCAAGGAGCTTACATCTAGAGGTAGATGAAAAACACAACACTCTAAGATAAATGACATCATAAGGTTGTATATAATTAAATACAAAGTGATTGGTATTATTGATAAGTGTTATTAAAGTCAGAGTAAAAAGAATTTTATTTATGACAGGTTGGAGTGGTAAGTGGGCCAGTCATAGAAGCTGGGCCTTAAAGAAAGGGCAAGATTTAGCAAAGAGGAGGGGTTTCCTCCTCTTTCATCCTGGCTCAAGGTAACGTGGGAAAACAACCTTACTAGTGAGAATATTTTGTTTGGAAAAATGGGTTCATATTTATTTATTTTATATGTACCCTCTGAATAATGAGGAATCACAGGGTTTTTAAGAAAGGAACGGACATCATGAAAACAAAGTTTTAATTATGTTTATGTGTGTGGTCCTCCTGTGAGATCCAATAGTCACACCAGAAAGAGCAAGCTTTGGCCACTGCCATGCCTCTTTGAGAGCTCTGACTCTCTAAGCTCCGCAAGGAGAAAGGCCAATACTGAATTTTCTGGTAAAGGAGGCTTTCATTCATTCTTCTGAGCTAAAGAAGCATTTCAAAGGAACCTATATTCTGGCAATTATGCCTGAAGACCAATCACAGGAATCTGAGAAATTCTACACTTCTGATTGGGCAGTACAGGGCCTCTGAGACCAATGGTCCTTTCTCCTTAGTAACTTCTCTTTTTCAGAATAATGCTGGGGCCAGCACAGTGGTGTAGCGGTTAAGTTCATGTGCTCTGCTTCAGCAGCCCAGGGTTCACCAGTTCAGATCCTGGCTGTGGACATACACACCGCTTATCAAGCCACACCGGGGCAGGCGTCCCACATATAAAAAATAAAGGAAGATGGGTACAGATGTTAGCTCAGGGCCAATTTTCCTCAGCAAAAAGAAGAGGACTGGCTGTGGATGTCAGCTCAAGGCTAATCTTCCTCAAAAAAAAAAAATAATAATAATAATAATAATGCTGTGTGTGTGGTTCGGATATATCTCCCACTGAGCATCAAAAACAGAAGCTAAGTACTATCAAAGTAACATTAATGAAGCAGTAACAAGCAAACTAGACAGAGAACCCCACCTCAGACAATCCTTTGACTATTCCCATCCACTAAGTCCACAGCATGACTAAAGTTGTGCACAGCTGTCTCTCACTATCTCAGGTCTCAGCTCTCGATATATCACTTCTAACCCAGAGGACCAACCAATGACATGTGGAGCAATAACAAACTGTAAATGGCAAGCACCAGAGAAGAAAGAAAGTATGGCAGAAAGCCAACAGAGTAGGGTACAAATAGCTTTGGCCAACACTGAAGAAACCAGGGTCTTAGACCTATTTGCACCAATATGAGATGACTGTAAAAGAGTCACATAACTTCATGGGGCTTCAGTTTCTTTGTCTGTAGAACAGTAATAATATCATTTACCTTAGAGGGGGAGGGAGAAATGACCTGAGCTAGTTCTTTTTGCGTATGCACCTGTTTATAATTTTGCTTAACTTTATACTTTTAGACTCTTCTTTCCTGAATGCTGATTCTCAAAATCCTCTGAGATAAATGGCATTATTCCTATTTTACAGACAAAGAAACTAAGGCCCCAGGGGGTTTCAAAAATCAACATTCAGGGGAGAATGAGCAAAAAGAACCAGCACAGGTCATCTCCCCTTCAATCTCTTTCAATTAAGTAATTCTCAATACACTGAGGACTGCTAGTTAATTGGTTTTCTCAGCTTCTGTTATCCTAAAATAGAGCCAAGCAGGTAAACATACAGCATACCCACCATCTTGATAGTACCTGGAAACATGCCAAGCCCTTAAGGACATGGAATGTTTTCTATTCATAGCACTGCCCAGGGAACATCCTAGGAGCACAGTGAAGGCACTGCTGAGTTTAATCAAATCAAGGACTGCCGCTTTCCCATCTGGATACAGAATGCCTAAAAGATAGTGTCTATGCTCACCTATCCACAGCTCTGTCTAGCAAATAAAACAGAGCCTGAAGTACCACATGTTGGACTGACTTCTGAGGATGATGCAATCTGGCAGTGAAGAGGGCAATGGAGGCTCCTGTTGGATCCCGAACATTCTAGAGCAAATCAAAAGCAAGAAACATTTAGAAATTGAATAGAAAATGACAAAGTCACTAAGGCTTCTTATATTCTGGACAAAGGTTTGATCTGAAGAAAACAGATGCTGGCAATACTTCTCTGACTTGCATCAATTGCTCCAAAAAGGGAAGAAAGTTCATATCATCCCATGTCTGACTCTCAGCACCCCCTGGATCATATTCCTGTAGTAGGAAAAAACCACATTCTCTTAACTCTTCAATTGCAGAGAGATTAAAGGATGGTCTACACTGGCAGTTTAGCTAACTTCCCAAGCAGGATGGGAAAAAAAAAAAAAACAGCAGGAGAAAACAATGGAATACAACTGACCATGGTTTCTATGCTCTGCCTTAAAAGTACCACTGTATACTCAACTGAAAGGCTGTGGTCTCTAAGTGGGGAGAGATTGCATTAAAAAAGGAAGGATGGGCCTCTGACACACTGTATACTCAGCCCAAAGGCCTTGACTAACCTTGATGAACCAATGAAGAAACTTTCCTAAATCTACTGTACAGTTGATTCTTAATAATTTCGATTATTACTAGAATAATTTTGTGTCAAACTGCACAACTGCTTCACATCTGCTCCTGACTATTGAGACTCTAGATTTAGGATAAGGTATCCAAGAACAAAGTACAAAGAGGACAACAGCTACAAAAGGAAATAAGGAGAGTACAAGAGAGGCCCATAAAGACTCACTAAGATGGTGAATTTTCCACTAAGGATCTCAGAACGAAGAGGCTCTTCGTGAGGTTTCAACTTCACAATGCCTTCCTTCCTTCGTGTTTCCTAAAAACAAAGCACAGCAAGATGAATCAATATGAAAATACTGTATATCCAGGACAGCTTTATGTAACCACCAAATCTCAGAGATAAGAGACTTTAGAGTTAACTAATTGAATCATGAATTCCTTTGTAACCCTCCTTCCAGTCAACAGAGAGTGTTATCAGAATTCTTGTCCAATGCTATCTTATCAGCCCTTTAGGTAGGATATTTTCCTCTGAATCAGTGAGAATCCTGACCCTGAAGACCAACCAGTATGTACCATTAGGGTGCAAGGTCAAAGTTCTTAAACAGGCAGCAGCACTGGTATTGCACCAGGATATTAAAACATGTACCCGAAAACTGTCTGGAAGCAGACATCCTCACACTGCCTCCCTGCAGAGGCCTCTCCTATTTTAAATAGGAGCCGGAGCCATCTCTCCCTCAACATCCTCCCAACAGTAACTACCATGATCACATTCTTCTCATTCTCCATGGCTAGATTCTTTAAGCTCACCCTCAGTTCCTTCACACTCTATCTACTGCATTCTCATTTACTCCCAATCTAACTACACCACTGAGAGCTCCTGCTCCAGTGACCATAACCTTCCTGTCACCGAATCCACCGGGCATGTTCAGTCCCCCTTTTAAATGACAAGGTTGACCATTCACATGCCCTTTTTCCTGAGACATTTTCTACCTTTGATAGAGAATACTCCCTTGGTTTTCTTATTTCTTCAACTACTCTTTCTAAGTTTCTTCTGTGCGTGTTTTTTTTTTTTTTTCATTTATTTGCTCACTCAATTCACTCACTGACTCATTCATTCCTTCTGCAGATATCTGTAGAGTAACTATTACCTGTCAGGCACTGAGCTGAGTACTAGGAACATGCTGGTGAATAAAATAAGATAGGTCTTTGTGTACATTCTTCCTCAATCTAACCCTAAAATCAAATTCAAATGCCTTTTGAGATCAGTGGCAAGTGAAGACAGCATTTAGTACTTGGATCACAAGAGAGTGCATGCTCTACCTAAAGCATTCAAATCCAATTTTTAAAATAATACTGGACCAAACAAAGCAAAAAGTCTGAGGTGAAGTTCTGCCCTACACATCTTCCTATTCGTCACACTCTCCCAGGATGATCTCACTCATTGGCAAGGCTCCAATAGTCAGCTTTACTTTGGTTACTCCAAAACCTCTACTTCCAGTCCAGATTTCTTTTCTGAACCCTAGACTCATATTCCAATTGCTTAGAGGACATAGATATCCCAATGGCACTTCAAACTTAACATGGCCAAACTGAACTCATGGCCTTCTCTCTCCACAGACCTGCCCACACTTCAGTGTCTCCTAAATTAGTGAATGCCACCACCATTTACCCTGCCACTCAAGTCAGAGACCCAAAACCCTTGACCCCTCTTTCCTTCCAATTTAAGCAACCCTGTCCAACTGATTTTAATTCTAAAATCTGCCCACTCTTTCTCTATCTTTCCTGACACCATGCTTAATGATACCACAATCGTCTCTCTCCCGGTAAGTACAACAGTCTCCTAATGGGTCTGTTTCCAGTATAGCCCTTCTGATCCATTCTCTAAAGCACAGTGAGAAAAATCTTTCTAGAATGTAAGTCTGATCGAGTCATTCTGCTGTTTACACCTTCAACGAATTTCTCTGCCCTTAAAAAGCAGATACTCTCTGATCTAGCTTAGTTCACTTCTGCTGCTCAATCTCTTGCCATGCCCCCCATTCCCACTCAGCATTTCTACTCAGCTCAATTTCTCTCTTGCCACTAGGTATCTGAACATGCTGTTCTCTCTGCCATACTCCCCCACCTGTCCGATTCCTACTCATTCTTCATATCTTAATTTAGAAGTCATTTCCTTCAAGAAGGCTTCCTCTTAACTAAATGTGCTTCCATAGAACCCAGTACTGGCCTATCGTAACATTTCTATAATTGTTTACTCTCTCTTTCTAAATGATACTCTCTGCACCTGGAACATAGTATGTATACAATAAATATATGTCGAATAAATGAACAAACACTGAATGAAGTGATCCACAAGATAGGTGTGAGCCTCACTCTTAAACTAATCCTAGCGCTTTCTGTCCCCCCTCTCCTTTTTTTTTTCCTTAAATTTAGGGAGATTTTGTATCTCTTCAGAAGGATTTTCTGACTCCAAAGCAGGGCTCCTGGATACTGATACACCTTTTTTTTATGGGAGTGGGGCAAACACTCAGAGAACCACTGTTTGTATAGAGTATGGCAGAGAGAATAGCAACATAGAGAGCCCAGCTGCCACAGGTCTGGTCCATCCCTGAGTTACGTACCCTGTAGGAGTGGAACAACTCTATGGCACGGAGCACATCAAACTTCCGGGCCATGAGGAACTTGACAGCCACATTCCAAGACAGAGGGGAAACATTGTATTGAACTGTCCACTTGTTAATCTCTTCAAGAAACTGCTTGGTGGCCTGTTTGACAAAGAAAGTAAAGAGTAATTAGTAAGTTGAGAACATACTTATGGAAACAAAAGACAAGAAAAAAAATACCATCCTTTCCCCAAGCAAGTCTCAACCCAAAGTTACTACAGGGAGCAGAGGAAGACAAGAGTTGGGAACAGGTCTGAAACCCGAAATACATAGTTAAAATTCATAAAACTCAATGAGGCCAGAAGCCAGAGACAGGTTCAGAGAGCAGGACTTAGCACAGGGATACATGAAGAAATAATGAGGGGAGAAACCAAGGCTCTCAAATGAGATGCAAATTACTGGCCCCAAAACAAAAAAACAGCAGAGTTTGATTTTTTAAGGTTGAAAAAAAAAGGTGGATGGGGGGCCGGCCTGGTGGCATATTGGTTGGGTTCGCACACTCCACTTGGGTGGCCCAGGGTTCGCCGGTTCGGATCCCGGGTGTGGACCAACAGACCGCTTATCAAGCCATGCTGTGGCAGTCATCCCACATATAAAGTAGAGGGAGATGGGCACAGATGTTAGCCTAGGGCCAATTTTCCTCAGCAAAAATAGGCAGATGGCGGTGGATGTTAGCTCAGGGCTAATCTTCCTCCATAAAGAAACCATAAAGAAAATGGTTTTGGCTTTGGCATTAGCAGTACTACTTGAGAGAGGCAAAACTATTAGGATGAATTTAACAAATCAAAAGGCCAACTGTTTTTTCTAAAGACTGATCCCACAGGACTTCCTCATGCTTCACATGGCAGCCGAAAGACCCAAAAACCGGATACTAGTGCCCGGACAGTCATTAACGGCCCCTCTGGATAGTGGTTTGAGAGGAGTAGAGAGCCTAACATTGGGGGAAGGGTGGGAAATTTTCATTTTCACTGTCTGATCCCAAGCTGGCAAGATGTCCATTTCTGGAATTATTCCTCTCTCTTGATTAACCCATGTTCTTTCACCCTCTCTCACCCTATTCTTCCTTACATTTATAACCAGTTTCTGCTCTAGCCAAACTACCCCCATTGTTTCCTCATTTTAGAACAAGATTTACATTGGGATTTTTTTCACGCATATTCTAAATTGCTAAGTACTTTCTGCATGGCTATTAGGTTCCTTCCATCTAGAAACTTTACTCACATGTTGGTCCAAAATGTGATCAACCTGATGAGAATTCTGAAATGTAACTGATCAATCAATCAATCAACTCACAGTTAAGACGTATTTATTAACTATTTGTTAATATCTGTGCTAAGAAGTATAATACAAAAATGATGTTTGCTTCAAAAGATGTAAGACCAACCTACTATCTGACCACGGACAAGGTAATTCTCTCTTCATCTCTAGTTTTCTACTGAAAAAGAAAAGGAGAAAACAGCAATGACCTACTTCAGAGGCTTGGCAACAAGTCCTATCTGACAAGTACAATTCAAATTGCTACATATGTGTTTAAACAACTAGTAAACTAGAGTCCCAGAAGAGTCGGCAATATCTCAGGACAGAGCACCTGATTCATCTTCCAATTTCTACGAAAGGAAAAAGGCACTTATAAACCAGAGTAAAATCTAACAGGTCTGAGGTTGCACCTGAGCTTTAGAACCTTCCAATGGAGGCAGTATAACTTACACCACCAGAAAAGGAGAGAACCAGCAAAAACAATCAGGCAAAGTGCACTAAAAGAGCCAAGAAATAAAGGCCATGAAGAAAAGCTTTCAGACAATCATTCTGGCCCAAAACCAACTGAAGTCAGACCAGAGAAATGAGTTCCAGAGAAGACAACAGGACAAACTGGAATGCTCCACTAGAAAACAGTCTGAGTTGCCTCTGTGGAGTGAGTGGCCAGCAACAGAATGAGGAAAGATGGAAGGGAAAAGAAGAGAAGTGAGCACAGAAAGATCCCAGAAACAAAACTTCAGCCAGTCCGGAAGGTCCTCAGATTTTGTAAAGGGTATTTGTTTTTTAAATTAACATATGATCTCTTAAATCCAGCCCTCTCCTGGGCTTCTCTGAAGCTGCTTGTAGAATAAAACACTAGAAGAACAGAACACACTTTTCCCCTTTTTCTAACGCAAACAACAGACAAATCAAAATGCAGGCATGAGGGGAAAATATAGTTAAATGACCAGGAGGTGATATGAACTCATCAAATATCCAACTGTTAAGATGATTTTTCATTTCGCATAAATAAGACATGCCCCAATTAAGAGACATGCAGGTTTCACATACTACCTTCAAAGTACATATTGGCTCCCTTCTTTTTTTTCTTTTTGAGGAAGATTAGCCCTGAGCTAACTGCTGACAATCCTCCTCTTTTTGCTGAGGAAGACTGGCCCTGAGCTAACATCCATGCCCATCTTCCTCTACTTTATATATGGGATGCCTACCACAGCATAGCTTTTGCCAAGCGGTGCCATGTCTGCACCCAGGATCCGAACCGGCAAACCCTGGGCTGCCGAGAAGCAGACCGTGTGAACTTAACCGCTGTGCCACCAGGCCAGCTCCATGCTCCCTTCTTATTAAATTCAGTTCCTTCAAGGTTCTCAATGTCCTACAGCCCCCAAGAGCTGTTGCCTTGAGCTGACCTCTGTCCCCTGCTGCTCAGGATGTTATTCTTGGCTTTAAGCTCGGGAACAATTCCTCCTGATTTGGCCTGACTAGGCCTTACATGAAGAGAGTCCAGTGTACTATAAACAGTGATGTGATATTTACAGATACAAGTACACACACACAACACGCCACCTGCTATGTTCAGCCTCAGATTCACCCTCCTGCTTCCCCATCCCTCTGGTGGAAGAGATAAACCTCTGAAAGAAGTCAGAAAGGATGCTCTTTCTCTAGACAAGCCTTTCTTTACACAATTAATCAGATTTCTCCCAGTTTACACATGGATTTGGCACAACCAGAGTAGAGACCAATTTGCGGTCCTGTTGGTTACCAAAAAAACAAGTCCCCGATATTTTAATGAGCAATAAACTCTTCAACAAAAGGGATAACTGAAATTCCTGAAATTAATAATCAGTGTATTTCCTGGTGAAAGAATAAGCCAAATTACAATATACTTCAACTCAAAGTCAATAGTTTGAATCTATCTAGGCTTACGAGTAACCACAAGTTGTTAACACCTGTCAGCTAAAGAGTAGTCACAGTTCAAACAGTTTTCACCTTCCTTTGGGAAAAGATGTAAACTGATGTACAGAAAAACTAACATTACCACTTACAACCCTCCTCACAACCAGCTTTTCAGGTATGGGTAAGATTTGTTTCAGCGTAGTCAAAAGCTTACTGTAATTACTTCTCCCACAATCATGTTTAAATAAATAAAAACAAGTTTCTGACTATGGTCATGAGGATAAAGATACTAGAGAACCTGCTATAAAACGGCTGAGAAATCTGTCAGTTAAGTAGATTACACCCTGGACCCCATTCACTGCTGTTAAAATACAGCATAGGGAGAAAAAAACAACAACATAGTCTTCATGTTACATCAAAATCCCAAGAGCAGCTACAATTTTGAGATGAGCTCTAGGCAAGGGGCTGGCCTTCCAAAACGTCAAGTAAAATGTGTTGGCACATTCAGTTCCACAGGCAGTACCTTAAATCCTGGATTCCAAGACAATGTGGGAGGAAGTAACAAGCCAGACCTATAAGAAACTTGCTCTTAAATTAAACTTCTGGGGGTGCTGGCCCCATGGCATAGCTTTAAGTTCAGTGCACTCTGCTTCAGTGGCCCAGGTTGGTGGGTTCAGATTCGGGGTGTGGACCTACACCACTCATCAGCCATGCTGTGGTGGCCACTCACATACAAAATAGAGGAAGACTGGCACAGATGTTAGCTCTGGGAGAATCTTCTTCAGCAAAAAAAAAATAAGACTCCTGGGATGTCAGCCACCTAACCACCAAGGAACATCTCTAGTAGTCTAGTAGGTTTGGGCATCAGAAAGAACCCATCCTCTAACTCACTGTTGTGTGATATTTGGGTAAGTCATTTAACCTCTCTGAGCCTCAATTTCCTCATCTGAAAAGATAAGGCTTGAAGGAGACAATGAAAGAAAAGCATCTACCATAGGACCTGGTACGCAGAAGGTAGTCTCTGAATGGACAGTCATTCTCTTTTTTTTCCTTACTCCAGTCATTTCGCACGGAAATTTCTTTCAAACAAAGTTCCTCAGAATCAAGTTACATCTGTTGTTCCTCTTTAGCCTGTAGCAATTCAAATCTCTCTAATCCATTTTATCCAAAAGCATAAATTTAAATTAGAAACCTCCAGTATGTGTTCAACTGCAAGACGATAGTTTCTAAAGGAACAACTCCTCCTCATTTAGGACTCTGTAGCAATATAGAAGCAGGGTCCAGAATTATTTATACCCCTGCTCCCATCTTTAAATCCTTTTGTCCCTACTTTCAGACTACACTGGCAGCTCTGGGGATTAACACTGCCATCCTGAGCACAAGTCCTTTTTAACAGCATCAAACTGACTAGAGACTATTTCTCATTATAATAAAGGAAGAACTTTGTGCAGGACAAACACCATGCAAAAAATGCAGTCAGTCACTCTGCACTGAATACCTAAATAAGGAAAATGATTCAACGTAAGACTCAGTGTCTGCCTTTTAACAAATTTGAAGTCCCCTCTGTATTTCAGCAAATATGCCATTTCCCCATTAATTTCTGTGGCAGACGCATTAGTAAACTACCTTCTTTTAATGCCTGTTTTCCTATCTTTCCTTCATTGTGAATTGTTACCTTGTTATATCTATTAATCCCTTTAGTCCATATCAACCTGCTAGGAAACAGAATTTGAACTAAGACACAATAGCTTGCTATAATGCAGCAAGGTAAGGTTTGTTCAATTTTCAAACTAAAAACTACAACCTTTCCATTAGCCCTTTGTTATTGTGCCAAACATGGAAATAAACCTAGTCCCTTTGAATTAATAATTACTGGTCTATCTCAAATATTTTCATTTGATCAGGGAAATTTTGCCTTTTCTTAAAATGTGATTTTATAAGAGCCAATGCTTTGTTAAATAGGGTTTCAATGCATCTGGGAAGGAAAAAGTTTTAAGAAAAATTTCTGATTTTATCACGTTATAGAACAATGTAATAAAAGAAATTTGCAAAAAAGGAAAAGGTCACCCACAATCCCATCATCCTACACAGTTGTCCTCACGTTTTTAATAATTTAAAAGTTAAAGTCAACAAAAAATACTAATATATGTATATAAATTTCTAAGTAAATGTCCCCACAACCACCACAGATACGCGCACACACAAATCTTGGGGGAAGGGGAGAAGAAAGTGGGACTATTCAAGTATACACTGTTCTAGTTTGGAGAGTCATTTCCTCTCTGGCGAGCTTCCTAACCAGCAGCAGTAGCACTCCCCTTCAAGGCAGCAGGACAGCAGGGCTCTTCCAGGCATCCAGTCATGTAGTCAGTCAGTAAAGCATTCACAACAAGTATTTGTTTAGGGCCTACTCTGTGCTAAGAGTATAGTAGCTGTTGAGGAGACACAATTTAGAGATAAAGACTCTATTCTGAGCAGTTTACAGTCATTTAAATATGGAGGCAGATGTATAAATAGGCCATCATCATATAATTTGAAAAATTCTAGGACAGATCTATGAACAGAGTGCTACAGGATTCAAACTCTAGGAGAATTTTAGAAAGAAATCTTTTTAGAGGAGTGCCTTGAAGGACAAGTAGGAATTTGCCAGGCAGAGATAAGCATTCTAGTTAGAAAAAACAAAATGTTATCAAGGCAGAGTGATGAAAGAACAGGGATTATTGGAGATACAATGTAGCTGGTATGTCCAGGAGAATGGTGGGAGATGAGAAAAATGGAGGCTGAGCCACACTGGGAAGACCCCTGTATGCTATGCTCCAGATTCCACACATGATCCTATAGATATGAAGGACTCAATAGAGATACTTAAGCAAAGCAATGAGGTGAAAAGTTTGGTCCTTCCTTCTCCCCTAAAAATGACTCTGTTAGCAGTGAGGAAGCCAGACTAGAAGGGAACAACCTAGCAGCAGGGAGGGAAGTTCTGAGAAGGCAGGGATCATGTCTATTTTAATCACCTAGCTCCTAGCACTGTGCCTGGCACAAATAAATATCTCTAATAATATCTCCTAATAAATACGTATGATGAGTGAATGATGAATAATAGAACTCTGAAAAACATTAACATTTAGAAGGCAGACAAGAGGAGAAAGAACCAAGGAACGTTAAAGAGTTACTTTTGGAACTACTAGTGGCCAGTGACTATCAAAGAAATGTAAATTAAAAAACAAGAGTTGTCAAATATCCCCTACAAAAAAAAAAGCCAAGAGGCTCAGATGACTTTTACACCATGTTCTATTCAATCTTCACGGTATAGACAACTCTTATGTTATAGAAAGAGCAGTGTAATAGAGGAAATAGACACCATAACCAAAGAGGGATTATTCCAGGAATTAAAAGACAGTTAAACAGTAGGAGACTTATCAAAGCAATTTTCTATATTAACAGATACTAAAGGAGAAAAAGTATATAACCTTCTCAACAGATACTGCAAATGCATTGAATAAAATTCAACACTCATTATGATTAAAAAAAAAATTAGCAAACTAGGAATAGAGGGAACTACCTTAATTTAGTAAGGATTATCTAACAAAAACCTAAGCAATCATCATATTAAATGGTAAAACACTAAAAAAATTTTTTCCTATTAAAGATGGGAAGGCCAGGAGGCCTTCTATTACTACTACTATGTAACGTTGTATTGAAGGTCATATAATGCAAAAAGATAAAAAGAAACCTGATGCATAAAGACAGGAATTTTAAAGAAGAGAATAAAATCCAGAAGTAATCCTATGTATACATAGGATTTTTGTATACAATCCTTTGTGTATATATATGATACAAGTGATATGCCAATTAATAGGAAAAGTATACTACATGAATTTGTTTGTATATGCATAAAATATTTATAGGAGGATACACAAAAAACTGGTAATACTGGTCACCTCTGGATTGAGGACTGAACTGGGGCTGGGAAACAGGGTGGGAGAGTAAACTATAAATTTTATGTCTTTTAAACCACGTCCATGTACAACCTAGTCAAAAGCTAAATAATGAAATGTATATATTTACAAAGACAAATTAATAAAAGAGATATCATTTGTATCAAGTGACAGAATTAAAAGATTGATAATATACAGTGTTGGCAACAATATGGGAAATGTGCGCTTTCACACAATGTGGCAACTATATAATTCATATCACTTCTTTGTATTCATTTGGCACTTATCTAGCACAGTTTAAAATGTGCAAACCCTATGACCCACACCACCACTTCTAGGAATCTACTGTACAAAAATATCAGCATGATGGTAAAAAGACAGACAGATAGGGGGCCAGCCCTGTGGCCAAGTGGTTAAGTTCTCGTGCTCCGCTTTGGCGGCCCAGGGTTTCGCTGGTTTGGGTCCTAGGCACAGACATGGCACTGCTCACCAGGCCATGCTGAGGTGGCGTCCCACATAGCACAACCAGAGGCACTCACAACTAGAATATACAACTATATACCAGGGGGCTTTGGGAAGAAGAAGAAAAAAAAAACGACTGGCAACAGATGTTAGCTCAGGTGCCAATCTTTAAAAAAAAAGGAAAAAAAAAGAGATAGATACATGTTATTTCTAATATTTTGCTGTTAGAAACAATGCTGCAATGAATACTGGATATAAGCTATTTACGGTAGTATTGTTTCTAACAGCAAAATATTAGAAATAAACTAAATGACGAACAATAAATAGGGAAATGAATAAATTATGGAATGTCCATACAACAGACCATTATGCAGCCATCAAAGTACATGACAGTTTCCTGTTAAAAACACTAAGAGACCCTAACCATAGCATTAATCTGTAAAACACAGAACCAAAAATCTTTTATCCTTTTGTTTCCATATTTTTTATTACTTTTCTTCTAGAAAAAAATAAAATGGAAAAATATACATGAATTTCAAATTAAATCCAAAGTAGTTCTATTTACTTAAGTTACCACAAATATTACTTAAATTATACTTACTACCACCACTAAAACTTTCTAAAAATGAAAAAAAAAACCCTCCAATGTGCAGCCCTCCAAACTTCTAATCCAAAAAAGTCGGAAATGAAAATCAAATCTGTGCAGCCATTTCTAACTGTAAATAAATGGCTGTCATTTTAAAGGCAATAACTGACTTTTTCATTTACTTTTAAAAAAGAAAAACAATTTTTTTCATTAAAAAATGAGTATACCACAGATCAATTAACCAAGAAAAAACCTGTTAACATTTCAGTGGTTTATCATCTGCATTCCTAGTCTACCTCCAGCTGGGGTCAGTTCCTGGCTCATAAAGCAGCTGAAAAATACACACAGGAAGGCAGTGGAGAGTGCCAGCAATCAGACCCACTTCACTTTATTTTTTTTTAAGTATTTACAGTGCGCTTAAGTCTAATTGATTTCAACTCACCTGTCCTTCACTGTCTCTATTTACTCACTCTATTTCCATGGACTAAACTTTTTTAAAAATTATTTCACTTTAGTCTTTGATTTCTAATGCTTTCCTTCAAAAAGTAAGAGAACCTATGGAGTATTTTAATGTCTCTAAAACTTCTTTTGATTCCTTGTGCAGGCCTTGGCTATAAGAAATTCTGTATTTCACAGTTCCTATAATAAATGAAACATGACACACAATTCCTAAACTCACATGTTCAAATGGGTAGACATTTCTACCTTCCATTGGTTCCCCAATTAAGTCTTCTCTATCAATATACTAAATATCAAGTCCTGGGGCCGACCCTGTGGCACAGCAGTTAAGTTTGCACGTTCAGCTTCTCGGCGGCCCGGGGTTCGCTGGTTTGGATCCCAGGTGCAGACATGGCACCACCTGGCAAGCCATGCTGTGGCAGGCGTCCCACATACAAAGGAGAGGAAGATGGGCACGGATGTGAGCTCAGGGCTAATCTTCCTCAAAATAAATAAATAATATCAAGTCCTTTCAAAGAGGGTATAGCAAATGTAATTTGTCTATGAAAGATAAATCATTAAAAGGACTACTCCCAGCAATCTGGATAACAGTATTTTGGGAACTCACAACCAGCACAGAATCTTGCACAATAAGTATTCAAAAGTTTTCTCACTTTAGGAGCTGACCCGGTGGCGCACTGGTTAAGTGTGCACACTCTGCTTCGGGGTCCCGGGGTTCACCGGTTTGGATCCTGGGTGCGGACATGGCACCGCTTGGCACGCCATGCTGTGGTAGGCGTCCCACATATAAAGTAGAGGAAGATGGGCACAGATGTGAACTGAGGGCCAGTCTTCCTCAGCAAAAAGAGGAGGATTGGCAGCAGATGTTAGCTCAGGGCTAATCTTCCTCCAAAAAAAAAAAAAAATTCTCACTTTAAAATATATCCCCACATTATCAGCTCTCTTTACTCTGGTATCCATGTGTTGCAAGATATAAAATCTCTTTCTTCCATCCATTAAGAGACCAAGTGAACTTCAAACTCAAAGCCCTACCAATCCCATCAAAAACACTAAAGCCAAATAACCATGAAGAAAGGCCTAGCACCATCCTCCTGATGAAACCAAATGGGAATGGTTCCGAAATTCCAGACTCTTCCATCTATTACATCAAGCATTGTGCAAGAAGCAAAAAGAAAGCAAGCTAACTGCTACAAAAGGATTGACATCACACTGGGAATTGAACAGCAGGAAACCCAAAGCAGGGCTGACCAAGTGAAGCTTCCCCTAAGAGTCCAAAGCTTTAAGCAATACTCAAGGGCCAGAGTTAATTTGAGCTATTAAACATGAACAGTTCCACAGTGTTAATGACTTCCTACCAGCAGAAGTAAAGGGCTAGGGTTTATCGGCACCCCACCAGCCAAGTGTGAAGGCCCGAGACCAGGAATAGCCAGTCTCCAATACCTGACAAACAAAAAATGTTCTATTCCTTTCAAAACGTTATTTCTGTCTCCCTTGGCTCATGGTTCCCTTTCATGTGCGAGAGAGCACTGGTCACATATTACAGTAAAGAAGCCAATTCAATCCATTCACTTGTGAGAGCAAGACTTTGCCCCTCCCAGTTCACTTAGGTCAAACAATATGGTCCAGCAAGAAATAATAAAGGTAGCAACCATTTGTGAAGCATTTAAAATGAGCCAAAGAAGGAACTGTAAATACATCATACTCAACAGCCTTGGCAAGCTAAGTATTATTAAAGCACACAGAACTTAAGCAAGCTGCCCAAGGTCACTCAACTAATAAAGGCAGAGCTGACACTTTGAATCCAAGTCTTTTCAAAATCTATAGTCTTTCCACTCTACTAAATGGCCTTAAGAAATACAAGACACACATCATTCACCTTATCAGATAACATATATGTTATGTGTTTGTCTATGCACAAAATTACTCTGCAAGGATATACAAGAAACTGATGATATTGGTGTCTCAAAGAAGAACTAGGTGGCTAAGAGACATGGTAAGAGGGAGAATATTTACCAGATTTTCTTCTGTACTTTTTAAAGTTTAAATCATGTGACTATACTATCTACTCCAAAAATAAATGGTATTAGTTTTATATAGTCTTTAACTAAAACATATATAAGAGGGATATCTGAACATAATGCTTTAGAAAGTATTTTAAATGATGGCACCCAATGATAAGTTTGTTGATAGTCTTCATTATCAGGGCTAAAGGGAATGAGTTAGGGAGCTCTACAAAAGGGTAAAAGGTTACAGTTGCTTTTAAAAAACCCAAGCCCTAAACAGGGGATGCTCCACGGCACAGGAGGAATTGTGCCACACTCACTTTCCTTCTGGAGGCATTTGCCAACAGCATATTTACTAAACAAAAGCTGGCATCTCTCCTCTCAGGCTTAAAATCCATACTCCAAAGGTTATCAAAGAGAATGAAGAACTCCCAGAGACAATGGAGGAAATAATTCAACAAGAAAACAGGGAAGTAAACATTTTTAAATTGTCACAGGAGAAAATTCATGTCAAGAGGTTGAGGGGCAGAAGAATGTAACAGAAGAGAAACACAGAAAAAAGCAGAAATCTGGAGAATAAACAGGAAGCTCCTTACCATCAGCAAGAACAAAGTCATCCAGGTTCCCAGAGGGAGACAAGGGAGGTGGGGTGCAGTTGGTCACCCTCTATAAGGAAGAACCTGAAAGCAGCTTGCCAACTGCTACCCATTCCAGCTGGTTAATGAGGGGGTGAACCACACAACCAGAAGAAACCAGGAAAGTCTTTCTGGGGGAAAAAAATCTAAAGGATTTGGAGGACCTAGGAGGAGGGGGACAATTTTAATCTCTTCTTCCAATTGATGGCTGAGACTTTAGGAAAAAAGGAGGAATACGAATGGCTGTCAATAAACTGGAGTTGATTTTCCATAACGTGCTGAAATATTCTTCTCCTTCCTCTACTCCCAATTCTGGTTTTCTCGTATTCACCCCTTAGGTGTCAGTCTAAATCCCACTTCATCCTGAAAGTTTTGACTGCCTTCCAGCCTGGCACACAGTATTATAAAAGCTTGTATAATTGTCTACCTGCTCCCATTAGACTGTGAGCTTGGGGAGGTTCAGGGGCCAAGTCTTCCATGGTCACAACTGCATACTCAACACCAAGCACAGCTCACGGCATCATTCTGATGAGTAAACCTATGAATGATGATGGGCTCTCGGCCTGCTAAAAGAATGCTGTTCACAGGGAGTAGGAAGAACATGTTTGTCTGAACACTTGTCAATCTGATTACAAGAGCTTAAAATTTAAAACAGAGGGGCTGGCCCAGTGGCACAGCAGTTAAGTCGCATGTTCTGCTTCGGCAGCCTGGGTTTTGCTGGTTCAGATCCCAGGTGCAGACGTGGCACCGCTTGGCAAGCCACACTGTGGTAGGCGTCCCACATATGGAGTGGAGGAATATGGGCAAGGATGTTAGCTCAAGGCCAGTCTTCCTCAGCAAAAAGAGGAGGAGTGGCAGCAGACGTTCGCTCAGGGCTAATCTTCCTCAAAAAAAACGAAAACAGAGAAAGAGAAAAATTCCTGGATAAAACTGGGAAAGAACATCAGGAATGACATAAGAAAAGCAATGGGAGAGGTGACTATTAAATCACAAAAGAAAATATCTGAGAATTAAGTTGCCAATATCTTAACTTCAAACATGGATATCCGAAATAAATTAAAGTTTATGAATTTTGTAAAATAAATAAGACATGGTCTCTACCCATGAAAACCTCAGTGTAGTGGATGTGTGAATGCAGTATGCCAATAGTTGGGCAAACCTCATTCAAATCTTAAAAGGGGAAGTGGGACGGCAGTGTGTCTCAAAATGATATTCCCCAGTAGAAATCCACAAACCACACCAGAGAATTTCTGAATGAGGATGAAAGAGTAATGGACATGATCCAGCTGTTGGAGTACCCTTTAGGCTGCTCAATAATGGAGAATATGGATTGTTTTCTTGACTCATATCCTAAAATTGGCATGGTGATAATGATGTTAGAGATAGGGAACTTCAGGCACGTCGTCATTTGCTGGATGTCACATTTATCTTAAAAGTGTGGAGGGGGCAGAAAATCTGATAAATTCTTGTTGACAGTTTCATCCTAAAAGGATGAGGGAACTACTATACTGCACTCTTAATCCAGACCAAGAAGACAGAATAGTTGAAAAATTAAAAGGCTGTCAAAGACAGAGTAATCATGTAATCTTTGAAAACGTGATAGCCAATAGCTAAGTGTTGTCAGAAGGCAGTTAAGAGAGCAAGTTCTAGATGTGGCACCAGTAATCCTGAATTAATGACCTAGTTCTGCCACAGCCATGTGCCCTCAGGCCAGTCAAAACTCTTCACACCATAGTTTCCTCTTCCAAAAAAGGAGAGCACCCACCTACTTCACATGATCAAATAACTGGCTATCTATGAAGGTATTATGTAAACCTTACTACGCTGATTTAAAATAACACCAGACTTTTAACAAAATTAGCTATTAACAATAACTAATATTTACTGGGTATTGAGTCCTAACCACCAGTCAGATACTGAGTTTTATGGGATTGTCAGGTCCTCTCAATGGCCCTAGGAGGTCGATACTCTTTATTATCCCCATATTACAGATGAGAAAACTAAAATTTCCAACTGTTAAGTAACTTGCTCAAGGTCCAAAACAAGAAAAGTGGTGGAGGCTGCATCACAAGCCAGTTTTCTGACTCTGGTAAGCCCACGTTGTTTTGTGTGTGAGGAAGATTGCTCCCGAGCTAACATCTGTTGCCAATCTTCCTCTTTTTGCTTGAGGAAGACTGTCACTGAGCTAACATCTGTGCCAATCTTCCTCTATTTTATCTGGGATGCTGCCACAGTGTGGTCTGACAAGCGGTGCCAGGTCCATGCCCAGGATGAACCTGTGAACCCCAGGCCACCAAAGCAGAGCATGTGAACCTAACCACTATGCCACTGTGCTGGCTCTGAGCCCACCTTTTTATTCATTGTGTTAGAGTGCTTTAAAAATGTAGACTTGGGGCCAGCCCATGGCATAGTGCTTGAGTTTGATGCACTCTGCTTCAGTAGCCCGGGTTTGTGGGTTCGGATCCCAGGCGCAGACCTACACCACTCATCAGCCATGCTGTGGCGGCAACCTACACACAAAGTGGAGGAAAACTGGCACAGATGTTACTTAACTCAGCACTAATCTTCCTCAGCAAAAAATAAAAATTAAAAAATGTAGATTTCACAAAATTAAAGTCTCATAATCTAAAAACTAAAGAGAAGGCAGATACTGGGGGTTTTTTTGTTGAGAAAGATCAGCCCTGAGCTAACATCTGTTGCCCATCTTCCTCTTTTTGCTTGAGGAAGATTGTCCCTGAGCTAACGTCTGTGCCAATCTTCCTCTGTTTTTTCTATGTGGGATGCTGTCACAGCATGGCGTGACGAGCGGTGTGTAGGTCCACACCCAGGATGAGAACCTGCAAACTGCAGGCTGCCAAAGCAGAGCATGTAACATTAACCACTATGCTGCTTGGCCAGCCCCAAGATGCTGGTATGTTTTTTTTCACTTTTTATTGAGATTATGATAGTTTACAACCTTGTGAAATTTCAGTTGTACACTATTGTTTGTCAGTTGTGTTGTAGGTGCACCACTTCACCCTTTGTGCCCACCCCCCACACCCCCTTTCCCCTGGTAACCACTAATCTGCTCTCTTTGTCTACATGTTTAACTTCCACATATGAGTAGAGTCATACAGAGATTGCCTTTCTCTATCCGGCTTATTTCACTTAACATAATATCCTCAAGGTCCATCCATGTTGTTGTGAATGGGACGATTTTATCCTTTTTTATGGCTAAGTACTATTCCATTGTGTGTGTGTGTGTATATATATATATATATATATGAGATGCTGGTATTTTTTAAAGAAGTCTTCAAAAGTGAGATTCTGACAATGAATTATGCAACTAATGATAGCAATTCAAATTTTAAAAGGGAAAAATCTGAAGAGACTGGTATAGTTGTATAGCATTCTCCAAGGAGTATGGATATTAAAAGGACAGCCACTAACACACATGTACAAGGGAAGAGGGAAGTAAAAAAGATAATAGAGTGGTGGTTCTGACCCAAAGGAAAAATACAGGGAAAGTCACAGTCCAGAATGAGCCAAGACCTGTGAATAAAGCTAAGGATAACAAAAAGGGTTTGTCAGAACTGTCTAGAACAACTCCTACTTCTTCCATTTCTCTACCAGTTAAGTACAATCTTCAGCTTGAAGAGAGGAAGCCTTATGGAAAGCAAGAACTGAAGCTCAA
The DNA here is from genome assembly GCF_041296265.1 of Equus caballus. Classification (NCBI taxonomy): domain Eukaryota; kingdom Metazoa; phylum Chordata; class Mammalia; order Perissodactyla; family Equidae; genus Equus; species Equus caballus. The sequence goes on along the minus strand of NC_091684.1, from coordinate 131,487,749 downwards.
AATAGGAGAGCCTCTAATTATTCCAAATCAGTTCAGGCTTCCAAAACTGTAAAACCTGATGATCCTGACAACTCCAGGGGAGCCTGATGAACTCCCTGCTGCAGAACTTCAAGGATGAGCAAGGTGTCAAAGCCTGAGGATGAGCAAACACAATCCTAATTTCAAAGAGGGGGCATCTACTGAGGGCTACAGAAATTCCCAGTCACTGAGAACCTTGACATCAATCCTTGTTAAACCACATGACTGATATATACCTAGCCCTGCACAATAGATTCTTTTTTAAAAAGGTGGGCTTTGAGCTTTTAGAAAAGAGAGTAGTGATCACCAGAAGAGATTTACTGAAAACAAGTCTTTCAAGAAAGAATATAATTAGACTGAAAATAAAGGAGTGTACTATACAAGAGTGCTACTCCAAGTAACGTCTGCAGACCAGTAGCACTGGCATCAGCTAAGAGCTTGTAAGGAATGCAGACTCTCAGGCCCTACCACAAACCTGCTGAATCAGAATCTGCATTTTAACAGGATCTCCAGGTGATTCTTGTGCATGACAAAGTTTGAAAATCACTGATACACAGAACAGATCTACATTTCAGCAAGGCATTTGATGAGCATTTCATGATATCTTTGTGGACAGTAAGATTTCCTTCTATTAATTTGTTATATTTTTGCCAGGTAAAATGTTAGGCAGTTTACACACTTAATTCTCATAATAAATCTACAAAGTAGTTATTATTATCTGTAATTTACAGATATTAATAGTAGCAAAGATTAGACAGCACTATCTGCCAGGCACTGTTCCAAGGACTTCATATATATTAACGTATTTAATCCTCATAACAAATCTTTATGGTAGGTACTATTATTACTTACATTTTACATATGATGAAACTGAAGCAGAAAGAGGTTAAGTAACTCACCCATAATAATCACACAGAAATTTGTGGTACAGTTTTTAACCACTACTTTTTATAGCCAAGCATGTTGCCATACTTGGTGGGGCATATGATAGCCATGCAGGAAACAATAAACAATTATACCCAAAGACATTTTTTTAAAAAATGAATAGGATCTGCAGGGGAATATTTTAAAGGATATGAAAAATAAAAGGATTTTAAAGGAATTCCCTGAAAGGAGAGAGTCAAATAGACTAATGTTTATTTGAGAGCCTACAGTATGCTGAGCCATGAGTCAAGCTCTTGGCATCCATGTTTTACTCAACCTTTCCAATAGGCTCATTCGTAAGTATCAAAACATATATATATATATATATATATATATATATATATGACTTATATATGAGGCAATGGAGGCCCAGACAAGTTAAGGACCTTACCAAGTCACAATATTTATAATGATACAACCAAGATTCCAAAACCAAGTGTGACTCTAAAGCCCACACTCTTTCCCACGATTTGCTCTGCATCCGTCCCTGGTGCCATCCCATTGCTACAAATGCCTGAGATAAGGGAACTGGGTCATGCTGACCATAAAGCAGGAGGACCTTTAACTAAGAGAACAAATATATTATAAAACAGAACATGGATCTAAAAGATCAAAACAGGATGGAACAATGGGCGAATGGTATTCCAAAGCAAGAGGCTTTAGAGTCAGACAAGGGTTTGAATACCAGGTTCTATCATTTACTATTTGGAATGCAAGCAAGTTACTTCTTTGAACCTTAATTTCTACATCTATACAAAGGGAATAATACCCCATAGGATTGTTGCAAGAGGGGAGAAAAGGTAATACTTGTAAAGTACTTGGCACATAAGACAACAAATGGCAGTGAACATTAAATCTAATAAAATGAAATTTAAGAAGGGTAAGTGCAAGAAAATCAATTTTAGAAGCACCAGATGAAATTTAACAGAAGCATGTCAGATGTGGACTTGAATCTACGAGTCAATAGTTTGCTAAGACTGCCAAAAATTACTATTGTGAATTTGGAGCACGTTACAGAAGCACATTGTCCAAAACAAGTAAGTCTAAAACAAGAAGGTCTATCAGACTTCATTTGCAATACTGTCTTCAGTTCTAATTGCTAAACTTTAAGGTAACTGGAAAATTAGAATCAGTCCAGAAAAATCAAAACCACGAGAAGCTTTGAAAACATAGTAACTAGCTCTTTCCTTCCTGGTTCTATATTCCCTCTCCTTCACACAACTGAAGCTACCTGACAATTGCTTCCACTCCCTAACAACTAATACATTCTTCACCTCTCTTCTCCCTTGATCTTCATCTCCCTCTCCCCCCTAACCCCCGCCCCGCCTCAAATTCATTTTTGCCAATGCCAATGTCAAACAGATCTGACAGGAGTGACTTGATGACTTCTAGTCCAAAACTCTAGGACCTGGCATGTCAGATGTGTTGCTAATCTGGCCCTGGCCTGCAGAATAGACCTGCTGCTGCTATGACCAGGGAACCAGGCAAGGAAAGGGTTACTGAGGATCTCATCAATAACTAACATGGTTTGTCAAATGTTTTCCAGACAGCAAGAAACTATGTGCTTTGTTTTGCAGATGTTGCTATCACAGAGAAACTCACACGTTTGCAGCAAGACCCTTGCAAGATGTTCCAGCTCCAAGCGTCCAAAAGTTACCTTAAACTTATTAGCATCTTAAATTCTCCTTCTCTGGGAGAGTGCAAGCAGCCATTTTCAGATGGTGCAACGTATGTAGTAGCATGTTTACCTGCTATGTTTGCACCCTGAATGAGCACATTTGTTACACAGTTGTTACAAATAAACCTGTTATCCTCTGCTCTCTTGTGCATAACGTCTCTACCAGCACTGTGCTCAAGGAGAACATTGCACTGGGAGCTACTGCCAGTGTTCTCCACTGCTTGTGTAAGCAATAAACCTTTTCTTCACCTACTTCTGCCTTGGTCGCGTTTCTTGGCTCCACACTCAACAAGAGATGAACCCACTTAGTTCAGTTACGCTGCTAATCTACACCAAATTTAACTGGCTCCCTGCTTTCTTCCTGAGACCCAGCCCCACAACTTGTACCCTAGGTAACTGAATCCTGAGTCTTTGTTACATACTCAAGAAACTGGGACTCTTCCTAAATGTCTACATGACCCACAGTTCCGCTCCTCGCTCAAAAGGGTATAGCTGGCCAGAAGACTGCAATTAAGCAATATCAGTCATCAGACCGCAACCACTTCAAACTCTCTGAAACAATACTTCCAAATCCAAGGAGGTTATCAGATAAACTCAGGGACAAAGCTATTCATGCCCATAAAATAGTACAAGTAGATTAGCTTATTGTACCTAAGAAGACATTTGAAAACCTACAAAGAAAAATGCCTGGAAAAGCTGCCTGCAATCTGGCTGTCCTCAATACAGTGCCCCATTTTCAATTCTAATTAGAACCAGGCTCAGCTCCCTGGCAGGACCCAGACAGTAAAATCTGGTAACTCCTAGTTCCAGATTCTCAGGGCAACTGACATTGGAGCAACACACGCTTCCCTATGGAATAGCCTTGTCAAAGTTGGCAGGTTTTCCTGGCTGAATCAGAACAGCCTGTGTCTCCTTTCATTCAATACTCCCTTGGAAGCCAAGCATCTCTCTAGGGAATGGCATCTGCAGTGGACATCAGGTGTCTCAATGCCCTGTTTTCTTTCTTTTTTTTTTTTTTTAGGAAGACTGGCCCTGAGCTAACATCTGTGCCCATCTTCCTCTACTTTATATGTGGGGCGCCTACCATAGCATCGCGTGCCAAGCGGTGCCATGTCTGCACCCAGGATCTGAACCGGTGAACCCCGGGCCGCCAAAGTGGAACGTGCAAACTTAACCGCTGTGCCACCAGGCTGGCCCCTCAATGCCCTGTTTTCAACCATGCAGACATCCTGGTTCCATTTCTATTTCTGAAGTAGATAGAGGCTCTGCTCGTTCATTGGATGAGAGAAACCATGGTAAATGCTAGTCTTTGAGAACTTTGCCTTGCTGTTCCTCTCCCTTGGAATAGCACAGTTACAGTCTAGAATCAGAAGATTCCTGGAGCTTTCATCCAGTTCTAACTACCTCTATACCTAGAGTTCCAGAACCAGTTTGTAAATCCAGGCCTTCTCTTCCTGAAGTGAACCTGAATGTCTAAACTCACTTCTAGATGGTTCACCAACCAATACCACATCACCCTAGTTATTCTCTGGATCACTAGTTCTCAAACTCAAGCATGCATTTGGAGGTTTGTCAAAATACAAATTATTGGACCTTACCCCCTAGGGCTTCTGATTCAGTAGGTCTAGGGTGGGACTTGAAGATGTGCATTTTTAACAAGCTCCCAGGGCATGCTGATGTTGTTTGAGAACCACTGCTCTAAATCAACAATATTTCAAGTCATTCACCCCATAAGCCTGGGAACAGGGTAAGGGAGAGGAAGATGTTATATACATGGGTCCACTTGTATCATAACACTCGTGGTTTGTCCTACACAGAAAACTCCTTATTTTCCTACATAGTAGACCTCAACTGCATCTCACAGGAGTTTAAAACAGATGACAATTCACACTCTAACGAATTATGAGCATAGATAACATTCAGTAACCAAGAAATGGTACTTATGGTAAGAGATTCTAGGCTCAAGATCAGCAGTTCAACTATGAGTGGAAACATCTATTCTCTTTCCTTTGCCTCACTAGTCGCGTTATTCATTAAAATGAATTAAAACCTGTAAAGCACTTAGAATAGTGCTTAGCCATTATTTTTTTTGTTGTGGTAAAAGATACATAATACTTATCATATTTACCATTGGTAAGTGTTCAACTCAGTGGCATTAAATATATTCACAATGTTGGGTAACCACCAACACTATCTATACCCAAAACTTTTCATCATCTCCAACAAAAACTGTGTACCCATTAAACAATAACTCTCCCTTCCCATCTCCCCCCAACCCCTGGCATTCTACTTTCTGTCTCAATGAATTTGCCTATTCTAGGTACCTTATCTAAGTGGAATTGTACATTCGTCTGTGTCTGGCTTATTTCAGTAAGCACGTTCTTGAGGTCCATCCATATTTTAGCATATATCAGAATTTAATTCCTGGGGCCAGCCCCATGGCCGAGTGGTTAAGTTCATGCGCTGCGCTTCAGAGGCCCAGGCTTTCACTGGTTTGGATCCTGGGCGCAGACATGGCACCGCTCATCAGGCCATGCTGAGGTGGCATCCCACATGCCACAACTAGAAGGACTCACAACTAAAAATATACAACTATGTACCAGGAGACTTTGGGGAGAAAAAGGAAAAATAAAATCTTTAAAAAAAAAAGAATTTAATTCCTTTGAATGAGGCTCAATAATATTCCACTGTATGTATATACCATATTTTGTTTATCTATGCATCTGTTGATGGACACTCAGGTTGCTTTTACCTTTTGGCTATTGTGAATAATGTTGCTAAGACATGGACATACAAGTATCTGTTCAAGTGCCTGCTTTCAATTCTTTTGGATATACATCTAGGAGTGAAATGCTGGGTCATATAGTAGTTCTATGTCTAATCCTTTTTTTGGTAAGGAAGACTGTCACTGAGCTAACATTTATGCCAGTTTTCCTCTATTTTGTATGTGGGATGGTGCCACAGCATGGCTTGATAAGCGGTGTATAGGTTTGCGCCCAGGGTCCAGGCCCGTGAACCCTGGGCTGCCGAAGTGGAGGGCGTGAAGTTAATCACTATGCCACCAAGCTGGCCCCCTATGTTTAATCTTTTGAGAAACCACCAAACAGTTTTCCACAGTGGCACACCATTTTACATTCCTACCAGCAATAATGCCAATATTGATTTTCTTTCCCTTTTTCCTTTTTTTAAATTATAGCCATCCTAGTAGGTAGCACTTAGCGACATTAATCATCACAAGTTCTGATGTGGGCTTTTACCAATACTTGTAGTACTTAAGGACAGCACGACAACAATTAGAGGTTGTGACCTGTTTCCAAATTCAAGTGGTCCTAACAGTTTCATTCAAAACACAAGTTTCGGGGCCGGCCCCGTGGCCGAGTGGTTAAGTTCTCAGGTTCTGCTGTGGTGGCCCAGGGTTTCACCGGTTCGGATCCTGGGCGTGGACATGGCACTACTCATCGGGCCATGCTGAGGCGGCATCCCACATGCCACAACTAGAAGGACCCACAACTAAGACTATACAACTATGTAACTGGGGGCTTTAGGGAGAAAAAGGAAAAAAAAATAAAATAAAATCTAAAAAAAAAAAGAGCAAAAACACAAGTTTCCAGTTGCTTCCAATTTTCTCACAAAATCACCTCCAAAACTAGCATTTCCCTACCTTGATAACAACTAAAAAAGAAAATGATGCTTTGGGTGGCCAAAGGAAAAAAGAATGGATAATTTTCCCTTTTTTTTAATGTCTCTGATAACTTAATTTCATAATAATGCTCAGTTTTACCTATAAACAAATGGCTCACTGGCATTCAGTTCAAGAAATGTCAAATAGTTTCTCTAAAACATTTAAAATCCTAATCTAAAAAGATTTATTTTTAAAAAGTATGTTGGAAAATCCTATATATTTTAATCTTGCTAGCTAAATCACCTTTAAGTCCCTGACCTAGCGAGAAATACCATTTTCTCTTCACTTTGGGAGTTTTCCAGGCATGGAAGAGCGAAAGTCTCAGTGAGACAAACGGCCATTCACAAATAAAACTGTTTTCTTCTGCTCTTGTATTATGTTCAAACAGGCCTTTCTCTCAGTAACTCTTTTTTTTTTCCTTTATGAATTTAAGAAAGAGAAATTTTGGAAGTATAGCAAGTAAAAACCAGTAGAAAAAAAACCTTTTTTTGGAAAAATTTTCTCTCTCAACTTTTATACTTCCCAACAGTTGAGAAAGAAATCTAGTAGCTTAAGTATGGACAAAAAGATGGGTAAAGTGAAGGTATCATAGAAAAAAAATTTTCTAAACTGCAGTCTCATCCTAGTTGTTGATCAGCAAATATACCGTATATACTTGCCCATTATGCTGATGATAATATTTGAAAGATTAAATTCTCCGTTTAGAAAATTAAAGACTGGTTTTATAAAGGCAAAGAACAGACCTACAACATTCTGAGAGGTACAGTCAGAGACCCATATGAACCCTCAAGTCCATCAATCCCATTAAAGCATATAATTTCTTTCACAAGTAAATGTGCAGTAAGCAACTAAGAACAATGTAGCCAAATCTCTGTAGGAAAACTTGTAAATAGCTGAAACCAGGAATATGTTCAACCCACAAATGCCAAGAGAGAGCTGTTTCTAGAATATATGTATAAAGTTGTGTCACACACAGAAACACTGGTTAAGACAGAAGTTTACTAGAGAGAGCACTGCATTTAGTCAGGAGAGTCTGAGTCTCAGTGATGCCTTCCTCAGTAAATTACTGAAAGCCTCTGGACCTCATTCCTATAGCATAAAGATAATCAATCTAGGCAAAACAAAACCTGCTTCATGGGTTGTGTGAGGAATAAATAATGTCAATACAGTTCACTCATTCTTCAGCAAACATATTTTGAACTCACAATGTGCACTAAGGATGCAAAGAAGATCAAGTCCCTGCCCTCACTGTGCCTAAGAGGTCCTCCTCCTTGATGGGTAGCCCACAATTCAAGAACTATTTAGATAGAACTAGAGGGCAATTCCTCAAGGACTGAGAGCTCCCAATCCATGCTGAACAAGACCCTGGCAAATAACAACAGACAATGAATGATTGCTGAATGAATGAATGAACTATTTTTGCTGTTATCTGTAAAACTTTCCTCTCAGAAAAGGAAAAGGGACTACATAATTAAAGGAAAAAGGGATACATAATAATCGCCTCACTCACCAGAGGAACACAGATACTTCATAGCAACACTCAGAAACACGTGGAGGGGAAAGCAAAGACAACCCTTCCCGTTATTATCATTCCATGGCAGGGCTCAGTAGCGTTCTTCTTGTCATAGAAAATCTCCCCATCTCTGAAAACCTCTGCAAAGGCTGTGGAAATGGCTCATTTTATCCTCTATGATGGTTATGCTGCAAGATACTTAAGTTTTAAACTAGAGGTTTTCAGTACGTGAAGTCAAATTGCTGAAACCAGTATTTGGGGACACATATTTGAATAAATACTACATGTGTTAACCAAAGACCTATCTTTAACTAAAAAGTAGGAACTTGTAACTCTGTTCCTAAGAACTACAAAATTCTTCAGATATAAACTAGGGTTTCTCAACCTTAGCACTACTGACATTTTGGGCCAGACAATTCTTGGTTGTGGTGGGCTGTCCTATACATTATAGGACATTTGGCAGCATGCTTGGCCTCCACCCACTAGATGCCAGTAGCATGCCCCCCGAACCATGACAATCAAACATAGCTCTAGACATTGACAAATGTTCCCTGGGGGAGGGGAGGGGAGGGAGGGTTGTTTTAAAATCACCCTGGTTGAGAACCACTGAGATAAACAATGGAATGAGAATTTTTTCACGAAGTCTGTTTAAATAAGATATGGAAGATATAAACTGTCGTTCTTTGCACTCTATGAGTGATTTTTAGATCACCAGAACCTTTTATAGTTTTATGTGGAAAAAAAGATGATGATGATCAGTGCGCCTAAAGGTAATCTACAACCTAGAAAGAAGAAATAAACCAATGGACCAATGAATGGTACAAAAAGTGGTAACAGCATAACATGAGCTACAAGTAGCCTACTATCATCTTCTAGATACATTACTCATGCCTGATAACTGTTAGAAGTCTTAGGCTATCTTGAAATCTTCCATTTCATTGCTATAAAGTCAGATTCTTAATTTTTCTTCCTATTTTTATCCGAAAAAAAATGGTTTCCTATAGCAAGGAAGGCAAGAATACTGTTATCACAACTATTTATTGAGCATTTTGTAACTGTAAGGGATTCTGCTTACTTAAATTAAGCACATCTCCTAAAAGCTTCTGAAGGAAAGATGACAAAACAGACTCAAAATTATTAAATAAAACTCCTGGAGTCACAAAGGAAGCTAGACATTCCCAAAGTTTACCTAAGACTCATTTCCGTCACCTCCCAGAAGTCCCAGGTTTGACTTGTAAATAAATAGTTCTGCTTACAAAAAGGCCAGATTTGCATTAATCTTAAATACTGGGATTTACATATACATATATACATACATACATATTTATATATACATAATCCTAAACAAGTATAGAGCACACAGCATTTTTTACAAAATGTTATTGGTTTTAATTATAAAAGAACAGCCCACCACAACCAAGAATTGTCTGGCCCAAAATGTCAGTGTCAATGTCTATGTCTATGGTCACTGTAGAGAATCTAAAAAGCCTTTTTTTTTAAGATTTTATTTTTCCTTTTTCTCCCCAAAGCCCCCCAGTACAGAGTTGTATATTTTTAGTTGTGGGTCCTTCTAGTTGCGGCATGTGGGATGCCCTCAGCATGGCTTGACGAGTGGTGTCATGTCTGCGCCCAGGATCCAAACCGTTGAAACCCTGGGCCACTGAAGCGGAGCGCAGGAACTTAACTACCCGGCCACTGGGCCGGCCCCAAATATTTGGTTTTCCGCTTTGTTCTTTTGAGGAAGATTAGCCCTGAGCCAATCCTCCTCTTTTTGCTGAGGAAGACTGGCCCTGAGCTAACATCCATGCCCATCTTCCTCTACTTTATATGTGGGACGCCTATCACAGCATGGCTTTTGCCAAGTGGTGCCATGTCTGCACCCAGGATCTGAACCGGGGAACCCCAGGCCGCTGAGAAGTGGAACAGAAGAACTTAACCGCTGTGCCACTGGGCCAGCCCTAAAAAGCCTATTTTTTTAAAGATTGATTTTAATAATGATGTATATCATGTAATAATGATGTATATAAAAGCAAACGCAAACATAAAGATTAGCCAATAGTTCAAGCAATGAATAAGTAATTAATGGATTATTAACGTCCCCAGACACTTCAGTACTAAAGTCATAGATGGCTCTCTTTAGAATCTGCCCATCAATTCTGAGAATAAATTCTGGTTTCATAAAATTCTATAAGCCTAGTCAGATGTGTGCCAGTTGTGCTGGATAAAAAGACAAGAACCGTGCACATGTGTTTTGGACAGGTTTGGTATTTCAGAGGAAACCTGTACATATAACAGAAACTGTCTGGGGCTGGCCCCGTGGCCAAGTGGTTAAGTTCGCGCACTCTGCTGCAGGCTGCCCAGTGTTTCGTTGGTTCGAATCCTGGGCGTGGACATGGCACTGCTCATCAAACCACACTGAGGCAGTGTCCCCCATGACACAACTAGAAGGACCCACAACAAAGAATATACAACTACGTACCGGGGGTCTTTGGGGAGAAAAAGGAAAAAATAAAATCTTAAAAAAAAAAAAAAAAAAAGAAACTGTCTTTCCCGGAGGAAAATGGGATGCTTTTCTCAGAAGCAGAAACTAAAGAAAACGTCACCTCTACTCTACTGTTTTGGTCTCATCATTTTATAGTTTGGACCTAAGTGATAACCAATTCTTCATAAACAAACAACTCTTCCCATGGGCTCTGGAGCTCCTCTGCCTCCACCCCGGTTCCCCATCCTCATGCCATCTAAGTCAGGGTCTCAAGAGGTCTTTTCAAAATCATACGAAAGAGCTCAGTGCAGTAGGTACAGGCGCTCCAGCACTGAAGAGCACAGCCTAAACTACTGTTTAGGAACATCTACCCCTACTTCAAAAGAAGAGGGATAAAAAATGGTGACTATTCTAGCGGCCAGAAAGGGCAACCAAGGAGCTCTTGGGGAGGTGTACATAGGGGGGAAATGTGATAGTGATTGACTTGGAAAATAAAGTACCCCCAACTGTCTGAAACATCAAGGCAGGATGGTAGAACAGGTATGAAATGGCTGAAATTGCACTGGAGGTTTTAGTATCTGAACAAATTATTAGAGTCAGGGGCTATGACACCTAATCTTGACACTGCAGTGGACCAGCTATTCTGCTATAAAATGGGGCTTACTATTTAGAAGACAAACTTGGAATATCCCAACATTACTATGTCTTTTCCAAGACAATAAAGATATACAAATCAGAAAATGAGACTCAAATGTACTGACCTACAATGAGTTTTAACTTTTACCTCTGTAAAAGAGTTCAGCTCCCTTCTAAAGCAGGGTCTGTCTTACTTTTCCAATTCATTAATAAGTAATAAAGGTCAAATTACTTCAAAAAAACCTCCAGGTCCTGTTTTTTTTTTTTAAAGATTGGCCCTGAGCTAACATCTATTGCCAATCTTTTTTTGCTTCTTCTTCTCCCCAAAGCCCCTAAGTACATAGTTGTAGATCCTTCTAGTTGTGCTATGTGGGATGCCGCCTCAGCGTAGTTTGATGAGCGGTGCTAGGTCCACACCCAGGATCCAAACCAGCAAAACCTTGGGCCACCAAAACAGAGAGCGTGAACTTAACCACTTGGCCACAGGGCTGGCCCCTCCAGGTCCCTTAACATTCACAAAACTAAGTCCAAGACTCTTGATATGCTCAGAGATTTTAAGCGAGTAAAATTCTCACATCCAAATGAGATTTTACCTAATTGCCAACAACAATATCATTAGTTACTGGCAATAATGAAAATAATGAGAATTCTTCATTTTTCCCTCTCTGGAAGGCTTCAACCCAACATTATGAATCATTTAGTCCTTGATGTATGGTTATTTCCAGGGGGACAGATGACATTTAGCACAGGACATGTGAGGCTGTGGGAAAAGGGAAGTTCCTGGCCACAAGAACCAGGATAAAACCCCTGCCCTTGGGAAAAATGCCAAAAATCTCAGGAATTGATAAACAATAATGTACACCCGAAATTACACAATGTTATAAACCATTATAATCCCAATAAAATTACTTAAAAAAGATGCTAAAAATCTCTGAAGTCCACTGCAGGGCAGTTAAATTTTTAGCTTTACAAGATTCCGTTATAAGAACACAAACCACAGAACGGAATTAGAATAGGTTTTTGAAAACTACAGTATAAAGTTGCAAAATAACTATTTTCGGTCATTCATGAGAATCCATGCTAAGTGATGGTCCCCAGCGTGAATATGAATATTTTTTCCCCTTGGGATTGGGTTAAACTAACTTGGCTCTAAAATCTTTCACTATGCAAAGACAGAGAATATCACGATGACAGCTAACTTTACTTAGTGCTTACTATGTAAGCATCAGGCTAAGTGCTCTACATGCATCAGTTTATTAATCCTTACAACAATGCTATAAGTGCTAAAGAACATCAACTCCAAAATAGGCATTTTCTTTAGAGCCTTTGAAAATAATAAGCAGGGGCCAGCCCCATGGCCGACTGGTTAAGTTCACGAGCTCCACTTCTGCGGCCCGGGGTTTCAGCCGGTTCGGATCCTGGCTGCGGACATGGCACCACTTGGCAAAAGCCATGCTGTGGTAGGAATCCCATGTATAAAGCAGAGGAAGATGGGCATGGATGTTAGCTCAGGGCCAGTCTTCCTCAGCAAAAAGAGGAGGATTGGCAGTAGTTAGCTCAGGGCTAATCTTCCTTAAAAAAAAAAGAAAGAAAGAAAGAAAGGACTTTATATTTACACATAAACATATCAAAAAAAAGAATATATTCCTGACACAAAAACAGCTTGGTCTTTATAGTTTGCAGAGATAATATTCATCATATTTGTCTCCAAGAATAGTTATTTCTCTTGTACAAAAGAAAAAGAAGATATAGAAAAATTACATTTTTATTGTCACCACACCTCAAAATGGAGGGTTGTCAATTCTACCTTAAGGAACAAATTTTTTTCCCAAGAGTAACTGCATCACAATTTCTTGCATAGACTGTATGATAAGTTTCTGGTGGCAATACATAGGTCTGAGTAAAGGTTTTCCGCATTTTTTCTCTGTCTGCATTTTTTTTTTAAGATTTTATTTTTCCTTTTTCTCCCCAAAGGCCCCAAAGTACATAGCTGTGTACTTTTAGTTGTGGATCCTTCTAGTTGTGGCATGTGGGATGCCACTTCAGCATGGCTTGATGAGCGGGTCACGTTCGCGCCCAGGATCCGAACTGGTGAAACCCCTGGCCGCCGAAGCAGAGGGCACAAACTTAACCACTCGGCCATGGGGCCAGCCCCTCTGTCTGCATTTTTTAAACCATATTTTAAGAAGCATCATCAAAACCAAACACGTAGGGGCCTGCCCAGTGGCTGAATGGTTAAGTTCACATACTCCACTTCAGCGGCCCAGGGCTTCACTGGTTGGGATCCTGGGTGCAAACCTGCAACCACTCATCAAGCCATGCTGAGGTGGTGTCCCACATAGCACAACCAGAAGGACCTACAACTAGAATATACAACTATGTACTAGGGGACTTTGGCAAGAAGAAGGGAAAGAAAAAAAGACGATTGGCAACAGATGTTAGCTCAGGTGCCAATCTTTAAAAAAAAAAACCAAACATGTATATCAATACTAAAACTCATAAAATTAGCTATTATATACCCATGTAGGCATCTTACTAAATTGGCTAATTGCTTCATGAGAAGTTATGTAATATAATAGAGGGAACATTTGCAGTGGAGGCAAAATTACCTAGAGCTGAGTGGAAACCATGGCTCTATCGCTTGCTAGTATACGACCTTGGGCAATTTTCTTCTCTCAGTCTGAGTCTTCTCATTTGCAAAATGAGGTAATAACTCCAATCTTACAAGGATTAACCGTATGTGAAATGCCAGCATAGAGCCTGACTCAAAGCAGCAGATTAGGAAACAGTTACTGTTATTACTCTGTTGTCATTTATGTAAGCTCCTTAAAGGCAAATCATACTTTTCCTTGTAACTCAATTGTAGGCTCTATAATTACTGAAAACTGAAAAAATAAAAGCAAGAAACATCAAAATTACAAACAAGGATTTGGTATAATAGTCCAACACATACCTAGATAGGAAATGAGACTATGAAGTAATAATGACGACCTTCAAAACATATATCAAAATGAACAATGTCCTTATTTTTATAAGCCACTCTGAAAGGAGATGATGCTGTCTGTATTCAAATCACACACAGAACTACTCTTCATTCGTGCCATAAATATTTCTTTTCTTTCTTTTTTTGCTGAGGAAAATTAGCCCTGAGCTAATATCTGTTGCAAGTCTTCCTCATTTTTCGCTTCAGCAAGATTAGCCCTTAGCTAACATCTATGCCAATCTTCCTCTACTTTATTTGCAGGTGGCCGCCACAGCATGGCTGCCAAGTGGTGTACATCCATGCCCAGGATCCAAACCCGCAAACCCAGGCCGATGAAGTGGAATGCGCCAAACTTAACCACTATGCCACAAGGCCCACCCCTCCACAAGTATTTCTTGATTGTCCATTAAGTGTCAGTTACTATGCTAGGCAATGTGCATATGATTGTGAGCAAAAGCAGACACAGTTCCAATTCTCATGGAACTTTCAGTCATACAACTGCACAAATAGTGTAAACTTGTGATAAATGATGTAAAGGTCAGTAAGTGGTATTCTGAGAGCCAGTAACAGAGATCTAACCTAATTGAGGAGCCCAAGGAAGGGCTTCCCCAGGAAGTGAAAGCTGAGAGCTAAAGAATGAAGAGGGAGTTAACAGTGGACGGTGTTTCCAGATAGAGGAAAGTAGCTTGTGCAAAGATCCTGCCACAGGAGGAAACAAGCAAAAATATAAGACCAAAAGGCCAGTGTGCCTGGAGCAAAGACAAGAGCTGTGAGAATTAGCTAGGGCTCTAGACTACACAACTGCGAGGACTTATAGACCATATTCAAGAGCTGTAATATCCCAAAAGCAAAGAAAAGCCACTGAAGAGTTTCATGAATGCTTATTTCGGGGGGGGGCAGGTAGGCTGAAGCTGAAGGACGATGATTTGCAATTTGCCTTTGGCTTCTGCAATAAGAGCTAAAGAAGGTAGATGGATCAGGTAGGAAACAAAAATTCCCTCAGGGTATGACAATAGCTTGAGGGACCAAGGGGATGGGGATGGGGATGGTGGAAGAAGTTGATGAATTCAAGAGATATTCAGTAAAACCTGATGTATAGTATTCAGGGGCTAAGGGAGAACAAAGTATCCAAGGAAACTTCGAGGTTTCTGATTTTCATGACTATATAGAAGGAGATACCATTCAGGAGGGATCTGCTCCAGAAACATCTTTAGAGCAGTTTACACACCCCAAAAAGGGCCTAAATGCATTTCACTTTGGCCTGAACCTGTTTCAACTCAGTTTGGTCCCTTACTTTACTTATGAAACAGGGTTCCAAAAGATGTTTTGCTTCTTCCAAAAATCAAATTGACTCTCCAAAGTACAAGATTTTTCCAACACTGAAGATACTTCAAAGATTCTGCCACAAGCTTCAAAATCAACTCCAAGTGACTTCTAAAACTGGCGTGAGCAATGGGGCAGCACTATGGAGTGAATGTGTCATTCCCCATGACGAACTATTTTGATAAGACTAACACAAATTTGCTGTTTAATTTAAATATTTTAAGAAATCTTGACAGTTTAGAGTACTCTTATGTGATATTAAACTAAAATATGAAATTTTATCAGGCATTACAATAACTGGAACTATGCTGCTTTTATGTTTGTGTTTCAACATTCTGAAATGCCTGTAGAAAACTCGGCATTTTGGAAGAAAAGGTATGATTAAAAACAAACCATACAGGGGCTGGCCCAGCAGGCAATAGTTGTTAAGTTCACGCCCTCTTCTTCAGCAGCCTGGGGTTCGATGGTTTGGATCCTGGGCATGGACCTACACACTGCTCATCAAGCCATACTGTGGCCACGTCCCACATACAAAATAGAGGAAGACTGGCACACATGTTAGCTTAGGGTCAATCTTCCTCACCAAAAAAAAACCCCCAAAAAAAAGTCTTCATCTTAATATATAACTATTTTACTGTTTCCATCCAGTTCTTGTTAATGCCCATCACATTCACTCAAGGTAAAAGATTTTTACTAACCACACGTGTGTGTATGTATGTATACACTATATACAAAGTAAAGCCAACACTGTAGTATTTACTTTCTTCAGTTTTAACTTTTTAATTTGCAACCTAATGTCACTTTCATAGTGGAATACTGGATGCCTTTCAGTCTTAGAAATACAGAAACTTCAAATCTGACTAGCCCAAGGAAAGTAAGTGAAAGAAAGAGTTTTGCCCCTTTAATAGCAACCTAACACATCACACCTTAGTACTGAAGTAATTCCCTAATTCTGGCAGGATGGCCTCCTTGGCCACCTGCTTGCACTAGGCCCTAACTCAAATTTTATTAACACACAACTGCAGTTACCAGGATGTTACCACCACTTGTACACAGCAACAGAATTCTTTTGTTTTTTTTCCATGCTGATTTTATCTCAAGGCATCAAAAGACAACACTGAGGTCTGAGGCCAAATATGAATAATGTCATCTCCGCAAATGAAGAGAAAAGTCAAGGACTTTCTAAAAATCAGGTCTTAAGCCCATTAACCAATATTAGCGTGTAAAACCAGACTGTCTTCATACCAAAGACTGTGCTACCCAATGTGGTCCCTGGGAGCAAGGGCTGGAGAGCTTAAAATGGGTTACCAGCATGGTTCATCTTTTTCTTTCAGGTGTTTTTTTAAAAACATGGAATCAGTCTATGGCTATACTTGAGTATAGCTTAGGCCAGGTATGGGAGCGCCAAGGAAGAGACAGCAAAAAGCCTTTAGGGGTTCCAATCTTAGCTAGCAGACTTTCCTATCTTCCTCACAAGGAGCGGTCCATGTCTCCCAGCAGGAATGTGGGAGAGGGAAAGTTCTAAGGGCCCTGGGCTTTTCCCTCACCCAAGCCCCCAGAATGACACAACAAACCACTTCCTTCTGGGAACGGAGGGTCATAAGCTTTAGGGGACAATGGAGCTCAATCCCGGCTTCAGAAAGATGGAGACAAGGAGATGAGACGGGGGAGGATGGAAGTGGGGGTCAGGGGATGGGCCCAGCCCGAGAGCTGAATACGGCAGTCACCGCCAGGGACTTCGGGAGCAGGGACCTTGCAGCATCTGTGCGAGAAGGCCTGCCACGGCCCTCTGAGAAGCCCGAGGGGCTCGTTGGGAAGTCTGGGGCATCTGTGCACCAGAGCCTATCGCCACTCTCCTCGGGAGGGGAGACAGTCCCCGCAGGAACCCTCTCCGCGAGCAGGGGCTTTCCCTGCCCTTTTAATCACAAACCCTCACGGAAAGCAGCACAAAATTTATAGGGGTGGACGGGCCAGAGGCAAGTAGGTGTCCTGCAAATGTCGGGGAGGGCTTGACAGAGGGAAAGGGAGGCCCCCCAGTTCGAGGAACTTTAATTGCCACCCGGGAGCGGGAGGGGGCAAGAGGAGGCCCGTCAGCCGCAGGGACAGAGGAGGCCAGGAGCAGCGTCCAGCCGCGCCCGGAGTTTCAGGGGACGACGGCTTGGGGCGCGGTCGCGGCGGTCAGAGGCCCGCGCCGGCCCGGAGGCGCGAGGAGCGCGGGTCGGCGGCAGACGCCGCCTAGGCCTCGGGGGTCCGGACACACCCACCGCGCGGCCGCAGGCCCGCTTACCTGCTCCTCCTCCGGGGTCAGCTCCGGCGGCATGGCGGGCTGGGGCGCGGTCGCGGGCTCCATGCAGCCGCCGCCGCCGCCGCCGCCCGGCGGACACCCGCGGCCCGGAGCGCGGAGAGCCCGGGGCTGGCGGCCTCCGCTTCCGCGTCGCGGCGCCTCAGCAGCCCGAGGCCGGCTCGCGCATGGTGGGCCCGCGGGGCTGGCGGCCGCCAACGCCGCTCGTTCCCTTAAGAAAAAGCTCTCCGAACTGTCGCTCTCTTCTGGGCGGAAATCCTTTATTATTTTCTTCGCTCCTTTCCTCACACTCCGCCTCCTCTCCCGGAAAAAAAAAAAAAAGTGCAAGAGGAGCTAATAGTCAATCGGGATCAAAAAAGGAACTAGGGAATCAAGAACTTTCTAAGCCCAGAGCGAAGGGTCGCGGCGGAAATTTCCTGAAGGCTGCCGGCCTCGGCGTCCCGCTTCCTCGGCGGCGCTCCCGCTCCTCCAGAGCGTGACGAGGAGGCCTCGGGGATGCGGGCCCCGCGACCTGCGCGGCGCCCCTCAGCCTGGTTCCTCAAAAGCCGCGGCGGCGAGCGGGAGGGAGCGAGGGAAACGCGCCCCACTCCGGCTCACCGCCAACGCTGCGGCCGCCCCGCGGCCGCCCGAGCCCCCCGCGGCTCCATTGAGAAACGGAGAGTCTCATTCACAAGCAGGCGGCGAGAAGGGCCCCGCGGAGCGAGGACGCCGTCCGGAAGGGGGAGACAGAGAGGGACCCGGCGCGGGCGGCGGGGGAGGGAGGGGAGGGAGAGGAGCGTGAGTGGGGGAAGCTGGGCGGTCCGGCGGGGGGAAGGGGGGACCTAGAGGAACCAGGGCGGGGGAGGGGCTTCGGGCGTCTCTGGACTGCGGAGAGGAAGAAGAAGGAAGAAAGGAGTCTGAGTTTTATGAGGTTAAGCTCGGTGAAGGAGGAAGACAGTACATTCGTTTGAAAACTAGCTGCTGACGGGCACCTCGCCGGGGGTGACCTGCTGCTACCACCTACGTGAGGAATGCACGATCCTCATCTATTTCCTTGTCACTGCTGAGTGAAAGACCCTGGAGAGATTGCCTGCGAGGTCCAGGATGCTCAAGTGGAGGCACAGACCCAATAATCGCGGCCTTCTCTCTCTTTGCCGGCCGCATCCTGTAATCCATCACCAGTGTAGCTAATTTTAGTCCTTCACAAAAGGAGCATCTGATTTCGAACCTCATTCAGGAATCATGCAGCTTTTGCAAACCTTGATTTTCACTCACGCCGGCGCAGCAAAGAGCTTAGGGGTTTTACAGGGTACAGTCTTGGAGTCACTTTGGGGGAGGGGAGCACAGGGAAGTCAGAGCTGGGTCTGGTATGTTTTTGCATCATTCCAGACCAAAAATAAATATTCCAAAAGGGACCCAACTAACAAACGCGTGCCACAGCTAGTCACAAGAGCTGAAGCCCTGGGAGAGAGACCCAAGCGAGGGAGAGAGACCCAAGCGAGGAGTCTTCAGATTACTGAGGAAGGTGCTCTGGGCTCTGATGCTACTTGCAGGATTTTATGAAAGCAACCTCTGACCTCACCTCGTGTTTCTGCGTCGTTGTAATAGGAACTTCAGGCTGCCCTTGGTTAGAGAAGAAACCCCTGGTGCTTGGATCTGTTTGTCAGGTAGGTTAGTTTATCCTTTGCACCAAAAAGGCTGACTCTGGGTTGAATTCATCACCCTACACCGGAGTTAGAGTTTCAATATTGCAACTAGACGCTCCTCCGGAAGACAGTCCGTTTATTTAACAAGTACGTTTATATGCCGGGCACTGGGCTATGCACTGGAGTTACAGCAGTGAACAAGACAGTGGTCTCTTCCACATGTAAGGATATGGAACGATCCCTGAGCTATGCTATGAAGTGAAAAACGCCAGACTCAAATAATGTGCATAATATGGTGTCAGTTGTACAAGAAAAAAATACTAAACATATGTTTGTAAACTTATTTACACATAGAAAAGCTTTGGGAGGATACACAAGAAAGATAACAGTGATTGTCTCCCAGGAGGGGAACTGGGAGTCTGGAGAACAGAAGGGAGAGGAAGACTTTTCCCTATATGCTCTTTTGTACATTTTAAGTTTTAACTTTAACTTTTTATTGAAGTATAACAGACATAAAGTGAAAATATATGTGTACGTACAGCTTGATGAATTTTGATAAACTGAACACACCCATGTAACCAGCATACAGATGAAGAAATGGAACATTCCCAAGCCAGCCTGGTGGCTGAGTGGCTGGGTTCCCATGTTCTGCTTCGGTGGCCCAGGGACCTGGCAGCACTCATCAAGCCATGCTGAGGCAGTGTGTGACATAGCAGAACTAGAAAGACCTACAATTAGAATACATAACTATGTACTGGGGGGCTTTGCGGAGAAGAAGAAAAAAAAAGAAATAGAACATTCCCAACTTTCCAAAGCCCTCCTTATGTCCCCTCCCAGTCACTACTCTCCTCAAGAGTAACCATTACCTTAGCTTCTAACAACGTAGTGTGTGTCTAAATTTTGCATGTGGATGTCTAACCTTTTCCCCACACAAAGTTTTTTTTAGGAAGATTAGCCCTGAGCTAACATGTGCTGCCAATCCTCTTTTTGCTGAGGAAGACTGGCCCTGAGCTAACATCCATGCCCATCTTCCTCCCCTTTATATGTGGGTCACCTGCCACAGCATGGCTTGCCAACCGGTGCCATGTCCGCACCTGGAATCTGAACCTGTGAACCCTGGGCCACCAAAGCAGAACGTGCAAACTTAACCCCTGCTCCACCAGGCCAGCCCCACCAAAAATTTTTCAAATAGTAGCTTAAATACAGTTTTTCTCTCTAAGCAAGTAAATGTCTCTAGGACTAAACTGAAGTAAAAAATGGCAGGTCCTGAATAGTACAAACCACTGAGTGGACACAGGAGAGGATGGAGTCTCTCGATCCATTATTTACACTTTTACACTTGTTTTGTCCAGTGATCCTCAGGACACCAAGGGTTGGTGATTTATCTAAAGTCACACAGCTAATTAATTAGTATTGAGCTAGAACGACTCCAGGCATTCTAACCCGTAGTGCAGGGATTGAGTGAGGAGAATTAATAAAGGGAGAGGTTTAACAGAATGTGCTAGGAGAGAGAACTCAGCAGTGTTTTCAGAGGCACAGCTGTGTGTGTGGGTGTGTAAGGGAACAGTTCTCCGGAACTGTTGCCTATCACGGTCCTAACAGGACAATGTTTGGAAGTTTCAGAGCAGAGATGTGGGTAACACAACCAAATGCAAGGCAGCTGGCTGGCTTTGCTCCAGGAGGTAAATCTGAGGAGAATCAGAGTACAAAGACTTGCCTTTAACTGCAGGCCCAAACCAACAAAATCAAGTATGGTACTGTCATCCTGCTCCATCAAATCTTAGAGACTACAAAATGGTTTGTAATGGCAAAAGATTGGAAACAACATAATGGGCCATCAATAGGAAACTCAGTAAATAAATTAGTACACACATACACTTAAATAATAAGTTCACATTTATTGGGTCCTTACCACATGCTAGACACTGTTCCAAATGACTTTCATTCATCTAATCACACCATCACAGTATGAGATGGCTGAAATTATGATCCTCATTTTACAAAATATATATATACATTACGTGGATCCATATGTATTGACATAGCCTCCTTGCATTTTTGAATACGTGGCTGCAAGGCCTCAAAAGAAAGGCTAAGGTAGGGTTGGGGGAGTGTAAGTGACAGACAAAATCACGTTTTTATTAAATTAACATGAACTGAAATCAGAAAGTGGAAAATAAATTAGAAAGAGGGAACCTTAGAGGAAGGGGTATTATGGGTTGTACTTTTGTTTTTTGCTTTTAAAGCATAGGTTTCAGCTTTCTGTCTAGAAAGCTTATCCTCCCCTTCCTCCCACCTCCTTCACCAGACATATCTGACTCATGCTTAAGATCTCAGCTCAAAAGTGAATTCCTCAGCAATATCTTCCTTGGCTACTCCCTAAACTGAATTAGACTCCCTGTTACTGTCTTTCACAGCACTCTGGGTTTTTTTGTTTGTTACGTAAATTTCAGTTTATATTCTAATTTGACATCTGTATACACTACAAAGTGATCACCCCCAAATGTCTAGTTTCCATCCATTACCCTACAATTGACCCTGTTACCCCTTTTGCCCACCCCCTTCCCCTCTGGTAACCACGGATCTGTTCTCTGTATCTATTAGTTTTTGTTTTGTTTGTTCATTTATTTTGTTTTGTTTTTAGATTCCACATATGAGTGAAGTCATACAGTATTTCTCTTTCTTTTTCTGACTTATTTCACTTAGCATAATACCCTCAAGGTCCATCTATGTTGTCACAAATGGTAAGATTTCATTCTCTTTCATGGCTGAGTAGTATTTATACACACAGACACACCCCATCTTCTTTATCCATTTATCCATTGATGGACACTTAGGTTGTTTGTGTCTTGGCTATTGTAAATAATGCTGCAATGAACATAAGGGTATGTATATCTTTCCGAATTAGCATTTTCATATTCTTCTTCTAAGTACCCAGTAGTGGAATAGCTGGATCATGTGGTAGTGCTATTCTTAATTTCTTGAGGAATCTCCATATTGTTTCCCATAGTGGCTGCACCAATTTACAATCCCACCAACAGTGTACAAGGATTCCATTTTCTTCACGTCTTATCCAATGCTTGTTATTCCTTATCTTTTTTTTAAAAAAAGATTTTATTTTTCCTCTTTCTCCCAAAGCTCCCCAGTACACAGTTGTGTATTTTTGGTTGTGGGTACTTCTAGTTGTGGGATGTGGGACACCGCCTCAGTGTGGCCTGATGAGCGGTGCAATGTCCACACCCAGGATTCGAACTGGGAAAGCCTGGGCCGCCAAAGTGGAGCTCAAGAACTTAACCCCTTGGCCACAGGGCCAGCCCCTTGTCTTTTCAATAATAGCAATTCTAACAGGTGTGAGGTGATATCTCATAGTGGTTTTGATTTACATTTCCCTAATAATTAGTGATGTTGAACATCTTTTCATATGCTTGTTGGCCATCTGTATATCTTCTTTGGAAAAATGTCTATTCAGATCCTCTGCCCATTTTTTAATCGAGTTGTTTGTTTCTTTGTTGTTCAGTTGTATGAGTTCTTTATATATTTTGGATATTAACCTCTTATTGGATGTATATTTTGCAAATATCTTTTCCTGTTCAGTAAGTTGCCTTTCCATTTTGATGATGGTTTCCCTTGCTGTGCAGAAGTTTTTAGGTTGATGTAGTCTCATTTGTTTATTTTTGCTGTTGTTTCTCTTGCCTTTGGACTCAGATCCATGAAAACATTGCTAAGACTGACGTCAAGGAGGTTACCACTCATGTTTTCTTCTAGAAATTTTATGGTTTCAGGTTTTACATTCAAGTCTTTAATCCATTTTGAGTTAATTTTTATGTATAGTGTAAGACGATGGTCTACTTTCCTTCTTTTGCATGTGGCTGTCCAGTTTTCCCAGCACCATTTACTGAAGAGACTTTCCTTTCTCCGTTGTATGTTCTTGGCTTCTTTGGCATAAATTAATTGTCCATTTATGTGCAGGTTTATTTCTGGGCTCTCTGTTCTGTTCCTTTGATCTGTGTGTCTGTTTCTGTGCCAGTACCGTGCTGTTTTGATTACTACAGGTTTGCAGTATAGTTTGAAATCAGGGAGCATGATGCCTCCAGCTTGTGGTTCTTCTTTCTCAGGATGGCTCTGGCTATTCCAAATCTTTTGTGGTTCCATACAAATTTTTTAATTATTTGCTCTAGTTCTTCAAAAAACGCTATTTGAATTTTTTTTAAAGCACTTTTTTTTTTAAGATTTTATTTTTCCTTTTTCTCCCCAAAGTCCCCTGGTACATAGTTGTGTATTTTTAGTTGTGAGCCCCTCTAGTTGTGGCATATGGGATGCCGCCTCAGCATGGCTTGATGAGCAGTGACATGTCTGTGCCCAGGATCCAAACCAGCGAAACCCTGGGCCACCAAAGCAGAGCACACGAACCCAACCACTCGGCCACAGGGCCAGCCCCTGCTATTGGAATTTTGATAGGGATTGCATTGACTCTGTAGATTGTTTTGGGTAGTATGGACATTTTAACAGTATTAATTCTTCCAATCCATGAGCACAGAATATCTTTCAATTTATTTGTGTCTTCTTTAATTTCTTTCAGCAGTGTCTTATGGTTTTCAGTATACAGGTCTTTCACCTCCTTGGTTAAATTTATTCCTAGGTATTTTATTCTTTTTGATGCAATTGGAAACGGGATGGTTTTCCTAATTTCTGATAATTCATTATTGGTGTATAGAAATGCCACAGATTTCTGTATATTGGTTTTTTTGCTAAGGAAGATTTGCCCTGAGCTAACATCTGTGCCAGTCTTCCTCTATTTTGTATGTGAGTCACCACCACAGCATGGCTAACGAGTGGTGTAGATCTGTGCCCAGGATCTGAACCCAGAAACCCGGGCCACCAAAGTAGAGAGCACCAAACTTAACCTCTACACCCTGTGGCCAGCCCCCATATATTGATTTTATATCCTGCAACTTTACTGAATTCATTTATTAGTTCTGTTACCACACAAAATTGGAGTTCTCTTGCCTGATGCCCATAAAAAGCCAACTAATTACGGCATCAGCCTTTGGGAAAAGAGATCAGCTTTATTTTGTGAGATCAATCTGCAGGGAGACAGGGGGCATGTGCCCTCAGATCTGTCTCCTCGATTCAGGATTTGGGGTTAAATTTAAGAGGGAAGGGAAGGGCAGGCTGGCACACAGAAATGCTGATGGGACAGGTTTTGATTGGTGAGCTTCTAAACATTTACGATGAGGTTCTAAACTTTTATGATAGGGTTCTAAGCATTTATGATCAGGTGGGGAAAGAATTTCAACACCGGATCTTACTGAATGAGGGACCCTTGCTTCTGATAAGAGCCCAACTGTCAAGTTCCGGTCATGTCTCAGTCCTTTGGTTCTGTAGGAAGGAAGATCTTTGGTTTTGCAGTCATTTCAGGTCAAGATTTCTTCTGTGCATGCTCTGGCTATATGACTTTGCATGTTTTCTGAAAGGCAATTCTTAGTCACTCTGTTGATAAGAGATGGAGTCAGTTGGACTGGTCCTGGAGGGCTTGTGGTTACAGTTCTAACAGTTTTTTGGTGGAGTCTTTAGGGGTTTTCTATGTATAGTATGTCATCTGCAATTAATGACAGTTTTACTTCTTCTTTTTTGATTTGGATATCTTTTTTTCTTTATCTAGCCTAATTGTCGTAGCTAGGACTTCCAATATTATGTTGAATAAGAGTGGACATCCTACTCTTGTTCCTGATCTTGGAGGAAAAGCTTTCAGCTTTTCACCATTGAGTATGATGTTAGCTCTGCGTTTGTCATATATGGCCTTTATTATGTTGTTATTATGTTTATTATGTTATCACAGAGCTGATCACAGTTTATAAGTGTGCACTTGTTTCTATGTTCATCAGCCTAGTGTCTGACTGCCCTCCTAGACTGTAAGCTCCAGGAAGGCAGGAACCACATCTGTCTTTTTGGCCCCTGGAGCTTCAGGGACTAGAGCCTAGTACCTAGTAGGCAGGTCCTTAATAAATGGGTGTTGAATGACTGAATCAGTGAAGACTGTCACCTTAACTCTGAGACCTCTATCTTAGCGTTTTCTGCTACCTTAATTTTTGTTCAGGTCTAAGTATAGAGATACTTTCAAAGCTGTGATTGGAATTTTATAACTTCTCCCCCAAAACACCTTTACTTCTAAAATCCAAAGTTCCTCTCAAACATTGCTCCAAAGTATCTACTGCGTATGAATGAGATGTGTAGTGCTAAAGACATGCTTTGGCTATAAAAGATCCAAAAACATTCTTATTGCCATTTTTCTAAAAGACAAACAGATACAGAATAAATAAGGTCATACTTCTAACCAAAGTCTAGGGTGAAAATTTTTTGCTTATTTACTCATGAGCCAAATCTATAAACAGCAGGATGGCTAGAGGTGAGTTGGTAAGGAAGGTGAAAAATCTTATCCCACATAGATTACATTTCCCCCATTACTCTATACTCTAGGGACCAGTCCATACCCATTGCTATTTTCTGCCTTTTTTTTTTTTTTTTTTAAGTAAAATGATCTGGCTCTTGTCTCACACAATTTTCTTGTCTGGTACGCCTACTCACCACTCCCAAATCACAGGTTAATCAGTCACTATTCTGTGTTACTATTATATCCGATACCTTTGTCTAGAGTTTACCTAACCCTCTGAATTATAATTATTTGCTTCCTTGTCGGTCTCTCCCACTAAACCATGAGCTCCTTGAGAGCAGGGACCATGTCTTAATCATTGCTCTCTTCAGAACCTAGCACAATATCCAGTACACAGTAGGTGGTGCTCCATCAATGTTTGCTGAAAGAATGGATCTGTCCTTTTCTAGCTAACAAGGTCTAATTCTTGCCAAAGAATGTCAAATAGGTTTGGTTACCTTGGATATTTAGTTGCTTGTGAGAAAACATTCAATATAAGAATGAATTACATCTGAGTTACATTGCTCTCACTCACTTTGACTTATCTGTGTTAATGGGAAGGCCAGAGCAGAATGGATAAATTAAGTCCACAGATAGAACCTTGTTTGAGCCAGTTTTAACTTCCTCCTTTATAAAAGCTTTTGTTAAAGTTGCCAATGAGAAGCAGAACTGACAGATTTGAGTTCCATCTTTTATTTCCTCTATCTGCTGCAGAGAAAACCTAAAGGGCAAAAGCAGAGGGAGATACAGAAGGCATGAAGGACTGCCAACCCACTGGGAGAGAGGAAGGGAGGAAGTTTGCTACAAATGCTGATAGTCTGTGTGAAGCCCTAGCCAGAAGATCTCTCTAGGTTTCAAAATTTGCCTCTTTGGCTCCACACTGTCCCTCAAGATGGTGAGAAGGTCTTTGGGCTGGGCCCAATAGTGAAGCATACCTCCCAGTTCCCTAGGCTGTCTCTGGCCACTTTTTAGCCTCCTCAAAACAATCACCATCACTTGGAATGGATGTGAGAAACAAATGCATATATCCCACATTAGGGGACTCTGTCCCTTCCCTCAGATACTTGCTACCTTCTTTTTTTTTTGAGGCCATTCTTTTTTTTTTCCTTCCTCAAAACCCCAGTACACGGTTGTATATCCTAGTTGTAAGTTGTTCTAGTTCTTCTATGTGAGCCACCACCACAGCATGACAACTGACAGACAGGTGGTTCCATGACTGGGAAGTGAACCTGAGCCACTGAAGTGCTAAACTTTAACCACTAGGCCATCAGGGCTAGCTCCTGAGCCCATTCTTTTTTTTTTTTTTTTACTTTTTATTAAGATTATGATAGTTCACTTAACATAATACCCTCAAGGTCCATCCCTGTTGTCGTGAATGGGACGATTTTATCCTTTTTTATGGCTGAGTAGTATTCCATTGTATACATACCACATCTTCTTTATCCAATCATCAGTTGATGGGCACTTAGGTTGCTTCCACATCTTGGCTATTGTAAATAATGCTGCAATGAACATAGGGGTGCATGGGACTTTTGGAATTGCTGATTTCAAGTCCTTTGGGTAGATACCCAGTAGTGGGATGGCTGGGTCATATGCTATTTCTATTTTTAATTTTTTGAGAAATCTCCATACTGTTTTCCATAGTGGCTGCACCAGTTTGCATTCCCACCAACAATGTATGAGAGTTCCTTTTTCTCCACAACCCCTCCAACATTTGTCACTTTTTGTTTTGGTTATTTTTGCCATTCTAACAGGTGTAAGGTGATAGTGTAGTTTGATTTGCATCTCCCTGATGCACAGCGATGATGAGCATCTTTTCATGTGTCTATTGGCCATCCATATATCTTCTTTGGAGAAATGTCTGGTCATGTCCCCTGCCCAATTTTTGATCGGGTTGTTTGATTTTTTCTTGTTGAGCTGTGTGAGTTCTTTATATATTATGGAGATTAACCCTTTGTCGGATATATAACTTGTAAATATTTTTTCCCAATTAGTGGGTTTTTTGTTTCAATCCTGTTTTCCCTTGCCTTGAAGAATCCTGAGCCCATTCTTAATTCACCTTCACTACTGCCAGCCTCCCAACTCGCCCAGGCCCTTTCTTCTTCACCTCTGCCTTGTCATTGGATGCTGGACCCTCTGCTGGGGTGGGGATGGGGGATACAGGTGGTGGGGGTGAGTCACAATTAAATCAAGGCCCAAAATCAAACCTCTCAGTTGGACATGATGGGGAAACAAAATTTTAAAATTAATCTGTTTCTTCTTTGATCTAAAGATTGAGTATAATCACAGAATCCCAAGACAGGGTGGGACTCAAAAATCAGCTCATCTTACCAAAACAAGCAGTCATACTCTGGCTAACATCTCAAAGCTTTTATCTACTTTTCCTGCCCTGTACATCAGAAGGCATAAAACAGAAGACAACATTTACTTAAAAAAAATATGGTGGGGGCCAGCCCTGTGGCCTAATGGTTAATTTCAGCACACTTCACTTTGGCAGCCTGGGTTTGGTTCCCTGGCGTGGACATAGACCACTTGTTGGTGGCCATGCTGGGGCGGCAACCCACATAGAAAACAGAGGAAGACTGGCACAGATGTTAGCTTAGGGTGAATCTTCCTCAGAAAATCATAAAACAAAAATAATTCAGGGGCCAGCCCCGTGGCTGAGTGGTTAAGTTCCTGCGCTCCGCTGCGGCGGCCTGGGGTTTCACCGGTTTGAATCCTGGGCGCGGACATGGCACTGCTCATCAGGCCATGCTCAGGCAGCATCCCACATGCCACAACTAGAAGGACCCACAACTAAAAAAATACACAACAATGTACCGGGGGGCTTTGGGGAGAAAAAGGAAAACTAAAATCTTTTTTTAAAAAAAGAAAGAATTTTAAAAAAATAATTCCAAATATAAACCCTTCATTTAAAAAAAATATATATATATAGTGAGGTTTTTACTCATTTACTTTTTAGAAAGGAATTCTATAGCTAGGAAGATTGTTTCTTTCCCTCCTCCAATGTAGTGAGAAGTTTTTAGGCTTTCCTAATTGCATTCACAGAACTAAATATAGTTCTTGTTCTTAGAAGTCTGCAGTATATCCAGCCACCTGTTAGCAACCCACCACACCTCCATTCAGCCTTCTCTCCAGGGTTACTCCTCTGTGCAGTGGAGAGGAGAGGGGCTCTCCTCTAGACAGCTCATCATTTCATTCACTCAACCAACATTTATTGATACAACAAATGCCAGGCATAATGCTAGGCACCAGTGATCCAAAGCTGAATAAGACCAGGTCCCTGACCTCAAAGAGTTTGCAATCTAATAGAGGGAGTATGTGGTATAAAGAATTCAACCTTGCACACAGAAAGGTTGGCCTTTTGCCCCTGGCTCCTGGGAAGTAACCTCTAAGCCCTTGGAATGTCCTGCCTAATAAATGTCTTTGTTACTTGGGGGTCTTTGGCCACACCAGATAGTCCAGCAATGTGACTGGGGGAGAAGGAGAGGATCATGTGTTATCAGCTAGAACTCTGGAGGGGCTGGAGACTGAGGTCAACCAACCAGGTTTAGGTGACAAAGCCCCAATAAAAACTTTGACACCAAGGCTCAGGTGAGAGTCTCTGGTTGGCAATACACCATGAGTATTGTCATACACAGTTACCAGGAAAGTTAATGCTGTCCACAACTGGGAGAGGACAACTGGAAGATCCATGTTTGGGAATTTCCTGGACTCTGGCCCATGCATTTCTTCCCTTGGCCAGCTTTAATCTGTTTCCTTTCACTGTGTTAAACTGTAATCGTGAGTATAACAGCCTTCAGTGAGTTGAGTCCTTCTGGTGAATTATCAAACCAAAGGGTGATTTTGTGGACTATTGATAACTTTGGGAAATAGATATGAATGGGATGAGGAGGGCACAAAGACAAGAATGGCTAACTCTACATGGAGAGGTCAAGGTTCAAATAGGTATCTGTTGAATGAAGTTTTCCAAAGATGAGTAGATATATTCAGCAGGTGAATGAAATCAGAGTGTGGAGGATGGTGTAGGGGGGAAAAAAGAGTATGAAACACAGGTGTTTGTACAGACAACTTTAAACCAGCATGGCTGGAGAGGAGGCAGCACAGGAAGCAAAGTAATTTATGAGGCTGGACAGATACACTAAGGCCAGGTCATGAAGAAACTCGCATGGCAAGCTGAGAAACTTCACATTACCTTGTAAGCAATGGGAAGTCTCTGAAGTAACATGATCAGATTTGCCTTTATGGAAAGGATCACTCTGCTAGTTGTTGTTGCAGAGAGGAATGATGAAGGCCTGAATTAAGGCCTTAGGTCATAGAGGAAATGGAGAAGAGAGAGGTGGGATTTAAAGGACATGGTGACTCACTAGCCATGAAAGCTAAGAAATGGGACAGGAATCATCAGAATGACTCCTTGGTTCCTAGCTTGGGTGACTATATGCAATTAACAAGGACAAGAATCTCAGGAAGAGCATGATTGAGGGGGACTGAGGAGGAAAGATAATGAGTTCAGTTTGGGATATGCTGAGTTTGAGGTGACTGGGAGTTTGACTGGTATGTAGTTATATATGTATACAGGGCTGGAGCTCAGGGAAGGCGTCAGCACATACACGGCAGCTGAAGTCAGGTAATAGAAAGCCTGGGAAATGTCCCTTAGATTTCGAAAACAGGAGACCACCAGTCCCTCGATGAGAGCACTTGAAGTGATAGGAACAAAAGTCAGATTTCAGTGGGTTGAGACATGAGCGAAAAGTGAGCTAGTGGACAAATAGTGAATGTAGAGAAACCACTGCCAAACACAAGTGGATCAAGTGGACACCCAACTCTTCCATGCAGGTGAACCCAGCATGGCTTTTCGGAGTTAGCATTGAAATAACCAAGATTACTTATTTTGCATTGACTGGTTGAAAAGTCCTGGTTTGCTCTAGGTACATGGGTTCCAGTGGCACTTGAGATGAAACAGGTGATCTCAACTAATAGTCCCTTACTAACTCATGACGAGCTGGCCCTCCAGCCAAGGCAAGGAGTGTAGATACACTGGGCAATAGTATTGGTTAGGATGTTTTGGTTGCCAGCCCAGAAATCAGCTCTGGCTAATTTAAGCAACATAGAATTTCCTGGATGCTCACAGGTTTCATAGCAAGAACAACACCTCCTGCCTTTCCATGGGCAAAATAATTGAATTCCAACTGATTCACCTCTTTGTTCCTCTGCTCAAGACACAGATTCTTGGTGAGGAGCATGTGATTGGCCCATCTTGAGTCATGAGCCTGACACTTGACTAAAGGAGGCAGTTCCCCCAGGTTACAGTCCCACCAGACTATATTGCATGGGGAAGAGTTAATTCCACAAAAAAGAAACTGGGAGCTGTTCAAAAGGGTGGCCAGAAAACTAATATCCAATTACAGCAACTTTAAAACAACCATCTTTGAAACAGGTGGCAGGAGGTGGTTTTATAATTCACAAAGAAATATGACCAGGAGCTTATTCAGATCTTTTCAGTGGTCTGTAATACTGGCTCCTGAGTTCAAAATATAAGGGGCACTCCTCTGAGATACATCCTTCAAGCTACCATTTAACAATATCAAGTTGTGCATGGTGATAAATTTGGCTATGTTCTTTGACTCATGCATCTGTCCCCAGAGAGTGTCGTTGGGGAAGTAGTCCTTCCAGACTGATTATTTCTGGGCAGAGACAAGCTGAGTCTCTACTGATAAGTATGCACAGCTCCTGAAATGACACACTTGGCTGCTGAGAGCACAGACTAGAGCATTCAGAAGATCATCAAACAGAGACTAAATGTCTAGGCAGCCTACAACATGCTTCTTGGCAAGAGGAACATCATGTTCCTATTACAGAATTGACCTAAATTCAGGAAAGAGCTTATAGATGTAGGCATGCTTAAATCTGCAGCCAGCAGGATCGTAATTGGGTGGGGGCAATGGGAGTTTCTTCCTTCTTCCATTTTACAGAGTCAGCTTGAGCAGCTCTCTAAGAGCCCGGCCCTAAGGCTAGTTCCATCCGTAGGCTGAATTTGTGTAATTAAGCACTGCTTAACCACAACTTCTGCCCAGATTTGTTCCCAGAATTAATCAACATAAAGGAAGAACCACATGTCAGACAAGATCTGACCTGGAACCCTCTGAAATTTTGTCCTCAGGACACTAGTACCACTGGAGTGGAATAGTGAAGTCCTTTTGTCCAATAAGAGAAGTCATAGAAAGGTGGGAAGCAGTGTAGGCAGCACACTGAGCCCACAGGAAATGGGGTACATTTCCTGAACACAGAACAGAAACTAATTGGTTAGTTTTAGACACCATGTTCCACTCCTGCCAAAGAGCTCTGTTCACAAATCTGAATGGATCTTGCCTGCTCAAAGCTCTTCATTGGCTCCCTTTCACCCATGACATAAAATCTAAAACCTCTGCATAACACACAGGCCCTTCATAATCAGGCCCATCTCTCTCTCCAGCCACCTCTCCCATTGCTCTCTAATCCTACTTTATACTTGAGCCATGCTGAATCTACCTCAGGTCCCAAAGCAAGTTCTGCCCTGCTCTGGAGGGGTGCAACTACATACCCTCCTGCCTCTATGAGAAACTCCTCCACTCCTCATCTGCAGAGCACCTTTCCGTCCCTCCTCTGTGAAACCTTCCTCTGCTCTTCTCCGGCCCCAGTGCTCTAGGCATCTTTCTGCACTAAAGCAATCATCTCACCGTCTTGACACACTCTATAGGCTGGTGGGTTTATTTTCTGACTGGATCGTGAGCTCCTGAAGGGCAAGGACGAAGTCCTGTCCATCTCCATAAGCCAATCTACATGATAAGCACAAGGCTTATCTTCTGGAAGGTGCTCAAAAATTTGTTGAAGCAGTGAATGAACTCCATTGGTATTTTATCTCTGGCAGTGTCTAAACCAAAGAAAATCACACTTGTCTTTCAGAGGAGGGAATATATTTAAATACCAAGAACTGCAGTTCCTGGTAAGACCTTTTAGAAAATGACGTTACCAACAGCAGCAACTGGAAACTCAGCAGAATGCTTAAGTGCTAAAAACAGAGTGAAATGAGCCAAGACTTGAACAGTCATGGTTAGGTAGTCTGGGGGGAAGGCGGGGGAGATTCATGACTGCCTAAAGTTTAAGGATCACAAACAACTTTCTATCTTAAGAATTACATATATTTACATTGTGGATCTGGGATACACTTTTCATAGAAGCTGCTGCTCAAATCCAAAGATCACCCAACCTGGGAATCTCCCCCAACTGTTTGAGCCAGCATTTCAGGTAGGAGACAAGTTGTTTCCAGCTGGAGTGGCTCTGGAAAGTCCACTCTAAAATGAAGTCCCCTCTTGTCACTGTCCTCCTCCCGAACCTTCCTTCTGGGACCAAGCGTCATCCCGTGACTCCCAAAGGAAGCTGCCTTCTTTAGTTCTCCATGAGGCTACTAGGGTGGTCTGGGGTATGGGGAGGGTTCTTCAGCTTGGGGGTAGACAGGTGCTCCAATTCATAGTGTCCATTCTCAGAGACCTTGTGTGTGAGTTTCTCCTTCACGCCCTCCTTCTGGCTCCTCTTGTGCTCAATAATCTGCTGGAGCTGGTGTCCAGCATATTCTGGCTTGGTGGTCAGTGGGCCAGATGGCACAGCTACTCCAAGAACATCTGACACCATGTAGGGGCGCAGCCAGCCCACCAGAGGAGTGCTTCCAGGGCTATAGTGGGTCTGCTTGTGGTAGAACAGAAGTCCATCTACCTACAAGAGGGGAAACGAGGGATCAAAATGACTTCTGGGGCTACATGTTACCAGGAGACCCTATACACACAGGGGCACTCTTTCTTGTGGTCCAACTCCTTTTTTCTGGGTCACTGCCAGAGGAAAAAGAGTCCTCATTTCTCATGCATGCAATATCTCTATATGAAGAAATGGCCTAGAAAAACTAAATTTTAGAAAATAAAAACATAAATAGTACTTTTCCTGTTTATAGGGTGCTTTCCTACCTACTATTTCACCCTCTTACCCACCATAAGGATGTTTGAGAGATGGGGCTGCTCAGGCTCATGGAGTTCTGGGGGCCTCCCTAAAAACATACAGTAAGCATAAAGCAGAAATTCAACTTGAACCCAGATCTCCTGTCCCCAAATCCCATGCATTTTCCACCACCCAGAGGTCTCTGTAGTGGGGCACATGCTCCATGCAGGGAACAAAGCAGGGGAACTGGATGGGCTCCTTTGAGATGCTCGACTGCTGAGCACAGGAGAAACAGGCTGTCAAGAAGCTCTGCTCCCCATGCCACTGTTGGCTGCCTAAATCTTCCCCCAAATTGTTTGTGAGCTATATTCTGGGAAGCTCAGTTTTTCTCAACAGGAAGATCTCCTACAAGTCCCATATTTTCTTTTCCGTGATTCAGTGACTCATCTCTAAAAAGCATTTATTGTCACTGGGCCTAAGGGTTATAAATAAAGATGGTGTTCTTACCACTTTCTTAATTGACTCCCAGAAATGAAGGCAACTCAGCCTTTGCTATTTTCTCATTTGGGAAGCTGTGATCCTTTTAGCAAAATTATATTCAGTTCAAGCAAATACTTGCAGGTGACTAGGCAGAATTTTAAAGGGTATGATGAGCAAGGGAAAGTTTGCTTGTTGAGCCTAGAGAGGGTAACTGCAGGTTTGAGGATCACAAAAGACTGCCCAGGACTGAGGAGCTTCTGGGAACATGAAACTTTCAGCGTTAAGACTGGAAAAGTCCAGGACAAACCAGAACGAGTTGGTCACCCTATTCCCATGCCACTGCTTAAAAAGCACTGCCATCCCCAGGGAGTATTTCCTCTTTGGAGCAAGTATTAGGAGTTCACACCACTGCGATCTGTCAGTCATAGAAGCCCCTTTACTTTACAACCAGCCATGGCAGTCAAACAAGGGGCCTGGTTCTCTGGTTTGTAGCAAAAAGAAGCACACAAGAAGGAGCTAGGAATGGAACCTCCCCCTGCCCCACAGGCCTCAGTTTCTCCATCTGTAAAATGAGAGTTAGATGAGCTGTCCTTTCAGGGCCCTTCCAGCTCTGGCATTCTGACTTATCCATCAGGGTGGAGCTGAGGCTCTGTAAGGCAGCAAGCATGTCCTTTCCCAGGAATCAGCTTTCAGCCCTTTTCTGATGCTTTGATGTGGCAAAGACAGAGGATCTCTTAGGACTCCATGTAGCCAAGTTTCCCTGTGTCCTACAATCACATCACAGCAATAAAGACAATGATTTTGTTACCTCAAAAGGGAAATCCATAGACAGCACCTTACACAGGCTCTCAGGGGTACAAGGGAAATTCTTTAGCCCCACAAATTTAAACTAAAATATGAATTAGAACAAAGAATTAGTATGTTTCAAATAACATTGGTTCCAGCAATTAAAAAGCTATATCAAAGAAGAAAAGTTTTCAGTTTCATTCTTCCCTACTTTCTCCCCTCCACCTACCCTCTGAATTACAGGTCAGTGGTTCTCAGCCTTGCTTTATACAAAAGAATCATCTGGGGGACTCTTAAAAATTACTGATGTCCAGGCCACACCCTGAGATTCTGACTGAACTGGTCTGAGGTGGGGCCCAGGCATTTTTTTAAGCTCTCCAGTTGATTTTAACATGCAGTCAGGACTGAGAACCACTGTCCTGTGCTAGGTTTAAGGACTATATGTGATTCTCCCAGCCCTGTGACAGTTGCCCCTTAATGAAGGGTTAGGGAAGCCCCTTTCATACCAGCAAGGATTTTTAGTCTGAAGTAGTATAACAAAGTGATTAGGACTACAAACTCTGAAGTGAGATTGCCTGGGTTTGAATCTCAGCTTTGCCAATCATTTAATCTCCATATGCCTGTTTTCCCATCTGTAAAATGGGATAATAAAAGCATCGACTTCATAGGCTTGTTGTGCAGATTCAATAAGATAATACACGTAGAGTACCTACAATAGCATCTCAGGGAGCAGCCCCATGCTCCCCTTCTTCAGTGATGTTCTTCCAGGACTCTACCATCACGGGAAGTACTGACCCCAATTATTGTCCTGTAACTGGTTATCCAATTGCCTTTAAAAAATCTGTAAGCAATCCACGTAAATGCCAATCTGCAGA
This sequence comes from Equus caballus, assembly GCF_041296265.1. NCBI lineage: Eukaryota > Metazoa > Chordata > Mammalia > Perissodactyla > Equidae > Equus > Equus caballus. Next base: position 131,452,047 of record NC_091684.1, on the reverse strand, counting down.
GTTTAACTAATAAAATGCCCAGAAAATAGCCGTCACATATTTAAATCATTGAGGGGATAGCCAAAACACTTGGGCTATCATCCTGGACTGTGAGAGCTGGGGAAGGCCTTCCCATCTCTCAGCCTATATTCTCATCTATAAAAGAGAGGACTGAATAGATGAGGACACTCTTAGTTCAGATACAAGAGCAGAGGTTCTCAAAGTGTGGTCCACAGACAAGCAGTATCAGCATTACTGGGGAACTTGTTAGAAATGCAAACTCTCAGGCCTCACCCTAGACCTACTGAATCAGAAACTCTAGGGATGAGACCCAGGAGTCTGTTTTACCAAGCTTCTAGGTGCTGCTGATGCATGCTACAGTTTGAGAACCACTGTATTAGAATTCTAAATAACATTATTAATAAATGCAGTTATTAGCATTTTATATCTAACACTATTTACTGAGCACCTACCATAAGTATTATGCTAGGAGGACTTGCATATTTCTATCATTTGGTTCTTAGAACAATCCTGTAAAGTAGGTGTTATTAACCCTACTATACAGATGAAGAAACTAAAGCCAAGTGAAGTTATTAACTTAGTAATTGTTAAAGCCAAAAGTGGAATTCAGATCTGGATGACTGTTAAGCCCATACTCTTCCCATTATGCCATGCTGCCTCAAAAAAAGAGAATTTCATTCATAATGATTATATTTAGATAACAGATCAATCCAAACCAATCCCCACAAAGAACTCTCTAATCCTAATACCAGATCTTACAGGGTTGAGCTTGGTCTTCTCTCCCAGTCCTTCTTCTTCTGGTAACTTTGAATGCATCCAGTAGAATCGGAAATCGGTCTGCCACAGAGAAGGAAAAAAAAAAAGATGAAATATTGCTCATCTCAAACTACAATATGAACAAAAACACCCCATTCTAAGTAGCCACCTGATTTATGAAGACATAAGCCCTCCTATCATTACCCTCTTTTCCCTTAAAACACTACCATAAGGTCAAGAAAGTGTTTATAAAATCTTTGAAGATTTTTTCATAAAATCCAATAGGATTATTAATAGCAGTAGAGCCAATATTTATCACTGAAGGCCTACTATGTGTCAGGCTCCATGCTAAGGACTTTACACACATAATCTTATTAATCCTCAACCACCCTCTGAAAGTTATGGTTGTCTCCATTTTACAGGTGAAGACTCTGAGCCTCAGAGAAATTATGTCATTTGCTCAGGTGCACAAGGAAGATGCTGTGGGACCCAGGAATCTCCAACTCCAAAGCATGTTATGTTAACCTTTGTTTTACTTTAATCCCAAGGATTAGAAACTACTACACAATTGTGACTTCTCATAAACTACTTTATTCTCTGAATTACTGATATGTACCCTTCTATAGTTATTTAGGGCCTTTTCTTTGTTTTAAATTATTTTACCTTCAGAAATTAAAAAAAACAGTTTTTATTTATACTATAAAAATATAGGTTGTTTTAGTTACCAAATTTATAGGTTTGTGAATCCATTTTATAAAACACCCTTGAACAGAATTAAAGGAAAATATGTTCTGAATTGAATTTACAAGTTCTGAGTTTTCGGCTCGACTCTGCACTTGAGCAAGGTAGTGAACATCTGTGGCTCTCGGTTTCCATATCTATATGATGAAGAATAATAATAGTACTTACATTATAGAGTTGTTATAAGGGAATCAATGAGGTAATGCTCATAAAGTGTTTAGCAATGCAAATCTTGGCTGTTATTGTTTGAATGAGGTGCACGTGAGAATTCTGAAGTCCCGCATGATTTGGAAACCTAGCTTGGGGAAGTGGCTTTGGAAAGCAGCAGCCTGTGGTGATAACCTATGATTCTCACACTTGGGCCGGCATGAGGAGCTCCTGGAGGCTTGTAAAACATAAGCCTCACCTCCATAGTTTCTAATTTAGCAGATCTGAGAATTTGTACTTCTAACAACTTTCTGAGGCCACACATAGAGAACCATTATGATAAAATAATGGAAAGGAAACATAAAAAAACTACCACTATAAAACTGGGACAATTGGGAACAGAGAAGGAACCTGTGGGGCTGACCTAGCCTCTCTCTGATGACTGCTACTGTCATTCTTGTAAGAACTGCCAATCCGAGAAAAATGTTGAGGGAAGGGGAAAATTGAGCAGAGAATATTTGGGCCTCCCCTCACTTGGAAAAATCTCCTTCCAGAGCTAGCCCCTCAGAGATTTGAGGCTTTAGTGTTACACGAAGGAGGCCCTGCCATTTTCAGGGTCAGGATGTGGCTGGTGAAGAAGTGAAGGTGGCAGGAGTCTATTTGATAGTGCCTTACATCCACCTTCTCTCCCTTGTGCTGCCTGCACAAGGTGGCCTCCCTTCGCCCACAATCTTCCCTGCCAGCAATCCTCGCACACTCTGGAGAGGGGAGGAGACAGTTACAGCTCCTACAGAGTCTCAGCCTACCCCTCTGCTCTGTTTCTCTTTCCTCCCCACAAGAACTGCTATACTTCCCTTAGTTCCTCCTTTTTTAAAACAAAGCTAATTTAAACACTCAAAGATGCAAGGAACATTAGATAATGTTCTTGATACACCACATCCTGTACACATCAAGAAGCTGGTCACGTACCAAACCCACATGCTGAGCCACTTTCCCGGGAGGAGAGGAGAAAACAGGAGAAGACATGAGGGAAGTATCAGTCCTTACCTGGCAGTCATAAAAAGGGTGTCCCCGCCAGCACATCACATCTAGAACATAGTATGTCTGATTCACCTCACTGTAAATGCAATCCAGAATGGTGTAGTCTGGGACAAAAGCAGAAAGTCAGTAGAAGGTTCCCCCTCCAATCAGGGCTCCCTCCACCACAATCTCCTGAGCCCCATCTTGGGGGCTTGGAAACCGAGTCCAATAATCCTCAGTGTTTGCAGTGAGCACCAGAACTAAGGACTAAGGATTCATCAGGAAGAAAGTTCTTCACGGCCCTTTCTGGCTACCTGGTGCAGCTTAATGCTGACCTGAGATAGGACAGCACAAGAGGGATCAAGACACCCTTGGCTAAGTGGAAATTCTGAACTTTCAGATAAATTGGGACATTTACTCACCTTAGAGAAGCTCAACTGTGAAAACAAGTAATCTTCCATTTTAGTTTACAACTACTTTTTGAGTTCCTATCATAGGTACTATGTTCTGTGGGGAATACTGACTATTAAGTAGTCTCTGCCTTTAAGGATGTTACAATCCAGTTAAGGAGATAAGATGATACCGAGGAAAGAACCAAGAGCTGAATTGTACAGCACAAACTAAGAGAAACAGGAGTTCCAGAAAAAGGAGACTGGAGCAGCAGGTAATGCTTCATGGAAGAAATGGGATATAAACAGAGTCTTCTGGGATCAGAGGACTAAAATAACAGGGCAGAGGGGAGGTGGGAGGGCATTTTGGGCTGGAGTACTGAAGTGGCATGAGCAAACGCCCAGAGGTAGAATGAACTGGGCACCTGTGGGGAGCAAGGAGGCAAGCCAGCTGGACAGAGATAGGGTGTGTATGGAGAGTAGGGGAAAGAACGAGGATGGATGGGCCAGAGCCCGCATGTGAAGGCCTCTAAAAGCCAAAGAGGAGTCTCGGCTCAGTACCGAGGACATAAGGAACCACCAAGGGAGCATGAACAGGCAGGGAAGACAGCAGGGTTCAGGCCTAGCTCTGCCACTTCCTCACTGACTGACCATGGGCAAGGCATTTAACCTGCATAATCTTAGTCTCCTCAGCTGGGTCCAGGTAGGAGGGAGAAGCTAAGGTTAGGACAATGATAAAGCAGAAAAGGGAATTTAGCAGGGAAGCCCCTGCAACAGCTTACTGTATGTTACACTTGGTATTCTTAGGGAACTTTCCTCAAAAAACTGCACCTGTCACTTTGTAATGGAAGTCCATGGGAAAGGTGTATTGACCTTAATTCAGGGATTTACTGCCCAGCAGGCCTCACAGGGCTGCATCTATTCTGCAATTGAGGAGGCCTGACATTGAAGGAGAGGGCCTGAGTCCTGTGGGCAGGACAATGTCTACGTGCAGTTTCAAAGGTATGCTTTCAAAATGGGTTTTTAAAAGAACTAACCAAGCAACTTACATTGTCTTTGACTGATTATAAACTTAACAAATGGACAATGTTTGTAGATACCTTTTGCTGTTGTTGAGTTTCGCCTGTTGCCTCCTGGCAGAAGGGAAGAAAACCTGTTGACACAGTAACCACTCTTGGTGTAGGCGCTGGTAGAACCCTGTGTGGAAAGAAAATTACCATTTTCATAGGCATCAAAGTCTCCTCAACTTCTGCTTCTACATTCTGCAGAGGTGTCATCAGCCCAAAGATGGCTCTCAACAAATCCCTCCTGCAGGAAAGTGTTTCAATCCCCATGCCAGGCACAGCAGCTGTGGCGGATAAGGAATAGAGAACGCAAAGAATTCCTCCTGCTACAGACCAGGCAGCAGGAGGGAGCTACTCACCCTGGAGGCCACGATAAGGGCTCTTTTTCCAACGGGGCACACGACCACAATCCATTCCTGCCCCAAATCTGAAGGGACATCAATTAACCACTCAGAGAGCATTAACTGGGAACACAAAAAATGGTGTTAAAAATCAACAGCAATGTGCTGCTCCAATGTTTACAGTGACGAAGAATTCATGTCCTATGTATATCATGAAAATACATCTAAACGATTGAGGGTAGAAAAGGCTGACAGTGGGACCTCCACCCCACTTGCTCTTAGCAGTCAACTCATCTCCCGCTCAACTGATGGGATGGAGGCCACTTACTGTGACCTTCAGCTTCTCTCTTCACTTTCACTACCTGCATCCATTCTCACTACTTCACCTCCTGTATGTGGGTGATAGGACCCCTTTCCTTTTGTTACTTTGTCCACCCACCTACCATGATCATAATGATTATGTTCCAGGGTTATACCTCAGAGATGAATAAGGTCCCTGACCTTGAGATGCTCTGAGACTAGATCATCATTTCCCAAACTGGTGACCTGTATTGTACTAAAGGATGTTAGGAAATCTGCCTCAAAAAAAAAAAAAAAGCTGTGGTGAAAAGAATTAGAAAAGATTAACTCTTCCACTCATCACTCATAGTCCCTCCCATCTAAAGTAACACTTTGGCCCATCAATTAATTCCTCCCACTGAATCTTTCATCATTCCTTCCTCTTAGTCCACAAAACACTCAACCCCAATCTTCAAAAACAAAACAAAAATAAAACCTTTTCATCACTCTGCGCTTCTCTTAAGATATTCCATTTTCCTCTTTTTTTAAAACTACTTCATATTTCCTGATGCTGCCTTCCCGCCCACTCTGACACCCTCAGTCCAGATTTGCTACCCCAAGCCCTGCAAAATCAGTGACCTCCTCGCTGCCAAGTCTCTCTCTTCCCTCACCTCCCCCTTGTTCTCCCCGCTCCACTCCTTGTATGATGCTGCCAGTCACATCCGCCTCCTCCTTGACATATGTTCCCCTGGACCCAAGACACAGTGCTATTCCGTTTTTTCCTCCAAACCTTCCTCCCCACACTCCCCCAAATCATGTCAATAATATTCAGGGGGCTATTTTAGGTTCGCCTTTTCTGTTCCCTTAGATGCTGTCCCCTTGGGGGTGGATTTCATCTACTTCTGTACCTTCACTCATTGCTCCTAAGACGATGTCTCCCAATTCTACTTTTACATCTCCAGAGCTCTTTCCTTTCCTCCAGGCCTATATTTCTGGCTGTCCACTCAGTGTCTCTTTCTCTGTTTGTCCCCTCTTTAATTTAAACTCAGCATCTCCAAAAGGGAATTCATTGCCTTCTGTTGCCCCAAGCACTTCTCATCTCTGCAACACCCACCCTTCCCTTCTGCATTCTGCAGCTCTGTTAATGGTACCACCATTCTCTCTTACTGAATCTTAATCCCAAGGCATAATCAACCCTCCCTTAAAGAATAATAGTAATACAACACCAAAAGCACAAGTGACAAAACAAAAAAAACAAATTAGACTACATCAAAATTTAAAACTTTTGTGCTGCCAATGATACCATAAACAAAGTGAAGAGACAACTCACAGAATAGAAGAAAATATTTGCAAATCACGTATCTGATAAGGGACTTATATCTAGAATATATATATATATATAAAGAACTCTTACAACTCAAAAATAAAAGACAACCCAATTAAAAAATAGGCAAAGGATTTGAATAGACATTTCTCTAAAGAAGATATACAAATAGCTAATAAGTACATGAAAAGATGCTCAAAAGCATTAATCAGTAGGGAAATGCAAATCAAAACCATGAGACACCACTTCATACCCACCAGGATGGCTATACCCAAAAGCACGGACAATAACAAGTATTGGCAAATATGTGGAAAAACTGGAACTCTCATACACTGCTGGTGGGAACATAAAAAGGAATAGTCACTTTGGAAATCCATCTGGCCTCAAAAGATTAAACATAGAGTTACCATATGACCCAATAATTCCACTCCCAGGTATATACCCAAGAGAAATGGAAACATATGTCCACAAAAACACTTGTAAATGAGGGGCCAGCCCAGTGGCGCAGCAGTTAAGTGCGCATGTTCCGCTTCTCAGCAGCCCAGGGTTTGCCAGTTTGGATCCTGGGTGCGGACATGGCACCGCTTGGCAAAAGCCATGCTGTGGTAGGCGTCCCACATAGAAAGTAGAGGAAGATGGGCACGGATGTGAGCTCAGGGCCAGCCTTCCTCAGCAAAAAGAGGAGGATTGGCAGCAGTTATTAGTTCAGGGCTAATCTTCCTCCAAAAAAAAAAAGCAGCTAATATTTGTGAGGCATTTATAATGGGCTCTGAGCTAGGTATTTAAGGTACATTATCTAATTTAATCCTTCTAACAATCCTATGAGATAGGTACTATTACTATCTCCCATTTTACAGATATGAAACCAGAGACTTAGAGTAGTTAAGTAACTTGCTCAATTTCAACAAAGAGTCTGGCTTTGAGGTCAGGTCTATGTGACCTCAGAGCTTAAACCCTTAACCACTTCTCATACTGCCTCTCCTATCCAATCCACTGCTAAATTCTGTCCAATCTACCTGGCAACATTTCTCACACTCATGACCTCTTTTTCCTCCCACATTCACTGTCCTTGGCTCCCATCACTAGATGATTTTAGCAAACTAAAGAGCTTACTACAGTCTCTCCCTTCCAGGCCCTTCTACACACTGATGTGGGTGTCATCATATGAAGTCCCAACTCTGGCCCTGGCTCAAAAATTCTCAGGGGTTCCCCAGAATCTAAATCTCAATCTAAACTTCTACACATATTTCTGCTGTACTCCATCCCCCAACCTTATGCTGCTCCATCCTCATGGCCTGCACACTGCTCCTGAACACATCATATACTCCTCTCCCACCTCTGCGCTCTTGCTTAGCCTGTTCCTGCTGCCTGGAATGCCCTGGAATGCTCTGCACCTCTGCAAGTCAATGTCCTACCCATGCTTTAAAGCTGCCTCCTCTTTCATTAACTTTTTCCTGATTTCAAACCCTGCTTCCTTCCCTGTTTGAAGTTAATCTCACTTTCTTATAGCAAAAGCAATAATCTACACTTATTCCAGGAGTGCAGGGGCTATTTATGGCCTATGACTATCTTCCCCACAGCACAGCCTAGCTTAACACAGAGCAGAGCCTTCAGTAATACTTGCTGAACAGAACTGAACTGAACTTTGTCATAGAGGATGTTATCTGTGCTGTATTTGGGGCAGAGAAAGAGGATGGGAGTGTGTGTACCCAGGAACCATATTCTAAAGGTGGGAGAGGATTCTGAGGTGACAAAAACTTGGGTTATGCAGAGAGCTATACATTAGGAGGGTAGACCCCTGCCCCCATTCGGACCCATACCCTGTCTTCTGGAATACCTGGACTGCCTAGAGCACTGGACAGTCTCCAGGCCTGCTTCCCCTATGACACCATAGGCCACAGGGGTTTCCTCTCTGGAACAACAGGGAATTTAGTCAAGTTTGTTATAGTGATCTGTTGTTTCATGGCCTCACCCTCATACAGGCCAACTTGCTGGCCTGGGGTGGCTGGGCAGGCTCCTCATATTCAAGGGCAGCTGTACTTCCCACCTTCTACCATCCGAATGTGAAGATCCAAGACTGACATCTTAGTCCACCACTTAGGGAAGACCACCAACCTAGAATGTGGGGTGGGGGCAGTGCTGGGCTGGGAAGGCCCAATCCAGAACAGCTGTGCAATGACTAAGAAATGATAAGCACATGGAATCTGTTAGTATATCGATAGCTCAGGGGCCTTCTGCAGCAGGCTGGCAGCCTCTGGTTCCCAAATCCACTACCCACAGACTCCATCAGTGATCTCCAGTCAGCACACGACACTGTAAGCCATCTCTTCTTTTCACCTCATAAACTTTATGCACATCAGCATTTTTTTTGCAGTTCCCATTCCTTTTCCTCCCTCATCCTCCTCTCTGTATGGCAACATTTATTTCAGTGGACTCTCACTACACAGCAAAGAGAGTGGGACTAGCCAGGCCTAATTGTCTCTGGACTACTCACTTGATTAGCATAGCGTTTTGGTAACTTCTTGCCAGTGTCAATGTCCATTTCTTCGTCATCTTTCTTATCTTCTTCCTCACTCTCCACCCCTGTCCAGTCATCTTCAGCCAGTCTTCTGGCATGATTCACATAATCCAGCCGCTTGCTGGAGAAAAAAATGGCATAAAGACAGATCTTTATGTCTTATGAAGACGCCCTACAATGTGACAGATTTAATTCAAAGGCTCCAAATTCTGGAGCAACTTGGGGATTCTCCAATCCCTAAGGAGTAAAAGACAATAGAATTTCCTTTGTAAGGCTCAACTAGTTGACCACCTGATCACAGAACCTAAATAGGAAACCCCCTCTGAACACACTCAGCCTTCCTCAGAGTTTCCTAAGAATGGGCAAAGTAAAATATTCAAAGAATTTTCAAGGTTCAGTAGTGGCTGACCACACTCCCACCTGCCCCCTCCCCACCAAATCTCCCACCTTCACCCCAGGTGAAAGCTGACACTTCCCTGCAAGGCAGATAGCTAGTCCAAAGGCCCCCTGGGACTGAAGAGAGCAAACACTGAAATGCAGTGAGAAGTTTAAAACAAGGACAGCTTCTAGGGCTTTCCACTTTATACAGCTTTCTGAGGAGCAGCCAGGCCTTTCTCCAGTTCTTATCCAACTTTCAAAAAAGGTCACTTAGAAAAAACTAAGGGGGCCGGCCCCGTGGCATAGTGGTTAAGTTCAGTGTGCTCCCCTTTGGCAGCCTGGGTTCACAGGTTTGGATCCCAGGCACAGACCTGCACCACTCCTCAGCCATAATGTGGCAGCAACCTACATATAAAAAAAGTGGAGGAAGATTGGCACAGATGTTAGCTCAGGGCTAATCTTCCTCAGCAAAAAAAATAAAAGAAAAAACTAAGGAAAAGAGTAGACTTTAGTTACTAATAAGGTATCAATATTGGTTCATTAGTTGTGACAAGTGTAGTATAATGTAAGATGTTAGCAATATAGGAAACAGGATGCAGAGTATGTGGGAACTCTTTGTACTACACAACTTTTCTGTAAACTAAAATTTTTCAAAAATAGAATGTTTACTGAAGGAAAAAAATGCCACTTAGTTTATGATTTAATACCTTTTACTTGTTTCTCTTTATTGTTATCTTGCTCTTTTTAAAAAACTGCATATTCTAGAAAGTTTGTGAAATTGAGAAGAAAAAGAATCTTTTGAAACCTGATTGTTCCAAAGTGCTTTGTAGATATCACGTAACCTCCTACACTTGGTTTCCTCAACGCTAAGGAGAGAGATCAACCACTGAGGCAATGAGACCAACTCAGCTGGTTTCTTCTCACACACACACATGTTCATGTACATTCACACAAAGGTACACACCAGAGAGAGCATACGAAGCACAGTGCTCTTTTATTTCAAGAATAAAGGAGAGCTGGTGTACTTGTACATGTGGGAAAGGATGTGTGTCCGTGGTTACTTCCCAGGCACTATCTAATCACAAGACAAGGAAACTATCCAGATGCTCATCAGTAGAGGATTGGTTAGATTACATTATGAACTATTCAGTTAATGGAATATCTGGCACCATAAAAAAGGAATGAGGAGGCACTTAATGAACTGATACAGCATCTCTTCAAAAAACACTATTAAACAAATGTACAGAATAGTGTTTTGTACGCTGCTACTTCTGTTAAAGAAAAAAAAGGTTATGTACATATACAACGACATATCTCATATGTGATTGCTCATATCTGTGTAGACTATCTTTGGAAGGATACACAAGAAACTAATAATACGGGAGAGAAACTAGATGATTAGGGGACAAAACTGGGAGGGAGACTTTTCACCATGTACTTTTATATATTTTGAATTTTGAACCATATGAACATATTACCTATTCCAAATTAATTAATTACAATTTTTAAAAACCAGTGGGTGGGTGGGGGGAGTGATCTGAGCAACCCAGAGGCCACAGGGAGCCATCTCTGCTAAACACATCCAGTGATGCAGCACTGGGAAGAATGCAGACGGGATGGAGACTGCAGCTGTTAACAGTTCCTCCTAATCCTGAATTCCATAATTTATTACCCAGAAGAGGCCTGAGTAGCACTGAGAATAAAAGGAGAGGCCCTGCCTTCAGAACAGCCCCACCTCAAACACTCCTATCCTGCTTGCTCATCTTGGCATAGAGAATGAAGTGTATGGAAGACATTTCCTCAGATTCCCTGTGGAATTATTTGTCTTGAACTCCCAAGGGCTCCACAGGAACATTTGGGTTGAAGGCAGACAGGAAGACCACATCACTGCAACGATTCAGAGTGCAGGAGAAGCCACACAGGGAATGCGGGGAGTGGAAGTCTGGGCGTGGCTTTCACAAGTCCCTAAACTGCCAAAGCTCAGTACTGCTGCCAGGAAAAAAAGAAAAAATTAACCAAATAATTGAGCTTTTGCTTTCCAACTTCAGTCTCTCCCTACTTCCTCATCTTTTCCTAAACTCTGGGTGTAAAGGATGTCTACCTCTGCTAGGATTTACCCCTCCCAACCTCGAGGGCAAGATGATCAACCTACAAAGGGTCTACTTTGAAGAGGGTTCTGTAGACACAAGCCCAGAGCCTCCTGAATGGTTCACAGCTCTCGCCTAGAGAAAGAGGCCAAGGCATTAAAATATCCCTTACGATTTCTGCAGTTCCAGCAATCGGCGGCGGCGCTCGCTCTGCTCCAAGGAACTGTACTTGGACTTGTACTGGGATAGGCGGGGGTGTGGGGCAGCTGTGCTGTTCAGATCTTGAGACACAGAAAAGCTACTAGCCAGGGCTTGACTCAGCTCTTCCATCTTCCCTACAAACGAAAACATCAGAAAATGGTTTGTTCACTTCATATCACCTCCTGTGTACAGGCAGTTTATGATGTAACGAGATGGCTACAGTCCTAAAAAACCTCACTTAATCCAAAATCACAACTGTTTCCATGGGAAAAAAAGAAGTTAAAGGGTAAATGAGTTACATATGAGTAATAAAGTTATTTGCTACAGATATTTAAATAATGATCATTCTGATAGCTCTGAGTGTATAGATATAAACTTAAACATTAACCACTAAGTAAACTCATCTCATGATTGAATCTAACTTTTACTCTTTGTCATCCATCACCAGGGCCATGTCATTAATTCCTTCTTACCACTAGTGACATCCAGTGATGTGATCAACTATCTAACTTTTCCCTGAATAGTTCTAAATAGCCATTACTCAATAATTAATATAACTTTCTGATGCAAGTTTTATCCAGTTGGTTGTTTAATTTTCTAATAAACACCAACTCACATTAAGAAAATTTAGCTTCAGGAGAAATACTGGTTCTGGGGCCCCTGGTGGAAAACAAGAGGAGCCAAAAACCAAATCTGGCAGTTACCTTCTCATTTTATACTTTGTTTTGTTTCTTTGTTTGTTTGTTTTGGATGGGCAGAAGGAAGGCTTCAGGGCTATCTATGTCAGGCTCACTTGGAAAAGAGCTAGAATGTCAAAGGCTGCCTCCCAGTTAACACCAGCTGCTCCAGGAGTGTGGACTGACATGTGGTACATTTGGGAGACAGGGAGTAGACATCATGTTAGAGACGGACTACCCAGGTGGACCCTAAAGAACAGGAGTGGAGATGGGGCTGGCCCGGTGGCGCAGTGGTTAAGTGCTCACATTCCGCTTCGGGGGCCCGAGGTTCGCTGGTTCGGATCCCAGGTGCGGACATGGCACTGCTTGGCAAAAGCCATGCTGTGGTACCACATATAAAGTAGAGGAAGATGGGCATGGATGTGAGCTCAGGGCCAGTTTTCCTCAGCAAAAAGAGGAGGATTGGCAGCAGAAGTTAGCTCAGGGCTAATCTTTCTCAAAAAAGAAAAAAAAAAAAAGAATAGGAGTGGAGAGAAAGAGGTGAACTCACACTTCACTCACTCTCCTGTGAATGAAGGTATAAGGTGGCACAGGAGCTTACCCAAGGGTTAAAGGTATGTCTCAGACTGTAAGAAAACAGGAACATTTGGAGAAATCTGACTCACACAGCTGGGCTGGCTCAACTCTTCGGTTCTAGTGTAAACCAGAGGTTCGCCACCAGTGCTTAAACTCCACCCTAGGCCAGGTCCCAGTGCTCTGAGCACCACACCCAACAGGTTCATTTCAGAGCCTCCAGTTAAAAATACAACTCTGCGGGGGCCAGCCAGTGGCGTGGCGGTTTGGTTTGTGCACTCTGCTTCAGTGGCCCAGGGTTCACCAGTTCGGATGCCGGGTGCGAACCTATGCACTCCTTATCAAGCCATGCTGCAGCAGGCATCCCATATATATAATAGAGGAGGATGGTCAAGGATGTTAGCTCAGGGCCAGTCTTCCTCAAAAAAACCCAAAAAAACAACTCATGACACATAGCACAACCAGAGGCACTCACAGCTAGAATACACAACTATGTACTGGGGGGCTTTGGGGAGAAAAAGAAGAAGAAAAAAATGAAGAAAACTGGCAACAGTTGTTAGCTCAGGTGCCAATCTTTAAAAAAAACAAACAAAAAACTCATGACATAAATTTACCACCTCAACCATTTTTAAGTGTACAGTTCAGTAGCGTTAAGTACTTCACATTGTTGTGCAAGCAAGCTCCATTGAACTCTTTTCATCTTGCAAAACTGAACCTCTATACCCATTAAACATGAAAGTAACTTTTTTCTTACTTAAGATTAACATATTATCAGTGTGGATTTGAGGCGTGTCTTAACATATTTGTAAAGCAAGCAGGGTGGCCATTCCTGGTTGCGGCTGGGTGATGGGTACTTAGAATCCATAATGGTATATTTTCTGTGTTTTTCTGTACTTTTGTGTAAGTTTGAACACTTCTATAATCAAAATTTTAAAAAGATTCCTTATGTCTTCGGCTTACCTAAGTACCACCAAATCTAAAACACATTTATTAGGCCTTATCATGCTTTATCTCGGTGTGGGTTCCCGCTCTGCCAAGAATCACAACATTCTTACAACTGACGCCGTGGATACAGGGGCGCTCCCTGTACGTTCCTTTACGGCTGGCTCCTGCTCTTTCAACCCATTCCTTGTATGGTGCTGTCTCCAAGGGTTCTGACCTCATCTTGGGTCGTTTTATCCTCCACCTGTATCCACCACCCTACTAACTCCCAAATTTCCGATCCTCCCTGGTCCCTCCCCCGCGCTCCAGGTCGATGGGTGTCCCTTGCCTCCTCCCCTGGAGTCCCTGCCTCGCGTCCCCCAGCGGCTCCTCGGCGTCTCCCACGGGCTTCAGCCCCGGGGACTCTACCTGGTCCACTCGGCCGTCCTCCCCGCCACAGTCCCGCCCTGCCTTTCTCTAGGGATGAGGTCATCTAGACTTTGCAGGATTCGCCCCTCCCCCACAGAAAGTCCCCCAGGGGTCGTGGCCAGACCGCCCGGAACAGAAGAGCCGAAGCGCGCCCCAAGCGGAGACCCCAGCCTGGCTCTGCCCGTCCAGGTGACACCTCCGGAGGCTGGGAACGCGAAGCCGGGAAGAGGGAGTCACAGCCCTGAGCCAGGGGACTCAGGCTCGAACCCAGGACTCACCGGGCGGAGGTGACACTTCCGCGCGCCGCCGCCGCCGCGACCGCCGCCGGGGACTGACCAATCAGCTGCCTGGAAGACCTGGGCCCGCCCCCTGGGCCGCCGAGTTCCGGGTCCTCCCGCGGCTGCGAACGCCGCGAGTCCTTCCGCGGTCGGCCGCCGCTAGCCGTCACTTCCGCCTTCAACCGCCGGGGCTTTCCTGTCAGCCGGGGCGGGCGCCTCGCTGCTCCTGCGGGGTGCGGGGCAGGACCCCTGCTGCGAGGGCATGGGGCCGGGCCGAGGCCTCCCTCCCAGGCACAAGCTCCGCGGGGCTTCTTTCGCCAACTGGAGGAACCCCGATCTCGCGGGCGAGCATTCTAGGCCCTCCAGCCCCGGGCCCCGCTGCCCGCTTCCCCCGCCCGCCCAGCCTTCAAGGGTGCACCGACAGTCTGCCCCTCCTGTGCCCGAGCTTTGCTGCCCGCTGTGTGAGGGACTCCGCCTACCCGCCCCTCACACCCCCGAGGCTCAGACGATTCGACGTTTCCTCCCTTTCGCCTTTACGACACCAGATACACACCTGGATTACAGCCCCTTTGCTCGGTTTAGGAGTTTTTCTCTTTCCCACTTGGCTATCGGCTTGGCAATGGCAGGCACCTGGCTTGCTTCCTGCTTAAGTAGTCAGCGTCCAGCACAAGGCACTCCGTACACTCTGGGTGAAGAGATGATTGAATTGGTGCAAGGGGTGAGGGGAAGCGGCCGAGATTTGGGAGATCTATCAAACTAGAGTGCAGCGTCTGCGGCGCAAAATAAAAATATGAATAGCCATACATTGAGCCAGACACTGTGTTTCACATGAATTATCTCATTTAATCTTCAAAGAACACAAGAAAGTAGAGACTGAAGCTCAGAGAGGTTGAGTGACTTGGCCAAAGTCACACAGCTTTTGAGCCAAATATTTAAATTTGCAGAATGTTTGACTTATGGAGAAGTAAGTTGGATACTGCTATACTACAGAAACACATTGGCACATTTTGAGTCTAAGGAATGCCAAGATGTGGGCTTGTTGCATATTTTATATACATGACACCATCCATTTGGACTAAAAAGAACAGATGAGACTGACGTGGAGGGTAAAGGGTGCTTGGGGCCCTGGAAAACCAGATTTTTGGACCTCAGAATTTATGTAGGTCAGCTCTATCTTTCAATGGTCAGTCTGAGCAAATCTGTGCACTAGGTTATCTATTTGGTGAATCCATAAATAAAAGCTCGTGTTTGGCTGATTTATGAGACTGACAAAGAAAAGCCCACGGCTTGACTTCACTAGGGAACTTTGACACCAGGATGTTAAGTATTTTGTGTCCCAGAACCACTATTTTTTACCTGCCACCATGGAGGTCACATCCAGTGGTCAGAACTGCACAGAAAAGAACAAAGCCCTGGCACACTGGAGGAATATAGACTGAGACTGACAAAGATGTCCCCAAATTCATGCACTGAGGTAACTTTTGGAAAGCCCCTAAGGACAGGGGCTGGTTGCCAGGGGAATCAACCAAGTGATTAAAGGAGTTGTTATTTTCAGTCCTGGTCCCCGACCCCCTGGGAGGGGAGAGGGGCAGGAAGTTGAGTTAAGCACCGAAGGCCAATGATTTGGTCAATCATGCCTACATAATGAAAATCCTAAATGACTGGGTTTGGAGAGCTTCTGGTTGCTGAAAACATGGAGGTGCTGGGAGGGTGGCACCCCTGGAGAGGAAATGGGAGCTCTGCACCCCTCCCCCCATACTTTGCCCTCTGCATCTCTTCTATCTGGCTGTTCCTGAGTTACATCCTTTTACAATAAACTGATTAATAAGTAAACTGTTTTCTGAGTAGTGTGAATGGCTCTAGCAAATCAATCGGGAGGGAATTGTGGGAACCTCTGATTGATAGCCAGTCCATCATAAGCACAGAGAACAACATGGACTTCAATTGACATCTGAAACCGGGGTTGGCAGAGGCAGTCTTGTGGGAATGAGCTCTTAACCTGTGGGATCTGATACTATATCCGGGTAGATAATGTCAAAACTGAATTAAATTGTAGGATACCCAGCTTTGAATTGAGGGACATTCAGCTTTGTCACAGAATTGCTTGGTGTGTGAACCGCACCCACCCACCCCAGACACACACATTTGGTGACCAGAAGTGTCAGAAGTATTCTATGGGTAGTATTGTGGTAGATAGAGCAGAGAAGAAAAACAGAAAGGTTTTCCTTTACATCCGTAAAGTAGTGAAATTCACAGAGACAGAAAGTAGAAGGGTGGTTGCCAGGTGTTGGACGGAGGGGAAACAGTAGTTATTGTTAGATGGGCACGGAGTCTCAGTTGGGGATGATGAAAAAGTTCTGGAGATGAATGGTGGTGATGGCTGTACAACAATGTGAATGTACTTAATCCCACTGAACTGTATACTTAAAACTGGTAAATTTTCTGTTACGTCTGTTTTACGTCAATAAGAACTGAGAAGTGCTTGAAGTATATTTTTCTTTGATTATAATAGAAATAATCAACACTAGGGGCCAGCTTCATGGCCTAGTGGTTAAGTTCGACACTTAACTCTGCTTCAGCAGCCCAGGTTCAGTCCCTGGGCACGGACCTACACCACTCGTTGGCAACCCACATACAAAATAGAGGAAGAATGGCAGAGATATTAGCTCAGGGCCAGTCGTCCTCAAGTGAAAAAAAGAAGAAAGGAGGAAGATTGGCAACAGATGCTAGCTCAGGGCTAATCTTCCTCAGCCAAAGGAAAAAAAAAATGAAAAGAAAGAAAGAAAAAATCAATACTACCTTGAAGGTCCCTTCCTGTTCAGTTTATGCTTATTCATTTTCCTATTTTCATGAAAGTAGCCTGGCTAATTGTCTTCAAGAAGTTTCTTAGAGGGGGGCCGGCCCTGTGGCTGAGTGATTAAGTTCACATGCTCCACTTTGGCAGCCCAGGGTTTCACCAGTTCGAATCCTGGGCGCCAACCTAGCACCGCTCATCAAGCCATGCTGAGGTGGCATCCCACATAACAGAGCCAGAAGGACCTACAACTAGAATATACTACTATGTCGGGGGCTTTGGGGAGAAGAAGAAAAAAAGAAGGAGAAGAAGAAGATCGGCAACAGATGTTAGCTCAGGTGCCAATCTTAAAAAAAAAAAAAAAAAATTTTAAAAAGAAGTTCCTTGGAGATATCTCAACTTTAAGCTAACCTTTAAACTTATCTCCTATAGAAGGTCTCCTTCATCTTAAGCAGATAGTACTAGCTGTTTGTTATGGGGAAATGTGTTGACCTACCTGCTATGACTTCAGAGCCTTTCTTCTGTAAATTCTGTAATTTCACTGGTATAGAATATCTTCAACTCACTTTTCAGTTCAAAGGCATCAAGGGGATTTGCCTTGCTTTCTCTTTCAGACCTGACTATGTGACTCTGAAAGAGTAAGATCCTCAAATCTTTTTTTTTTTTCTTCCAGAGAAAGATTCACCCTGAGCTGTCATCTGTAGCCAATCTTTCTCTTTTTTTCCCCTCCCCAAAACCCCAGTGCACGGTTGTATATCCTAGTTGCAAGTCCTTCTAGTTCTTCTATGTGAGCCACCACCACAGCATGGCAACTGACAGACGGGTGGTGTGGTTCTGCGCTCAGGAAATGAACTCGGGCTGCTAAAGCGGTGAGAGTGCCAAACTTTAACCACTAAGCCATCAGGGCTGACTCCTTAAAGCTTTTCCTTGGGCAGTTTCCTTTTAAAATAAACTTAAGTAGAAAGAAAAGCAACATAATTTAAAGAAAATTATTAAGTTTTGACTTATTAGTTGTGAGAGTTTAGCTAACTGCAAAGTTAGGGGGTACAGTCCACACAAGACCGTCCTCATTTCTGCAACACTTGCAAGTACAGGGGGTTCCCCAAACTACTGTTGGGTTTGATAATTCACTAGAAAGACTCACAGAACTCACTGAAAGCTGCTATACTCACGGTTATGAAAAATGAAAAGATACAGATTCAAGTTGTCCAAGGGAAGAAGCACAAAGGACAGAGTTCAAGAAGGTGTGAAACAGAGCTTCCATTGTCCTCTCCCCATGGAGTCAGGACAGCTTTGCTCACCCAGCTTCGGCGTGTGACAATATGCATGGAGTACTGATACCCAGAGAAGAAGCCCATTGGGCCTTGGTGTCCAGAGTTTTCATTGGGGCTCCATCAGATAGAAACGGTTAACTGCCCACATGGCTGATTTCAGTTTCTAGCCCCTCCAGAAGTCCAGCTGCATGACCCAAAGCTCCCATCCTACATCACACTGTTGGTGTGGCTCAGAGCCTCCATCCTATGTCACATCTATGTCACATTGCTGCTATCTGACTGGTCCAAGGACCCCAGGCAAACAAAGACACTTCTATCAGACATTCCAAGGGCTTAGAGATTACTCCCAGAAGCAAGGGTAATGACGTCTTTTTGGGCAAAGTTAAATTCTTTAGTACACAACAATACAAGTGGGAAGTGGTTATAGTGAATATTGTGATAAAGGTTCAGAATGACTAGACCTTGGGAAAAACAGCGTGAGGGCTGGCTGGGCTGGCTGAGCTGAACCTTCTGGAAGTTGGGGATGTGAGAATGAGGGAAACCCAGAGATGATCCATCTGTAGACAGCCAGACACTGCAGTCTCTGTCCTCCCAGGACAGGGACTGTGCCTTCTCTGTACTCCAGCGCTGACAGCACTATGCCTAGCACCAGGGCTGAGACAAAGACGAGGCAAGTGACGGACCTAGCGTGCAAAATTTTAAAAAGGCACTCACTCTCAGAGTTGGCCAAGTGCCCTAGGTGCCTCCCTTGCCTTTCCCTGATCTCAGACCTGCAAGTCACCATCAAAGGAGGCCAAATTTGAAGCAGTTATTAAGCACCTACTGTATGCAAGGCCTTATCCTGGGGGCCATGGTGGGGACACATCTAGGTTCTCATCTTGCCTGAGCCACCCTCTTGGTCATACTCACCCCAGGCACCTTGAGAATAATATTAAAATGATGTGCAAATTAATTACTGCTGCTGGGAGATGAGACAAATGTATTCCAGCCAAGTTGCCATAGTCATCCCAGCCAAGGCAGCCTAGACCAGAGGACAGCCAGCCAGCATTCTCCCCGGGCTTAAGACAGAGCTGAGTTAAGGTGAGCAAACCCGTTAATCCAACAGACATCTGATCCCAGAATCATCAGTAAGCCCAGCAAAGACCGGAAGTGCCCAGCTGACCTGCAGACTTGTGAGCTAAATAAATGCTGATTGTTTTACCCCTGAGTTTTGGGTTTGGTTTGTTACACACCATTATTGAAGCAATAGATAACTTATACAGAAATTGGCAAGACCAGAGGTGCACAAGACTGAGGAGGCATGGAGCTGGGCATTGACAAAGTTCTTACCTAATGCCTACAGACTGAGGCCTGAGCTCTTCTCCTCCTTTCTGCTGGCTATTCTTCTGGCTTGCTCAGCTCCAGCCCTCCTCAGTCCCAAACCCTCAGTTGCTAGCGACCCCTGTGGTCAGAGAGATTTTTACCTTAACACAGCTCACATGCCAAATCGGGCGGAGGCTCGGGAGGGAGGCAGCAGGCCCCAGGCAGGATGGCAGCCTGGGACCTGCTTTCATCCACAGTGCTCCCAGCTGTGTTTGGTCCTATAATTTTGATTCTCCAGACCCAGCAAAAGTCACTTGGACCTCGTTAGACATGAGGCTTGCCCAAGGGTCCCTTTGGCTGCAGAAGCTCTTTAGAGGGCTTTGTGATATTACTGTGAGCACCTTCACTTTTGTCAAGCAGGTGCTGTGTCTTGATAACTGGACAGAGGGAGGATGCCATGCTTGTCCCCCGCCTCAGTCCTGACCTTCTCTTCTGGATTAGGTGTAGTTCCTAGACATAGAGCCTGAGGTAGGGATTGGAGTGTTGTGATTTATCAAGGAGGTACCCTTCAGGAAAAATCTTCAAAGGGGCGAGGGAAGAGGATAGAGAAGAGGAAAGAATAGAGCTAGGAGGTGGTCTCAGGTAAAAGCAAGGATCCGCTTGACCCACCAAGGCTCTGTGCCACAGGGTTGCCCTGCCTTGAGGCCAAGGGCTTGCCCTTTTGTTCCTCACATCAGTCAGTCACTGGCTGCCTGAGTGGTGGCAGTGATGATGGGTATAACCTCTCAGGTGAGGAGGCTCAGATCAGCAGAGACAATTCTCCAGAGAAGGGAGGCAGCCTGAGGGTGGGCACCCTGGCCAGGTAAAGAGCATCTGGGCGGCGTACCAACAGTATCCAAAACAGATTGCAGATCCAATTCTCTCCAGCCCCAAGGCCACTACCCTGATCTAAGCCATCGTCTCTCACCTGGAATACGCAAAAGCCTTCTCACGGCCCCCACATATCCATGCAGGCAGGTCCACATCCAATTTGTTCTCTACACTATAGCCAAAGTGGTCCTCAAAACATACTAGTCTTACTGAGTCACTCCCATGCTTAAAACCTTACAACCCTATGATGAGAACAAAATTCGAAGTCCTTGCCAAACCTACAGGATTTGGCTGTTACTTACCACTGGCCATCTGTCCCCTTCCTCACTGTGCACTAGCCACATTGCTTTCCTTCAGTTTGTAGATTGCTCACATCTTTCCTAACTCAGGGCTCTTACACATTGTTTTTTCTGCCTGGTGTGTTCTGTCCCTACTTTCTACTTGATTCATGTTCATTCTCAGGTCTTAAATCTCACTTTCTCCAGGTTTGCCCTGATGTTTGAATCTACTTTGCCTAGTTAATCTCTCAGATACCATTTCAAACGTCACTTTCTCAGCTACAGTAGATCCCCCTGTGCTTATACCACTCTGCATTTCACTTCCAAGTATTTACTATAACTTATATCTTATTTATGTGACTCTCTTAAAGTTTCTCACTTCTTTGACAGAAAGTTACAAGAAGTCCAGAACCATGTCTATTGTGTTCACTGCTGTGTGTCAAGCACCAGGCACATAGTGAGCACTCCATAAACATTAGGTGACTGACTGAAAAAATGAACCAGGCACCCTGCAAGTCACAAGATAAGTCAGCCATGGTCTCTAGGCCCCGGTGCTGGGGGAGCTCACAGCTTCGGGAGTGAGGCAAATAGTCACAGACTCACAAGACATGTTTTATAAGGTGGCAGGTATAGAATGCCATGTCACAGAGAGCAAGAAAGATTTCACAGAAGAGGGAGACAATGCCAGGGCTGAAGTTTGCCAAAGCACGGGCAGACGGTCCAGGCTGGGAGATGAAGGGACGTGAGGATGAAGAGTGAAGGTAGCTAGAGATGAGGTACGGAGTTAGGCAGGATCCTGGAGGCCCTGGAATGCCATGCTGAGGAGTCAGGGCTCCATCAGCTGATCTCTACTTTCCAAGCATGCCCACACAGAAGCACTGGTCTCACAAAGCTCGGTTTGGTTTTGTTTTCGATAAACACTTATTGAGTGCTTTCTGAGTTAAAACATGCTGCCAAGTTTGTGTGGGTGCCTGGTCTCATTTAATTTTCACATTATTATCCCTATTTCACAGATGACAAACAGGCTCTGAGGTGGAAGGTAGCTTATTTGAGGTCAAATAGTTAATAAAAGATGGAGCCAACGTTCTGACTCAACAGCTGGGAACAGCAATTTCTTAAATATTCCAAGTTAAAATGCTAATTTAATTCGGAAAAGGCTGAAGTGCCATCAAGGGCACTTTTTCAAACTTCAACTTTGAAACTTCAGCAAAAGATTTCAACCCATTAGTGGACTGAAAATTTATTTAGTGGGTTGGGACCAGCATAAAAAATAGTAATAAAAGGAATATAAATTATTAGAAGGCATCAGTTTCATAAAACTTTTATTTTGCTTATCTATACACTTAACCCTTCTAGGAAGCTGGCCTAATTGTGAAGGCACACCAGGCTTCCAGAGGCTGAGGAAAGCTGACCTTTCTTTGACTTACTGAATTTGGGGAAGAAATGATTCTCAGTTCACTGGACTATTTGTCCAGGCCTCTTTCTGAGGGCAGCCAATTTAGTCTCAATCTTTGGGTATTTTTTTTGGCTGAGGAAGATTGGCCCTGAGCTAACATCTGTGTCCATCTTTGTCTATTTTGTATGGGGGCTATTTTGTACGTGGGGAGCTGCCACAGCATGGCTTGACAAGTAGTGCATAGGTCCATGCCCAGGATCAGAACCCCCGAACCCTGGGCCACCGAAGTGGAGCACACGAACTTAACCATATACCACTGGGCCGGCCCCTCCTTTTCTCTTTTAATGAGAGCATTTCAATTGCTCTTTGATTAAGGACACCGCTTTTTAAAGCTAAATATTTCTTTTCCCAAAACTTGCCATGTGTATAAGCTTCAGATTGAGATCACACAAAATTATAATATTTATCTTATTGCAATACATGGTCTTCATAGAAAAGTTGGAAAATACTGAAAAGCACAAAGAGAAAGAATACTACTGCACAGAGACAATATTATACCCATTATTTTTTCTATGCCTACAGTTTTCTTCAGAAAAATGGGATACTATTGGTGCCATTTTATGTTCTATTTAAGTGTTAACTCTTTTTAGTCTTTAAATATCTTGCTGCAATAATTTTTAGTGGTTGTGTTTCATCATAAGGATATCCAATAATTTAACCAGTCCCCTTGGGACACAATTTCAACTTTTTCCTATTA
Organism: Equus caballus; assembly: GCF_041296265.1. NCBI lineage: Eukaryota > Metazoa > Chordata > Mammalia > Perissodactyla > Equidae > Equus > Equus caballus. Next base: position 131,429,253 of record NC_091684.1, on the reverse strand, counting down.
TTCTCCATTATAAACACTGTGATGAAGATTCCTATAATTATTTTTTGCAAATATCTATAATTTACTTATGCTAAATTCTTGAAAGTGACATTTCTACATCAGAGAGTATATAACATACATTTTTTTTTTTAAAGATTTTATTTTTTTCCTTTTTCTCCCCAAAGCCCCCCGCCGTTACATAGTTGTATATTCTTCGTTGTGGGTCCACCTAGTTGTGGCATGTGGGATGCTTCCTCAGCGTGGATTGATGAGCAGTGCCATGTCCGCGCCCAGGATTCGAACCAACGAAACACTGGGCTGCCTGCAGCGGAGCGCGGGAACTTAACCACTTGGCCACGGGGCCAGCCCCTATAACGTACATTTTTAAAGTTCTTGATACATATGATAAAACTGCTCTCCTGAGAGGTTGTACCAACTTGCTGTCCTGCCAACTGTGTACACCTTTTTCTTTTTTTTTGAGGAAGATTAGCCCTGAGCTAACTACTGCCAATCCTCCTCTTTTTGCTGAGGAAGACTGGCCCTAAGCTAACATCCATGCCCATCTTCCTCTACTTTATATGTGGGACACCTACCACAGCATGGCTTTTGCCAGGTGGTGCCATGTCTGCACCCAGGATCCGAACCAGCAAACCCCGGGCCACCGAGAAGTGCAATGTACGAACTTAACTGCTGCGCCACCGGGCCAGCCCCATACACCTATCTTTTAATCCACTAGGCTTTTTTGGTATAATAGCCTGGGGAGGGAAAAGAGAGAGGGGTTAAGCTTTAAATTCTTAACCACATGCCAAGAGCTCCTCTAAGCACTTTGTAGGAATTAAAACATTTAATTCTCTCTGAAATATTTAATGTCAGGACTATTATTGCCCACTGCTTTTTTTATTTTTTAAAAATTGTGGTAGAATCAGAAAATTTTCCATTTTAGTCACATTCACAATATTGTACAACCATCACCATTACCTATTTCCAAAATTTTTCATTGCCCCAACCAGAAACTCTGCACTCCTTAATAAATAATTCCCCATTCTTTCCCCCTACTCCATATTACCACATATTTGTGATCAGGAAAATGGAAGCACAGAGAGGCTAAGTAAATACTCAATATTACACAGCTAATTTACCATGGAAGCCCGGATTCAGACCAGGCAGTCTGGCACCCAAGTCCACACTCTGAATCACTTGTCTTGTATATATATATATTTTTTAAACCCAAAGTTTCTGGTTATAGGAAGCAGAAAGTCATTTCTTTCACATCTTCCCCAAAAGGGGAGAAATAAGAAAGACTTTTCTAAAGAATCTTGTATTTTATTCCTAAGTTTTTATTTTTATTTTATTTATTTTTTATGTTTTTAAAGGTGCTCTTTCTTTCTTTCTTTTTTTTCTCCTGCTTTATCTTCCCAAAACCCCCGTACATAGTTGTATATCTTAGTTGCAGGTCCTTCTGGTTGTGGGATGTGGGACGTCGCCTCAACGTGGCCTGACGAGCGGTGCCATGTCCGCGCCCAGGATCCAAAACCTGGGCCGCCGCAGCGGAGAGCGCGAACTTAACTACTCGGCCACGGAGCCAGGCCCTATTCCTAAGTTTTTAAACCCCACTTCCTTCAAGAGAATTTTGAGGTTGTATCTGCTTAGGTCATAGGTGCAGATTCCAACTACTCCACAGGGGCCAATCTACCTGCCTTGCCCTGTGGGGTATGGTGGGAGCAAGAGGGCTACGGAGGGGTTCTGCCTTTTAGAGCCACTAAATTCTCTCTCCATGAGATCCCCAATCCAAGGAGCCCTGAGAACACTCCTCAAAGGGCAGAGGTTGCTGTACACGGCCACCAGAGCTGAGAAGTAGGGTTCTCTCTCCTTCTGGTTTAAAGGTGTGGCACTGAAAGGAACATGGCCTCTGGGGCCTGGACTTGAACTCCAGCCTTGGACAAATTCTTCTCCCAATTCTGTTTCCCAAACTGAAAAGGTGTGGATACCACCACCTACCTTGCAGGGTTTTGGGGAAGGGTAAATGGCAGCCTAACACAGGCAGGGCCTCACATTTTCAGTCAAGCCTTGGCAGCTCAATGCCTGCTCCTTGCTCAAACCTTTATACAGCATCCTGTTGGGGGCCAATCACATTGCCTAGTGCTGCTGCTTCTCTGCTAGTTTGGAAACTCAAATTTAAGGACTTTCTCTAAACTCTGACACAGCCCAAGTGCTGGGTGTGTCAAAGTTAAGACAGTCTCTTAAAGGGAGCATAATTCCAGCTCCACCACTTATTGGCTATGCAGTCTTGGGTAGTTTGACTCATCTCTGCCTCAGTTCCTTCATCTAAAAAGCAGAGAATAATTGGATTTCCTACTTCATAGGATTGTTGAATTAAATGGCTTAAGATATGCAACGCACTTACAACTATGCCTGACATACAGTAGAAGCACTTGCTATTATCATCAGCCCGTGTCACCTTTCCTTCCTTTGCTGCTTCTTCACCAAATGCTACCTTACACCTGGGGAAATGGAGAAGATACATGTAAAAGTCAATCCAGTGGTCCTGGCATTCTATTTATTCTCCTTGTAGACATCGTGGGTAAAACCAGGTAGCCACCCTACTCTCCCTCCCAATTCTCTACCAGTCCTAAAAACATCTAACCGCTAGATGGCCAAGCTACAGGGTGATTATTTCCTTAGGCAAGCAAACACTTCAGCCCTCTAACGTTGTATTCCTGGGTCTGGAATGTCAACAGGAAGTCCTGTGGGGAAGAGCTCTGCCAAAACACTCATTCCAAGGAAGGGACTGGTAAACTGACAAATCTGCCCAGCTCTGTACAACATCCTGTAACCTCCACACGCGGCCCCTGTGGCAGCCCTCATCCACAGGCAGGTGGCTGCTGATCCTATTTCTCTTCTCTGGATTTCTGAACCAAGGAGACTTATAGATGTGACTCTGAGAAAACCAGACAGACAAAAATCTACACTTACAAAGCAGTTGGCCCATTTATTGGCATGAGGAAAGCATTCCTTTAAACGAAGGGGACCCTGAACACTAAAATCTCACCCATTTTATGAAAACTTGAAACCAAATTCTCCCCATCTGTACACAGCTTAATCATGATCAGGAGCAAGAACTCGAATTAAACACATTGAACCAAACTGTTCTGCTACAAAATAAAGGAAAAGCTGGGGGTGGGGGGAACAAAGTTCTTGCTTTTACACTACAATGTTTCAGGCACAAGACCCTAACAATTCCCCAGTGCAGCACAAAACCGCCTCCCATAATCTTTTAAGGCAGTCATTCAATTATCAACAGTCCAAGGCCTAAGAAAATTTCGAGGAATACAGGGGCGTACCCTCTGTGCGTAGCCTGTAGCTGAGGAGCCAAGTTCTTAAGAACTGACGACTGGCTTACACAATCCTAAGGAGAGCGCCACCAGAAAACCTCAAGCTTCAGATCTCAACTTCTTCATGCATAAAATCCAGCCGTGGCGGGGGAAGACCGCTAGGCCTCCAGATCGAAGTCATCGCGCTCCTCATTGTACTCCAGCACGTGCCGCTTGATCTTGGACGAGTCGACCCAGGTGACAAAGTCCTCCATGCTGCGCGTGACAAGGAAGGCGGGGTCAGTGACCACGTCGGGGCCCACGCGCACGTGGCCCTGCTCTACGAAGGCCACGGCGGCCTGGAGATGCTGCGCCATGCGCAGCTTAAGGAGAACGGTAGGCAGGCGGCGGCGGCAGAAGGACGAAGCTGTGACGAAATCGCAGAGCTCGAGCGAGCCGCGCGTGGGCACCAGGCCGAGAGCATACAGTTTATCCAGCAGCGCGGCCGAGGCGCGCACGCGAAACGGATCGCGCTCGGGCAGGTCGCGCAGGCGCCGCGCCAGCTCGCGCACAGCGCGGCTCAGTTGGTTGTAGCGCGTGTAGTCCTCGCGCCGCTGCAGCCGGTAACGCCGCAACACGCGCAGCTCGTGCAGGTTGTGGTCGGTGACCTCCCAGTTCAGGAAGTCCACCTGCTTCAGCAGCTTCTGCTCGTGGAACTTAAGCTTCCGCACCATGATGGCGGCCGCCGAAACGGCAGAACTCAAGGCTGAACGCGCGTACCCGCGCCGGCGCGACTTCCGCCTCGGCGCGCGAAGACCGGGCCGCCCTCGGGCTCCTGGCCAATGACGGAAAGACTCAAGACCCTGCCGTCGACTTCCATTGGTCAGGGTAGGGCACGCCTCCGTATTTGCGTCTAGCGTTTCTCCTCTGCTTCCTGTTCGCGGAGGGAGGGAGGAAAAAGCACCCGAGAGAGGCGAGGCTAGGGGCGGGGCGGGTCCCGGGTCCCGGGTCCCGGGTCCCGCAGTGAGTCTGCGCGGGTTTAAGTTGCCGAGAACGCGTCCCCGAGTGCGGTAATCATTTCCTCTCATTCAGACTTCCCCCTTTTAGGGACTCTCAGGAGAGCCTCCCCTAAAAGCTAAAGAGGCCACTTGCTGGGGAGAGGGGTGACCGCCGCGCTTGTTTGATTGGGTTTACTGTGCTAACTCACCGTTGGGTTCCTCCCACCTCGTGGGGAGCTTCCCAGAGCCGGCCGCCCCGGGGGCTGACTAGGGTAGCCCCGCCTTTCTCCAGCGCCAGCTCCTTCACCCGGCTGGCCGGCGCAGCGGTTTTTCCCTGCCTAGCGGAGCTGGGCGTCCCCGGACATATGAAATACTGATTCTCGGGCCGCTTCCCACACGCACGGAATCGAGATCTCCACGGGAACCACCTGGGAATCTGTATTGTTGACGAGAATGCCCCGTGATTCATAAAACCCAGCAAGTTTAAGAAACTTGGATAGTAAGTACAAGTCCTGACCCTTTAGTCTGGGCTCAGACGAATTAGCCTGACAGAGTGGATTTCTGGTTTGAGTACTGAATTAAATTTAACGCTGTTTCAGCGAGTTATATCCCTAAATTATACCTGAGTGTAACGCTGTAGGACTAACCTCTTTATTTGTCCAAGCCTTTGACGCCACCTAGCTTCTTTGCTGATCATCTTATTTTTGTGTGCTTTTCATTTTTTTAAATATACTTGATATATGGAAAATAATATATGTAAGATACCTAATTTATAAAGTATAATGAATGCTTATGAACCCAACAGCCAGTTTAAGAAAATATAACCAGAACCAATTCATCTACCTATTCCAGCCACTCACCTAGCCAGAGGTAAAGTGTTTATCCTCCTGAATTTTGTGTCTATTTTTACCTTTTATTTAAAGAGAAAAATAATTTTATCACTATACATACGTCCCTAAATATATAGAGAACCTTCTTACTCAAAGTGTAGCCCGTGGATCAGAGAACATGTTGGAAATGCAGAATTTCAATTGCCGTTCCTGGCCTACAGAATCAGAATCTGCATTTAACAAGATCCCCAGGTAAAGTGTATGCACACTGACATTTGAGAAGTGTTGCTTAGAAGACATCGCACCATATGGAGTTAACTGTATGTAGCTGTAGTTGCCTTTTTTTTTTTTTCACTGCTGCATAACATTCCATTGTTTAGCTCTATACAATTTATTAATCTATTTTCCTATTGGAATTTTTTGAAGGGACTGTTTTTAGCAGTGCTTCTGTTAACATTATTGTAGGTCTCCTGTTGCACATATGCAGTAGTTTCGAGTATATATCTTGGGGTAGAATTGCTGAGTTTTAAAGTATGTGCATGTTCTACCTTACTAGATCTTGCCAAATTGTCTCCCAAAGGGCTCATACCAATTTATACCCCTTTGGCAGCACATGAGTGTTCCCTTTGCTTCTTATTCTCACTAACACTTGGTTGTTAGTTTTTTGAAATGTTTGCCAATCTGGTGAATGTGTGATGGTATTTCATTGTGATTTTAATTTGCATTTCCCTGATGAATAAAAATTTTGCATGTGTTTCCTCCTCTATGAAATGCCTCATGTCTTTTGTCTATTTTTCTATTGGATTGTGTGGTAAGTAGAATAATGGTTCCCCAAAGATGTCCACCCAGAGCTTGTGAATATATTACCTCAGATGACAAAAGGGATTTTGCAGATAAGACTAAATTAAGAATTTTGAGATGGTAAGATTATCCTGGATTATCTGGGTGGATCCCATATAATCACAAGAGTCCTTTTTGTGTGTATGAGGAAGATTTGCCCTGAGCTAACATCTGTGCCTACTTTTTTATATGTGGGATGCGTCCTGATGAGTGGAGTGGGTCCACACCTGGGATCCGAACCTGCAAACCTGGGTGCCAGAGTGGAGTTTGTGGAACTTTAACTATTCAGCCACAGGGCCCACCACCACGAGAGTCCTTGTAAGTGAAAGAGGTGAGTGGAAGAGTCAGAGGAGAGGTGATGATTCAAGCAGAAGTCCCAGTGATGTGATTGCTGGCTTTCAGGATGAAAGGTGGCCAAGAGCAGAGGAACGTGGGCAGCCTCTTGAAGCTGGAAAAGGCAAGGAAATGGATTTTTACCTAGAGCCTCCAGAAGGAGCACAGCCCCAGCTGACAACTTGATTTTCGCCCAGTGAAATCCAGTTTGGATTTCTGGTCTCCAGTAGTGTAATATAATGAATTTGTGTTATTTTAAGCCACTAAGTTTGTGGTAAGTTATTACAGCTGCAATAGGAAACTAACACAGATTCTTTTCTTTTTTTTGAGGAAGATTAGCCCTCAGCTAACTGCTGCCAATCCTCCTCTTTTTGCTGAGGAATACTGGCCCTGAGCTAACATCTGTGCCCATCTTCCTCCACTTTATATGTGGGACGCCTGCCACAGCATGGCTTGCCAAGTGGTGCCATGTCTGCACCCGGGATCCAAACCAGCGAACCCCGGGCCACCAAAGTGGAACGTGCACACTTAACCGCTGTGCCACCAGGCCGGCCCCCAACAGATTATTTTCTTTTGTTTCGAAAGGATTTGAAGATGTTCTTTATATATTCTGGATCTTAATCCTTAACGAGTTATCTATGGTGCAAATATCATCTCCCAGTTGTACTTCATCCCCACCCTTCATATTCTGCCAGCCTCGCTCCCTTCCATCCTCAGCCTTTGCTCAATATGTCTGCAGCAGGACTCTTGGTTAACTTCCTTCTCCCTGGACCATAAACATAATAAGTAAATTATACGTGTTAGCAGGTGATAAGTTATGAAACAAAACTGAGCAGGATATAGGAGAGCTTGGGGCGAGGATGGGCTGTAATTTTAAGTAGGGCATCTCAGGATAGGTCTTATTGAGAAGGTGATATTTTATAGGGGTTTAGCAATGTAGGGGAAGAGCATTTCAGGAAGAGGAAACAATGCAAATGCCTTAAGACAGGAATGTGGCATGTCAGAAGAGGAGTAACAAAACCATCTTGGCTGGAGCAGAGTGGGCTAGGAGGGGAGGAAAGGCTGCTCAGATAACAGAGGTTCATAGGCCCTTGTAAGGACTTTGGGTTTTTTTTGTTGTTGTTGAATGATATGAGGACATTGAAGCATTTTGAGCAAAGGACTGCCATCTAACTTATGTTTTAAGAGGATCACTCTGACTCCTGTGTTGAAAATAGACTGTCAGGAGGCAGGGGTGGAAACACAGAGATCATTAGGAAGCTGGTGCAGTGATCAGGCGAGTAAGATGGTGGCTGGGACCAGAAGAGCAGTAGTGAGGTGCCAACGAGAGAGGAGTCCCAGGATGATGAGAAGAGTCAGGGATGGCTCCAATTTTTGGCCCAAGCAAGTGGAAGAAAGTACTCATCACCTGAGATGGGGAAGGCTGCCAAGTTTGGGGGGCAAAATCAGAAATTCAGTTTTGGACATGTTGGGCTGGAGATGTGTATTAGACATCCGAGGGGAGAGGTCAAGGAGAAAGATATGTGAGTCTGGAATTTTAGAGAAAGATTTGGGCTAGAGATTTAAAAAAAAGAGTGGGGGGGGGACTTATTGGCAGATAGATGGTACCTGTGTGAGATCATCAAAGGAGTGAATATGGATGGAGAAGACAAGAAGACCACTCTTCTGTAGTCACTCTACTGTTAAGAATTATTGGAGAGAAGAGGATGAGCGAGGTAGAGGGAGACCAGGAGATTATGGTCTCCCCAGTGCAAGTGAAGAAAGTGTATCCAGGAAGAAAGAGCAATCAACCTGGTCAAATGCTACTGAGGTTGAGTAAGAGGAGGACTGAGAATAACAGGTTACTGATGATCTTGACAAGAATAGTTTCAGTGGAATGTGAGGGTGGAAGACTGGCTGGAGGGGTTTAAGAAGAGAAAGAGAGGAAAGAAATTGCAGCCAGCTAGTATAGATGACTATTTTGAGGAATTTTGCTGCAAAGGCAAGCAAAGAAATGAGGCAGTAGCTGGTAGGGGGAGTAGAGTTGAGAATCTATTTTTTAAAGATGTGAATTCACTCTTTCCTCAATACCCACCTCTTGTTGGTTGCCATTTCTGTCAATTCTACCTTCATAAACTCCCAGATTTACCTCTCTCTAGCCCATTAACCCTGCCCTACCTCTCATCATCTCTTGTCTGCATTACTACAGTAATAGTCCACTGTCCTCCATGCTGCCACCAGCGGGGTCAGTCTGGAAGCCACTGGCCACAGATCTCCCTTGCTGACTTCTTTCCTAAAGGAGGAAAGGTAGATGCCTGGATAGGGGGTGGATGCTGTTTTCTGTGCACAAATCAGGGTCAAGCAGGAAAGAGAACACACTCCAATTAAAATAATGTGAGGAGAATTTAATAAAGGGACTTTTTCCAAAGAAATGGGCAGGGTGTAGGGAAACCACAAAGATTAGTGCAATTTCCTAAGACTAGTGACCAGGGGTTCCATTACCCCTAGGCTTGAGGGTCCCTGGAAGGGAGGGAATGGAAGATACAGGTTCTGGAAATCTCTGTCAGGCTGGAGAGTGAGTTTCCCCCAAGAACCTGGAAATAAGGGTGGCCCCTGAGAGTTAGAAAAACCCACCCAGCACAGATGTGGAAGTAAATCCAGGATGGTTGATCTGTAAACGTGTGACCCAAGTGTTCGGGAAACAACTAAAGACCATCAGTGTGGTGGCTGTGGGCTCCTTAGGGGAGTAGGGCTAGACTAGGACCCCAGTTGGGTGAGCAGAAATCCCATCAACTGTATTGAGGTAGTGGAGGTAAAATGGTTACAACAGTGTCTAGCACTCAGCAAACACCAAAGAAGTAGTTGCTATTGCCAAACGCAGTCTGGAGAGAGGCTCTGTGAACAGAAAGAGATCACAGAAAAGGGGCATCCCAAAAGCAGCTGGGGAAACATATTCAGACTCTGGTCACAGAGATACTAGGCTGAACTGAATCCTTAGAATCAAGGCTGCCCCATGGCAGAGGACGAGATCTCAAGGTTTCTTGACTGAGAGACTTGTCATACCGTCCCCTCTTCCCATCCTGGCAGTTCCAAGTTCACTGGGCTAACCTGGTAACTGGGCTTCCCAAGGAGCAGCCCAAACTGCCTTGACCTGTTGATGCAAAAATTCAGGTCTGCCTCACAGTTGTATTTCTCTGTGCAAATTAATACCTGGACTTCCGAGGTTTGGACTACATAAAAGCCTTTATTCTGTTCAAATGCCAGCCCTGCATAGGAAGTAGAATCTACTCACTGCACTAATGAAGTTGGGTTTGGAGCCTGAGGCCTGCAGTTCACACCCCTCAGAATAGCCGAGGGTGCACACCTTTAGCAGCGCTACCTTGTGCCAGTTAATCTGCAACAAGTGGGAAGAGTGAGAATGAGAGGGAAGGAAGTTCTGGCTGGAGGGGGTAGGTAGGCAAGGCACCAGGGCACAGCCAGGAAGGAGAGTAGTGGCTGAAACCTTTGCCTCACCTTAGGCACCTCCTCCAGGAAGCCTTTCTTCATCCTTGCTCCACCCAGGCTGGGCTCAGTGCCCTCCCATTCACATTTCATGATACTGGTCACACAGAGCGGGGAGCATCTGTTTACTAGTCACAATACATCTGAGCTGCTGGGAGGATACTTTCTTACTTATCTTTGTAGCCTAGGGGTCTGGTATGGAATAGTTACTCAGGTAATGTTTCCTTGAATGCATGATTGAATAAAGACAGAATGGATGAATCAAGGACACGAGGGTGGATTGTAAACCCTCCATGGCAGGAACCCTGACTGCCTTGTTGTGCTGTAAGCCCCAGTGCCCAGCATAGTGCCTGAGTTAGTGCCCAGTATTCTGAATGAGCTGACCAAGGGTCAAATCCCCTTGCCTCTTCCCAGAAGCCTACCCCCACCACCCCTCTCCCGCTGCTGCTGGCAAAGACAGAACATCCAGTGTCCCCGCGCCGCGCAAAGCAAGAGGGAACTGGATTGTGCCTGAGAGCTTGTTCCCTGCTGCTACAGATGTAGGGTCTTGTCCTTCCTCCTCTAGGAAGTCGCCCAGGGCAGGGGTGCTCCTGGCCCTCTCTGGCTAGGGTATTAGGACCTGCAGCGAAGAAGCCACTCAGGCTTCTTCGGTGACGGTGCAGCTGGCTCTGGGGCCCCCTCCAGAGAACAATCCCCAGGCTGCACCACGCCGGGGCGGCGGTGGGGAGCAGGTGAGAGGTAAGGGGACGTCTGCGGCTCTCCACGCACCCTTCCTCAACCCCCTCTCCGGGGTCCCGGCTCCGGAGCCCTCCTGGTAGCCCCACGCTTCGCAAACTTTCGGAGTTTTCCTCCACTTGCGTCACGGAAAAGGCAGGAGGGTGACGGAGTCCAGGAGGCGAGGCGGCGGCAGCTGGCGAGCTCCCCCGCGCGGCGCTCAGGCCCCTCCGGGCGAGAGGTGTCTCCCCGCGAGGACAGACGGATTCGGGGGTGCGGCCGCCCTAGGAACTGATCCTGGAGGCCCGCAGCCCCCTAGTTCCAGGGTCGTCTCCTCCCTCATGCATTCCAATCTCAGCTCAAGCGAGTGACGGCGAAGGCCAGAAGGAAAGAAACCAGGAATAGGCGGGAGGGCGGAGCCGGCCGTCCCTGCCCAGCCGGGATACACGGAAGTGCTGTGGAGTTTGCCCAATTCCCCAGCCTGATTCTCCTCCCTCCCTCCTTCTCCCCACCCCTCACCTCCCCCCTCGGCTATTCCCTCCTTCCTCGGGACGCCACCTCCCGGAATCGCCTTTTTTTGTTTTGGAGCTGGTTTCTCGCTGGCTGCGCAGAGGGGCTGCGAGTGCTGGAGGAGGAGGCGGGCTGGGGGCGCAGCCTGCCGCCCACCGGCCAGACCCCGCGGGGCCGAGAGGAGGACGGACGGACAGACGGCCGGGCGCACCATCTGCTCGCGGGAGCTCACTCTCCAAACTCCTGTTGACTGTGTGCGTGCACGCCAGGGGTGGGGTCCCGCGCACCGAGACTGGTTACCGCGGGGGTTACCTTGGAACGGGGGTCCTTGGACTCAGATCAGGGTCAGCTTCAGGCTTAGAAACTGCTGAGGAATTAGACAAACAAAAGAGGCCACTCAGCTAGTAGCCAAAAGTCGCCTGAGCGGCTCGTCGCGCCCTCTCCTTCACCAGGGTGGGGGTTGGCCACTTGGGAGGCGGGGAGAGGGCGCCCGAACCGGCCCAGGGCCGGCCTGGGCCGCTGGGGTTGAAGAATTGGCTGCTCGTTGTGTAAGCCTCAGTCCTTGTTTTCCTGGCCTGGCTTGTTGTGAAGCCGGACACATCCACTCTTGGACTGGATTCAGAAGGCTGCTGCTTTTCTCCTTGCCCCCCTTGGATTTTCTGGATTTTTGAAAACCCAGTGGCCCAGGAGGAGGAGGAGGAAGGAGGAAAGAGCAGATTTGCAGAGGAATGTGAGAGCCTCCCAAGGCCTGAGGAGCCAGAAGGAGCTGGGAGCCAGAGCTGCTGGGGTTTCTGGAACGGTGGCTTCCGAGTGATTCTCTTCTATTTTAGAACATTATTCCAGTGGAAAGTGTCGAATTTTTGCCCTCTCAGAGCTGGTTTCTCCGAGTCACTTGACTTTTCTTCTGGGAGTAGGGGGAGAGAGAGACTCCCCCGTGAGGAACTGCCAAGGGAAGGGAGGAAGACTATGGACATGAGCCCTCCCTGCTCACATGTGTGTGCTAGGAGACCAGAAAGGGCAGTTTCTGGGCCATGGACATTGTTTTGAAGAGGAGGCTGGACAGCATCAGTGGGTGCTGAGACCCCGCCTTAGGGGCTGAGACTGAGTTGCTGTGGCAGGCCGTGAGTTGTTAGTGCATTCTTGGACACCCTAGTGAGTGTCCCCACTTCTGGGCAGGACCCTCTCCTCATCTTTCTCTACCACTGGCCCAGCCATGGCACTGAAAGGCCGAGCTCTCTATGACTTCCGCAGTGAGAACAAGGAGGAAATCAGCATCCAGCAGGATGAGGACCTGGTCATCTTCAGTGAGACCTCGCTGGATGGCTGGCTGCAGGGCCAGAACAGCCGTGGTGAAACAGGGCTCTTCCCCGCGTCTTATGTGGAGATCATCCGTTCTGGCACCAGCTCCAACCATGCCAACTACTCCAGCAGCCTTGCAGGTTCTCTGGGCACCCAGGCAAGCTTGTATGACAGCTCCAGTGTGGCCAACACTTCCAGGAGTGGTGGGGGCAGTGGCTTCCTCTCAAACCAGGGCAGCTTTGAGGAAGATGATGATGATGACTGGGATGACTGGGATGATGGATGCACAGTGGTGGAGGAGCCACGGGCTGGTGGGCTGGGCACCAACGGGCACCCCCCACTCAACCTCTCCTACCCTGGTGCCTACCCAAGCCAGCACATGGCCTTCCGGCCGAAGCCACCCCTGGAGCGGCAGGACAGCCTGGCGTCTGCCAAGCGAGGCAGTGTGGTGGGGCGCAATCTCAACCGTTTCTCATGCTTTGTGCGCTCTGGAGTGGAGGCCTTCATCCTGGGTGATGTGCCCATGATGGCCAAGATTGCCGAGACATACTCCATTGAAATGGGCCCTCGTGGGCCCCAGTGGAAGGCCAACCCCCACCCATTCGCCTGCTCAGTGGAAGACCCCACCAAACAGACCAAATTCAAGGGCATCAAAAGCTACATCTCCTATAAGCTCACACCCACCCATGCTGGCTCACCTGTCTACCGGCGCTACAAACACTTTGACTGGCTCTACAACCGCCTTCTGCACAAGTTCACTGTCATCTCAGTGCCCCACCTGCCAGAGAAACAGGCCACAGGCCGCTTCGAGGAGGACTTCATTGAGAAGCGGAAGCGGCGGCTCATCCTCTGGATGGACCACATGACCAGCCACCCTGTGCTGTCCCAGTATGAGGGCTTCCAGCATTTCCTCAGCTGCCTGGATGACAAGCAGTGGAAGATGGGAAAACGCCGGGCAGAGAAGGATGAGATGGTGGGTGCCAGCTTCCTGCTCACCTTCCAGATCCCCACAGAGCACCAGGACCTGCAGGATGTGGAGGACCGTGTGGACACCTTCAAGGCCTTCAGCAAGAAGATGGATGACAGCGTCCTGCAACTCAGCACTGTAGCATCGGAGCTGGTGCGCAAGCATGTGGGGGGCTTCCGCAAGGAATTCCAGAAGCTTGGCAGTGCCTTCCAGGCCATCAGTCATGCCTTCCAGATGGACCCCCCCTTTAGCTCTGAAGCCCTCAACAGTGCCATTTCTCACACGGGCCGTACCTATGAAGCCGTTGGTGAGATGTTCGCTGAGCAGCCCAAGAATGACCTCTTCCAGATGCTTGACACACTGTCTCTCTACCAGGGCCTGCTCTCCAACTTCCCTGACATCATCCACCTGCAGAAAGGTAAGACCCAGTGCAGGCAGGAGACCCTTACTGAGTCTGCACTCTGCTGGGCACTGGGGATATGAGGATGGCCTAGACAGAAGAGACAGCTCATCTAGTCTTTCTGTCTCTGTCTCATTCATTCAGTCCACAAGTGTGTTGAGCACCTCCTATGTGGCAGGTGCAGGGATATTATTGTGGAGGGTCTGGTCCCTGTCCTCTTGGAGCTTGCTGTTTACCTTCTTGTTGTCTGTTTGTTCATTCATTCGTTAATGTTCTCTGTTTCTGTCTCATTTACTCATTTACCCATCATGCACTGAGCTCTTTAAGGTATCAGATTGGGTCTGGGAATACGGAGATGACCAGGGCCCAGGCCTTGCCCTTGAGGAGCCCACAGGCTCATGAGGGAGACGGACACAGACCCAGATAACAAAGAGCACAGAGAGTGGCCTGTCTTCCCACTCCTCACAAGCTCCCCTCCCTGCCTTTGCAGCTTCGGAGCCTGGTCTCACCGCTGCATATCCTATCTGTGAGCTCCCTATCTGTGTGCAGGAGAGTCCCTGTCCCCATTTTGCAGATGAAGAAGCTGGTGTTCACAGAAGGGTGGTTGCACAGGGAGTCCATGGCCCAGCTGGGAATGTCCGTTCCTCCTGCACCTCCCTAAGGACACATCCCTGTTGGCTGCCTCCCAAGGCCAGCCATGTTTTCAGTTCTCACGGCCCCCTCCATGGGAGAGGAACAGGATGGGCCCCTGTCTGTTACTGTGGGGCTGTCAAGGAACTGCCAGGGAAGTGACTCATCCCGGGTCACCTAGGGGCACCCGGGCTGGGCTGGGGGAGGAACCAGGGGTCCAGGGCACTATCCACATGACCCATCCAACTCCCCCTTCCCGAGCCTGACTTGTCGTCTTGCCTCAGCAGTGAGTCAGGGGCTGACCCGGCAGGTGGCTCAGTCCTGGGACAACAGGCAGGGCAGATGTCAGGAGAGAGGTGTGGTCCTCCCTGGGGCTGCTTGGTAACTCAGGAAGAACGTCTGCAGGGCGTGGGGCTAGCTCCCTGGCCTCTAGGCCCTGAGGTCACGCCTGGCTTGGTGGGGAGTTTTCCTCTGGGTGGGGCCTGGAGGCAGGCCTCTGGACTGAGTCTGGGGGACAGCAAATCCCACCCCTTACCTCGGTACCCAGGAGAGTCTGGAGTAAACCAGCCCTGCTCTCCTTTAGCAGGAGGTTGACTTCTAGACCTTCTCCAGCTCCCAGCCTCCTTTCTCCCCTCACTTTCTCTTCCTCCTTCTCTTCTCTGCCCTTTTTTCTCATCTCCACATACCCCTTCTTCTTGCCTCTTCTTTCAGCTTCAGGAGACCAGAGGCCTGAGTTCTAGTCTTGGCTCTGCCCCTAATTTACTGTGTGTCTCTGGGAAGTGCTTTTCCCTCTCTGGACCTTAATTTTATGATCAATAAAACAAGGGAGGGTTGGGGCTGGCCCCGTGACCGAATGGTTAAGTTCACACATTCTGCTTTGGCAGCCTGGGGTTCGCCAATTCAGATCCTTGGCATGGACCTACACACTGCTCATCAAGCCATTCTGTGGCGGCGTCCCACATAGAAGAACTAGAATGACTTACAACTAGGATATACAACTATACACTGGGGCTTTGCGGGGGGTGGAAAAAGGGAGGGTGGAACCATGAGCTCTTAGCCCTTCAAGAGGGTGGGGGAAGGGACTCCTGGGGAGGGTCTTTTCGAGGATAGAGTGATACCTTAGTGCTGACTGAGCTCTGGGGCAGGGATAGGGTAGGGGAGGTGGCCCGGGGCTGGCTCTGGCCCACTGGGGCAAGTGTCTCCTTGTGCGGAAGTAGAGCCACGTGCGCTGCTGCCAGCGCTAGGGCCTGGGAAAGCTGGTTCGACCAGCTCCTTTGATGGCGTGTTCCTGTTGGGGCAGCTGTGAGGGCAGCAGGAGGAGGGAAGCAGGGCCAGAGGATTAAACAGCTGCCCCCGTGCAGTGCCTGGGGACCCTCACCCAGGGCAGAGCTGGGGCGAGAAGGCAGCGCCATACCCAGGGCTCCCAGGCTCACATTGAAGCAGGAGGGAGTGAAGCCGGACTGGCCTTTCTGACCCTGGGGTGGGGAGACAGAGCTGCGAGAGGCCGTTTCTGAGTCTCCACTGGAGGTGTTTCTAAGAGTGAGGGGCCAACAGTCCTCTGGGGTGACACATTCAACCTCAGACAGAGGCCGATCCACCTTTCCTCCCCCGGAGGACCCCTCTCCAATGGGCCAAGCCCTTCTAGGCTTACTCCTTGTTCTGGGCTCTGCATTGCCACTTCCAAGCCTGTGGTTGGGCAAGTTAGGGAGAGGGGCTTGGAATCTGGCTGGCAGAACTGGGCATGGGGCAAGGGGAAGGTCCCATGGTGGCCCTGTGAGTGGATCCTTTTCTCAGAGGAAAGAGCAGGAAAGTTGGGTCCTGGGTCCCTGGATTCTGTCCACCCTGTCCCAGCATCTAAATGGATGGCCAGTGTGTGGGAGAGGCCATAGATGGAAGGAGATGGAAGGCCTAGGTGGGATCAGGAAACCAGGATTTGGACAAACATTGCCTCTGAGGTGAGCTTGAAAGAGTTTTCTCCCCTCGGTGTCCACGTTAGTAAAATGGGACTTTGAGCCCAGTTGGCGCTGACATGAGGCCCACCAACCCATCTGCCTGCTGGCCCAGTCCCTGGAGCTCAGTCCACGGGTCTCCTAAGAGAAGGCAACCCTATAATTAACTGTCCATGCTAGGGCAGTTTGGAGGTGACAAGGAGCCCTAGGACAGTTACCCTGGGACAACAGGGGAAACAGTGACTGTCTAGGGCAAGCTGGGTCCTGTGGTCCCTACCTGAGAGCCAGCCAGGGCAAGGCTGTGTCCTAAGGCTCATCATAAGCCAGGGAGGTCAGTGCGGTCCCCTCCATTCTACAGATGAGGCACAGTGGGTGGGATGACATGCAGAGCAGGAACTGGAGCCAGATGTGTCTGACCCCACAGCCCAGGCTGTTTCTATTGTGCCAGACGGATGGGGAAAGGAGTGCCCCAAGGGTGCCTGGGGTAGATGAGCCAGAAGTGGAAGGATGAGGGAGGGAGGCTTGGGTCCTCTAGCACTCACTCAGCTGCCATCCCTGGTGGGCTGGAGGCAGGCCCAGGACCACAGAGTGTGCACGGAAGGGCCGTGGAACTCACAGGTTGGCCAAGGCAAAGTGGCTCTTGCAGGACCAAGCTCTTACCTGAGGGACAAGTGGTCCAGCCTCTGTATTCTGGGCCATCATCTAACCCCTCCTTGACCTCCCCTCCCCAGCTTCCGTAAACAAAGAGAATCCTATTGCCACAAGCCACTCACAGCTGGTTTTTGCTGTGACAGAAAAGCATTTTTACTCAGTTGCACGTAGTATCTTGAGCTCTTATTCTCTATCAGCCCTAAATACTTTATACATATTAGTTCATTTAAACCTCAACTATACTCTAAGGCGAGTGCTCTTATTATCCCATTTTACGGATGTGAAAACTCTGAAGCATTGTACCAATGTGATCAGTATCACATCTAGTCCCACCTGTCCCATTTGACAGTGGGGAAACCTGCAGCCCAGGCAAGAGCAGTGGCTTGCTGGAGGTGACACAGCTGGGACTAGGACTCAGACCTCCTGTCTCCAACCTGGGGTGGTGGTAACGCCCTCCAAGAGATGGGGATAAGATGGATTAGGTGGGAGCTTAGGGAATATGCCTGGGACCCTGGATCTCTGAGGCTTCAACCCTCCTTTCTCCGTTCCTGGGCTCCAGCCCACAGGACAATTGTCAGGGCAGGAGGCTCCCCTGGGTCCTCAGTGCTCAGGTTGAGTCCTAAGAGGAAGACTGGGGGGATGCTGGACAGGCTTGAGCCCTGAGCCCTGACTTCCAGCAGATCTCTGGGGCATGTTAGTGTTAGCTGGTCCTGGCCCCAAATCTGAGTCACAGGGTCGAGAGGTGACAGAGAGCAGGGTGGGGCCTCTGCCTCCCCCCCACCCTTGTGGCCTTTGCCCCCCATCCCTGACTTCCTGTCTGTCTCTGGATACCTAGCAGTTGCAATAGATTCCTTCCTATTATTTGGGCCTCAATCTCCTCATCGACAAAAGGGGCCTTTCCTTCCTCCAAGACCATGGGCAAGAAAAGCCCTCTTGAATGCAGGTCCACCCCCACTGCACCCAGACTTTTTCAGGCAGGTGGGATCCAGGCTATTTCAGTGTATTCTCTTCTAGTAGGTTCCTTTTGCTGAAGCTTAACTCCAGTTTCTTTGTCCTGCTGTTTTCTACCTTCCTTCTTATGGTCCTTTGTACCCCTTGGAACCTTCTCAGATACCCGAGTCCATTGTTTGGGGGCCCCACACAAATGCTTGGAGGACCCAGCCTGGGCTCCTTGCAGTAGAAGTGGTGTCTACTCTCCAACTGTGGAGGGATACCTCTGGACCAGGCATCCCCACTTTTGGGGCAGGAAGGAAGCTGGGAACCCCTAGACAAGTCTCTCTCCTTTGGGGCCTCAGTTTCCCCTGTACAGTAGTGGGATGGAAGTGGCATAGGGGTTGGACAGCTGGCCTGTAGGGCCTCTCCAGCTCTGAAGGCTCTTATTCAGGCCTCACCCTGGGTCATGGGGTGATCTGTCTTCTGCTGCCCAGGCCTGGGCAATCAGAATGGAGCAGGAGGTAAGAGGTGATTCAGGGAAGGTGGAGGAAGGACTGAATAGGCTGGGAGCTGGGGACTGTAGAGTTCTTTGGGGTCCTGTGTGTAAGCAGCCGTGGAGATTCTCCAAACTTGAGTCGGTCTGTCTGAAGTGCCACTTTTAGCCAGTTAGCCACACACCTGCCAGCTAATATGGATACTGCCTCTTCTGAAGGCATCCAGAGTTATTCCAGCATATAGAGCCTTGGCCTGGAAGATAGTAAATGCTCAATAAATGCACCAGACAACTTGAGTGAGAGTAAAAAGAATGCATCTCGAAGGCCCTCAGAGACCTCCTTAAAGGAGAAGTGGGAGTGTGGATAATGAACGTGCTGTTCGTGTGCAGGAGATGCTTTGAAGTGCTCGAGTGTGTTGTCCTTCATGCCAACCCTTCCCACCTCCTGACTCTTCTCTGTACCGTAGATTCCTACAGCCCTGGGAGGAGCGAGTGCCAGGCACAGGCCAACTGCCTCCTGCCAGCAGCAGCCCTACTGCCTTCAGTGTGGCTTAGTCAAGTTCCTGTTAATTCAGAACTGAGATTCACTCACCAACTGCTTGTTGATTCATCCAGATTCTTCCAAATTGGGTCCCCTGCCCAGGTTCATCCCCCACCCCCATCTGTCAGCTGGTTATTACAATGGCCTCCTCTAGTCCACTGGAGTCTGGAGTGAGGAGGGGCCAGGTCCTGTCTGTGGGGGAGACACATACAAAGGAAAACTCCAGGTGGCCTTTGAGGTGCTATTTTAGAATCAGCAGTGTGATGGGGTTGGGGAGAGCTCAGGAGAGGAGAGATAGGAGAGGCATTCTGCCGGGGGGTGCTGGGGGAGTCTCTAGTGTAGAAGTGGCACCTGATCAGGGCCTTGAATTATGCATTGGGATCCAGCAGGCAGAGATATGAAGGTAGGAAAGAGCCTGGGGTCACTGTGGAATGGGTGCATGGCCAACATCCAGAGGGCCTCACGGGTCAGGCACATGGGTGGAAACCTTGATCTGTAGGCAATAGGGAGCTAGGGAAGGCTTGGAGCCATGGGTGCCCAGTTTGGCTGCTCTTCAGGTGCTGTGGAGAGCCTCTCAGGGGCTGGAACTGAGGTGGGAGACCCTTGGGGGACTGTTGCAGCAGTCCATTGGGGAACAGTTTGAATCAGTTCAGCAGAGATGTATCAGGGTCTGCTGTGGGCAGGCCTTCTTCTGGGTGCTAGAGACATTGAGCTCAAAGGCCCAAGGGAGGCAGTCAGAGAAACCACAGGGTGGTAAGAGCTGTGGTAGAGGGAAGTCCAAGGCACCTCAGAGCATTGGGAGGCACCTAATGCAGTGGGGGCTCAGGGAGGGTTCCTGGAGGAGGTAATGTCTCAGCTGAATTAGGAGCCAGTATCAGAGATGCTGAGGCCTGTGGTGGGTAGGGACAGGCTGGTCCTGGAAATAAATACAGCTAGCAGGGCTGTGACTGGTGGGGTGTGGGCTGCTGGCAGTGCCATAGGTGGCTGGACTGTGGGTCTGGAGTCCAGGAGCGAGGTCTGAGTTGAGCTTGATGAGGGTGTTGGCTGCCCTTGAGGGGGCTTGTGGAGGGTTTAGAGAGCAAACTGGGGAGACTAGAGCCCTAACCTCCCTTGTCCTCCACTCTATCTGTGCCAGGTGCCTTCGCCAAGGTGAAAGAGAGCCAACGCATGAGTGACGAAGGCCGCATGGCTCAGGACGAGGCAGATGGCATTCGCAGGCGCTGCCGCGTGGTGGGCTTTGCCCTGCAGGCCGAGATGAACCACTTCCACCAGCGCCGCGAGCTCGACTTCAAGCACATGATGCAGAACTACCTGCGCCAGCAGATCCTTTTCTACCAGCGGGTAGCGCAGCAGCTGGAGAAGACGCTGCGCATGTATGACAACCTCTGACTGCGTGTACCTGGCCCCTCCCCACCCCAGGCCTGGTTGCTGCAGTACACTTTGCTCTCCAGACCTCCTGTACCAGTAGTGGCTAGGGGAGTTGGAGGTGGGTTTTAGAGGAGTCATGGGTACCCCTGGGGAAGTCCCCACCCCTTAGAGATGGGGGCACAGCAGGGGTGAGAATGGGGCCAGGAACCCTCCAGGCTGAGGCCTGGGCTGCTGGTCAGTCACTTGAGGCTAGGCCAGGGTCTTAGCCTCCCCTAGAGCCTATAGCACTCACTCACCTGGCCACCCACCCTCATTCATTCAGCAGACACCAGGGCCTGCTGTGACCCCAGCTCAGATGCCGAGCACCAGAGCTGCAGCATGCCTGCCCTCAGGGAGTCCCCAATCAAGGTGAAGGTCAGACATCAAAGAGCCAGGAGTTCCTGGAAGCTCACAGAAGGGACCACTCATTCTGCCAGTCAGGGAAGACTCCATGGACTAGGTGACATTTGAGCAGTGTCTTGAAGAATGACAAAGACTTGCCAGACAATAATGGGGACAATAGAGGAGAGGACATTTGAGAGAGAGGAAGAGTGTAGCAAAGGTGGAGGCATGAAAATACCCCTCTTCTCTCCCTTACCTTTCCCAAGCAAGTTTGGCCCCCCTCAGTGGGGATTCTGGCCTATGTGACAGAGGGGAGGGATATTCCTTGCTACCATGTCCCTCTCCCTGCCCCACCTCCACCCCATGCAGGAGAGGCTGCAGGCCAACTCCCTCCTTACTCCTCTCCACCTGTTGAGTCCCATTGCCCCTTGGTTAGGGCACCATGCAGCATCTTTTCCCTGGGCTCAAGGTGCTGAGACAAGCTATGGACCCCGGGACCCTGGTGGCACCTTCCTGGAGGGGACCCCAAAAAGTTACCAGATATTTGAGTTCACCAGCAATAACTTCCCACATTCTGAGCAGGCTTGGACCTCAGGCTCCCAGGATCTCTGGCCCCTGTGAACCCCAGCATCCTTCCTTTTGCACAGTGGGAAACCCAGGGGAAAAACACAGGGCCGGCCCGCCCACTGCCCCAGGGATCCTGGGCCACCTGCCCACAGCCAGCCGCACTGTGATGCCAGCCAGGTCCTGGTTGGGTTGTGCTGTCTCTCACCCACCCGTGTTTACATCTTTGAGGGGGCCACTCCTTCCTCCCCTGCCAGGGCATGATCCAGCAGCGGGTTGGGGGAACTGACAGGTGCCACCACTGGCCCCCCCAGGAGGTCATGGCTGCACCCACTACTGCTGCTTGAATCTTTTTTCTTTCTTTCTTGTTTTCTTGATAAATCTTTTACAATTAAGATAACAAAAGTATGACTTTTTTTCTTTTGGTCTGGAGGAGGTGAGGGGTGGGGGAAGAATAGAACCCTAATTGTCCCTGAGAGTTATTGGCCCAGATTCTGAGGTCATGGTGGGCCTAGAATTTACCCCAGAACCTCAAAAGTTGGGGTGAGGGCTGTGCTGATGGGAGGTGCTAGCTGGGGAGCTAGAGGTGGCCATGGGCCCTAGCTGGATGCACACCCTTCCCAGACCTCACAGCCTCATCTCTCTAATGGGTGGAGTCCTGCCAGGGGGTTGGCTGTGCTGCTCTGTGATCTAGTGATCTAGGCCTGAGAGTCGCATGAGGAAGGGATAGGAAGCTGTGCCCAGGACAGTCTAATCCACAGGGGATTGCTCTCCCCACAGAGGTGTGTCCCTGTCTTGCCCCCAGGAAAGCCCTGTCCAGGGGAGGGGGTGGGGCTCAGAAACTGTCCTTTCCAAGCAGTCTTGGGTGCCCAGCCCTGTAGTGGCTTCCAAGTGGGAAACGGAGGAGGACCCTCACCCATGCCCTTGGGGGTGCCCCAGGCAGGATGAACAGGAGCATGTTCATACACAGGACAGAAGTACGCTGGTGAAGCCACAGTTCTCTTTCAGGGCAATAGGGACTCGGAGGAGGGAAGGCTGCTGGGGTCCGGGCATCAGGGGAGGCTCTGACCAGGCCAGGGGTCCTGGGAGCTCGTGGGCAGTGAGATGGGGTCAGGGGCAGCAAAGGCTCCCCGTTCAGTACAGGGCGTCCTCAGAGGAACTTCTGGAATGGGCCTCTGGCCTTGGGTCAAAATTAGGTCAGATTTGGGACTTTCTGTGGAATTTTCCCCTCCCTCCTCCCTGCCCTCCATCCTTCATTTTCCAACCCACCCAGGGACCTTCCTGCCCTTCACTTCTTCTCAGCTTTGACCTCCAGGTGGCCTTCTACAGAGGGCACTCTGACCACAGGAGGAGGTCTTCCTGAGGCCAGTCTGCACAGAGGTGATGGGAATGCTCTTCTTCACCCACAGTGCCTGGACCATCCCCGTTCATGCTTCCTGCCCTGGGAATAGTATTACCCTCTTGTACTCCTTCCTCCCACTCTTCCCATCCTCAGAGTGAGGAAGTTGGTCTGACAGTTTTCTCAGGGGGGCTTGGACCCAGGAGAAGAATCAGAATGTGATGTCTTGGGATGGGTCAGGCCTACTCCAGTCATCCTGAGGTCTCTAGGCTGGGAGAGGCGTATGTGTGGTTGGGGAGTGAGGATGTCACAGTCCCCCCCCACCCCCCGGCCCCCGGTTTCTTTCTATCTCTGTGGGTTGGGGTGTTGGGAGAATTTAAGATCCGTCTGGGCTAGCCAGAAACCCTTTCAGCAGGGGACTGGGGGACCAGTTGGGGTGGGTGTCCTGGTGGTGGCAGGGCCTTCTAGCTGGCCTCAGTCACATGCCAGGCAGATGTTCCAGGCTGAGCTGGGCCCAGCTGCCTCCAGTTCCCTCCCTCACTTTTCTGTGAGGTGTTGGAAAACAAGGCGTCTCTTTCTGCCCTGGTCAGCTACCAGGACCTGGGGGTGGGTGTCAGGGGACCCCGAGCCCCAGTCTTGGCCCAGCCCAGGAAAGAAGTCTGCTTTGTGGTCACATGGTAGGGTTGGGGATGGAGGAAGCCCTCAGGTCCTGCATCCTGTCACCTTCTGGACACAAGAGGGCCGTGAACCACTATGCCATAGCTGTACCACAGCTGTGCCACACCTGGAGCAGAGCCAGGCCTGGGGGAGGCAGGTGGCTCTAGGCTCAGCTTAGCCCCGCCCCTCTATCGCATGGCAAGTGCCATACAGTCATCCACATGTCCACAGTCACAGAGACAATTGCCCAACACAAAGCAGACACAGCCACACAGCCACACAATCTGCCCTCAGGCACATAAGCCACACCTGGCCACACACACATAGGCATGGTCATATACTCAGCCATGTCCACAAACGTGTTGTCATCCATTCACAGCATCAGCCTCAGCCACATCGTCACAGCCATACCAGCGACACACACACATTTAAACACACACGGCCACAATATCATACATGCTTATAGCAAAGGTGTCACACATATGTAGCTGCACTTGGACTGCAGCTGCACCACCTTCTGAGGGAGCCAGCTGGGCTCATCTGTCATCTGACACCATCAAGTTCCATTCCTCATTGCACAGATGGGGAACTTGAGGTCTAGTGAGGGGTGGCAGCTAGTAGCATCACCCAGTGGGGAAGGGGGATGCTCCAGGGCCAGCACCCAGCTCTCGGCTGGCTCTGTGGTCTGGCCTTGCCCACCCCTGGGCCAGGCTGCCTCTGAAGGCCCCTGGCTGAACCCAGGCAACAAAGCTCCAGGCATCTCCCATCTCTTGAGCCAGAGCTGAGGCTGCGGCATCTACGCGAGCAGGAGCCAGGAGGTGGTGGGCAGGGCCCAGGCCTGGGCGGGAGGAACATTCCTGCACCATCTCCTCCCCAAGCATGTGAGGACTGGGCCCGCCCTGCCTGCCTGCCTGCCCGCTGACTCAGGCCTCCGGGAGCCAAGCCTGCTCAGCTCACCACCTACCCCAACTTGCTTCCGCACCAGTTCAGCTCCAGTACCTCTCTCCACTGGCTGGGGCAGAAGGAGACGGTGAGCTGTAGCAAAAAGACCACGGGGAAAAAGAAAAATTCACCTCCCCCAGACATAGCTCAAAAGGGCTGATTGTGAAACCCTGCTCCAGGGTTCAACATAGTTTAACACAAACCTTTTTTCCTCTGGTTTTGTTTTGTTAGTCAAACCCCAAATGCAGTCTGGTCTGTTTAAAAAGCAGTGTTTCATACAGTGGTGGCCTCCTTGGTCTGCACAGCAGCCCTGGTAGGCATCATTATTCCATTTCACAGATGAAGAGACCTGCCTAGGATCATACAGTGAGGCTGAGGTGGGGCTGGACTTGAACACAGCTCTCTGGCTTCATTCCTTAAAGTCACATGATTAACACATGTAGGTCCGAAGGAAGAGGGGGTGGCAGATGTCCGCTCCAGAGGTGTGTAAGAATGGGAGGCCGGCAAACCAACTGCTGAAATGCGACGGGACTTTGAGGGTAGGATGAGTCCCACCAGCCCCCAAGGGATGAAGAGGCTGACGACAGCATTGCATGGTGGCATCTACAGTGACTCAGGATCTCCATTTACAAATAACCATGTGTGAGGAACATCCCTTCATTTCTCTGTCACTGACCTGAATTTCTCTTTTGCTTTCTCATTCTCCCACATACTAAAAAAGGTAATCTGAAACCAACGTAGGGATCCCTCCTTTCCCCAGGGATGCACATAAATTTTGGAGATGGCATATTTGATGACCATAGACAGGCCCCTGGCACTTTGAATTTTAGGGGCTGAATCACACACATGAAATGTGCCTAATTCCACATTAAGGGTAAATCATATATACGGATTTGAGTTGGGTTCAGTTTATTACTTGACAATGTCTTGTCTTGTAGGTATTTAATTAAACTTTATTAATTTTGATTTCGTCTTTTCCCTTTCTTTTGCTTCTTCTTTTAGTGTTCTGCTACTTTTTTTTTCCCTGGCTGCCAACATTGTCGTGGGTTCTTGCAGAGCTCCTGGACCCCGGCTCAGGGCCTGTGGTGCCCACCATGGTCCTAGGTTAGCATGGGGCCTTTTGGTCATCTTCCCCCACGTCCTCCCTTCCCACCATCTGCTCCTTTGATCTTCATCCTGAGGCATCTGTGGGTCTGGCCCTTTCTCTGTTTTGGGCACTCAGGGCTCCCTCAATTGCCCCTTTATCTTGTGGGCCTCAGGGAACCTCAAGGGGCTAGCAAAAGTCCCTGCTGTGGCCTGTGGCCTCCTCTGGGGCTTAGGGTCATCACTCCACAGCTCCCACCACATGCTCAAGCACAAGGAGCTTTGCGGGCTGCTTAGAGACCCTGTGCAACCCCCTGTCACCTGAGGTCTTGCTGCCTACATGCAGCTCTGCCTGGGAAGGGGTCCAAGTCCCCACTGCTCCTAGCTCTCCCAACCTCTGGGGCTTCCACCCTCCCCTAGTGTAGGCAGCACCGTGGTGGACACTAGATGGCCAGAATTTCACAACCACCTTGTATGCAAGAGATTATCAACATCATTGTACAGACCAGGAAATGGGGCCCATCAAGGGAAGTGCTAGAGTAGCCGAGCTGGTGCGAGATGGGACCCAGGCCTGGGCCACCCATCCTGGGAGGCAAATGGCTGATGCCCAAGGTACAAGTGGAGGCTGGCTGGAGCCGGAAGGCCCCTGGAACATCTTCTGGGCTGACCTGATCTGCCTTGCTGCCATTTTGGCAGGACTGCTTTGGGCAGGGTGAGTATGAGGGTCCACTAGACAGCCCTGCTACCCCCCAGATAGTAAGAGGCCCCCTGGTTCCTTTCCCTCCACCACCTGAGGCAGGCCCCAGTGGCTGAGCTGGAGCACAAATCCTACTCTTCACACACTTGTTTCTTAAATGCTCCATGCTTCCATTTCTCCATTTATCACAGGAGTTCCAGATGGCTGTTGGGAGGGTTCTGTGAGCAGCACATCAGCTGGACAGTGCCTGCACACAGCTAGTGCTCAGGAAGGAGCAGCCTGGATTCCCAGCCTCTGAGTAGAGCCTCAGAGCAGCCCTGGATAGAGGCAGGCCCACTTCATAAGTGAAAAAACTGATGCGGTGAGCCCCTTAAGGCCTGTGGCAGGGCTGGGCCTGCGACTAGGCCCCTCACCTCCCCTTGACCTTGATCTTTGTCCCCTGTTGTCACCCTGTCTTCACAGGAATCAGACTCCTTGCTGGCTGTCATGGTTATTTGTCAGTCCAGGGCAGGATACTGTCACACACACCATCACACACAGGATGGCATGGCCCAAGAGTGAAGAGATGCAGGCTTACACCTCAGGCCCTCCTCGGGTGGATTCCTTGGGGGGACCTCAGGCAAGGTCACCACTCAGTCTCAGTTTCCCCCAGTATCACTCAAATGATGGTTATCATGATTACACAGGGGCACAAGTTCATGAGTATGGGCATTGTCACTGCTCCAGGTGTGCTGCATCCTCAAAACCAGAGAGGGGCCTTGTGGACTGTGTTAAGAGTTTAGAATCTGGGCCGGCCCCATGGCCAACTGGTTAAGTTCCCGCACTCCGCTTCAGCAGCCCAGGGTTTGGCGGGTTCGGATCCTGGGCGAGGACATGGCACCTCCTTGGAGAAGCCTTCCCTGACCATCCAATCTGAAGAGCCTTCCTAGTCCTAGTCCTCTGACCCCTTACCCTGCCTTGTTTTTCTTCATTTTACTTATTATCAACTGCCAATTCCTATGTGAATGTATTTAACTTTTTATTATGAAAAGTTTCAAAAATATACAAAAACAGAGAAACTAGTATAATGAAGTGCCCACACTTCAGCTTCAATAATTATCGAGGCTGGACCAATATTTTATTCTCCCACATCCCTTGCTTCCAGCAAACTCCAGACATCACACAATCTGATCTGCAAATACTTCAGTGCAAAAGCTAGATTTTAGATGTATCTGTCAGAAGGCAGCCTTCAGGGGAGCTGGGGTTTGTCTGGCTCATGGCTGCATCCCCGGTGCCTAGCACAGTGCCTGGCTTGCAGCAGGTGACCCAGGACATCTGCACGGCTGTGTCTCAGGTCTCCAGGGAGGGTATGTGTGCAGGCTCTGGTTTGCACAGATCTGCCGCCATCATTGAGTGCGTTTGCATGTGCCTATGTGCATGGTTGCGTGTGGCAGTCCCATGAATGTGTGTGTGCACATGTATGTTGCTGCAGGAGTTGGTGGCTGAATGCATGCTTCCTCCCTGACATCATCTCCCACACCTCCCAGGACCCAGTGACTTGCTCCTGGGAGTATTTCCCTCTTTCTCAGAAAGGCTTGGAGTGTGAAAGGGTGGGAGAAGGGTATGCACCAGTCCTTGCCCCATCCTCTAGAGGGCTGGGTTCAGGCCAGGGTGGCCCCGAGAGCCCCTCCCTGTCCTTCTCTGGCCAGCAGGCCAGCAGGAGGCTGAGGCTGTTCTGTCCCGGCTGGCAGAGTGGACAGCCTCCTCCCTCCCTGGCACTGAAGCCCTGCCCAGTTGGGCTGGTGTCAGCTTGGTGGGGCGTGGGGTATGTACGTATGAGGGGTGGTGGTATCCCATCCTGGCTGATTCCTAAGGTTCCTAGGGTAACCCCTGGGTAGTCGGGCAACTGAGGCCACTCAAACTGGGGGCGACTGGCTGCAGAGCTCTGGCTCAGGGGCTCAGCTGCACCGGACTTCCCACTCCCATTCTGCATCTTAAGGGGTTGGCCCTGGAAGGTGGGCAGTGCGGAAGAACATGCTTCCAGCCCAGCACAGGTTTACTCCCAGGGGCTACTTCCTGTCAGACCAGGGCTTTCACGGTTGCTTCTCTCAGCTTGAC
This sequence comes from Equus caballus, assembly GCF_041296265.1. Taxonomy (NCBI): domain Eukaryota; kingdom Metazoa; phylum Chordata; class Mammalia; order Perissodactyla; family Equidae; genus Equus; species Equus caballus. The sequence goes on along the minus strand of NC_091684.1, from coordinate 131,401,267 downwards.
CCAGACTCCCTGTCTGCTCCAGGGCCCAGTCTCCTCATCTCTCAGGCTCCACATCATCTGCCCCAACTCGCATGCTCTGCCTTCACTTCAGTACTCCCTGTTCTTCAGGGCACAGCCCAGGCTTCCTTCTCCAGGAAGGACCTCCTTCAGGTCTTCCCCGAGTCCACCCCTCCCACCCTGCCCACCTCCACCTAGGCAGGCAGGTTCCAGCAGGGCTCCTCCTTCTTGGGTCCCCGGGTCCAAGCCTCCTCCAAGGAAGGCCAGATGGTCTCTGCCCACCCCACCCCAACCTCAGGGAGAGTCCTCTGAATCAATGGGGTGGGAGTGCAGAAGGGGAGGTCAGAACAGTGCTGCCAGCCTCTCCCACCTAGAACTTGACCCTTGCTGCACACCTCCCTCTCCCTGCCAAAGCCCAGCAAGGGAGAGTGCCTCGATGTCCCTCTTTTCCAGATGGGAAATGTATGCATTTGGCCTTCCAGGAGGACTAAGCATTCATTTAGCACCTGCTATGCACCAGACACTGTGATGGCTGTAACAAATTACAACAATAACAGTAACATCAGCTTTGAACATTCGTTAGGTACCTTCAGTATGCCAGCCTCACATGCTAGGCAATTCAGACACAACCACTGTTATTACAGCACTAATACTAATGGTCAACATTTATTGAGCATTCACTATGTGCCTAGTGCTGTTCTAAGAGCTCTGCTACAATGATGACCCTTTGAAAAGAAGCCTTGGTCAGCTGCACTATTTTAATAGCTCCTAACTGAGGCAGAGGAGTGGGAACTGCGCTGGGGCCTCTGTCTGGCCACATCCCATGGATGCAGGTAAGGATGGGAAATGGGGCAAAAATGAAGACAGGAGGTGGGGCTCCAGGCAGAAAGCAGGCTGCGAGCTCCCCCAGGCCTGGCTCCATACTCTCCGGGGTCCGTGATCCTATGCTGAGTTAGAACAGGTGGGTGGACTTGTATAAGTTCACTGGGGGCAGACAGTCACCACCTCTGCCCTCCCTCCTTCAGTTCATGGGTTCTGTCCCCAGACTCTGAGGTTCTCAGGGAAGATCATAGGGCTGACGTGCTGAGGCCTGGAACGTTCTTGGGGTCCTCAGGCCCTGCCCCAGCCACCTGTCCAGGTGCCATACCCCTAAGGCAACCTTTCAGCAGGACCGACTCAGAAGGGGCCCTTCACCCTGAGTTGCTGCCTTCCAGCAGTGCCCAGGCTTTGCCAGCCTCACCCACCTGTCTCTTCGCTCAACAGCTCTTTACAACAGGCTCCACCTTCTCCAACAAGACCTGACGGGGCCACCCTGCTGCTCTCTGGGTCTTGGAGGTCTCTATCCTGGCCAGCACGTCTGACAGCCCTGGCCCCCAACACTTGCCCTGATGTCTCTCTAGGTGCCAGGAACCCCATTGCTGAGAGGTGTATCCTTGGCATCTGGAGGGGTTCTGAGCCTCCAGGAGGCCCAGCTCTGCCAGTGAATTGCTGTGTGATTGTGGCAAGTCACTCCTCTAAGGTTGGGATTCAGCCCCCCATTGAATGCAGGGTCCTATGGGTTGGGTAGAGGGGGCTCACCTCTAGCCCTGCTTGACCCCTTGCCCCTGAAGATTGCGATCTGGTGAGCCTTGCAGTAGTTCGACCAGCTGGCACGGGAGGTTCTGAGAAGGGGCTGTAGTGGAAGGGGGAGGCTGAGCATGGGAGGTTCTGGGTTGGCTCCCCCTCCTGTCTATTTAATCAACTGTGACTCTACCTGTGGTGTGCCTCCACATATGATTTGGCAAAATTGTTCTGCCCATGGGGTCCTGAGCAGACAGACCCCAGGTGTTGGGGTGGGAGGGAGCCATGGGTGAGTATGGGGGGAGAGATGAGCTCTGAAGAGTCTGGGAGGCACAGATTAAAACCTGCTCCTTAGAAACTTAGGGCCTGGGCCCAGGTCACCTGGGCCCTGGAGGGGATCTGGGCGCCAGAGCAGTGGTCGGGAGCCCAGCCAGCACCCCTGGGGGATGAGGGAAGCAGGGAACCAGAGGGAGAACTCAGGAAGGGAGGTCTGGGCAGGATTGGCAGTTGGAGACCTCCTGGCCAGTGGGAAGGGAGGGGCTGGCTCTATTCTGGCAGTAGAGGTTTACCAGATATCTACTACGTACCCAGCCCTGGGCCAAGCTGGACCCTGCCCGAATGGAACACACAGCATTGAATTGTGTTTATTACAAGGTACAGAGGACTGGGGACTTCGCCAAGGCTGGGGACCTCAGCCACCTGGGAGGGAGGGGAGTTGAGCGCCCCAAAGGTACTCCCAGCACACATGCTGGGGCCACAGCCGGCATTTGTTCTGGGGGTAGAAGGGACAGACAGTGTGGCAGCCTCGGTCCAGCCTCTCTTGCTCCCCACCCTCTGCAGGATGGAGGGCTCTGGGGCCCATCGCCTCCTCCTGACCAGGTCTGGGTGGTAGCCTGGCGGACAGCTGCTTCCTCCTCCTTTGCCAGCTGCTGCTGCTCCACCATGGGGCAGACCTGATGCACTGACTGGTGACCTTGGCCAGACACCTCCTTTTGTTCCTCCCTTTGCAGAGGAGATCCAGACAAGCGGGGAGGGAAGGACCAGCTGCACTGCAGAAGGCAGGGTATGGGGTGCTACACTTTCCAGGGACCTGTCTTTGGGCGGTAAGGGGGGAGTAGGCTACTTCCTGCAGACCCTCTCCACGGGATTAGACCTAGCTGCCGGCTTCACCCTCGTCGGCTTCAAAGTCTTAGATAATCCATCTAACCTGGGCCTTCAGGACCCCAAGACTGGGTCACTTGAGTCCTTTGAGACCTCACAAGGCAACAGAAAAAAGCCTTGGATTTAGCTCCAGGCTCTGGGCTAACAGAGCTGGTAGTTCCCAGGTTGGGAGGCAGGGGAGCTCCTCCAGCCCCCAGCTGAGGCTGTTTGGGTAGAAAATTCCATTCTTGGTCACTGATTGATTTAACCAAGGCTACTTCTGTCTTTAGGGGCTTCTAGAACATCTGAAATGTGAAGGAACTCAGCACAACCCACCAGTTATCCTGGTGGCCACAGGGGGCCCTCTTAGGAGCTGGCACCTTTTATGAGGACAGCAGCTGTCAGTTAAATACTGTACCTCATTGAGCTGAGGATGGAAATGTGACCAGGAAGTAAGTTGGGCATTAGCTGCATCAGCGTTAGCTGCTGCGTGGCCGCCCCTTCCATGGAAAGACCCAACATTCTCTAAGGAGAGAAGGAAGCAGCCAGAGCCAGCCATCCTCCCATTCTGGGCTCGCCCTCACCAGCCAGCTCACACTGCCTGGTTAGGGCACACATCATGGAGTGGTAGCTACTCCCTGGCATGTCTGGGGCTCTTTAGGAAGGGCTGGGTGGATTCCTATCTGCATCTCCCACAGCATTTTTGGCACAAAATGCCCTTGCCAATGCCTGACTAATCCTAGCGGTAACTACACAGGGATGGTGTTAACTAGGAGAGCACCTCAGTGAGGACGGGAGCTGTAGAGAGAGGGATCCAGCAGGTCTGGTTCCCAGCCCAGTCCATTTGCTTGTCAGTGCTCCCTCACATGTTAGGACCAGGAACAGGAGACCCAACCAGAGAACTCTTGGGGGGCTGTCAAGATACCTCTATCCCTTTAAGATCTGGAATCTTCAGGGCCCAGAGGAAGATGCCAGCACCCCTGGCAGTTCCCACTGGTCAGGAGAAGTGTGTGTGTGTGGGGGGGGGGGGGGGCGGGGCGGGGAGGACCCTTTCTCTTGCTTCCTATTGGAGGAGGATGGCTCCAGCTCTGTGGGTTCCATAGCTGTCACAGCAGCTCCACTTAAAGGACCAGCTCCTAGAATGAGGAGAGGGGCACAAAGGGAGCCCCTTCTTTAGCACCTAAGAGGCTAAATCATTTAGGGTGGTGGGCAGGGCTTCCAACCTGGGGACCTGGGGATCTGAGCCCCTCTCGCAACTCCTACCCTGCTCCCAACACTCCCTCCACCACCCCTCCCACTGTGGGGTCACTTCCCAGTTCTGCTGCTGTCAGCTTTGGTCCCTGGAGGAGCAGGGCATCCTGGCCCTTGGCTCAACATGGCCAGCTCCTGGGACTGTGGGAGGGCCACAAGCGAGGGGCATTTATCGCAGAAGTTTGTGAGTGCACCTGTTTATGTGTGTGTGTGCATGTGTGTGTCATGTAGGCAAGTATTTATCTCTGCGTTGTGCGCCTGAAGGTCTGAAGGTGCACAGCTGTGTGCACAAGTGCACATTATGTGTGTGTGTGTGTGTGTGTGTGTAAGAGGGTCAGAGGCTCTGAGACATTCCCGAACACTTGTACACAGGTTGGCTCTCATCCTCAGCGCCTGGGAGGAGCTAGTTCCTTAAAGGAAGGGGATGGTGAGTTATTTCACAAAGTGGTTGGAATCCCCTTAAACCTGGGTTGGATATCAGAAATCTGCAAGCGATTTACATAAATTGAGGCCCCACATTCAGAATGGGTTCTGAGTTTGGTGTGCCAATGAAAGACCCTCTCCCAGGTCCTGGCAGAGCTGCTAGCCTAATACCTAGGTGCCAGCCCACTGTCCAGCACAGGCTTAGAGGAGCTGGAGCAGTGTCAGCCTGTGCCAGCTCACTAGCGGCAGGGCAGGCCAAGCTGCATTGAACAGAGGGTGTCGTCAGTCCTCTGGGGAGGACTGGGGGAAATTGGAGAGGAGGCCAGATCCTGCCTGGCGGGTCTGTCACCTTTGTCTCAGCTTACACTCCCAGGGAAACTGGTCGGCCTGGGTGGAGATTGGCCCCAGATATCAGGGCCCTGAGGATCCAGCCCTGAGCTCCAGAGAGAGACAGGGCAGAGTGTAAGGTGTGGCCTGGAGACACTTTGGCAGGGCCCCTGTATGAGGCTGGTCTGGAGGTGCTGGAGAGACCAGGCTCATGAAAGGAGTCGAGGCCGGGACTGTTCCCACCTCTGGCCCTGGCCTCCCACCTTGTGAGGCGGCTTTTCACTGTGGCAACAAGAGCAGGCTGGGCCTCAGCGGTCTGGTCCGCTCGACTGCTGCTTTGCTATGTGACTCTGGGCAAGCCTCTTCCCCTCTCTGGTTCTCAGTCCCCTCTTGGTCCTCTGGGGGCCCTTTCAGCGGGATTCTGGGTTTCCTGCCGGGAGCTTGTGAGAGAGTGAAGGAGGATGTAGGAGGCTGGATCCTGAGACGTAGAGGGCATCGGGGAGGGGTGGGCCAGGGGAAGCATGGTGGGGAGGAGGGAATCTTCTCTCTTGCCCTAGTTCCTGGCTTAGATGTGACAGATGTTGAGGCACAGAAAAGAGGCGACTCTGGTCCCTAGGCCCAGGTCAGCTGCCAAAGGCTAGCTGGGGCTCTCCACCCCCAATGTGGCTGTGCTCAGGATCCTGTCCACTCCGCCTCCCTCCAAAGCTCAGACACCTCTCATGCTGCTTTCTTCTGAGGATGTCAACCTATTCCCAGGGCCCAAGGTATCCCCTGGGACCCAGAATCTGTCTCCACCGCCCCTGACCCTGGGAGACCCTCAAAAGGGGAGGGGCTAGAGTATGGCAGCTCCTCAATAACTCATAGAGGGCCTTCTGGAGATGCTCGGTCTCAAACCCATCTCTATCCAAATGATGGACTCTGGGCCATGTGCAGGGATAGCGGGCTTTTCAGAATTCTTGCTGCTCACTCTGCCTTTGAACAGGAGCACCCTGGGTCCTCTTGTTGGAAGGGTGGAGACCAGCAGAAATCTTCCTTGTGACAATCCCCAGGGAGCTGAGGGGAGGCATCTGTGGCAATCCCCTTCAGCCTCCCTGTCAACACCAAGTCCCAGCCTTGGGATCCCCAAGTCGCCCTCAGCCTCCTCACCTTTGCTGCTCCAACCTTTTGAGAGGTAGATGGCAAGGGACAGGGCTGTGGAAGCCAAAACTCAGCCTAAGAAATCTTGACCTGGGGGGCTGGCCCGGTGGCCGAGTGGTTGAGTTCGCGCGCTCCACTGCAGGTGGCCCAGTGTTTCGTTGGTTCGAATCCTGGGCGCGGACATGGCACTGCTCATTAAGCCACGCTGAGGCGGCGTCCCACATGCCACAACTGGAAGGACACACAACGAAGAGTATGCAACTATGTACTGGGGGGCTTTGGGGAGAAAAAGGAGAAAATAAAATCTTAAAAAAAAAAAAAAAAAGCAAAGAAATAAAACTAAAAAAAAAAAAAAAAGAAATCTTGACCTGGGACACCAAATATCTCTTGGTTTCATTTTTTCCTTTAAGCTCCTTGGAGAGGGCCTAGCCTATGTTCCACAGCCTGGCCAACCTGCCCACACAGGTGTGGGTAGAGGAGATTTGGAAGGCCCCAGGAGATGGAAATTCATGGCTTGCATTGCCCCGTTTACCCTGTTGGCTGAGGCCCGGCGGGATGGCCTGCCCCAGGGGAGTTCAGCCCGATGTGGATGAGGGCCCAGTACATGGTCAGACAAACAACACACAGCTGTCCAGAACCTCTGAAGCACCGTTTATCCAGGCCCCATGGAGCCGAGTCCCCCAGATGCCCACCCCCCAGTCCTTTGGGAGCACAGGCCCTGCAGTGGCCCTTGGCCCGAGACCCTGCATGTTGCCCAGCCCTGTCGGCTCCTGGGCCACAGACCCATGCTTGCCTACCTTCAGCCCATCAAAATGGGGCCTGGGAATGAACTGGCCTCAGACCCTCCTCTATCCCATGCCCGCACGGGCTCCATTAGTTGGGGCTAGCTCAGCACCATGTTAAACAGCTTCCTTACAATTCCCCTTAAATAAGCCCATCTCCAGAGCAACCCCCCACCTTGTACCCTGAATATATTATTCTACTGGCTTGTGCCTTCTAGAGAGTGGAGGGGCTCTCTCCTCCTGCCCTCTGCTCCAGGGAATACCATCTTCCTAAAGGACCAGGGGAAAAAGTTTTCCTCTCAGCCCTGGGGCAGAGATGAGGGGAGGCCTGGCTTGGAGTGGAAAAGCCAGGAATCCCCATGTGCCCCTCCCTGCCCTCACTTCTCCTTGCCTTCTCAGCAGGCTGGGTCAGGTGTGACTTACCCAAGGTCAGAGACCCAGGACCCAGAGTCCTGACCCATCTAGGAGGCTGCTCTGGTTTTCACAGCCCAAGCTAGCTCCAGGGCAGGGCCCCAACTCCGAGCTTGCCTCTGGCCTTGGGCGCCTTGCAGTTCTCTAGGCATGGAGGGAGCTGGCGAGATTCCAGCTCTTCACTCCGCTCTGTCCTGGACCCCTGGACTTCCTCCCAGCACCTTCCGTCCCTAGTGTCCCCAGGTCTCCCTGGCTCTGGGGACACTCAGACAGCACCAGGGCATGGGAGCAATGGGGCTGGGGCCTGAGCAAGCCTGTCCCTGGCCTGAGCAGCATCTGGGCCCAGACCAGGCCTCACACCCAGTACTGGCCGTTCTTAAGGGCAGGGTTTTGTGTCCGGCAGAACTGAAGAAGCTCTGGGTCAGGCTGGCCCCCTGGTGGGGGCCCCTGGCCAGACACGGCTGTGAGTGGGATGGCCTGGCCTGGCTCTACCTTGCGGAAGGTCTCAGTGTCGCCAGCCAGGCCATTGCGGGGCTTAGCAGTCAGCACCTGGACGTTGTGTTTGCCTGTCTTGTTGCGTTTGCGGAGGTAGAAGAGCAGGGGCAAGATGAGCGCCAGGAGCAGGAGGACCAGGCACACGGGGATGATGATGCTGAACATGTTGGCTTCAAGAAAGCCCAGGAAGCCCCCACTAGCCATGGTGGGCATGGGGCTGGAGGCTGCTGGAGGCTCGCCCGTGGGGGTGACACTCTCTGGCTCCCCTGCTTCTGTCCGAACAGCCTCAGGGAGACTGAGCAGGGCCACACTGTAGGGCCGGGCTGCATTGTAAGGCTCAGTGGCAAAGTCCAGTGAGGCCACAGCAGGCGGGACACCCTGGGCCCACAGTTCCAGAGTGAGACTATCCCCTGTGGGGGTGGGGGACATACCCTCTGGCCTGCCCACCTCCAGCCCCAGCCTTCCATCCTCAAGGTCCTGCTGAGTGAACTGCTCCACAAGCTGGCTGCCCCTGGGCTCCGTCCTGGCCTGGGGCATGCGGACCACACGGCCGTGCTGGGGTCCCGCCAGGAGCCGGAAACGGGGCATACTGCCTGTGCGGTTGGCCAGCTCGGCTGCATCTAGGACAGTGGAGTCCAGGCGCAAGGTGGCACCCTGGGGCCATGGCCCTCCTGCCCACACATGCAGCAGAGCCCTCACGGTGACGTTTACTGTGGCTGACGCGTTGGCACCCCTGGCAAGTGCCAGGATGCTGAAGTGGTCACGAGAGGAGGAGAAGTTGGTGAAAGCAAAGACCACCTCCCCCTGGTCTACCTGGAGCTGGCTGAAGGCTGTGGCAGGCCGCCCACCCACCAGGAGATGCCCGTACTGGGGCCCCTGAGTGAGGCGGTATGCTGCGTCAGGCTCCTCCCGATCTGAAACTACCTGGAGTTGCTGCCGGCTCAGTGAGGAGCGCCCTAAAGCTTGGGGCACCTCTAGGGGTGCCTGCAGTTGCACCTCAATGGCAGATGGCAAGACATCCACAGCCAGGGACATGGGCAGGGGTGGGCTGGCCCCATCAGACACGCTCAGCTGGAAGATGCCTGCCACACTGCTCCCATTGGCCACAAAGGCCAGCCGCCCGGCGTCCACATCAGCCTGCGTGAAGTGGGTCACAGGCCCTGGGCTGGCCCCTGCCAGGCTCAGGAAGCCGTTGTGGGGTGCCCGCTGTACCTCGTACTCAATTTCCCCGGGAGCCGAGTCTGGGTCAACCACATTCAGCTGGGCCCGGGAGATGGGGATGCGGGAGCCACGGGTGAGCCGGAGCGGGACGGAGGCCTGCAGCTGAGGTGGCCGCTCATTCACATCCCGTACTGTGATGGCAAAGGCCTCTGAGGTTTGGGGTCCCGCCACTGAGGCCCCTGCTGGCCCTTGGAGGTGGGCACGGAAGCGGAAGCCATCCTGCTGGGTGCCCCCACCTCCATGGGCGTACACCAGCTGCCCTGCAGCCAGCTCGGACTGCAGGAAGTGGGGCCGCCCGGCATGGAGGGGCTCCTCGGACACCAACAGCTGGCCCCGGGTGGGGAACTGTGTGATCTGGAAAAGCACGTCGTGTTCTGGGCGCTGCGGTGAGAGAACGCTGGCCAGGAGGTTGGAGGCGTCGAGGGCAGCTGTGGTGATCTCAGCCCGCTGGCCTTCGGGGACCCAGAGACCTAGGGGTGGGACATAGACTATGAAGGTCCAGTCCACTGAGGGAAGAGCCATGGACCCCAAGACCAGGCCCTTGGGGCAAGGTTGTGCCTCCTCCCTCAGACCAAGTACCCCAGAATGAGGGTCAGAGTCCCCAGGAGGACAAGGACCATGTCTGCCTTCTGATCTCAAGGGCTCCCCACCTGCCCACCCTTCCTATAACTTCCCAGGTCCTGGGAGCTGGCACGAGCTGCTGACCCTGGCCTTGTGTCCCCTCCTCTGTGGGCCTCTCCCAGTGTCCCCTCAACTTTGCCAGCCATGATGTTGTTCACCTTTGTTCCTCCAGAGGCGGCTGGGGTGCTGAGGACAGGCAGCCTCGAAAGATACAGCTACAGCAAGAGTGGCGGCCACATCGGGGGCAGGAGGCGAGGACAGCAGGAGCTCCAGGGCATCATGGGCCTCCCAGAAGGGCTCAGGGGGCATCTCGTGCTCATACAGAACATTCCCAGCGTATACCTGTGGGGACACCCCATGGTTGGAGGAGAAGAAGGTCCAGCCTATGGTGCCCAGGAGCTCCCTCCCAGGCTGGCACCGGCACTGGGCGTTGCGGTCTCCCTGCCAGCCCCTCAGTGCCCAGCCTCACTTTCGGCTTCCCTGGCTAGGCCTATCACTGTGTCTGTGACGGCGCTCTCCCTCACTAGCTCAGTGGGTCGCCATTAGGCAATCGTGAGCAGTGAAGCGCTGAGTCCTGGAGCCAGATGACATGTCAAATCCCAGCTCTCCCGCTTTGAACAAATCACCTCATTTCTCTGAACCTCTGGAGAGAGTAATACTCCACCTTCTCTCAACCACTTCCACCACCTCCCTTCTTTCTCCTATGGTGTCAATTTCCCCCGAAATGGATCATTCCCATTGTCACAAAACTATGCTATTCTGCCATCTTAAAAAACTTCTAACTTCACTTTTTCTACCATTTGCCCCCCAGTTCTCTTGCTCTTCTTTGCAGCAAAACTCCAAAAAGAATAGGCTATACTCTCCCCCCAAGCTATCCTGAGCACACTCCACCCAGGCTTTTGTTCCTGTGATGCCATCAAAACTGCTGTTGCCAAGGGCACCAATGGCCTACGTGGTCAGTTCTTGAACCTCATACTGCTTGCCTGCTCAGCAGCATTTGACACAATTGAACACTCCTTCCTCAACACACCAGCCGGCTTCCAGGACGTTCTGCTCTCTTGGTTTTTCTCCTACCTTTCTAGTTTCTCCTTTACAGACTCTCTTGTTGGTCCCCCTGTTCTCCCCAAAGTCCACGCTTGGCCTCGAGACTCTTCTCTATCTACAGGTGCTCCCCATGTGCCCTGGATCACTCTCACATCTTCAAATGCTAGCTATGTTGGTGACACCCCTATTTGTATCTCCAGCCCGGACTGCTCTCGCCCGAACTCTGCACTCATATATCCACCTGCTTCCTTAGCAGCTCCTTGTGGATGTCCAAGGGCCACGTCAGACTCAGCCTGCCCCAGACAGACTCCTGACCTGCTCTGCCTCCCAGTCTTCCCACGGCACAGGATGGCAGCTGTGTTCTTCCAGGCTCAGGCCAAAGACTCTGGAGTCATCGCTGACTCCTCTCCTTATCTCACATACCATCATTTCTGGCCTGGATTATTGCCAATAGCCTCCTAACTGTGTCCCAGCCTCAGCGCCGCCCCTTCCCCCCCGGCAGTTTGTTAACACAGAAGCCAGAATGAGCCTTTAAAAATGTAAGTAAGTTTATGTCACCCTTGCTCAGATAGTGCAATGGCTTACTGTTTGACCACGAAGACCTCGTTGTGACCGGTTACCCCTGCGACCTCATCTCCTACCACTCCCTCTACAGCAACTCCACTCCAGTCACCTGCTCTTCTCTAGGGCTGTCTGCGTGTTAAACACTAAGGAACATTCTTCACTTCCATAAAGAAATAAGTTCCCTCCCCCTTCTAACTCCAATGTGTCCTCTTGGCTTATCTTTTGTTTTCCCCTTTTAGGAGACACGGGGAACTATGTTCCTTCTCTCAGAAAAACAAGACTTGTGCAATAGTAAGATGGACACTGAGCGTGGTCTGAGTGTGCGGAGGCCCTCAGGGCAATGGGCTGTGGTGAACCCGGGGGCACTGCCCATTCTAAAGGGGGAGCCAGACCTGGTCTAAAGGGGGAGCAAAGCCCTGTGGAGACGGGTGGCTGCTCCTCAGCTGATTGTTGTAAGAGGGAACACAGGCCTTTCAAGAAACTGGAAATCAGGTTTTTTGGTGACATCTCCCCAAGGTTATAGGTTGACCATTAATTAAAAAATGTTAAATGCACTGTGCAGGCCAAATAAAACACATCTGTGGGCCAGATGTGGCCCACAAGGACTACCAGCTGTAACCTCTGACGCAGGCTGAGGGGTGGGCAGGAAGGAAATGGAGACCCCTGGGAGTGGGAGCGGGAGGCTGGATGCCTAGGTACAGGAGTGTCTGTGGGTGGGAGGTGTCCAGTAGGGAGTGAGGCAATCCCGACAAGGTGGGGAGGAGTCCCTGAGCTCTGGGAGCAAGCAGTGTCCTCTGGTGAGAGGACTCTTGCACTAGCAGTCAGAACGCAGAGTCCTGGTTTTGCCTCTTACTAGCCATGTGCTCTGAATAAAGTCACCTGACCTCTGTGAGCCTCATTTTCTTCATCTGCAAAATGGGGACACCTGATCCCTGCCCCACCCAGCTCAGAGTATTGTTGGACAGTGGTGCTGTCAGACACTCCCCAGTCCTGCCCTGCCCCCTTCTCCAAGGTGGGGAAGGTATCTCTGCCACACCGCCCCTCCCAGCTTCCCTGGGTGGCACTGCCAGCCTGGCCCCCTGGTGGCCACTCAATCTCATCCTTCAGATTGCTGGGGTGTGGGACAGTGTAGCACTGTCAGGTGCGGGTGGGGCCCTGAGGCCTGGTCCTGTTCCCTCTCTCTTCCTGGGCATCTGATGACAAAGGCTCCTAGGGACTCAGGGTGCAGTTGCTGCAGCCACAGCCTGCTGAATATTTCATTGTAGGAAGAGGGCAGGAATGGCCACAGCAGAAGCCAGGGCTCCTGGAGAATGGAGAACCCAGGCCTGCGGGAGGTTGATGTGAGAGACCCGAGCAACCTTTTCCCACCTCGTTAAAGCCACCTCCTTCCCTGATGCCTGAGAGTTCCCCACCTGCTCTGCCTTTGGGGAGAACCAAGGCTACCCTGGCCCCCCTGGCACCTCCTGAACTTAGAAGGGGCATTAATGTAAGTCACGGCTGCCGGCCCCACTGGCACAGTTAGCACAGAGAGCTCTGTGATCCCAGCAGGCTAGCAGTCTGCCTCTTCCCAGGGCTGAGTTCTAGCTTTTGCTGGTGGCCTCTGGTATGCTCTGGGACAGCTATGCCCTAAAGATGCCATGATGGACAGACGGCAACTTCACTCTCAGCTCTACCTCCTCAGCTGCCTTCTGTCCACTCATCTGCTGCCAGGACCCCCTCTGCTTCTTGCTGGCCCCTGAGCTGAGCCCCAGGCTCACACCTCTGCCTGTAGGCCCAACAGCTGCCTTCATCTAACTCCATGCCCCTGAACCAAGCAGTGCCCCTCACCAGCCACTCGGGTGTACTAGTGTCCCCTACACAGTGCACCCTTTCCAGCCCCTAGGGTCCTGCTGCAGCTTCCTTCTAGAAGCCAAGCCCCAGGACCCAATCCCTGCTCTGGGCTCCTGCATTCTCCTCCCTCCCCTTGTAACACTAAGCCCCTTTTGCCCTACCAGCCTGGTGGCTCCTGGAAGGCAAGGCATGCAGGGCCTGGAACATGGCAGGCCCAGGGAGTGCCTGCTGCCAACGTTGGTACTCGTGTCCATAGGCAGAGTGTGCCACCTGAGGCTGGAGGGAGTCTGAGCGGGGGCTGTAGAGAGTTGGGCCCTTACCTCGGCCTGAGTGAAGTTCACCAGGGCCTCCCCAGTGCTGCCTTGCTGGGCACGGAACAGCCGGCCAAGCCGGGGGCCCTGTACCACGCGGTAGAGAAGGTGGTGGGGGTCGGTGCCTGCGCTGGAGCTGGCTCTCAGGCTCTGGCTGCTGAGCGGCTGGATGGACCCTGCGAGAGGCAAAAGGGGCCTGTCAGCCTTTGGCCAGGAGCCAGGGCAAGGCCTGCCACTGCTAGAGGGGTGGCATGACCCTGGCATGCCACCCACATTTGGCAGACCCACCTGGGCAGATGGTCAGGGTCCGGCTGCCCTCCAGTGAGAGGAGCAGTTGCTTCTGGGCCACCACGTGGAAGAAGTGTCCATGGGAAGTGTGCTCGCCATCGGAGAGGCTGAAGTGGAAACCTCCGTCCAGGGCTCCTGAGGACAGGAGTGGAGTTGGGTCTCGCAGGCCCATGCTGGCGCCCCATCCTCAGAGCATCCCCACCTCTCAGCACCCACCTCTGTGTGAGAACAGCACGAGCCTGCCATCCAGCTGGGCCTGTGTGAAGCTGTGGATCTCAGTGCCTGGCGCTGCCTGCAGCACTACCCGTCCATTGCTGGGCCGCTCGATGGTGTAGACCAGGTCCTCAGGCCCTGAGTCGTTGTCTGTGCCCCTAAGGGCCTCCGTAGGGATGGGCACAGTGGCCCCCTCCCACATCTGGGGACACAGGACTGTGAAGGTTCTGCCCCTACCAAGCTTACCTTCCTTATTCCTCCCCGGTCATGGGGCCACCATCGGGGCTCTGAGAGCACTGTAGCTCAGGCCCTCAGCTGGCATCGAGGCCTATGCCTTTCTGGGCCCCCTGCACAAAGGGCCCTCCACCCCATTCACCTTCCCCTGTTACCCCAGGGCCCCCACACCCAGGCTCCCTGCTTTCCATCTGCCCTAATCCTGCTGTCCCTCAAGGCCAACTCATGTCCCCCTACCTCAGGAAGCCCCCAGCTCTTAGCCTCACCAGGTTCTCACCCCTCAGAGACCCTACCTACCCTGACAGACAGTGCTGCTTAATCCAGCCCTGTCCCACTGGCAGGGCAGGGGTCTCCCTTCAGACCCTCCACAGCAAGTTTGGGCAGGGGCTGGGCACACTGGGGAACGTGAGTTTTGCCTGCCCAGGATACTTAGAAATGGTCTCCCCTTCCAGGTGAGAAAGAGGGCATGAAGCATGGAGAGCTGGAGGCTGATGGCTGGCTGTCGTCCCGCAGCATGGAAGCAGCACTGGGATGAGGGCCCAGGTGTTTCCAGTGCAGGCCTGGGCCCCAAGCAGATGGGTGAGGGATGCCTGGGTGTGAGCAGCCCCTTCCCATGCTCAGAGTGAAAGGGAGATCCCCTCAGGCCTGTCACCTGCCAGCATGGCAGGATCCTGTTCCCAGGGTCCTATTATACATCCTTCTGGGTCAGCAACTTGTGGGCAGTATTGGGGAAGGGATTCTATATCTGGAAAACAGCCCTCTTGCATTCCTGGGCTCCCTCCCAGAGCCCCAGGAGGACCCCAGCCGCAGGTCTGGAAGGAGGGCTGCAAATTACGCGGGCAGGGCTTTAGCGAGGCTTCTGGCACAAACACGGTGGATAGCACCCCCTGGTGGCCAAGCTGCCACACAGCACCACCCGCTTGTGGTCTCAGGGCAGCCCTTAGCCTGTACCCTCCATAGGCCTCTCCACCACTGAGCTGCTTCCCACAGGCACATCCTATACCACCAAAGATGCCTAGCGCCCCATGTCACAGACAGCCCAAATCAGCCCCCTTGTGAAGCCTTCCATGGCTCCTGCTGACCTAGAGTGCACACCCAAGAAGTCAGCGTTCAAGGTCCTGCCCATCTGCTATCTTGCTGTGTGGCCTCGGTCAAGCCACACCCTTACTGTTATACCAGTAACTACTTTTGTGACCGTGAAGAAGTTCTGTCACCTCTATCTGGGTCTCAACCTCCACCTCTGCTGAATGGGGGCACTGCTGCTCTGCAGTGGTATAAGGGGCAGGGGCTTGGGGATCCAGTCTGTGGCCTTCACTTTCTGGGGGAGGAAGTGGGAAGCTTAACTGTTCCCCACCTGGAGTCCACTCTTAAAGGCTTGAAAACTTTCTTCATGAGTTCTGGTCCTGAGCTATAGAAAAAGCCTCCTGCTGAGGGTGAGTCAGGGAAGAGCAGGGCCAAGTGTGGCCATTCACAAGGCTGCCTACTGCACTTATAAGTGTCCAATAACAAAGCCTCACACCTGTGTTCTATTTTCAGTATAATAGCTCTTCTCTCTTCCCAAAAACCTAGTGAGGCACGTGGCAGTGCCCCCATGTTACAGAGGAGGAAACTGAGGCTCGGGGGAGATATGTGCTGGGCCTCTCTCTGGGAGAAGAGGTGGGAGGTGGTCCTAGAATGCGCTTACCTGCAGGCCTGTGTTTGTGGTGAGGATGGGGGGTTGGTCGTTGACAGGCAGGATGGTGATGGTGAAGGCCACAGGATGGCTCTGGCGGCCTATTTCCGAGGCATTGGCTACCAGGACAAAGCTGTCTGTCAGTGTCTCGCTCCCATCATGCACATAGCGGATCAGCTGCTGTTCCACCTGTGGGCAGGCCCAGGGCTGCAGGTCAGGCCTCAGCAGGCCTGAGACTCACCGTGGGTCTTCATGACCTGCCTTTGGGTGCGGGAGGAAACTGACTCCTCTGGAAATGAGGACAATCATTTCTCCCCGAGTGAAGGAAGGAAGGGGTGAAGGAGATAGGGACAATCATTTCTGTCTGCCCAGTGAAGAAGGAATGAGATGAGGTATCTAAAGCAGAGGTGCTCCATAAACGTGGGCTCCATGCCTCCTCTAAGTACATACCCCCAGACTGGGAGGCCCTGGGGCTCCCCCTACTCTGCCCCCAGAGCTGGGCTGAAACCCCAGGGCCTCCCTGACAGTCATACCTCTCTCCAGGAGAAGGTGCCAAGGGTCCTGTCTTGAGGTCCTTCCTCTCTCTGCAGGGCCCCATGCTGGGGTGGCTCAAGCACTTGCAGGTTGAGGCCTGGCAGTGTGGGGAAGTAGGGCCCAATGATGCGGAGCAGCGGGGGGGCCAGGGTGCGGGTGCCGCCCTCGGGGACGCTGAAGTTCTGTGCCTCCAGTGGGATGGCAGCAGGCAGCACCTCCAGCTCCATGAGGACTCCCTCGAGGGGGGTACCTAGGCCTGAGGCCACATCCAGGGAGAAGGTATCACTCCAGGCCTCTGGGCGGGAGTGCAGGTACAGGACTCTGCCCTCATCCACTGCCTCCTGAGAGAAGCTCTGCACGGGGTCCAGGCTGGGTGCCTCGGCTGCCGTGGTGCCGTGAGACAATGTCACCAGATAGCCAGCACTTGGTGGGGTCTTCACCGAGAACACAATGTCTGCCGGCAGCACTGCCTCCTGGGCTGCCTGGTTAACAGAGGGTCACAGGTACTCACGGGGGTCACAGAGGAAGGCTGTCCTGGCCTCTGAGACACACATTCCCTCAGAACACATAATCACAAATCCTCAGAGTCAGTGACACAGACATACAATCTCACCACACACTGATGTGTGGACAGAGACACACATGTACGTCCTACACCTACACACGCATGCGCACATACACACAGAGAATGCCCCCGCAATTGCCATCCTTCACCACCAGAGGGTGCCCTATCCCTCTTAGAGGCACAGACTCCTAGACTCTAGGCTCTATGGAGCTGGCAGACCCAGGTCCAGTCCAAGGGCCACTGGGTGCCCCCTCACCTGATGGTCCAGCCACAAAGGGCTACACACTGCCCCCAAACTCACATTCCTGATTCTGTGCCTTTGCCTGAACTGCTCCCTCTGTCTGGAATACTGTCCCCACTTCTCTGCTATTGAAACCCCAGACTCTTCTAAGCCTAACTCAAATGCTGCCTCCTGCAGGGCGAAGCCTTCCTGATGCGAGACATGTTTAGTCACAGTCTGCCCAAAAGTCCACAGCCAGAACCACAAGAGGCTCAGAAATTGGCAGTGAGGAGAATAAGGCCCAGAGAGGGCAAGGGACTTGTTGAGGTCACACAGCAAGTCAGTAGGCCTGCTGGACAGCCTGTAGTTGCTCTGTGAGGTTCCTGGGGGGTCAGTAGCCCTCTCCAGACCCTGAGTCCTGGTCTAAAGTCTGGAAAAAGAGCTGAACGCATGGGAATCTGCAGGGGCAGCCAAGCTCCAAGGCCTATAGTCCTCAAAGTCTGTACCCATGAAAACCCTCCAGAGAACTTATCGTTATTAAAATACAGATTCTCAGGCTCCACTTCAGATAGTCTGTTGTCTGGGTGGGGCCTAGGAATCTGCACGATTAGTCACAGCATGTACACACATACACAAGATATGTGGAGGCACGCGCCACTCACAGGCAGTTATACGTACAAGACTCCCCAGAAACCCTCAGGCACACAACACACACATGTACAGGTGCACGCCTAAGGCACGTGCTCACACCTGACCCAGGAGTCACCACAGGCACAGCCCAAAATGTCCAAGCACGCACAGCATGAAGGCTGGAGGGAAAGGCCCCCTTCATCTGGCCCGTGACCCTGCTCACACCCCAGCCCTTTACCTCCAGCTGGTCCCTTCTGATCTCAGCTGCCTCCCCCTGGAAAACATAGATCTTTTTGTGCTGGACCAGGTGCAGGGGGGCCAGTGGACCTTCCAGGGCAATGGTCACTTGTAGGGTGGCATCTGTGTGCACAGGCCCTGCCTCCACGGAGAAGGCGAGGGTATCACGGGGGCTGAGGCTGCCATTGTGGCTGTAGAGAATGGCCCCATCCACTAGGTCCTGCTGGGAGAAGGCTGTGGCAGGCTGGCCGGCCCGGAGCAGCTGTCCCCAGCGTGGGCCGGCCGTGACATGGTAGTGGACCTCATCCCCATTGCGAATGTCTAGGTTGGTGTCCAGGTGGAGCACAGCTGTGTCGATGGTGCTCTGGCCTCCCTGAGGGACCACTAGGTTGGAGCCATTGGCCACACGGAGGTAGGGCTCTGAGGCCTGCACTTCGAGCAGTGCGGTGGCCTGGTGCTGCCCGTCGGACACCTGTAGCTGGATCCAGCCACGGTCAGCCCCTGAGTGCACGAAGAGGACTCGCCTCTTCCTGAGGTCCTCCTGGGTGAAGCGGTAGATGGGCCGCGTGGGCTCATCCACAGCCACAATGCTGCCGAAGAGGAGGTCCTTGCGGGTCAGCACCAGCTGAGCATCAGCAAAGCCTGAGTCGGCATCGCTGAAGGCCACGTCGTCTGTAGTCAGCAGCCGCGACCCACCCCGGGCTACGTGGAAGACACGGTTAATAGTCTGCACGGGGGCGTGGTCATTCACGGGCTGGATGGCCACACGGAAGACGCCTCGTACCTCCTCCCAGGCCATGCCACCACTGCCTTCGCCCTGGCGGGTAGCCACAAATGGGATGTCATCTTCTGTGGTCTCCGAGTCGTCATGCTGGTAGACCAGCTGGCCATGCAGCAGGTCTTCATTGGTGAAGGATGTCACCATGATGGCCTTGTCCTGTGACCCCCGCCATGCCAGCCTCCCATGGCGGGGCCGCTCCATGACCTCATAGAGGTAGCTGGCACTGTTGAGACTCTTGACAAAGAGGTGGTCAGCAGAGAGGATGCCCTCGCCGCCCTCAGGCACCGAGAGGAGGACGTTGGTGAGGACGGGAGCATCTGGGTCACCCCTGATGTGGATGGGGAAGGTGTAGAGTGGGGAGAAATGTGGTGGAGCTGTGACACGGAAACGGAAGACGTCCTCGACTGTCTCTGAGGCACGTGCTGTGGCCCCATAGGTTACCCGACCAGCCTGCAGGTCATCCTGGGTGAAGCCCTGACCGTCTGACAGCCGCGTGCCCTGTAGCCGAAGATTACCCTTCTTGGGGGCCTGAACCACCTCATAGTGGAAGAGGGTGGGGCTCGGGCCCACCTCCTCCAGGGTGGCCTCCAGGTGGGCTGTGGTGAGGGCCTCCTGCCGGGTGTTCTGAGTGTGTAGCGGTTCTAGCCGCAGCAGCCACACTGTGGCTCTCTGGACCGTCACGGGGAAGGACAGATTGCTCAGGGTCTCCTGGCCCACCTGCACCTCCAAGGCCAGGTTCTCCACAGTGTCCTCGGTGTGGTGCTCCGGGTCAGTGCTCAGGTACCTCACGCGGCCCTGCTCCACATCTCGCTGGTGGAACGCCTGTGTGGCCCGCCACTCGGCACCCTCCGCCCCGCCGGCCCCCTGCTTCTGCAGCTCCCCAAACTGCAGGGCCCCGGTGACTCGGAAGAGCACGCTCACATCCTGCCCCACAGCATTGGTCTCCACCGACAGGTTGGCGGGCAAGACAGGTGCAGCGGAGCCCTGGGCCAGGCGCAGCCCTGTGTTGTGGCGGACCTGAATGGCTGGCCGGACAGCCACCACCTTCAGCGTGGCTGGGGGGCTGGCCTGCAGCCCGTCGCTAACCCGGAACGTTAGGTCCCGCGTGGGGCCCCCACGGTGGATGTAGACGAGGCTGCCCGCCTCCAGCTCCCGGCAGGAGAACTCGGTCGCTGGCTCCCCGGGCTGGTCTCGGCGCTCCACTGGGAGGCCGCCGGCCGCGCCGAGCAGCTGGAAGGTGAGGCCCTCGCAGGCCGAGTCTGGGTCGTAGGCCTGGAACACCTCAGGCCCCAGTGGCTTCTGAGTGTGTTCCAGGATCACCATGACGCTGCCGTGCGGGAAGATGACACGGGGCGGGTCATTGACAGGGTTGACCTGGACAGGCAGAAGGTAAGTCTGGCCCCTCCGAAGGCAGGAGGGCACAGGCCCCCGAGCGGTCACCGACACCTCCAGCACCAGCTGGTCGGAGGTGTCCTCAGAGCCATCGTGGACAAAGCGGGCCTTGTGGTTCACCACGTCCAGGAGGGTAAACATCTTCCGCGCCTGGGCGCCCGGGATGTCTAGCTCTAGCTCACCATGGCGTGCCCCGTGGCTCACGCTGAACAGCACCTGGGATTTGCGCAGCTCCGCCTCGCTCAGGTCCAGCGTGGGCTGCACGTGCCGCCACTCGAGCCAGGCTGCGCCACCTTCGGCCACCACCAGCGGGCTGATGGTCAGCAGTTGGGTGAAGTTGGCGAAGACAGGAGGCAGTCCTGGTTCTGGCATGCAGGGCTCAGGCAGCTCCATGGCCGGCCAAGCCTCAGGCGCCAGGGTGGAGAAAGCTTCATATGGCCCATAGGCATCCTCCTCGTACTCGTCCTCCTCAAGCCTGCAGCCAGCTGCCATGTTGCGAGTCAGCAAGGCTTCCCGGAGCCCCTGCCTCTGGCCATTGACGCTGAGGTCTTCCATGCAGCCCAGTAGGGAGATGTTGGCAGCTCCTGGTGCCAGGCCCAGGCGGTGTTCCTGGAGGTGGCGAGAGGCCTCTGTGTCCAGCCCCCCGAGGAGGAGACTGCCGCGTGGCTCCAGGTAGCTGAGGACCCCACGGTTGGAAGTACGTGTCGGGTACTGGTCCACAGATATTTCCAGCCGGTTGGTATCCACGTGGACACTGACCTCATGGGGCTGCCCATCGGCTACATGCATACTGTTGTGGAGTAACACAGTACCCTGGCCCTTCTCAATCACAGCCCGCAGGTGGCCCTCAAATATGTCCACATAGATGAAGTCCCCACGCCGGCCCCCTGCCTGGAAAGCCAGGGGTGCTTGTCGGCTCCGTGTGGTGAGTGTAAACTCCAGGGTGCCTTCATCCTGGGTGCCCCAGGCAGGGAAGGCAGCCAGCGAGTGGGGCCCAGAGAAGCCCAGGGCCACGTCATCACTGGCAGAAAACTCCTCAGCACAGCCTTCATGCACGTCTGCGGTTAGTGGCCGGA
This sequence comes from Equus caballus, assembly GCF_041296265.1. Taxonomy (NCBI): domain Eukaryota; kingdom Metazoa; phylum Chordata; class Mammalia; order Perissodactyla; family Equidae; genus Equus; species Equus caballus. The sequence continues at coordinate 131,380,311 of NC_091684.1, read as the reverse complement.
GGAGGCTGCGGCCGTTGAGGGTGGCTGCATGGAGGCAACCCCTCAGGGGTCGGCTGGCTCCCCTTAGGTAGGGCAGGCCAAGGCTCCCAGTACCCCCTATGAAGAGCCCATAGGGGACCTCCAGGGGGCCTCCTGCGACTGGGGCTGAGGCGTTCAGGAGCCCATCAACTGACAACGAGGCCCAGTTGTCTGACACAGTCAGCCCCACGGTGTGGAGGACGGAGTCGCTCAGCAGCGTCTCTGCCAGGGTCTGCAGCCTCAGCTCCTCCTGGCCTAGGACAAGTCTGACCTGTGGAGAGATGGGTACATGGGGGATGGGGGCAGCAATTTGAATCCATCATTCTGCTGTAAGAGCTGAGTTGGTCCCCTACACTTGGGGTCCCCAGAGCAGAGGGCCTAGGACAAGGGCTTCTCATGCCACCCCTCTCGCTTTCTTGCCACCTCTTTATCATCCCCTAAACACTCACCAGTGATCTCTGCACCAGGCCTGGATGGGCTCTGGGGACCCTGATGTGAATCACACGTGGTCCCTGCCCACAAAGAACTGACATAAAGTAAGATGCTTTCCTAGAGATTCAGCCTGTATTTTCTTATTCTTCCTCTCCTTCCATGGGTGAGATGTGCCAGAGAAACCACCTTGGAACTCAGAAGATTCCACCCCTGAATTGATGGGCACCTGGGACTCCTCTGATGGGTCCCACTAAGTGGGGCAAAACACCTTGGGGTCTCTGAGGCAGCCAGGATTACTGTTCAGGGACAGGGAGTCCAACCTGGTGCTCTGTGTTTTGGAGGTTTAGCAAAGAAAAGCTCCCTGGCCTGGGGTGAGGGGAGATCCTTGGTGAGAGAAGAGGGACATGGTTCTGTCTCACTGACACTGACACTGGAACTAGCTCTGGTGTGGTGCTCCCACAACCAGATGGTAGAATGGCAGAGTATGGGAACTGAAAGAGCAGAGCACTAAGAACGGTGAGCTTGGGAGTCCAAGTACAGAGCACCTTTCTAGGGGTGTGACATCACTGTACCTGGCAAAGAGGAAAAGCATCAGTGCCAGGCTGTACCAGGCCGTGTTCAACAGTGACACCTTGTGGCAGTGAGAAGCAATGGCAGCAGCAGATGGACTGATGGTAACGAGGCCATACAGTCCTCTCCCCACTGGGCTGTAGAAGCAGATGGCTCCCCCAAGTTTGGACTAAGACCAAAATTGGGTTCTCAAACTCTTCATGGTTAGGAGAAATCGTCAAGAGAGAGCCAGAAGACTCTTTGCCAAAAAGCCTCTAGTGACTTGAAGGATGAAATGGAAAAATGAGGAAGCTACGGCCGTACTGGTTGTTACCATTATGGACAGACAATGGAGATACAGGGGGATTGATGCCATGCAGAGGGATGCAGAGGCAGAGCTGGAGCACAGGAGAGGGTAGCCAGCCCAGGTGAGTGTCAGGGGGATGTTTTCTGGAGGAAGGGATGTCCACGCTGAGACTTGAAGGAGAGGCTGGAGGTAGGCAGGTGCAGGGAGTGGATGAAGCAAGCACCAGGCAGAGGGAGTGCAGGGAGCAGAGGCCTGGCAGCAAGAGGCCACAAGGAACTGAAAGCAGTCTGTGCGGCTAGAGGACAAAAGGGCCAGCTAGGGGTTGTGGTGAGAAGTGAGGCTGGAGAGCAGGAGAACAGAGACAGCTCATGAGGAAGTCACACCCTCTGGGATGCTACTGTCCATCTCACAGTGGAGGACCTGAGACCCCAGGGTGAAAGCAACTTGCACAAGCTCACACAGCCGGTCGGGGGCCATTAAAAGCTAGAGAAGGAGTTCAACAGGGAGCTGTCACTGACCTGCAGGCGGCCAGAGTGGAGTTGCAGGAGGAGGTGGTCAGCCGGGCCTGCCGCCAGGAGAAGGAGGGCTTCGGGCTGGGACGTGGAGAACTGCAGCTGTAGGTCTATGTTGGTCAGGGCCGTGGCCATAGGCACCTCCAGGTGGTTTTCACCGAAGAAGGAGGCTATGAGAGAGGAGGCTGGGGTGAAGGTTCAGACTCTTGCCTGGAGGAGGAAAGGTACTGCAGAGTGGATGGGTGGGCTGCAGGGATGGGGTCTCACGCTGGTGTGCCCTCACGGTTGTTTTACATGGCACTGCCCTGTGGGCCTCCGCCAGATGCCAGCACCTGCTTGGTCCTGGCACCAGAAGGCACAGCCTCACTTTGTGTCCACCCTAGACCCTGGCTCTGAAGGAGACTAGATCCAGCAATTCGAAGCAACTCAGATCTTCCCCTCACAGGTTCCTGGGGCCAGGTGCCTCTGCAGCTCTGGCTCTCCTCCCCTAGGCCCTGGAGAAATCCCCATCCTGGGTCTGGGCCTGGGCTTGGCCCCTCCCTGGCCAAAGGGGAAACCATCACTGGCCTGACCACCTGGCCTGGTGGTCAGAGCCCCCAGGAATGGAGTTCCAGAAGAACCAGCCCTACCCCAAACTGATCCCCGCTAGAATTCCTTCTCCTAAGTGCCCCTACGGTTTGGTTCCTGGCCATGCTTTCCATGCCGTGTGCCACCCCCATGGTTGGCTGGCGCCACGGCTGGGGCCTCCTAGTGGTCCTAAGACAGGCAGCCCACCCATCCCCACTTCTCTCTTGGGCCATGCTCCCAGCTATCTTTGGGGGTGGGAGTGGCGGCTTGTTGCCCTGAGTCCACCGAGGAGCAAAGTCTCTGAGGCCAGATGGAGACCACGTGCAGTGCCGGACCCAAAATGGGCCAAAACTTCTTCTATCACCTGGTATTGCTTCCTGTTGTAGAAATACTAATGGTCCCCAGTGAGTGGTCAGATCCAGCCCCCATTGTTTCTACCATGGCCAGGGAGCCAGGGATGACAACAGCTGAGTTCTCCAAGCCTGGGTCTGAGGCTGAAGACAGGGCTGGGAGAGGCTGAGGGGCTGCTGGTCAGGCCAAAGAGGGCCTCCCAAGGCAGCAGGCCGGGTCTGGGGCTTCTCAGGGTTAGCGGTCACTGTGCGGGACCCTTTTGTCCCACATTGGGACACCTCTTCTTTTTAAGTTGCACCTCCTCCAGGCAGTTTCCCCAAATTAGCTTCCCTTGACCTCCAACCTGCTGCCACAATTTCTGGTCCATTCCTTTTTTGGAGATTAGGGCCAAATATAACTTTGACTCTGCCTCCCAGAGGTCCAGGGCTGGAGCGGGGTGGACAGGAATGGTTATAAAAGTGATTCATCCCTGTTGGGCTTCCCTTAAAGCCTGTGTGGGCGAGTAAAGGCTGTTGGCCTTGGTAGGGATGTTCTGGCACCAGCCACATACGTGCTGGTCCTCGGCCAGCCTGAGTCAGCTGACATGCGCCTAGGGAAGTAGCATTAGCCACTGGAGGAGCCTGAGACTTGAATGCCCCAAGGGCAGCCAACACTATGTGGAGTGATGGCCAAGCAAGACGATGCTCTTCCCCTTGGACTGAGCTGGAATCCCCTCTAATTATCTCCTGTTGTTACAACACCAGAACTTTGTCTGGGAAGCTAAAAGAATCAAACAAGAATTGCAAAACCATCTGGGTGGGCATGGCTGAGCCAGCCCAGCACACCACAGTGCCAGGGAGGGGCAGACCAGGGGACTGGCAGGTGGTGGGCACCCACGGGGGTAGCTTATCTGCAAGGACTGATTCTTAAGAACAAAATGCAGCACACTGAACTGAGGGCAGCCACAGCGCAGAGGGTAGGGGCAAGGGCCCCACAGGAGGGAGCCACTGCCGTGGCAGGCCAGAGCTCAGAGCAGCTGGCAAGAACTGACTATTAAATGTGCAGGAATTTTGCGAGCCAGGTGATGTTGCCCAGTGAGAATATTTATACCATGAAAAGAGGCAAACACTACAGATCAGGACTCCCTCTCTGCCAGAGAGCCTGTTGCTAAACATTTACCTGCATGCCACCCCTGGGGAGAGGGCCCATTGCCCTGCCCTGTGCGGGAGTGAGCCCACGCACCCATCCACATTCCCTTTTGCTAAAGGTGTGTGTAAACCTGCTGGGACATGGACATGGTCAGGGCTGGACCAGGCAGGAGCCGAAGTAGATGGCTGGCTCTAACCACTGAACCACCTGCCTCCAGCCCCCTCCCAGCAGGGGAGGGGAGCAGCGTGTTTGGCCTGATTCTCCAGGCCAGAGTGGGAGGGTGGCAGGAAGCGGAGGTACTTTCCAGAGAGCTGGGGTCTGAATGGGCCCATTGAGGGGCTGGGCCCTGCTACTTCCTGTGGGGCTAGGCAGGAAAGGGCTCACATAAGCTGCCTTGTGCCACTGAGAGCGCACAGGCCAGGCAGCCCCCTTGCCCCAACAGAGCAACAGAGGCCTCTGAGGCCTTGTTGGCCAGGGATTTGGAAACTCTGACAGCACCACTCCCCCTACCTCCTGATCTTCTTCTGCCCCTTCTTACCATCTCTGATGGGCTGCAGTTGCAAGAACCCAGAATCCCTGTCCTGGGGTAGGGGGGTGCAGCTGGAGAGGGGATGCAGGATAAAGAAGTAATGGGCTAGGAGTCAATCCCAGAGGGTTTCCTGAGGGAGGTGAGGCTGGTATAGAGGAGCAGAGAAGGAAGTGAATGGGGCAGTCCTAGAGGATAGCAAGGCCAAGCGAGACAGGCATGGATATGCAGGCTCTGGAAAAGTTGAAGACAGAGGGGTAGAGGGAAAAGTAGCATGGGCCAAGCCAGGCTCAGCACCCTGATCGGGGTGCAGAGGGAGTGGGAGGAGAGGAGGCATCAGCATGCTTGGAGACCTGCCCTTGCCTCTCCTGGGCCAAAAAGACCCATGATTCATCAAACACTCGTTCAGGCCTGCAGCAGCTGTGTGTGCTGCCCTCTGGGCCAGGAGAAGGGGCCCAGGTTAGGCTTCAGTGTCACCATTCTGTAAAATGGGCACTCCTTCCTACTCCCGTCTGTGAGATTAGTCCTGGAGGTCCCTTACCTGTCTGCTCTCAAGTATGAGTGTGCAGAGGGTCACTGGTTGGGCCGCCTGGGTAGTTGGGTGGCATGAGGGGGGCAGGATGCCCCAAGGGGTCTGTAGGACAAGTGGAGGGGCAGGAAGAGTGACACACGTATGGGTTTCTCTGTCGGGAATAAGGTACGTAGGTGAGTCTCCAAGGCTATGGAGATGTGTATTTGCATGTGTGCAAGTGTGTGGGTGGCTGCTGGGGTGTATTTTGGGTTTGTGTAAGGCTGTGTGTTTGTGTATGTGCGCGTGTGTGGGCTGGGAGCTGCCAGGACAGAGCAACGATTGTGCCCAGGCCTGTCCTGCCCCTTGGTGTCCGCCCGCCGTGACTCGGCTGTGCCTGGCTCCATGAAAGGGGCCGTGTGTTCCTGGAGATTCTCGCCCCTCCTGCCCGGCACCTATCCTTCTAGAGGTTTGCTGAAGGTGGAGAAGTCCCACAGCTTCCCACCCTTCCTGCCACAAACAGGGCGCTGCTGTCTGGGCCCAGGGTGGGGCCACTCCATCCCTTTTCCTGAGAGGAGGGCTGGGGGCACAGAAAGAGTCTGTCCTTCCCCATCAAGCCCTGTCACACATGGGGATGAAGCCCAGGCCAAGGTCCCCCAGCAAGCCACCCTCTGGCAGGGCACAGGTTGTGCGGACATCTCATAGCTCCCTGGGGACACTCTTAGGACGTGTATGAACGGGGACCTGGGGGACCCCAAACCTGAGGCTTACTTCCATTGTGACACCCAACCCTCACCTGTCAGCAGGGTCTTAGGACAAGGGGTCACTGGGTGGGGAGTGTCTCTGCCCATCACACTGCCCACCCCCTCCCAGGCTCACCAGGGGCAGGGTCTCAAACACCAGTGCCCTTTCCTGCCCGGGGGCTGTGGCAGACCCTGCTCCTTCTGAGTCCTCAGAACCCCCGGTCTAGCCAGACTGGCTCCCTCCCATCTCTCCCTCAGCTCTGTCTTGGCCACTCAGCCACTGTGCTGCCGCCCTCTGCCTCTGCGTTTCCTCCTTTCTCCCTGTCTTTGTCTTTGTCCCCCCTCTTGCCTCTGCCCCATCCTGGCTGTAACTGGGAGGATCACCCTGCACTAGGACAGTCCAGAGAGCCAGGCCTGGGGTCTCGTGCCTCCCCAGCCCAGTGCCCCGGCCCTTTGGTGATGGGTTCCATAATAGCAAAGCTCTCCACAGCCCTTGCCTGCAGTAGGGTGCTCTGCTTCCACTTACCAGACAGACAAACTGAGGCTCCAGAGGAGAAGCAACTTGACAGAGAGAAGGAGAAAGCTTGCAGTCCCCAGCCCTGCACCTGTCTGAGCCCCACCTGCCCAGGCACCCCAACCCTGCCCCACTCGCTGGCAATCAATGTCTGTGTGTCCCGCTCTCCTCTCACCACATTCCTGGTCGCCTGGGGCAGCCAAGCAGCTCCACAGACAGCAGGCGCCATGGGTAGCAGCAGCATTCCTGGGTGTCCGCTGCTGCCTGACTTTATAAGGGAGAAAGTTTGAGAGCCTAGAGCTGCTGGGCACAATGGCTGGGGCGGGGTGGGGGGGGGGGGGCGGGCAGGGCCTGCACCCACAATCAAGGGTGGGTGGTGGAGACCTATGCATGCATATGTGGGGGAGGTACACCAGTGGTACTGAGACAGAGCAGGAGGTGAGAGATGGATGGGGAGAGAAGGGGGAACCCATATTCATTCATTCATTCATTCATAAATGCAATATGCAGTGACAGGGACGGAAAAGGAGAACCAACCTGGGAGGGACAGAAAGCCTGAGAAAGATATTAAAACTGAGAATGAGAAATAAAGATGACTCCTCCACAAAGACTTAACCCAGGATCCAGTCTGAGGCCTGAGGAAGGAATTGGAGGAGAAAAAACCAAGAGAGACAGAGAAGGCAGGATGCTGGCAGCGAGTGTGCCGCTGTGGACAGGAGCGAGGAGGGTGGGGGGGGGGGGTACTCTGCCAGCCAGCTGGAGAGGGGAGGGGAGAAGAGGGGGTCCTGCTCTGAGGAGAAGCTGAACTTTTCCACCATAGTTCCTTGGGGTTTGGCACCAGGGGAGGCAGATCCTGGTTCCAGATTCAGATCCTGGGTAGGTAGGGGTGAGGCTGGGAGAGTCCCCCTGAGGGAGTCCAAGGGGGGCTGTGGGGTGGGTGCTCTGGAAGGGCCAAGGCAGGGATGAAGGGCTCTCTGTCTCCTCTCATGAGTGTGTGTGTGGCCCACCTGGGGGCTGAATGCCCGCCCTGTGTGAGAGCAGGGGTGGGCCAGGTGCCTGTCTCAGCAGCTGGGTCCTCCCTGAGATCACCCAGGCCCTCCAGAACTCAGGCCAGATCTCCTCCCCTTGTGCCTCCAAGGCATTAGCTTTAACTTTACCAGCATTCTGCCCCCAAGCCAGGCAGCCTCTGAGGAGGCTGGGGTAGGGCAGAAAGTTCCCTGACTTAGAACCAGAGCTTAGAACCAGGGCTGGAGGAGTTGAGGCCTGGGGGCTGACGTTCCTGCACTGCCCTCTCCCACTTCAGAGCTGGGAAAGCAGTGCAGTGCGCTGGCATAAGGAATCAGCCCCACGGAGTGCCACAGACGCCTGCATGGCACAGTGGGCGGCACAGCTGTGAGTATGCAGGAGGGCCGGCCAGCGCATGTGTCATAGCACGTGCCGTGAGCGTGGGGCAGGTGAGGATGCGGCGCCCGGTCTGGCTCTGGATACTGGACCGTGACTCTCTCCAGCCACGCCTGGCTCCCTGGGCTCCCAGGCAAGGGAGAAGCTGTCACTGTGTCTATTCAGGTGTCAGCCCTCCCTCAGCATGTCCCACAGTCCCCTCAAAGCTCAAACCAAGCTTTCACCTTCCCTCAAGCCTGTTATCTCTGAAGGTAACAATGGGAAAGGTCAGGGACAGGCTTCAGGTCAGACCAAAGGGAAACATAAGCCGCCCACAGCAGTGACACGGGGGTCTAGACACTCACCCTCTGCCAGGGCTTGCTGCCTGGGAGATGCTCACGCACCTGCAGACCCACAGTGCACTGCTCTGGCTCTCCCAGACTGGGAGTCCACAACGCATGGCCATCCCAGAGGCCCGCTGACTACCTGCTCCTCTCCTGCCCGACAAGCGACAGCTGCAGGAACAATAGTAGGTTGGTTCAAAGTCACACAGAACTTTAAAAAGCAGCTGTCCCTCTCAGAGACAATAGCTTGTCCCAGTAGAGTGCAGGAATGTCAGATCTTGAGTGCTCATGGGCAGACTGCCTCCTGTCTCAAGATTACAGAGATCTCAGCTGGGATCAAGGTGGCCCCGTCCCTCCTCAACTCCCTCCCTTGACTTTCTGTTTGGTTGCCTTTCCCGTCCCTTGTAAGGCCAAGGAGGCCAGGGCGGGACCGTGGTTTCTTCTGCTATTGGCTAAGCCCTGACCCTGGTCACTGGCCTCAGCTACTGGTCCTCTAACCAGGCACCTAGAGGCCACCTCTGCCGAGGGGCATATCTTGGGGAACATTTCCAATTTTAGGGACCCCCTCTGGAAGGAGAATATCCCTGGGACCGGTGGGTGGGAGATGCTGAGTTTGGTCCACAGATGCTGACAGGGGCAGGGCTGGTGATCTGGGCTCCCAGCCACGTATCCCAACCCTGGGGCCACGTGGGGCACAGAGGAAGTGGGAGGGAAAATGAGAAGTTTTGCTGGATGGAACAGCCCAGAGTCCACCCAGGCTGGAGGGCTGGGGCAGGAGGAAAGCGGGCCTTCAATGGAGTCTTTGTGGAAGCCCTGCTGCTCCACTTGCTGGAGGCAAGGAGGGAGGAGGGGTGGGGCTGCTGCGGGTGGAGCAATTCCCAGAGGCTTTTCCCTGCCTTATAATTTTCCTTCTGTACAGGGAGATGGGGGGGTTTCTGGGCCCCCTTCCACATCCCCTTTCTGTCGGTTTCCTGGCCCTGGAGGGAAAGTGGGACCCTCATCTCAGTGGACCCAGGCTGAGGTAGGGGTTCTGGCGGGAAAGAAACAGAGTGAGGGACCCTCACCTGGCAAGGGGCCTGCCCAGCCCCCCCACCCCAGCAAGGTCCCTGTGAGTTAGCTCCTGTTTTACAGATGAGGAAACTGAGGCTCAAAGAGGGCTGTGTTAGAAACTCAGGAGGAGCAGGAGCTGAGCCGGATTCCAGCTCCTGTGGGTGCAGGTCCAGGACTGGGTGTTGTGGCGTCAAGGAGGGGCATGTGTGCATGTGTGTGTATGGGGCGGCTGCTGTGTGGGAATCGGAAGTGGGGCATCTGTTGCCTGCTCCAGTGAGAGGAGGGTGTGAGAGCTGGCCCCCTGCCTAGGGAAGACACGCTTTTCCCTTCCTGTCCTCAGGGGCTCCCTGTGTCAGGGTTGGGGGTGGATGTGGAGGGAGGGGAGAGCATCTGCTTTCATGGCTGGTTTGGCAGCTGGCCTCTCCCAGCCTAGCTGGATGGGGCTGGGTTCTGGGTTGGTTGGATCAAGGGAGGGACCTTCCTCAGGGCTGGCTGAGGATGGCACGTTCCAAAAACCAGTGATAAGCGCCAGCCATGCCCACTGGGGTTTTGGAGGTCAGGGAAGAGGGTGAAGAGGCTGGGGTGTGGGCTCTGCCCAGGGTGAGAGGCCTGCCTCCAGGAGGCTGCCAGGTCAACTCCTCTCTTGGGCTGAATCCAGAGCTGGGGAGCATGTTGCTCATCTCTGAGTTTCCTCTCCACTCCAGGAGGAGAAACCGCTAAGAGCAGGGCTGTCAGGGAGGTGTCTTTGGGCTTCCCCGACTGGCAGACTGGGCTTGGAGACAGTGAGTACATGAGCTGGGATAGGGGACAGAGGAAGCAATGACTGTTGGTCTGGACAGAGGCCTGGACCGATTTGGCCCAGCTTGTGCTCAATAGGCTGTGTGTTTTGGAGAAGCCACCACTATCTTTGCCTCAGTTCCTCCATCTGAAATATAGGGAAAAGGGGTGGGATGACCCCACAGACAGAAGTCTCATGTCCAGGAGACTGGAGGAAGCAAAGGCTTGGGTGAGGGATCCCCCACCAACACACACACTCTCCAATCAGAGCCACGTGCTCTCTCTGGCTTCAGTTTTCCCCATCTGTAGAAAGGGGACCTGGATGGGGAGACTGACACAAACCTAGCTCCTGGCGAACCCAGCCCAGCTCAGCAGAAAGTGACGGTAGAGAGGTGTGGCCATTACAGCGGGTACAGTGGAGCCCTCTCTGGCCTAAGGGCCATAGGCCTGGCCAGACTGGAAGCTCTCGAGGTCAGGATCCATGGCCCGTATCCTCTGCCCAGGTCATCCAGGAGGCCCACACACATGTGCTGACAGAGGAAATAGCAGCACTGAGGGATGGAGGGTCAAATGGAGGTGGCAATTGGCCCACATGAGGGATTTTCTATCAGGCAGAGCTGACAACAGACGGGGAGAGTAGCAAGCTCCTGGCACTGGTGGTACACCGGCAGGAAGGTGTGGCCTGGGAGGGTGGACCAGGAAACCTCAGTGTCCTTGCTAGTGGCTTCTGTGCTAACCAGATTTCCCAGAGACCCCCAGACTGAGACCTCCCCACTGGGCAGGCCCAATTCCTCTTGGAATAGGTTCCTGCCTAGCACCCTCCACCTGCCAACTGCATGGACCTCTCCAGACTGTCAGCACTGTCCGAGCTGTGCCCACCCCTGCCCTCCTATCTCTAGCCTATGTCTTCCCCCGGGTCTCATGCACTGCCTCTTTGCTAGGAACTCACACCTCTGTCTCCAGCACCAACACTCCAGGGCTCTGGGCCCACCTGCCAATGCTCCCTAGACATCTACAGCAGGAACACCCATAGGAACCCCCAAACCCAAGCCTACGCATCTCAAGCCAGACTCAGTGTCATCTCTTCCCCAAGCTGCTCACTATCCAGTGAAGGCTGCACCAGCCACCCATTGCTGGGTAGAAATCTTAAAGTCGTTTTGGACATTCTCCCTCCTCCTTCCCATCCTGCCCCTAAATTCTCTTTCAAATTTGTCTCCCCTTCTTGCTCCTCTGTGCCATCCCACAAGGCAGATGGCCACCATCCCTTGCCTAGCTTAATGAATTTCCTGTCTCGTTTTGCTAATAGCAGCCAAACTTAACCTACACTGAAAGTCGCTCTGTCATCCTCCCTTGCCTGGAAGCCTTCGATAACTCCCCATTGCCCTACAATCAAGTCCCAGCCCTAGTGCGGCACCGAAGCTGTGGGTGACCCTGCCCCTGCCCTGCCAGGCTTTCCTGTTCACCTCTCTTGAACACTCCACATGCCAGGCTCATCGGGCCTTGGGCTGTTTTCCATCCACACCTGACAGGTCTCCACTCCAGGCCTTTGCTCAGGCTGGGCCTTCTGCCTGGCAAGCTCTCCTTTCCTTTCTGCCTGTGAAATGCCCTCATGCTCCTTCAGGGAAGAAGTCCTCCCCGACCCTTCCCCGTGGCCCAAAGCTCCTTCTCTGCATTTGGGGTGCAAAGACATGCAACTGTGGCTTCACTGTGGAGTTGCGTTACTGTCACCTCTCTCTGTTAACACTGAGTCTCTGGGACAAGACTGATGCGCTTGCAGAGTGGAGATGGAGAGAGGGGGTGGGGCCCGGCAAGGCAGGGGACAGCCGCATTCCCTGGGTGATCCTCTGGGGGCTTGCCCCAGTTCCCCCACCTTGTCTTACCTCCAGACTTCTTCCCAGTCCTCCTCTGCCCTCCAGGACCCCAGTGCCTGGAGGCAGGAGGCTGGACACAACGGCTGGGGTCGGGTGGGGAACTGCCCCAGCCAGGGAATGCTTTTCTGGGCCTGTGGTGACAGTCTGGTGCTTGTTTTTAAAGAAAATAGAATCAGAGCCCCTATTTATAGCTGGAGGCCATAGCCACAGGCAGGAGATGGATGGGGTTGAGGCTGTGCAGGCTCCTGCTCAGACAGGGGCTGGGGGTGGGGCCATTCCCAGGACCCCTGTCCCCCTTTCTCAGCCCCCAAGGAAGTGCCTGTGGGATCCTGACATTCCCTGGGACAGGATGTAGCCTGTGCTTTGGGGCAGGGGAAAGAGGGACTTGGTGATGGGGATGGAAAATTTCTCTCGGGATTGGTCCCTGGGGCCCGGAGTCCCTTGTGGGATGGGTGGTGAGGGTGTGTTATGTCTACTGGGAAGACAGAGAAGGAGCTGTGGCAGGGGTTGCCAGCTGCAGAGGGAGCACCTAGGACTGCCACTGGGACTGGGGAGAGGAAAGAGCACAGAGCAGGGCCAGAAAGAGGGGGCAGGCAGAGACAGAGAGACAGCTGTGGGGAAGAGACAGAGACAGGGTTGGGGGAAGAGGGATCTGCAGCCCAGCTGACACTTTGGGTAGAAGGGAAGAGAGAAGCCAGGGCAGATCGGAAGTGGGGGCTTCTGTTCCATAGAAAGTCTTCACCGTGCGCTGGGCAGAGTGGTCAGCGTCGGAGTTGGACCCAGTGGGGAAGGGCAGGAATTAGGCATCTCCATGGCCTTCACCCCAGGCCAGGCCTTGCCCTTGCCCACTCCCACCCCTCCAGGGCTAGGGCCCAGAGGCCCTCTGTTCCTGGTAATCTCAGGGTGGAAGGCCCAGACCTGTTTTAAGGCAAAGAAATGCTATAGGGGCTGAGCTGACACAGATGGGCTTTGTCACCAAGATCCCTGAAGGACTGTCCTGGGCAGGTGGGGCGGGGTAGTACCAGGACCCATGGGGAAAGGTCTGGGCTCAGACTTGCTAGGGAGTGAGTTCCCCAGTCCTGGAGGTATCACAAGCTGAGGCTATGGCCTGGGTTCACACCTGCTGCCAGCCTCTATTCATACCCCTCCCTTGGTTGTGCTGTTGGGGGCTGCAGGGTAGCTGCAGCCTGGGGCATTTGTCATGGAGCCATAGCCACAACCGGTGACTCAGACAGTTAAAAAAAGGAGCAGCTTCCAGTGGTGACTCAACTGGCTCTGGAGGGGCTGGGTGGGTCTGGCTGGTACAAGACGGGGTGGTCTGGGTTTATTTTAGGTTGGGCGGGGCAGGGGCCAGCGGGTAGAAAATGGGAACCAGGGGTGGAGAGGAGCCGCTACTCTCATCCTGGGAGAGCCCGAGGACTCTGCGCCAACGTAGGAAAGTGGTTTCTCAATGCCAGGGACCTCTGGCAGACTGGGCCGCCTCTCAGCCCCATTCTAGGCCCAGCCCGCCTTGCTGTGTAGCCCCAAAGCAGCAGCTTGCTCTCTCTGGACAGAAGCAGAGTCCCCTGTCCTGAGAAATTTAGAGCTGATCTTGGAGACTGAAGATTCTACCCAGAAGCCCAAAAAGGGACAGTGGTCTACCTAAGGCTACACAGCAGGGCCAGGTGTCCCAAGGGCTGCCGTTACACAGCTGGCTCAGGTGCCTAAAACATCTCTCCTACCCCAGGGCTGTCAATAGTTGGAGGGACAGGCCCCCATCTGAGTACCTGCCCCTGGAGGGGCTCAGCTGAGCTCCAGATGGGTGGCTAGAAGCACATGGGCACCAGCTGCCCAGAGAGAGCCCCAGGCGGGGGCAGGTGCTTGGATTCTATTAGCACACATACGGGGGGCTGGTGGGGCTGCCCAGTGTCTGCCGAGAGAAGAGTTTCCTCTATGGGGGTGAAGGTAGAGGAGGCCCACACACTGGGATCTCGACCTGGGGGCCCAGGTTCTGGCCAGGCTCTTATCCAGCGTCCCTCCAGGTGGCACTCCCCCAGGCTGCTAGCCTCGCTCTGTAGCCATTCCCTGAGACTCACTTCCCCCGGCGTCCACCAACCTTGATCTCACACATACTTGGACCCAGGTATCACCAACACTCCTGCTGGGTCCAAGCGGCCCAGGGCAGAGAGCACCCCACACCCTCTCGGTCTGGGTTCTGCTCCTCATAATGCAGCCACTACTGATCATTGAGTGGTGGCAACAGCCCCGAGGGAGCTCTGGCAGTTGAGCCATCTCACATCCCGGGCCCTGGCCTTCTGCTCCTCCCTCCGCAGGGGCCCTCCGAGGGGTAAGCAGACAGCAAGAAAAGATAGGCTCCTAGGCTTGCTGTCTTATAAAAGGTCCTGGCACCTGCTCATTCTCTTTGACCCCATCCTCTGTTCTCCAGGCAGGGTTTGAGTTTCCTTTGGTCATTTGTTCAACACATACTGATTGTACTGTACTCCAGCTCAATGATTGCCATCTGAGGGGCTACTGGGTTTTGTGGGGCTGGGAGGGGCTGTGCTCCTCTCCTCGTGGTAGGAGAGGTATGTGGGCCTCAGGTGAGTCAGTCAGGTGTAGAACCCCCCACCCCCACCCCTTTCTGAAGGGTCCAAGGCTAGTAGGCAGCGGCTGGCTGATAGCTCCCTTGGGAGCCCACCTCCCCTTTTCCAGGTCATTTTGTCTCACACAGACCCTCTCACAGGGCCACCTCATCCAGTCTCCCACCTTAGAACTTTTCTCAACCATTCCTAAGCAGGAGCCCCTATATTTCTGGGCTTGCCCCCTCTCCAGAAGAAGATGGTACTAACAGTAACGGCAACCTCAGGAGCATGGACTCCAGGCAAGGGCTTTAATCCTCAACACACGTAGGAGGTAGGAATTATTTGTCCCCATTTTAGAGAGGGGAAAAACTGAGGCTCAGAAAGGCCGCATCACTTGCCGAAGGTCATACATCAAGTGGTGGGACTAGAATTCAACCCTAAGTTCTCTAGCACCATGTTTTTCCCACCGTGTGCCTGGCCTCCTGCCTCCCCCGGCCCTGCAGAGGTTTCTAGAGTTGAGGACTCAGAGGAGGGAGAGGTGGGGCCTGAGTCAGGACAGGGGTGGAAGGGGAGCTCACTCTGAGCTGCTCTAAGACGCCCAAAAAGGGTGATTTGTTCCTTCCCTGACCACGGTGGGAAGTGTGTGTGTGTGTGTGTGTGTGTGTGTGTGTGTGTGTGTGTTTGGGACTGAGGCCTGCCTGGCCAGCTTCCAGCTGTAGGAGAGCTGGGCTGGCCCCAGCCGCTGTGCACAGGGAAGGGGGCAGGGAGGGGCCTTGTCATGGGAATCAGCATCCCCAGCCCACTGATATTTATAGCTGCCCCCTCCTGAAATGTGGGGGGAGGAGTTGCTCTTAGGTGGGAACGGAAGTTGGTCTCCTCTTCCCAGCCCCCTCTATCTCCCCAGGGAGCAGGCTGGCCCAGGCCAGAGGCCCTGCCCTGGCGGTAGAGCCAGGGGCTGTGTGTCCTGAGTCGGGGGTTTCCCCCCTTACTTCTGGCTCAGGGTCTGGTCACTCTCCCTGCGAGGCCCTGAGCCAGGCTGCTGAGCAACAATGTGTGTGTGTGTGTGCACGCACGTACGTGTACATGCACATCTACTAGGCATCACACTGATGGAGGTCACGGACCAGGGGGCAGACGCCAAGTGAGGGGAGAGGAGGAAAGCCCTGTAACCCCGCAGAGATGGAGGGCAGGGCTCCAGGATGAGGACAGACCAGGCTGTGGGCCTCAGCAATCAGTGGTTGGAAAAGGCTCCCAAGGGAGGTGGTGCTGGAGCTGTACCTTGAAGGATGGCGAGAAAAAGGGAAGACCAGTTGCAAGGAACCGCTTAAGCAAAGGTGGAAGGGCGCCAGGGATTACGGACTGTTATCCGATGGCCTAGTTTATCAGCGGCCTGTGGACACAGGATCACCCTGAATGTGGAGGCTGATACACTGTGAGGAGAGAGGGCCCAGCACAGCCATGGCGGCTTTGGGCTGCAGGCAGGTGGCACCACGAGGCTCTTCCCTACCTGGATGCTCAGGAATGTCCCTTTTGGTTCCAGGAGGGGCAGGAGTGGAATGCTGGGGCAGGTCCCTGGGTCTGGCTGGGAGGAAGCTGGGATTGCGTGCGAGGAGGCTCCCCTCCTTCAGGCCCCCAGACCTTGCTCCACCTGGGGCAGGATATCTTCTAGGGGCCGTTGGTATCAATCTTGATCTGGATTCTTTGAAAGCCAGGAAGTCCTCCTTGTATCTGA
Organism: Equus caballus; assembly: GCF_041296265.1. Classification (NCBI taxonomy): domain Eukaryota; kingdom Metazoa; phylum Chordata; class Mammalia; order Perissodactyla; family Equidae; genus Equus; species Equus caballus. The sequence continues at coordinate 131,364,441 of NC_091684.1, read as the reverse complement.
CTTGAGTCTCCCCTGCTCTCAGTATGTTTCAACTCAAAGCAATTCATTGGTTTTCAAGTCATTTTTTTCTTTTTTAAAGTCATAGAATGTGGTATCAAAACCCCATGTTACACAAAACCCCAATCTCTAAACACATGTTTGTGGAGCTGCTCTGCACGAACTGGGAGGGGACAGGAATCACATATTCCCAGGCTCGGCCACCTGTGGATGCAAAGCCCTGGAGTACCCTGGGCACAGTCTGAAAATCCCTGGTTGGCTCTATGTGAGCTCTGCGCCCCTCTGTGGGCTCAGTCCTGTGTGCAGCAAGATTGTGGAGATCCTCGAGAGAAGCAGATAGGAAATCTGCCTTTTGAGAATGGCTGGCCCGTGGGCAACGCCACCACCTAAACCAGTGCACAAGGACAGAGAGCTGGGAGTCCTAGCCCCTACCCTGCTAAGGACTTGATGTGTGATTCTGAGAAAGTAGCTGCCTCTCTCTGGGCCCTAGTTTCCCTATGAACCATGGGGGGCGCTGGTCTGGGGTGGGGAATCTCTGCAGTAAGATCTGAGAAGGGAAGCGGCCTCACTGACCCACCACGACAGTTAAACCAGAAGAGAGACACATGGAAACGGTTTAGCATGAGCAGTGGCAGGAGGCCTGGCTGATGCACATTAGAGCTGGCAGAGCTGGCTCCTCTGTAGGCTGGGAGCGGCCTGGGCGTGGGCAGGAGCTGAGCGGGAGAAAGGAACGGTCAACAGGACAGGCACTGTCCAGAACGTAAGCGAGCCATGCCACTTTGACGGCAGCCCCCAGAGGAACTACCCTACTTTTGAGACAAACGGGGTTTCATCCGCCACCCCAGCTGTCAGAGGAGGGGCAGAGGGCTTATGCTGTGAGAAAGTGGGGAGGGTTTGGACAGGTGAGGGGGCACCTGCTGGAGTGGTATGGGGAGAGAGGAGAGAGATCTGGGGTCCTCAGGGAACTGTCTCTCCCCTGAATACCTGTCTGTCTCCCCTGCTGGGTGGCCTGAGCCCCCTGGTGGGTGGCTGCCCAGCTGGCTTAATCCAGGAAAGCCAGCTGTTGGGGTGAGTGAGAACAACATGGCCTGTGTGCCCAGAGTGCCCAGAGGTCAGTCCCTGCTCTTCTCTGAGTTTCCTCAGCTGTAAAATGGGAATGTTTCTTGACTTGCAGGGCTGCTGCTGCAGGACAACATGGTTAGTGCCCCCCACTGGGTGTTTCTGGAGGTGGGAACTCAGTTGTAAGACAACTCCATCCTCCCCACTGTTTGGGAGTTATGAACCCTCCTGAGAAGCAGAGAGAACGAGGAGTGCCTACCCCAGAGAGAATCCAAGTACAAAATTGTTCATCAAATTCACTTCATTCAAAAATTACTCATACACATTCAGTAATAATGGGAATCTAGTACTTTTGAAGGGAGAGATGGTGAAGGAGCAGAGGGACCAGAGAGGGAGCAGGTTCAAGTCCCAGACCAAAGGCCCCCTGGTTCATTTGCTCCTGGCACCGAGGAGAGGAGCCACAGGGTGGCATAGCTCCCCCTGCCCCATGCCATCCTTGTCTCCTTCTCCCCAAGTGCCACCCTGGGCTCCTGGCCCAGGCATCAAGCCCAGGTCTGTAAGCCTGGCTGGCTGTGTGCATGGTTGTGTGTACTCGTGTGCGCACCCACATCTGTGAGTGTGTACTCAGGGCTATTTCCAACTCCCCTCCCCAGCCCCCTCCTGGGCAGCACGCCCAGTTCCCAGATGCAGCCTATACACTTCCTCTGGAAGCTCCACACAGGCCCCACTCCCCTCCTGCCTGGCCTGTCGACATTGCCAGCGGCTGGCCCACCTGGTGGGGTCCCCTCCCCAGGCCCCCGGGCAGGCAGCACTGAAAGGCCCTTCTTGTCCTGCCCGGGAGGGTGGGCCAACATCGGGAGGGGTCTCAGTTATACTTGGTTCTGGAACAGCTTTTCCAGAGTCCGGGTGGGCTGGGCCAAGAACCTTAGCCCCCGCCCTGAAGTCTGGGGCAGTGCATGCGCGCACACAGGGCTCAGAGGCTAACTCTGGCACCACTGGTCCCCCAGACCATCCTTAGAGGCAGAAGACTATACCCTGATTCAGCTCCTTGCACCTGATGCCCCCACGGCCCTGCTCTCTGAGACACCCCCATCAGTCAGAACCACCCAGGTAACCCAGGAACCCTCCCTACCAAGTACTCCTGGCCAAGTCCCACTTCAACCCCTTACCTTCTGCCTTTCAGAGGCAGCTGTGCCAGGCCAGGGAAGAGGTACACAGAGCCACTGGGCCTGCATGCTCTGTGCTCACCCTGACCTCCCGGTTTTGCTCACGTTGTTTCTCCTGAGTGGAATGCCATCTCTGCATCAGCTCAAACCCAATCTTCCCCATGCTTGTAGCTCTGCTGAGGGCCTCCACAGGGCTCAGAGGGAGCTGGACACCACACTTATCACCCACACTGCCACAGTGGTCCAAGCCTAGCTCCCATGTAAGCGGGAGCTCCCTCAAAACAGGACTGAGGGCTCCTCCTGGGCAGCTGGGCTTCTCTGTGTGACTTAGAGCACCTTGCTTCCTTCCTGGAGCCTCAATTTCCCTATCTGTACAATTGGAAGGTTGGCCCAGATGGTCTCCAGGAGCACTCAACTCTCGGCCTCCATGACCTGGATGCTCCGGAATATTGATGAGTGCAGGGAAAGCATCCCAGCTTGTGCTACTCTGGTCCCTGAGGCCTCAAGGGCCGTTGGGGCTAGGGGTGTCCAGGAGGGGTGGGAGTGAGGCGTTCCTCAGGTAGGGGCTGCCCCTACTGCAGAGACCAGGAGGGGGAGCTAAGCCAGGTATGGTGACAGCAATGTGTTGTTGGAAGGGAGCCCTCCCTGGGAGGAGGAGAGGATACCAGCTCACCCTGCCTTCCCCCCTCCTCCATTTCCAAATCCTTCGGCTTAATGTTATAAAACCCCACTGATACCATGCCACTCTCCTCTCTGAAACCTTCATGGGCTCCCCAGTGCCGACAGGGCATAGGCTATGGGCTGCATTTTGCCATTTAAGGTTTCTGTGCTCCGGCCCTACGGCTCTTCCTGGCTTGTGCTCAAAGTATGCCTTCCAGCCAGGCTGCTGGCCTTCCTACCTCCACATCCTTCTGCTCATACCCACCTCAGTGCTTTTGTTCACTGAGCCCCTGCTGGAGTTCTGACCCCTTCCCCATCCTCCAAGGCTTGACTCAAGGATCACCCTCTGCCCCTTGCCTCTGAATTTCTCTTCTCTGTACTCTTCATCTGGATCTTTACAGACATGATAGGAATTGCTCTTTGAGTTTTAACTTGCTTTTCTGCCTCGTGAATGAGTCCAAGTTCAGGCTGTGTATTTTGGTGCACTCCCCATTGCCCAGCACAATGTCTGCACGTTGTCGAGGCTGAGAAGGTATTTGAGAATGGCTCAGCAGAAGCCCAAGAAGGTGGAGGTGCTGGACTCTCTTCCTTGGCTGGAGGCTAGGGGGCTAGACGAGCAGATGTCCAGTCACCTCAGATGTCCTCTTTCCACCTCTCTAGAGGCCCAGCCCATCACCCAGGCCCTGAGACCTTGGGGAATGGGGTCCCTGGGGATAGCAGCAGGGAGTGTGGGGATCCAGCTCTGACTCATCCCAGTGTGGGGGTCCACCCTGACTCATATCCCTTCTGGGTACTCATGATGCTGTCCATTAGAGCTGGCTTCCCCATGTGATGGGGAGAAGGGTGTGGCCCACCCCTGAAAGGGAGTCTCAGGCCCTTCCTCTGCTCAAAGTTGCTCTTGGGATTGGTCCCAAATGAGGTTGGCTGAAGCCCTGATTCCTACATGAGTAGTAATGACTGATGGGCCCTGAGGCCACAGTTCTTATGGTACAATTAGACCATGCCTTAACCAAAGGAAGAATGCTGTAAATGCGGGCTTTCTGGCATTGTAACAGAGAGGGGACACGACCCAGCACCTCTCAGAAGGCAAACTGTCATTCAGTCTCTGCTGGGGTCAAGCACCAATGCCTGGGACAGGGAGGAGTGGCAGGGGGTTGCTCAGGGCGGTCTGAGGGACAAGCCCCTGCTGGGGCACAGGATACCTGAAGGGCACCAGCACTGCCTCTAGGAGGCCGAAGGGTAGGTGGTCTGTCTGTTGTCAACCAGGCCCTCTCAGTGAGAAGAGAGGAGAGAAAAGACTGGAGGGGGAGAGGAGGGCAGGAGGAAGGCGGTGGTGAAGAGGCCAGACAGAAAATGCACCTGGGGACAAGGGGTTGGGAGCAGAAGCAGAGCTGGGGTGCAGCTGCGCGGCTGGAGGAGGCTGAAGGAGCTGGCAGCTGAGGTGCCGATGGCCCACAGGGTCCCCATTCCTGGCCTGGGCTTCTAAGTACTTGCTTCTTGCTGTCACTGGGCGTCCTTTGGGCACCAATGCAGTCACAGAAAGCCTACTGGGCACAGGGAGCACAGACAGCATTGGGGTGGCCCCACTGGGTATAGTGGACAATCCTGTGCAGAGCCATGCCCTAGGAAATCCGACCCTGGGGCCAACCTCAGGTAACCAGGGCCCCCAGAAGCCGGAGAGCTATGGCTGGGGGTCCCACGTGCACCGTGGGGGTGGTCGAACTCCCAGGGATCCCAGCCTAGAATGGCAAAGCGCAGCCCCCTTTTTTCCTCGTCTAGGGGCCGCTTCTGGGCCCTCCTCTTCCTTGTCTCTTCCTAAGGAGCCCCTACAGCTCGTCTGGGGCCGGGTCTCAGGCCCCTCACTCACCTGCGGACGCTGGTCGGGCCAATACAGCCAAGGTCAAAGTTAGGGCCAGGGCGGGGGCTGGAGGCGGGGACCTCGGGCCGGAGCGCATCGTGGCGGGCTGGGTGGCAGAACTTGGCGAGCAGCGGAGCAGAGTCCAGAGTCTAGACGCCCGAAGTCGCGAGTCGAGAGAACTGGGCTTTTCTGGCGCGGGCTGGGCTCTGGGGCGGCCGCCGCCGTACTTAACTCCGGGCGGGGCAGGCGCCGACCCGCGCTCCGGTTTCAGGCGGGGGCTCCGCCGCTGTCTGCCCCCGCCCCCCACCTTCTTAAAGGGCCCGTGCTGGACTGTTCCTCTCCGTGCAGGGATGAGGGGATCCCTACAGCTCCGTCAGACCCAAGCCCCACCCTGGAGATTTGGGACAAAGTCCCAGGGAAGCCCAGGCTCCTTGAGCTCTGACTCAAGGACTCCCGGAGGAGACCAACTCTGCCAGGAGACCTGAACTGGACTAGCGCCTCACTTCTCTCCCTTCTGCCCTTGCAAGGGTCGAGGGAGGGTTCTGCACTCCAGGCCAGGCCCAGGAGGAAGGGCAGAAGCCTGCCACCCCACAGACTGCTTCTGGGCTGCTTTGCTGCTGAGGCCTCCTGAGGACTCCATTTGGACAGAGAGGCTCCAGCCTGAGGTTTTACAGGGCTCTGTGCCCACTGGCGTTGGGACCTTGACCTCTACCACCCGCCACCCCGCTTCAGTTTCCCAGTTTTTAAAGGAGATATGTTCTAGACTCTTCCACGAGACAGGAAGGATTCTCAACTCCATGGTATCATTTGCCTCAAAATAACCCTGCAAGGTGAATGAGAACCACCCCGTCCCCCCATCTTATGGAGGAGATGACTGTGGCTCAGGGCTGGAAACGGTTCTTGCAAGGCCCCCGGGTGAAGAGCAGGTCCTTGGCCATTTGGGAGGGTGACGCCAGGCCTCCTGACTCCTGACTCTGGGTGTCTCAGCTTCCTGGGGATGCCTCCTGGAATCTGGCCCTGGATTTAGCTCCTACCTAACAGCTTCAGGCTGGGGCCCTGCTCTTCTTGGCTCCCTCCCAGGGAACAACATCAGCCTTGTCCCAAACAGGAGAAGAAAGGGCAATATTAATGCAGAGCTTCCAGCACCTAGAGGCTCTGCCTGCTCTCTGTCTAGCCCCAGTCTCAGCGTTGCCTGGCCTCGGTTTCTCTGTCCAGCAAATGGGTGGAAGAGCACCCCTGGGGTGCTTTCCCCTCCCTTCTTCCATCAGAATCCCTCTGTCACATCTGCCTGATTCAGCCCATCCCTAACCCCATCCCACCATGCGCTCTCTCCCCAGCCCCTCCCCTTGACCAGTGACAGTCCCACCATGTGTACAGCACTTCATAGTTTGCAACAAAATTGAGCTCCATTTTGCAGATGAAGAAAGTGAGGCCGAGAGAGATTAAGGGACTTGAGCAAGTCTACACAGCTGCTAAGAGGTGGAACCAGGTCTTGACCCCAAGACCAGCACTCTTACCACCACAACACAGTGTGATGGTGCTGGGTCCGTGTGGCAGTTGTGAACACTATCTTGAGCCCAGACAGACGTAGGGTCCAATTCCAGCTGTCCTACTTAGCTGTCCAACATTGAGCAAGTTGCTTTACCTCTCTGTGGCTCAGTTCCTTAATTTATAAAATTGGGTTTGTGAGGATTAAATGCTTTAATGTATCTCAGATGCCTAGCCCAGGACCTGGCATACAACTGGGTGCTCAACAAGCGCTTGTCTTTTCTCCTCCTTCTCTGACTGTCATCCTGCACATCCTCCCCGTGTTTCATTGCATAAAGCTTCACACTCACCACCTCCTTTGATGGAAAGTCAGCCCTTTGAGGGCTGAACTTTTCCCTCCGGAGCCAGATGCATACAGTAAGTGCTCAATGAATGCATGCTGGGGTTGATTAAGAAGCTAGTTGCTGCTGTTCTGTGGAGATTTGGGCAAGCCTAAGAACTCCCATCCAGTTTACCCTAGGAGGCCTGGGTGGGACTGTGCTCGGCTGATCTCGGTGGCATAAAGCCATTGGTTCCACAACTTGTCCCTTATTTTTCCTTCTCCTCAAGTCAGCAAGTGACCTGGTCCTTGTTAGGGGCTAATTACTGGCCAAGTGTGGGCCCAGGGTCAGGGGGTGCTGCTGGGAAGACTGCGTTTGGAGGAAAAGTGTTTTCTTTTTAGGGATGAAGAAAGAAGAGAGGGGGAAGCTTTTGCTTCTTTATGATCAAACACTTGGGTAGAGACCCCCACCTGCCCGTCTCCCTGTCCTTCCCCTCCCTATCTTCTCCCATCTCTCCCGAACCCCACCCACACAGATTTACCCACCACTACCAGGAGTCCCAGTCTGTCTGTGTAGCCTGCAGCTGGAGTTCCCGCCCACAGCTGAGATTCAAGTCTGGATTAGCTCGCACCCTCCCCCTGCCTTGTTGCTAGCTGGGGAGAGAAACACAGGCCCGGAAAAATAATGACAACCAGCACGCAGTAAAACCCGGCTCCCTTCTCTGCTGGAGCTTCCCGGTTTACAAAACATTCACCTGGTCTCCTGACAACCCTGCGAAGTGTATGCGTTGGGGGACAGTGGACAGTGTTCCCTTTTCACTGATGAGGAAACTGAGGCTTGAGTGGAAGAGGGATTCTGGGCTCCAGTGCCCACAGGCCTGACCTTTGCTCAGCCTGTACCCAGGACCCGAGCTTGGGACCCGTGCTGAGTGGCATCATGCCAGGTGGACTGGCAGAAAGTTGAGGGCCTGTATTGCTTTGAAACTGATCCCTGACTGCCCCCGACTGTCCCAGAGCGAAGGGTGGTGGGCAAGGCAGTGCCTACTTCTCAGTTGTCCCCTCCCCAGCCTCCTCAGCATGCCCCGCTGAGGCTCCAAAGGCCCGGTCCTGAGGAGAGCTGACCAGAGCCTCCTTGGCATCCTCAGGCCTTCTCTCTCTCCTTCCAACCTTTGCCATGACTTTCTCTAGCTTGGGTTGACTAGGCATCCTCGGTGACCATCCCTGACTGTTCCTGCTTCCCTGGCCTCATCTCATCTTCCTCCAGGAAGCCTTCCCACCCTCCTTTCCACCACTGGCCTCCCTTTCCACAGACCCCCTGGAGTAGTGATCTCTGTCTTCCCCTCGCACCTCCCCAGGAGCCCTAGCTGGGTCAGGAGGTGTGAGTCAGGGCCTCTCCTGCCCCCTAGACTGATCCCTTCCCAGTAAAGCACAGGATGCGGCATGGGGAGGAGGGGAGGGAGACTCAGGACACACTTAAAGACTGAAGAAGGCTGCCAATACCCCAGGGGTGAAGGAGGATTCAGAATTTTATGAGGCTGCAATAACCTATGGAATGTGCTGCCTCAGTTTCTCCAAGTGATCTGCCTCTGGGAGAACAACAGAGAGCTCAGCATCACCCACTCTCTGCCAGCGGAGTTCTGCCAAGTGTGCTGGCCGGGCTCTCCTGGTCACACTTCCCCTCAGTGCTTCTTGGACTAAGAGTGCCCACTCTGGCAGCAGTCGTGGCTTGGTCCTGCCCTCGGTCAGGGCCTGGCACTCTCAATGCCTCTGTGTTTTGCACCCTGACTGCCTGGGCCCCACCCAAGGAGCCTGTGGCTAAAGCCAGCTTGCTCATAAATGGCGGGTGCTTGTGCCCTAGGTGGGGTGGTGCCTCAGCTGGGGCGTGCTCTAGTTGCCCAGGTCCTGACGTCAAGGGATTGGCCTTCCATCATGAAGGTCACAGAACCCAGGCCAGTACTGTGCACCGGAACCCGGGCTTTCGGCCCCAATTTCATGGCTCTGTAGTCTCGTGGCCAGGAGCTCTGCGGCAGCAGGTCCCAGGCCTGGGCCTCTGACCCAGGGGCCTCTGCGGGAGTGGTCTTGCTCCTTCTCTTGGCTGGAGGCATCAATGTGGCTTTTCCAAGTGCAGGCTGCCAGGCTGAGGAGGGGCAGGGGCAGCTATTCACAACAATTACACAATTCAGGAGCTGAAAAGTTTAGTTTGCTGCTCTCAGGAGCTGCCGGGTGTGGGTGTGAGGCCAGTGGCAGGGCTTTGCCCTGGCCAGGGGCAGACTCTGAGCCACGCCCAAGTGGCACTGGGGAGGTGTGGGCTGGGGACAGCAGGAAACCCTCTCAGAGCCTCTGTTCCTGGGAGCAGGCACTCGTCTTCCACACCATGTCCACAAAGGCTTGTGGCTTCGGTGGATGTGACCAGCTGGCCACAGCTGACTCCCCCTGGGGTTGTGCTATTTCTAAATATTGGTTCATGCTGTTAACCCCTGCTGTGCTCTACCAGTGGACATCTGGCTGCCTGCAGAGAGAACCTGGGGTGGGGGATGAATGGTCCCTGTTTGGATGGAAAATTTGTAAACATACTTGCTCAGACTCTAGCATAGGGCAGGCATCTTTGGGGGGTGGGGCAGGGCTCCTAAAAGGATGAAAAATACCTGCTCAGGACCGGCAATGAGGTTTCATTGGGCGTTAGGAGACGTGGGTCTGAGCTGGCGACTGGGCAGGGCAGTGGAAAGAATGTAGGGTTAGGAGCCAGAAGCCTGGTTCTGCCAAGGCTTTTCTGTGTGGCCTCAGGCGAATTGCCTCACCTCTCTGCACCTTTTCCCTCATCTGCAAATTATAGCTCCGCCATGGTGCTTGGATGATTCCCTCCAACAGAGGTGCTGGGGCTTTATAAACCATGAGGGGCAGTGTCTGGCAGTTATGATGATGGCAATTGTTGATGCCAGGGTCCTACTCTCTGCACGACTCCCAGAAGTGCCTTGAAGGAGAGGCAAGACTGACAACTAAGAGGTGGTCTTGGTTGGAGCCAGCTGGCAGGGCTGTCTTCAGCCTGTGTGGGGCGTGGTGGGTATGTTTATTCTACATAAGAATGTATAGCTTGGATTTCAGCCCCGACTGGCCCCATTGGCTAGAAGTCCTTGTACAGTGAAACGTCTGTGGTAATCGGCCTCCAAGATGGCCCTCAATGATCCTCACCTTCTGGTATTCATGCCCTTGTGTAGTCACCTCCCATACTGGATGGGTCTGACCTGTATGGCTGACAGAGCACTGCAGAAATGATAGAGTATGACTTCCAAGTCAAGGTCATAAAAGACATGGCAGCTTCTGCCTTGCTGTCTTCTGATTGCTTGCTCTGAGGGAAGCCAGCGACCATGGCCTGAGGACAGCTGAGCAGCTTGTGGAGGCCCCTGTGGAGAGGAACTGCAGCCTCTTGCGCACAGCCAGCACTCACTCACCATTGATGTGTATGAGCTATCTTGGAAGTGGATCCGCCAGCCCCCATCAAACTTCCAGATGACTGCAGCCCCTACTGACATTTTGGCTGCCATTTCCTGGGAGAGCTGGAGCCAGAACCATCCAGCTAAGTCACTTTTAAACTCTGACCCACAGACACTGTGTGCAATAATAACTGCTTATTGCTATTTTAAGCACTTAGGTGTTGAGGATAATTTGTTACACAGCATTAGAGAGCTGATGCAAACCTGCACAACTGTAAATGGCCGTCCAGTGAGCCAGACTGGATGTGTGTCTGGGACTCAGAAAATAGGACTCTGCCCTCATGAGGAGGAGTGATGTTTCCTTGATCAATCAATGGATCAACTCATTCATTCATTCAACAAATATTTCTTAAGCACTTACCAGATGTCAGGCAGTATGTTGGGGGCTGGGGACACAAGGGTAAATGACAGGAGCCCTGCCTTTGGGAGCTCACAGGCTCCAAAGTGACTTGCTGGTTGTTGGATAGGGGGAGTAAGGACAAGGAAGATGTCCAGGATAAGCCCAGATTTCCGGCTTGGGCACTTGGATGGGTGGTGGCATCATTTATTGAGATAAATGGGAGACAGAGGTTATGTCACGTGAAAAGCTTTGGGCATGTTGATTTTGAGGTGCTTGTGAGACACCCAGGTAACACTGCACAGGCTGCCAGATATGTGGGTCTAAAGCTCCTAAGAAGGTCTGAGCAGAGGCATGTATATTCAGGAATTGTTTGGGTACAGATAATGGGATTGAAGAAATGAGAGGAGATGAGACTGCCCGGGCCAGGGGAGAGCGGTGTAAAATGGAGGGAGGCCAGGGCTGAGCTCTGACACACCAACATTGTTTTCTTTTAACTTTTTTTTTTTTTTTGACATAAGTTCAGACTTACAGAAAAGTAGCAAGACAAGTATTTCCCACATACTCTTCACCTAGATTTCCCAAATGTTAATATTTTGTTGTATTTTTAATTCTTTTCTCTCTATGTATATATATATTTTTTCCCTGAACTATTTGAGAGCAAGTTGCAGAGAGAATGCTCCTTTATCCTTAAATCTTTCAGTGTGTATTTCCTAAGAATAAGGACCTTCTCTTTCATAACCAGAGTGCAATGATCAAAATCAGGACATTAACGTTGGTATAGTACCTTTAACCAGCCACAGACTTTTGTCTGGTTTTGAAAATTTCCCTGATAATTTCCTTGATAGCAAAAGAAAGTCCTGGCCCCTGTGCTGCATTGAGTTGTCCTGTCTCTTGAGTTTCTATTAATCTGGAAAAGTTCTTCAGTGTTTCTTCGTCTTTCATGATATTTTTGGCAAGTACAGACCAGTTATTTTGTAGAGTGAAACTTGATTTGAGTTTGTCTGGTTTCCTCATAATTAGATTCAGTTGTGCATCTTTGATGGGAACACTCCAGAAGTGAGGCCGTGTCCCTCTCGGTGTCTCCTTGCAGAAAGTACACAACATCTATCTGCCCCATTGTCAGGGATGCTGACTTATGTCACTTGGTTGAGGTGGTGCCTGCCAGCACTCTCCCTGTAAAGTTGCTGATTTCCCATTGCAATTAATAAGTTTATGCCAACATTGAAAGGCCAGGGTGAGGAAAAGGAGACAGGAAGAAAGCCTGTGAAGGGACGCGGGAGGAAGACCGGGAGAACATCTTGGAACCAGGAGGAGGTGCTGCAGGAAGGAGGGAGTGGTTGGTCATTTCGGTCTGGGGCTGCTGAGAGGCTGGTTGGGCGAGGGTGGAAAGTGCCCGTGAGCTGCCACCTCCACATGCAGGTCACTGTTTAGGTGGAGGGATGAGCCTGAAGCCAGCCTGAGGGAGTCAAAGTGTGAAAGGCAGGAGAGAATGGAGACAAGAGGGAAAACGTCTCTTTGGGGAACTTTATCTGTGAACTGGGGGAGGGGGATCTGGGCAGTGATGATGAGGATGATGAGGATGATGATGATGATGAGAGGTGTGCAGGGCCCGGGAGATGGCTTCTAATGATGGAAGGGATGTGGGGTATATACAGTGTGATAGGAAGGGTCCAGATGAGGGGTCAAAGAGAGGAGAGGGGGCAATGGAGAGCAAAGATTCTTGAGTGGGCAGAGGAGATGGGAAAAGGTCTTGTTGGGTCCTCCCAAGCCTGAGAAGGGAAGTGGGAGAAGGTGACACCAGAAGCCAGCGGTTCTGACGGTGTGGCGGGGAGGGTTTGAGGCAGAGTCCAGTCTGAAGGCCTCTGTTTTCTCCGCTGAGGAGGAGGCAGAGCAGGAGGCTGAAGGCAGGGCCAAGCCTGTGGAGGAGAGCGAGCTTGTTGGAAATGCTCTCTGGAGAGAGGGAGAGAGCAAGGTGACCGGAATGGAGATAGGCTGTGGGATGGCATGGAGGCAAGTCCAGGGCTCAGGGCTTGAGACTATTCCCAGCAGCTTTTAGCTGCCTGGGGCAGGTGGGCAAGGCAGACCTGGCGACGCAGGGCTGGGATTTGCCAGGAAAGAAGCTGGACGAGGAGGGCAGTGAAGGCAGGAGGGGACTGAGGGATGAGGAGAAAGTACAGGGTCAGTGATGAGGTCTCAGTGATGGCAGGCAATTTGTGCAGCGAGAGCACCGGAGCGAGAGAAGTGAAAGGACAGGGATGGTGTCCCAGAGGGAGGCGTGCGGTCAGTGCAGGGGGAGGGGGTGAGAAGTCCAGGATGTGCTGAGGGGAGGGTGGCTGAAAGAGTGGAGGGGAGGTGTTTGGAGATGAGGAGGTCTCAGAACTGGGAGGCCAAGGGATTGGTGGGTGGTCCCCGGGGAGGCCTAAGTCAGAGGCATAATCTCAGGAGTTGGGAGGTGGGGAAGAAGACCACAGGCCGGGGCTGCCAGGTTTACAAGTCAAGAGAGATGGCAGCCCTGAGGAGACGAGGAGGGGGACTGTGGATGCTGGGCCCCTCTAGGACCAGGGCTTTTGACAAGGAGGGGCACTGCCTGGGTACCGAGGAGGCCAGGGACGCACTCCACCTTGGGCTCTGAGGAACAGGGCTGTGAGAGACAGAACCGCTAGCGTTGGAGCTGGCTGAGGGTCTGTCAGCAGCGGTGAGCTAGGTCTCTGTTAGAGTTGGAGGGAAGGGAGCATTTAGAGCAGAAGTGGGGTGGCTTGTGACCTGCTTGGGTGTAGAGTGGCTTTGCTTCCCTAAGCGAGTCATCCACAAGGACAAAAGGAGCAGTGTAGGGGGTGTCAGGAAGGCTCCCTGCGAGGGAAATACTTGGAGACCACCTTCCCCCAGACCAAGAAGGTGGAAGTCCCAGCTTCACATTTGGCCCCTGTCAGCATGAGGGGACCATCAAGGCTGGGGCCCAGCAGGCCCACATCTTCCTCAAGGAAAAACTGACGAGGATGGGGGTGAGGAGGCGGCACTGCCTGTGGCCCACAGCCAGCTGAGGCTGAGCCAATCCCAGCCTTGCCTGGTCTTCGCCTCTCCAGAAATCAGAGGCTGGGCTACCCCACGGGTGATGGGAGGGGCCTGGAGAGAAGGGTCTGCTGCTGGCAGAGGAGGGAACCCTGCCCTCTGTTCAGAGCGTTTCAGTCCCACAAGGATCTTTTGGAGTACCCAGCATGTCTGGCTAGTCTGCTCCAAGTCCTCATCACGCCTGCTGGTTGGAATGAGTCCAGAGCGTGGTTTGGTTTCCATTAGATCAGAGGCTATAATCCAAAGAGAGCCCTGGGGTTTGTGTCCTGGTTCCATCTCTGCTACTATGGTAAGGGGAGACTTTGGGCAACTCTGTGCCCCTTTCTGGGCCTCAGGTTCGTTACCTGTGTACTGGGGCTGTGACAGACCCCCTCTCTAAAGCCAGTAGTCACTTTTTCCCAAGATGGAAACCCCTCTTAGCTGGTTCAGATCAAATCCCCAGTCTAAGCTATGAATCGGTGGGTGCAAGCAGGCCCTGGGGCCCCCAACCTCCTGGGTTTTTAGAGGTGAAGGGGTCCCCAGCATTTCCTCAGCCCTGGGGCTCCTCCGTCCATCACAACTGCTGAGATCTTCCCTGTCCCGCACTGTTTCCTCTCGCGCTCCCCCTAAGGGGCGCTCCTGACCACAGGAACAAGAAGTGGCCTCTTAAGGCCTCAGTGTCACCCCTCTGTCCTACTTTATTTGCTCCCCATTCCCTGCCTGAATGCCACCACCTGGCAAGTATTCCTTGAGCCAGACAGGGATGTCTGAGGATCCCGTGCCCTGGGCTAGGCATCGGGGAAGCTATCAGATGGTTGCACCTTAGTGTGGCATAATTGGCTTGATTCTTTTCCAAGGAAAACCAGACTTTGAAAACCAGACGTTCAGGGCATGTCCATGACCTGGGGGGGATAGGTGGGAGGGGTGGGGGTAGAGGGCCACCCCAGGGGCCTGTGCTGTTTGCAGGAACCCTTCACCCATGACCCACCTACTCTTTCCATTCCTTTCTCCAACCTCAGGGTGCCCACCACGAATGAAGAGCAGGCTCTGTCACCCCAACTCTCCCTTTCCCTTCCCTGACCTAGGGTCCTAGGGACCCTCAGGCTATTTAGGGGGCAGTAGGGCTGAGTTCTCAGGGTACTACAACTGAGCTGCCAGTGTAGAATTTCTTCGCCATAGTTCAGGCACCACGGCAACTGGGGGAAATAAACATTCTGTGTTTCACAGTCCAAGTTCTGAGGTGACATCATCCCCAGCTCCAGCCTGCTGAGCCCTGCAGCTGGCTGCACCCCAGACGGCCTCAGCTGCTTGAGCCTGAGGCCCATCCTCCCTCCCAGCCCCCACGCAGCCTCTGGAGTAGGGGAGAGATAGTGGACACAGGGGCTTGGGCAGGGTACCTGGAACAGCCCCACACAGGCCGAGCTCCTTGCCTGTCGCTTGGATCTCTGAGTAGCTGCTGTCGGCCCCTCCTTGGCCCCAGCCATGAAGCTGCCCAAGGGCGCCAGGAACTCTGTGTTCTATGGGCAGCACCCAGAGGAGAAGGTGCAGGTGCCCTCATGGCAGGAGGTAAAGCAGACCCCTGTGATCATGGCAATGATCAAAGGTGAGAGCCCTGAGCTTGGCTTGTTCCTCTCCCTGCGGGGCTGCTGAAGGTGTCCCAGCCTTCCAGTCCTGCCTCCTGCAAAGCCCCTGCGGACTCTCCTCGAAGCCTACAGGTGATCTGCACCTCCAAGCTGAACTTCATAGGCAGTATTAGCTGCTGGAACTTTTCAGGGCGGTAGGAGAAGGAGGGGCGTGAAGTGAGGCCAGTTTTGGGGAATAGGCCCAGGATTCAGTGGAGCCTTGAGTCCAGCTGTGGCTTTCCTCGCTTCCCTTAAATCTTACTCTCAACTGAAAGCAGACAAACTAATTCTTACTACATGTTTAATGACTGACCATTGCTCTCTGTGGGAGGTGGTTTAGTATGAGGTTAAACGTTTGGGCTCTGTTCGCTGATTGTCTCAGAATTGCCACATTACCAACTTGTGTGACTTTAGCCAGATTGATATTTCTAAGCCTCAGTTTTCTCATCTGTAAGATGGGAAAAACAATAGTATCTGTCTTACAGAGTTGTTGAAAGGCTTAACTGAACTCATCCACATAAAATACTTAGTATAGTACTTGGCAGAGAATAAGTTCTCAGTCATTATAACTACTACCTTTCCTGCTACGCATTGTCTGTCAGAGAGAAATTGCATTTTATCTGGGAACACTGCCTTTCCGCAAAGGAAGCAGCTTGATGGTGGGATCTGTAGCATTGCAACATCAGTGGGAGCAAAGACCCCGATGTTCTCATGGCGCACTGTTTTTGGGGCTTCCCTGACTCTGATCTGGTGGGTCCAGGCTGAGGGCTGCCCTGTCTGTCCTTACAGGTCCAGGCCCTGCCAAGTACCTCCGGCCATCCTGCACAGGCTACATAGACCATGACATCTCTATGTTTCAGGAGCCAGCCTACACTCTGCACACCCGGCACTCGGAGAAGCGTGGGTGCTCACATCACCCGTCATCCCCTTGGGTGTGGGGTTATCATTGTGGGAGGGTTGGGGTGGCAGTGAGAAACATGAGCCATTCTCTGTAGCCGCAGGTTCCCTGGGAACCCAGACCTGCCA
Source organism: Equus caballus (assembly GCF_041296265.1). Lineage (NCBI taxonomy): Eukaryota > Metazoa > Chordata > Mammalia > Perissodactyla > Equidae > Equus > Equus caballus. Next base: position 131,348,367 of record NC_091684.1, on the reverse strand, counting down.
TGAGAGGGACACCCAGGTGTCCTACTGGGTCCAGAAGGAAGGCAGCAGGGATGCCCAAGTGACCCACCCCCTCTAAAGGCAGCTCTGGGGAGATCTCCCAGCTGGACCCCCTGAGAGAGCTTCGAGGGTCACTGTGGCCATCTAGCTGGCCATGCAGGGGCTCCTTTCTGTCTGACCTTCAGCTCTTGATGCCATGGGTTCTCTTGCCACAGGGGCTGGGCAGGAATAGCTGGGGGGTGGGGGCCCCCAAAGCTTCCTGGGTGGCTTAGAACCCTGTGGAAGGGTGGGGTCAGAGGGCCGCAGGAGACCTGGGGCTGCTGGCCAGGACCAGTGAGAAGAGATGCTGGGCAAGGGTGTAGGTGTGTATCTGGGGGTCTGAGATCTAGGGTGTCTGCTAGGCCCCTCTCTGGGCGACACACCCTCCCCTGCCTGGCCTGGGCCCTTTCTCAACACTTTAACAGGAGCTACTGTGCCCATTATTACCCCTTGGCACCCATCCTGGTGGGTAGCACCGGCCAGGCTGCTGTTATTTTATCTGTTCCTCTGAGCAGGTTCTTGAGGATGTTAGGTAAGGAGTTAAAAGCCCCATTTCACAGATGAGGAGATCAGGGTCCTAAAGCACCCAAGAGCCCAAGGAATTGGAAGGGACCCTGTTCTTCTCTTGGGGGAGGGGATCTTGCCTAGAGCAAGCCAGGCTCACTCTGGGGGCAGCGTCTGGGGCTGATGGGGCCTCTTGCTGGTTGCCCTGCAGGTATTACGGACATATGCAGTCCTGGGCCTTGCTACTTCTTGGATCCCAAAATAACTCGGTTTGGAATGTCCAGCTGCCCGCAGGTCCCCATGGAGGAGCGCATCTCCAACCTGCGTAAGATGGGATGGGAAGGCAGTTTGGGAGGTGGGAGGATGGGAGCCCTCCCTCAGGACCAGGTTTGTCTGTAGATGCTGGCATCTCCCTGCAATGTCACATCAAGACACCAATGTCACCCTGCTGACATCACCATGTCTCTGTCACAGTACTTATGTCTTGAAGTCAATGTTATGCTTATATGTTATGGGGTGACATTATGATAGAAATGCCATGGGGCTCATATCTCAGTAGCGATATTGTCATGCTAAGGAACTCATGGGCTGTAGTGATTTCAGGATGTTTGCTTGGTGTTGTCACAGGGACAATGTCAGAAGGCTGACAGCCCAAGGATGATGTTCTGATGACACCTGTGGTTTTATATTATGACAAGTGTCACAATCCTGATGTCAGGATGGCCCAAGTGCCTTCCCCTGCCCATAGCCTCATACAGGAGTCATGATGTCCTTGCTTGATGCTGAGGTGTTTATAGTAAAGTCACATTAGGCTCATCAAGACCTCAGCTCCCTACCTGGACCCACCAGTTGGACACCAGGAGACGTGGCTGCCCCCCTACCCAAAGACCCCTCCCCTCATTTGCCCACTTTCAGGCCTGATCCCCACTCCAGCCTCCTGCCACTACTGCTTGGAGAAGACCCACCCACCTGGAGAACGCAGGGCACCCCAGCACACTTTTGGCCACCGGTGCCCATACAGAGTCATGGACCCCAATCCAGCCCCCAACCAGTACCAGCTGCCATGCTTGCTGGGGCCCAACAACCCTGTCAACAGAGCCGCTCCTTGCTATAGTCTGGCCTCCGGAGATAAGAACTGGTTCTACAGGGAGAATGTAGCAGGAGGCCCTGGGCCGGCCACGCGCACCCGGCCTGAGCCGTCTGTCTACCAGAACCGCAGCCCTGTCTACAGCATGGCCAAGCGCTTCACCTACCCAGTGGACCACACGCCTCGGCCTGGCCCTGGCTCCCACAACGTCCAGCAGGTCACGGTGCACAAGCCCCGCACGCCAGCTTTCACCATGGGCATCAAGCACTCCCCCAACCTGTGCCCGCTGGTCATTGACATTCACGACTGAGGCCCCTCCTGGAGTGCTCGCCCACCCCTCCCCACAGAGGTTATTTTTCTATACCAAATTGAGCAACTTACTAAGGTTTCAAGTAGCAGAGCTGGTGCCTGCTGCGTCCAGCACACAGAAGGCATTAGATAAATATTTTCATTATTTATTCCTTCCTTTTGCAAACACTTGCAGGTACTTCCTCAAGTCTCTGCCCTGGGTGAGGGGATACTGGGGATACTGGGAGGCACTGTAGGGGTCCCTGCTGGGAGGAGTTCTGTTCCAGCTCACTGGGGAAGGCAGCCATGTGAACTCCAAAGAGGTTTGTCTCTGGACAAAGCTAATTCTGCCACTAATGTGCCATGTGGCCTCTGCAGCTCCTGCCCCTCTCTGGGCCTCAGAGTTGCCCTTTGGACAGCGAGGGTGGGGGGTAGGCCTGGAGGATGTCTAAGTTCCCTCCAGTTCCAGGACTGTGTGACTCTGATTCCTGACAATGGTCAGTACCCAAGTGGGTGCAGGCAGGGGAAGGAGGGGTCATTCTGGTTGAGGTGGGGGGAGAGGGGAGTTCTCTCGGGGGAACCCAAGAGGCCAGGCAGAATCAGTGTGTAGAGGGAGGTATTCTTGGTGGAGGTAAAGATGAGGGCAAGATCATGCAGGTGGGACCAAAAAGTGCAGGGCAGGGAACTGGGGAGGCTCAGAGTGGCAAGAGCCTGTGCTGCAGGAGGCTGGCTGATTATAGGACGAGCTCGTGGGCAGCTTAGAGAGGACTCAGGCTTTGTCCTCAGTGTGATGGGGCTCCATCAGACGCAGTATTTTCAGAAGAGTCTTTGGGCAGTGAGAGAAGGTTGGACAGGATGGGCAGAACCTGGAGGCTGCAGTCTGCCTAGGGAGGAGGCAAAGGGGCTGACTGGGCTGCTGGGTGGAGGGTCTGCGTGTCACCTGCTGTCTTTGGAGAGCTGCTTGTGTGTCCCCAGCCTCAGCAGCTTAGCCTTGCAGTGCCCGTTAGAGGAGGAGCCACAAACTAGCCAGGAGGGGGCAGTGTTGCCTCGCTCGTGAGTCCAGGCCTGTGCCCACCACCCCTACCCATTCCGGCTTCGCTGCTTTTGGGCAGACAAGTGCCAGTGCTCCTGTGGGTCTCTGGGGAAGCTGGGGTCTCTGGGACTGGTCTTTGTACTTCATTAATTCTTGGTATGCAGATCCCCCATTCTGACTTGCCCTCACCTTGGGACCAGCCCCTCTCCCAGCTCCCTGGGCCACAGGAGGCGTGAGGGACACTTCCACTCCTGCTCTGCAGCCTGGGGCCTGTGGTGGGACGGAGGGCAGGAAGGATGGAGGGGGAGGGGCTCAGGGAAGCAGGGGAGGAGGTGGAATATCCCCAGACCCTGTGGCTCAGGCAGAGGCACGTTCTTCTGCGCCCACTGCCCCAAGAGCAGAGGGAGGCAAGAAGAAAGGGCCACTCAAACCAGCGTCTGATGGCTCATCCTTGCAAATTTGAGCAATATTCAGGTTTTAATTAAAAAGAAAATTGAATTGAAGGACTAACTGTGGACAGAAAGGAGCAGAGAATATGTTTGGAATACTAAAAAAACACAACAACTAGAGGGCCGGCCCAGTGGTGCAGCGGTGAAGCACGCACATTCCGCTTCAGCAGCCCGGGGTTCGCCGGTTCGGATCCCATGGCACTGCTTGGCAAAAAGCCATGCTGTGGTAGGCATCCCACATATAAAGTAGAGGAAATTGGGCACGGATGTTAGCTCAGGGCCAGCCTTCCTCAGCAAAAAGAGGAGGATTGGCAGCAGTTAGCTCAGGGCTAATCTTCCTCAAAAAAACCCACAAAACCCACAACAACTGAATACTTTAAATAGAGGGTTGTCGAAAACCCACCAGGGTTGTACCCCACCAGAACCAAGGTCTGAGACCGAAATTCCGTTCCCCATGCCATGCAACCCCCCAGGCCTGGGGTCCTGTGTCTGTCCTACTCTCCCACTCCTCAGTGAAGCTGGCCAGGGCAGGCTCTAGAGAGAGCTAGTGAGCCTAGGGATCCATCTGTCTTGCAGCAGATTAGAAAGATGTCATTTTGCCGACAATGCCATTTATCACTTCGGCTGCAAAAATTAGTGATGCTTGAGCTGAAAGTGGTGGGTGGGGGTGGGGGATGGCAGGTGGCAGCAGCTGATTCTCTCCTGTCACAGGCCAGGGGGGCTGCAGATCACCTTCTGCATAGCGGATTTTCTGATTTAGTGCCTAGCTCATCCTGAGGCCCTCCATTAGAAACATGAGAAAACTGAGGCATAGAGCCAGAGAAATAACTTTGGCCATATGACGAATTAATGGCGTGTCTCTAAATAAAGGTCCAGGCTCAGTCAGTGACCAAGGTCAGGGTTCGATGTGTGACCAGGCTCAGAGCAGGGTCAGGGCTCAGTGTGTGAGCAGGGTCGGGACTCAGTGTGTGAGCAGGGTCGGGACTCAGTGTGTGAGCAGGCTCGGGACTCAGTGTGTGAGCAGGGTCGGGACTCAGTGTGTGAGCAGGGTCGGGACTCAGTGTGTGAGCAGGCTCGGGACTCAGTGTGTGAGCAGGGTCGGGACTCAGTGTGTGAGCAGGCTCGGGACTCAGTGTGTGAGCAGAGTCCGGGCTCAGTGTGTGAGCAGGCTCGGGACTCAGTGTGTGAGCAGGCTCGGGACTCAGTGTGTAAGCAGGGTCGGGACTCAGTGTGTGAGCAGGCTCGGGACTCAGTGTGTGAGCAGGGTCGGGGCTCAGTGTGTGAGCAGGCTCGGGACTCTGTGTGTGAGCAGGCTCAGGATTCTGTGTGTCAGCAGGATTGTGGCTTAGTGTGTGAACAGGGTTGGTGCTCAGTGTGAGAGTAGGGTTGGGGCTCAGTATGTGAAAAAGGTTGGAGCTCAGTCTGTGAATAGAGTCAGGGCTCATTCTTGGGTGAAATCCTTGACTTATACTAAGACTAAATCCTGGTTTTTGCCTCCATGGCTCAGTCTAGGACAGACCCTCAGCCTGGCCCCAGTTGCCACTAGATGTAAGATGGGACTGGAAGTTAGCCTTAGAGCTAAAACTGACCCTCAGGGTGGGTTTGTAGTCTTAAAGGAAGGAGAGAAGGAGGCTGGAGGGTTCAGAATGAATCTTTGGGGATGAAGATGTTTGGAGGAGAGATGGCCTCCCCAAGAAAGATAAGCAGCCTCCAGAGAAGATGGATGGGGCCTTCCTTGTGCCTCAGCTCACAAAATGACAGGGTCATTTAGCTTGGGACCGACCTTTTGACAAAGCAGTCCCAGTGTCTCGGCCTTGCCTCCTCTGTGTTGGTATGCTGAGGTAGGTGACCTGCAGCAGGTTAGGGGGGGCATGGCCTCCCAGATCTGGCTGAGTGCTGCCTTTGTCCCTTCTGAACAACTTGGGAGGTCAGGCTTGACCTGGCAGGAAGCCCTGGTTTAATTCTTATAGGACTTAAGTCAGTGCCCTCAGGTACTTAGGCCCTGGGGCCTGGCAAGTGATCACACAGACATGACCATTCATTCATTCAACAAACATTTGCTAAGTTCCTGCCCTATGCCAGGCTCTGGCTCCACCTGGGAGTACTGGAAGAGGGCGATGGCTCAGTGTAGGGCAGGGGGCCCACTGGAGCTTCCTCCCTTCTCTAGGGGCGGGGAGACACCTGGGCTCCATGGGTCACCCCCATCAGGCCTTGGTAAAACTGCAGTCACAAGATCCTCCTGGACACTGGCTGGGGGGTCCTGATCTTTGTCATTCTTTTGTTGCTGGAGATACCCTGAGGGCCAGTTGTCACTCTGGTTCCCAGGAGCTTGGGGGATGGTGATCTTGAACAAGGAGCAAAAGAGGGGACCTGTGTGCAGGGACACACTGATGTAGCATACACAGGCACACAGGTAAGGGTTGTGCACAAACACACAGCCCTTACCCATATATACATGGAAACAAGACACAGACTCTCCTTATAGCACATGCTCACACACACAGGCACTCACACACATACACAGAAATGCACAGATACCACACCTTACTCTACTCACATCCCTGACACCAGACAACACACTCAAACACAGGCCTTATACTACACTTACAGGGAAAGAGATAGACACAGACACGCTTACACTGCGCATGCACACAGACACCACACCATACACGACACACGCCTTTACGACTCTCATCCACAGCCCTGTCTCTGCAAGCACCGCTTTATCTCTTTCACGTACCCACAGCCACCCAGGCTCGCCCACACCCCCACTGCCCTGGAGAAGTTAAGTAGACAAACCACAAGAATGCCCCTCTCTCCTCCCCGCACATGCAGAGGTACAGAGAGGGTGGTCTGTGGGAGGGGAGGTCTGGAGGGTCTCTGTGCTCAGGAAGGAGTTGGGGCATCATTCCCAGCCGTGGGGTCAGAGGAGCTGCTGGCTGGCTTTCAGCCCTCCAGTCTGGGGTCCTGCCTCTAGATAGGACTTGGTTGGGAGCCCTGGGCCACAAAGACCAGTCAGATCCCTTCTCCCTGCCCCCAGTGCTCAGAGACCCCCTCCCTCCAGGAGCTGCCCAAGCATAGGAGCTCCTGCCACCAGCTCTCCTGTTCTGCGGTCCTTGGCCCTGGGGTGGGGGCAGAAGCTGCATCCCCTGGCTCCGTGGAAGCGGAGAGTCTGCCTCTGTCCTGTGCCTGCGGCTTCTCCTCTCCCTCTTCTCTCTCCACCTCTCTCATCTGGCTCTCCTCCTCTCTAAGGCTGCCTCCCTCTGGCTCTCTCTTCTCTTCTCTCTCGCTCTCCCTCTTACTCCCCGCGTCTCTCTGCCCTGTTTATCCTCTAGAATAGAGATGGACACTTTCAATTACCCCCAGAACACCTGAGCAGCTCCTGGGGGCTCTGACAAGAGGAGGAGTGTGCTTGGCGGCCTGTGGGGACCGGTCTCACCGCCCTTTGTGTGCTCTCTCTCTCTCCGGAGACTTACTTCCTTCCTGGGAGAGTGGAAGCATGTTTCCCTTCAGTGAGGAAGGGAGACAAAGAAGAGAAAAAAAGCACTGTCTTCACTGTCGTGTAAACAGTGTGTAGTGCAGAGAGGGGCTGAAGGAAAGACAGGGACAGAGAAAGCGGGGGAGGGCATGGGGAACTGGTGAGGTGGATGAGCAGAGCCATTACCACAGGCTGGCTGGGCGTGGGCACCAGGCGGGGCTGCCAAGAGGAGGAGAGAAATGAAAGGGTCGATCTGGGATGGTGGAAGGGGCCCGAGGAGGGACACCTTCATGCTGAGAGCCAGGCAGGGTCAAGGAGGGAGGGGACCAGTTATGCTCTGGACGCTCAGCCACACCAGGCTCTGGGGATGCCAAGGTGTGTAAGATAGACATGCGTCTGCTCTCATAGAGTGTAAAGTCTACCAGAAACAAAGCAATGGCTTCATGTGTTCAGCACTTGCCACGTGCCTGGCACTTACACGAGCTAAGAGTCAGAGAGTGTGGGTGACCTGCCCGGTGATATACAGCCAGGACTGGGGGCATCAGGATGCCAGTCCAAGTCTATCTGACCCCAATCCTCCCTTCACACAGCCTCTACTAGGGGCCTGGGGGCTTGGAGAGAGACTTGGCTCTGCCATGACTGGTGTTGACCTTGAACAAGTTCTCCCCTCTCTGGGCCTCAGTTTCCCCATCTGAAAGTGGAGAAAATGTTGGCTGCTCTGCAGGGCTGTGGGGAGGATCAAATGTCTGGATGCAAGTAGTCATCTAGCTCTGGTTTCCTGGAGACCCAGCCGAGGGTGTGGAGGAGCAAAGAACACCCAGCGATGGGGGAGGGACTGGCCAGCAGCAGCCGCAGCCTGGACCCCAGCTTAACTCCCTGCTACCACCCAGTGGCAAGACTTGAGTAATGCAGAGGATGGGTCTGGATGGACTTGCATAAGGGTCAGAGCTGGAAGAGGCCTCTGGGGAGTCTGGTCCTCTCTGGCCGGGCTATGCAGATACCCAGAGAGAGGAAGGACTTGCCCCCAGGGCACTCAGGGAAGAAGCTTGGGCTGGGCCTGGGACTGGGTCTGGGATTGGCTTTCAGGACAAGGTGCTTTCTTTCCCACCCTGTGATGCTGAGGAAACCCCCAAGTGGCCTCAGAGCAAGAGAGGTGGAGCTCTGCATCCTCTGCTTGAAGCCACTTCTCCCAGGGAAGCTTCCAGGATTTCCTCCAGCAGGAAGTGACTTCACTCCTGCCCTTTATCCCCACATATATCCTCTCCTTGCTCTTCCTGCTCCACCTGCCTTGAACTGCACCCCCTTCCCCTAGCAAACCAGGCAATGGGGCCCCTTGAGACATCAGGGATGACGAAGAACCATCTTCACCACCTAGGAAGCACCTACCAGGGGCCCGGCTCTGTGCTGGGGCTTTACCTGCGTTATGTCACTCGAACTTCATAATGACCCTGGGAAGTCACAATTACTTTTGAGCTCCATTTCTCAGGTGAGGAAACAGGCACAGAGATGTTATGACTGTCAGACACAAAGTGGTAGAACAGAGACTCAAACCCAGGTCCGTCCATTCTCTTGAGAGGAGCCGTTATCTGGAGATGAAAACTGTTCCTGTGGCCATACAACCATCAATCTGACCAGACACTGAAATGACTAGTCCAGGGTCTCAGGTCTGAGCCACACAACTGTGCTGCTGTGTGATTCTGGGCAAGGCTCATCCTTCTCTGGACGTCTGGTTCCTCACCTGTGAAACGTGTGCATGTGTTCTGGATTCCCTCAGAGATCCATTCTGGAATCTGGCATGTCCAGCCCTGGGCCCTGGGATGGGTCTGCTGTGAAGGGCACTGTGGGGGTGGGGAGGGTGTGAGCAGGCAACAGGCCTGGGAAGGCGGAGCTCTGGCTGGGAAGCCTGGGCCCCTCAGACGCACCTCCTACTTGGGCCTCAGCGTGGGGGGCTGGGGGATCAAGGGGAGGCATGGGCCGAGAGGGTAGGAAAGGGGTCCATATCGGGGACAGGTGTGGGGTGATGGGCAGGCCCCTGGGCCTGGGATCCTTTCGCTGTGTTGCCTGCCACAGAGGGGAGTTTGTCTTGTCAGGACACAGCCTCGTCAGTGAGCTGCAATGGGGCTGACGGGCAGCCACTCCCCACCGGGCAGCTCGAGGCAGATCCATGAACCCACTCCAGGCTGGGCTGGAAGCTCCTGCATTCTCACCCAGCTCTCAGAGGACGGAGACATTTGGGGCTGTGGGACAGGCTACTCCTCCCTTGGCAGAATGGGTAGAGTGGCCTGTTCAGGGGCCTGGGGTCTCGAGGGCCCCCTGCCGAGGTTCCATGGGAAATGTGGCTGCTGAGCCCTCAGGACACCTCAGGCCCAGCCTGGGCCACCTCTGTCCAGACCCCACTACCTCTGCCTTTGGTGTGGGCCATTCCCAGTGCCCTGGCCTGATCTGGCTTGAATCATTCCAGGGGTCAATGTGTGGATACATTCTGTGTCCTCTGCGATCTCCTGGGGGCCTGTGGCCTGGAGGGACCTCCTCATTTACCCCATAGCAACTTCTCCTGCCACCCCACGGGATGGTCTGCTTGGTGATGATGAGGACAACGTGGGAACCCAGTCTATATATTTCTCATTCTAGGGGGTCTGGGGCCCTGAACCCACTGCCCTCAGAGAGGGAAGGGCCTCCAGGACCCTCTGGCCCAGAGCTGCCACCATTCGTTGGCTTCCACCAGGACTTTTGTCAAACTCAGATGCCAGCTTTAACTCTTATTTATTTCACATTTTTCTTTAAATTGGCTCACTTTTACAATTTAAATGCATGTTTTTGCCTTGTCTGAAGCAATATTTGTGAAATCAGGGGTCTGATGTGATAAACACACACACATATATGTGAGAATATATGCATGAAAATAAATATGTAGCTAAAGACAGCAGATGCCCATCCCTGTGTTCCATCTAAAACAGTCTTGAGTCTCACCAATGTTGCATACACCATTCTTTGAGAAAAGTGGCTCTAGTCCCCTTCTTCCATTTTACTGACAGGGAAACCAAGGCCCAGAGAGGTAGAAGAACTTGCCCAAGGTCGCACAGCACTGGGATTATCGGCCAGTCCACTTGAGTCTCAGCTTAGTGCTCATTTTACTGAAGCATGCTCATTGTTTGTGGAGGGACTGGGAATGGTCACGGAGTATAGGCTTTCCTTCCCCCAGAAGCACATTTGGATCCCCAGAGGCTTTTTGGAGACTGTGCCCCATGACAGAATAGGATGTTGAAAGGTGGGCTTCCTGGCAGCAGGCTAACAGGCAGGCAGGCAGGCATCCTGGGTCTCCTGGTGGGACTAGGCACTGTCCTCCCCTGCCCCCACTCTGTCTGCCCTTCTTCTTGGTGCCCAGGGCTCCTGCAGCATCTCAGGACTGGGAGGAGGTGGGGAAAGGGGTCCCAGGGGAGGGAGAGAGCAGGGCTCCAGCAGCAGCCCTTCCTGGCGGAGCTGCTTACTGAGCTGATAATTAGTGGCACCATCTCCCAGGCTGGCAAGGAAGGTGGCCTCATTAGCGAGCACCTTCCCCTGCCCCACCTCCACCTTCCTACCTTTGGGATCCTGCCACGGTACTGCCATTGCCTCCACTGTCATCACCCCAGAGATGCGGCACAGTGGCTCTTGCTGGGAACGAGGCTGCTGGTTCCTGGGGAGCCAGGAGGCAGCTGTGTGTGTGGGGCGGTCAGGGTGTGTGTACATGGCACACACAAAGCACACGTGCACACAGACTGTTAGACGTGCGCACAAGGTACATGCACACACAAACACACACGCAGAACACGGAGACGTGTATGTCAATGTCCAAACAGACTTGCGTGGTGATGCGTCCACCCACACACCCTGTACAAACACCCAGAATCAACAGAGGCTTGTGCACACACAAAGGTGGACTAACTGTGGAGACACACAACGCACTCAGGAAGATGCCCATGCAGGATGTAGACACAGCCACACCCAGAGACCAGTACACTTTGTTCTGTGTGTTCACACAAACATCCAGACTCAGGAATTGTACCCAGATGTGGACACATCATGAACCTGCATACCAGACATGCAGAAACATGCAGAAGCACACGGCGTGCCCCTGGGGGACTGTGTGTACACCTTTATGGGCAGGGACACCTAAACGGACACATGCGTGCACCAGAGTGCGCAAGTGTTATGTTTTTCTTGGAATCTAACAAGGCCTGAGGTGCTGGGGCTGCTTAATTCCCTGGGGGAAGTGGGGAGACAGGAGCTGAGGACACATTGAATTAATTCTTATCATTCCTGACAGAGGGAAAGAGATGGATGGAGGGATGGAAAGAAAGAAAGAAAGAGAGGAAAAGGGGCAGCTGGAGGGGTGACTGTGGAGAGGTGGTGGGAGTAGGTGCAAGAGACCCTCAGGGCCTAGGGACCCCAGCACTCAGCCCCAAGCCCCAAACCAGATGGACCCTTCAAGGTCAAGTGGTTGGGCCGATGCAGAAATCTCCTAGCAGAGCCCTCTTTGTGTAGTTCTGGGGATGGGCAACGCACTCTGTCTTTCACTTCCTTCCGTTGAGTGGAAATCTGGCCCCAGAACTCCCACCCTCAGCCCCACTTCTATTCTGTGAGTCCGTGGGCTGTGGGGGCTCTCCTTTCACAGGGCCAGGGTGGAGGGAGACATGACTGCCCGAGGAGTCCCCTCCTAGACACCAGAACAGCTCCCTCAACCCCTGCCCTGATCTCAGCCCCAGGGCAAAGTCAGGGAGACAGGTGGACAAGAAAAGGCATTCTAAGGGAGAGAAAGGATGTGAGTCAGGAGAAAGCAGAGATGGGGGTTCGGAGTGAGACAGAGAGACACAGGGACTAGAGATGAGAGAGATGGAGAGTTACTAAGAAAGAGACAGAGAAAGATGTGAGAGAGACTGAAACTGAGCCAGTGAGAGCCAGACAGGCCCAGAGACACCGAGAGGAATCTAGAGAGAGAATTGGAGCCAGGATGAGACAGACCTTAAGTAAAAAGATAAAAAGAAAGATCTGGACACCAAGAGAGACAGCCCAACTCTGCCACTTTCCCTGGTCAGGAGGAAACCACCCTATCCGGGGGTGGGAGTGGGAGAAACCCTGGCCTAGAGAGGATGCTGTGTGATCCTGCCCAGGCCACCCAACCTCTCTGAGCCTTGGCTGCTCGTCTGTAAAGTTAGGGGGGATTCCCCTGCCTCTGAATGGGACCTGAAGCTCCAAGGGGAGGCTGGCCTGGCCCATTGCTCCCTCCACTTTCCTCTGGGGCACATGGGCCTGCAGATGGGGGTGGGGGCTCTGCAGGGTCTCAGGGTCCAGATCCCATTTGGAAGCCCCCAGGTTGCCAAATGAGGTGGAAGAGGAAGTCTCAGCAGGGCCAGTGCAACGTGCTGCACCCTTGCAGTGTGGAGTGATGGAACGTTTGCCCTGAACGTTGAAAATGCATAAACATCCATTTCCAGGCAACAAGGCAGATGTAAACACAGAGTGGGTAGGGTGCCACCCTCAGCAGTAATTTACTGGCTCTGCTATTCTTGGTGGCACGAGCGGGACCTTATGGTTGGCCATCAGGAGGCTTTTTGAGATGGCTTTTTGAGATGGCTTTATGACTGCGGGCTGCCACCTGAGTCCCTTCTCCAGGAGAAGTCTCCTTGGGGATTGGGTATCGCTGCCTGTGGTGGGGGTGGAGCAGGGCAGAGTGGTTGTTGCTGGGACTGCTCCATCCCAGGCCTTCAGGGCCTCTACCCCTGTCCCTTCCTCCAGCATCTCCTGGCTGGGGAGGGAGGGAGGAGGACGCCTGTGTTAGGCCTGGTGGGGCCCCAGCCCCGGCGCACTTGGAAGGAGTCAGAGGAGCTCCAGCCCTGCCTGTGAGAGCTTCAGACTTGGAACAGAGAAGCCACCATGGCCCTCAGGAGCTCACAGCAGGCGGACTGAAGCCCAGACAGGAGACTCGCATGGCCATGGGGCCTTGCCAGCTTGTCTGGACGCTTCTCTGTGTGCTGCAAGTAGGGGCCCGGAGGCAGCTCCCTCTCTCTCCTCCCAGAGCTGGAGCATGGACTCGGCACCCCGACTCCTGCGGCCTGCACACCTGAGGGGTGTCGTTTCCTTTGGGCTGGGATGCAAGGCCCATGGCAGAGAAGCCATTACCCTCCATGAGAAGGCACAGAGTGTTCTCCATGCTGAGGTCCCTCTGGGGTCCCTGAGCCTCCTCTTCCCAAGAGGGGTGAGGTTGGGCTTCCCCACCCCGAGCGAGAGCCCACTGGGGCAAGAGGGAGCTGGACAGTTACCTGCTGCCTGGGGGGGTCTGTTTGTGGGGGTTGTAGTCACTGAATTAGCATCACAAACCTGCTGGGCAGAGTGGCCCAGGGCGTTGGCACAGGGCAGGGGTGGGGGTGGGGCCTGGTGGGACTGGGTGGAGGTGGATGGGTCTGTGGAGGGAGGGCTGAGGCTGCGCCTGGGACCACAGAGCTCTTCCTTCTATCCCTTGCCTGCTCTTCATCCCTATCTCCTACCTCTCCGCTACGGCCCTGGCTTTACATCCTGGCTGCTCTAGACACACGCTGTTGGCTTCTGCCTCTGCCATGGACCAACTACATCACGTGGAAGTTCCCAGGGCAAGCTACTTAGGGGAACACTCTGTCCCAAGCCATTTCTCACCAGGCCAGAGGTCACTGAAGGGTCCAAGGCTTGGCCTCTGGAGTCAGATATCCATGCCTGCTCCAGGGTGACCCAGAGGGAGCCATCAGCCTGGGAGCAGGGCGTCTTCTCTAGAACAGGGTTGGAGTCGGGGCAGAGGACCCCGACTACAGGGCAAACTAGTGGCTGAGCTAGGATCAGCAGCCTCGTCCCTCTTGCTCAGAGACCACATTTGCCCCCTTCCCCTCCCCCCAGACCCAGCAACCCCTACTGTATGCCAAGCGCCATGCTAGGCTTATGGAGGAAACAGAGAAGAACAAGACTCAGTCCCTGCTCTTGGGGCTTGGAGTCTCCTGTGGGACACAGCGTGTCCACAAACAGCCACATGCAGGGATACAGGGAGTGTGGGGCGCACAGAGAGGGAGAACTTCGCTGTGACTGAGGGGTGCGGGCTGCTTCATGGAGGGGATGATGTTTGATCTGAGCCACAGGTGGGATTTTAGCATGTGGTTCAGGGGTTGCTGGAAACATCCTGTCTGTGTAGGCACAGATGGTATAACTTGTTGGCTCTGCGTGGTGGGGGCGGGGGGCGGGGTGGGGGTGGTGGCTGACTACTAACCAGCCTAACTCGGCTGGTGAGACAGCCCAGAGCAGCGGGAGTTAATCAGAAGGTAGGCAGGGGCTGCTCCTGGAGGGCCTGTGGGCTGAACTGAGGGTGTGGGGCCCTGCGAGAGCAGAAGGGCCCTGAGGGAGGTGGGCGGTGGGGGTGGCTGAGCTGCTCTATGTGTCTGGAGGTTGGGACAGCCAACCATTAGGTCCTCCTGCTGGGCTCCCAGGGCCTGCATTTAGAACTGGGTGGACACACAGTCCTGTCCAACCCAATACCCCTGGTTGTAGCCTGATGTCAGGGCTAAAATTAGCCTTGTGGCGGTGGGGGCAGCAGGAGAGAAGAAGCACAATCATGAGAATCACCCCCACCTTTCCTCTCAGAGGCAGTGACAAGGGCTGCCGAAAGATGATGGACCAAGGCCTGGACGTGGAGTGGCACTGGAGTTCAGGGCAGCAGCAAGAACCTGGACCACCCTGCTAACTTGGTTCCGGGAGCAGGAGCCTTGAGGGGCAGGAGCAGGGAGGGTCCTGCCTTTCTCTCCTGGCCTCCGCTTTGCCACTGCCAACTGCCTAGGAGAAGGGGTGGCCAGGTTCTGAAGCCCTGGGGCCCACAGGGCACTGACCAGGCCAGCAGACCCGTCCTGACCTGCTTCTCTGCCTGCTGTGTGCCCAGATGCTGGGCTGCTTCCCTCCCACGGTTGCCTTGGGAACTCCAGGTGGCTGAAGTTTACCTGGACCCAGCTCCCTGATGAGATGGGCAGTGGGGCAGGGCACATGGAGGGGACGATCCCCGCCTGGGCTCTGAACTTCTTCCCATCCCTGGGGCCCAGAGCCTCCATCTGGGCTCTGCCCACTTGGCCTGTCACCTGGCCTCCTCCTCATCTCCTCCCCTGCTCTTCCACCACCTAGTCCTGACCATTTGTCCCACCTCCAAAATGTCTCTGGGACTTGTCCACTCTGTGCCTACCTCTGGCCTGGTCCTCTTCCTCAGTCTGCTCTCCACCCACTGAGCTCTTACCTTTCAGCTCTACCATGTCCCTCCTGACCTACAACCCTTCAGTGGCTCCCACTGCCCTCAGGACAAAGCCATACCCCTGACGAGTGCCTGCCAGACCCAGCTTCTCCTTTGACCCTCTCCCACCCTCTTCTTGTGCTCCAGGCACCCTGGGATGTTGGCCTGTGGAATGGTAGGTTGGTGTGGTGAACCATGCTTCCAGAAGCACATTCTGTGGAACAGCAGTAGTGTCTTCCCAGAGCTGATGGGTACGCCTTGAGAATGGGCTCCATGAGGAGCTATTGTAAGAAGCACTGCATATACTCCCCTCCTGGAAATCCACTAGGCACTTTGTGACACGCGAAAGGCTTAGACAGGCCCTGTAGTGAGGAAGTCTGTTTTGCTTTATTTATTTTATTGCTTCTCTGCCATGGGTGTGTTTGCCCATAAATAAGGAATATCTATGAACAGCTCTAGAAGCTAGTTTCCCTGGACCACCATTTGAAAAGTGCTGGATGAGCCCTAAAGTGTGGTGCCCTGTCCTTTGGGATCTAGGGTCCTGAGGCCTGCTCCCCGCTGGTCTGGAGGGGCCTCCCACGGGAGCACATCTTGGCAAGGGTAACGTAAGCATTGGAAAGCCGGCCCGCTGTTAAGGCCACTCCCATCGCCCAGCTGTGGATCAGGCGTGGTTTCTGGATGTGTTTTGTTTAAACCACACAACGTTATTTTACAGTTTGACCTGGTTGCCAACATTTAAAACCTGGGAGATTCCACAACAGATTTTAAATTTTAAAGTTCTCTTTAGAAACTAGAAGACCTGCCCCTCGGTGGAGTTGGAGAACGGCAAGAACCTCTGACATGCAAAGCAGATCAGCTCACTCCTGATGCCCGCCGAACACATTTGAGTTTCTGACCCCTGTCAAGGGGACTGTGGGGCTCTTTTCAACCAGTTCCTCTTTACTGGAGTGACCTATTCCTGATCCAGCCTGCTCCAGGGTATGTCCTTCTGCAAAGGGCTGAGGCAAGTGGGGCTCCCAGAATGTCCTCACATTCATGAAGCACCAGGTACATATGCAAGTCAAGTCAAGAAAGTCCACTAGTCCACTCCACCCTCTGCCCCCAGGTTCCCTTGACATGAGGTGGGCGGTAGGGTCGTAGAGGGGTGGAGGGACGGTCTGACTGAGGCCTCCTCTCAAGTCATCCCCCTGTGGGCTCAGCTGAGGAGAAGACTCGAGCCAGCTGCGCAGGTGACCCTGGTAATGGGAGGGTGCTGGGTGCGAGAATCATTCCCTGCCGGAGCTAAAAGCTGAGGACCGTGTGGGACTGACCATGCCCGTGCGCTGCTGCAAAGAGCCCGCTGAAGGTGGCCTGCTCCCAGCTGGCGCTGGGATCCCGGAAAACCTGGCGGGTGGGTGGTGGCTGTCGGTGCTGCCTACCTGGGCCAGAGCTCTGGCTTGAGGGTCCCAGTCTGAGGGTGGGTGGAGGGAGACCCAGACCTGCACGCCCCGACTCCTATACTGTTAGGATAACTGAGGAATTCCCCCATCAGGCTGAGACTGGACACTCAGACGAGGTTCTGTTCTAGGTGGGCTGGGGGAGGTCGGTAGGGCACTCTTCTGCTCGGCTGGACATTCAGGTTCTCTGGCCCAAAGTCCTGATCGAGAACCCCCAGCAGGATGCCTGGCTCCAGCCATCTCCTGCTTTGCCTGAACATGTCCTGTTCTCGACCTCTCCCCTTCTCAGCCTATTCAAACCCTCCCTACCTTCAGGACCCCTCATGTACATCTTCCCTCCTCCAGGAAGCCCCTCTGATCCTCCTGCTCAAAGTCCCAGACCCTCCTCCAAGCTCATCCCTCTCCCCCTGCTATACAGGGCCGGGGGCTACCCTTCCTCTAGTGCAGCTCAAGATGCTGTGGCACCTGGAGCAAGCCCCTGTCCCTTTCTGGGCCTCTGTGGAATCAAGGTCTAGAGCAGACTCTGAGGCCCAGCTGGCTGGAGCCCATTGTACATCCTATTGTGATGTTCTGTAAACTTCACTACATGGAGTGCTAGAGGGTGGAATCTGAGACTTGCGCCTGGATGCTAGTCCAGGCCCCTCTCAGATGGCTGGTGGTCCAGCCCCTGCTCACATGCCTCCTGGGGAGGGGCCCTGCTTACCTCCTGAGGCAGCTCCACCTGTGGGCAGCCTCTTCTCCTGCCTCCTCTCCAGGGTCCTACCTCTGCCACAGTTCCCTGGAGGAAGCTTCAGCCTGGCCAAGGGGCTCACACAGTCCTGGAAGAGGGCAGGGCTGGACCCAGATGAGACCTGGAGGATAAGTCCTAATAAGCAGGGAGGAGAGGCAGGGAAACTTAGGCTAGAGGAGCTGAGCCCCCAAGGTGGCCAGCCCGATGCTTTTCTTCAGCCTCAGATGGAGCTGAGGCCAGAGGTGTGGAGGAGAGGCCAGGGAGACCATAGGGCTTAGCTATCAAAGAAGGTGTGTCATTATCCCTGTCGGGGGTCGGCTGGCCTCTGCAGTGGTGCCTGGGGTGCCGGCGGGTGGGAAGGCTTCCCTCCTCATGCTTGCTCCTGAGATGTCCCTGGCACAAAACTGCCCACCCTGCCGTGGGCAGGGATAACAGCCAGGCACCAGGATCTCTTACTGCTCCTGAAGTCAGGGGCATTAGAGGTCCACGTGCCCCGGCTGCCCAGCACGTCTGTCTGCAGGACCTGGGGTGAGCCCTTCCCTGCCCTGGGGCCTTACTCATCCGTCTGGGCAAGTTCAGTGTTGGACCAAACTGGGTCCAATTAGTGGTTGACATTCTGGAGACTCAAACCTCACTAACTGAGCAAACTTCAGCAACCTGTTTAAGCTCCCTGAGCCTCAGTCCCTACCTCTGTCAAATGGGATGACAACAGAATGTCTCTCATAGCGATGTTGTGAGGATTAAGTGAATACATATGCATGTATAGTGTGGAGCCCAAAGTATAGTGTTATGTAAGTTTTAATTATTATTACCAGGTCACAGGCTCTTTTGAGAATTTAACAAAACATACAGACCTCTTTTCAGAAAAACCTGCACTTACATGCCCATCTTGATGCACAAGTTCTAGGATTCTGGATGCCCTGGAGCTCACATGTGTGAGAACTCATGACTGAGGTGTTCAGACCCTAATGTGCTTTTTTTTCCTTTTTTGTTGCTGAATTTTTTTGGTCAAATTAATATGTGAAAATACTTTTGAAAGCCTGAAGATAACTGTCCCCAACCTCACTCCCACTTCTGGGTCCCGTCTCCTCCAGAGGCTACAGCCCCATGCAGCCCTGTCTCCTGATACTTCTCTCCCTCTCTGCACTTGACCTCTGGCTCTACCCCAAGTGGCGTTGGGACCCACTGGCAGGCTTGCTCCTGGTTCCTCCCCCTGGTTGAGGTTGACCCCATGACTCACTGCCATATTCTTGATTCCACCTTCTGAGTGGCGCTCGGTCTGCCCAGGTACCTCCCCACCTCTGCCTCCACCCCCCAACCCTTGCGCCAAGTCTGGACACCTTTATTTCTTACCTCAGTGGCCCCCCTGCCTCCATCCCCTTGTCCCCCACTGGTAACCGCAGCAGCTTTCAAGTTGCAAATCCCAGCACACCCTCTCCTCCTTAAAACGCCCCAATGGCTCCCCATTGAATGAAACGGTTTTCACATCAAGGCTGAAGGAGGAAAAGTTATATAAGATTCATGATGCTCAAGGTACAGAAAAAGCAGGATTCCTCCTTGTAAATACGACCTCATCAAACGGGGCCTAGGGTTGGTCAAGGGGCTGGTTGAGGTCACTGAGCAGAGCCAGCAAGCACCCTGGGGCTAGGGGTGTGGTGCGTGGGGAGGAGGAGGCCACTGAGATGAAACCATTTCATGCAAATGTATTGAAATGAGGCTTTGGGGCAGGTTTGACAAGCTGCCAGGAACAAAGGCTCTGTGATCCTCCAATCTCCCACCTCCCCAACCAGCTGACAGTTTCCCAGGAGCCTGAAGGAGGGGCCGTGGGGATGGAATCTCAGGCCCTGGACCTCAGGGAATTAGGAAAAAAGCATACCTCTGAGCTCATGCCCTGCCCTCCCTTACACCAATTGGTAGACGTCCTTGCCTACGAGATGAGATGCAAGCGCCCCTTGGGCAACTACAGTGTCTGGGTTTCCAGCTTATATCTGAGCGACACTCCCTGTTCTTTCACTTTTTGAATGGACCTCAGGTACACAGAGCTGGGTTAATCACAACCGCCGGTTACGACACACTCTCATCATTTGCTCATGCAGGGCCACTTTAATTAATTAAGCAACTTGTTTGTTTACAATGATGTATTTTTGTTTACAATAACATGGTAAATATGTATGAACTCAGAACTCAATCCCAGATCTAGAGCCCTAATGACATTCCACCCGTCTTGTGCTCCCCCCTTATCACAGCTCCCTGCCTCCTGCTCAGAGGTGATCACTATGCTGAATTTTGTGTTTATCATCCCCTTGCCTTTTTAAATATAATTTTATTACTGTGTCAATCAGGATAAACTAGGTTATGCCACAGTAACAAATGACCTCTAATGTCAGTGGCTTAACCCAGCAAAGGTTTATTTCTTATTCATGCTACATGACCAATGCAGATGGACAGAGGTCTCTGCCCACTGCAGACGTGGGACCCCGGCACGGTGCACCCACCATCCTCTGATATTGTTTTCACCACTGAATTCTGTGGTTTGCTTTGGCAGGGGAGGAGAACAAGAACTCTGCACCAGTTCTTAGGTGTTTCTACCCAAAAGTGACACTGAGCACTTTGGTATCATTTCATTGGCCAAAGCTCTTTCCATGGCTGTCCCTAATTTCAAGAGGGCAGCATATACCTAGAAAGAAGAAAGAACCAGAAGTCTCACTGAGCTTGGGTAATGTTACACAACCACTTATCTGTGGCTATGTAAATAATACGTTTTCTATTTCAGTTGTTAGTGAACTTTATGAAAAGGACATCATGTTATACGTGATCTTCTGAGATTTACTTTTTCACTGATATTATGTTGCTAAAATTCATCCATACTATTGTGTGTAGCTGTGGTTCCTTCCATTTCATTGCAGTCCAGTATTCTATGGAATGATTCTTTTTTTTTTTTTTTTTTTGCTATTGTGAACATACTACTGTGAATAGTCTCTTCTTGAAACATCACTTGTATTTCATCATCCAAACTGCAGATTTTGAGCTACCCTCGGCTCATGGAGAGTTTGGTACAGCTGCTGCCTCAGCCTTCAGGGCCCCAGATGCAGGCCGTCTGGCCCCTCAGCAGTGGAGGGACCCTGCCAAGCCTCCTCACCTTCCCGCCGTCCTCCCCAGCTGGCAGACTAATGAGCAGGCACACAACAGCTCCCCTGTGTGCAGCAAGTTCTGCTTCTCCAGCACTTCCATCAGGAGACAGGCCGCTTCACAGTGGAGGACAGCGTGTCCCACGTCAGGTCCTGCCTTCTTTTCTCCAATACATACTAAGCTTCGGCTACAAACCACATCCTGTGCTGGGTGCTGGAGAAACAAAGAGTGACTCATTAAATTACAAAGCAGACATTTATTTACTTCTTTTTCTATTCCAAACTCCGCTGGGCTGGCCCACAAACAGAGGCACCTGCCCTCTAGAAGCTTGCAGTCTAGACGAGGAAACAGAAACTTAGACACAGCGCTGTATTTGCTCAAGTGTGAGACGTGCAGGTGTGCGAGTCTCAACGGCATTTTACAAGGATTTAAAAAAACTAAGTATTTTTAGTCATGCATTTCTATATCTCTATGTCTCTATGTCTATCTATCGAATATGACTTTATTTATGTAAATTTACCATCCTCTGTTCTGGAATAGAACAGGAAACCAGATCTTGATTGGTGCATTATCATTTGATAGATCACAAAGTTTCTAAGCTAATACCCTGTTTTAAATTCTTCTAGTTGGGGCCACTTACACATTCCACAGAGAGACGGGGTAACTACAGCTTTTAGCTGCTCTTTTGATTTTCTCTGAGTCCTTATCTTCTTTTTTTTTCTCAGTTGCTGGTGGATCGAAACATCACTTCATTGTCTTGGGAAGTTAATACTAAGCTTGACCTGAATGTTGCAGCAGCACCTCCACCGCTTATATTCAAATTGAAAATGCTGGGGAGGTGACCAAGTCCCCCCTCTGGTTAGCCATGTGGATGTTGTTGTTGTTGCTTTAATGAAGAATACCTACAGGAAGCGAGGCTGGAGTCTTTGCTGTAACGTCTTGGGCTACCTCGTCTAGCCCTACTTCAAGAGGTGTCCTCATCTTATGCACCCACAAATTCAGCACATGTCAGCATGGGTACCTTGATGCAGGCATCCGAGGAGACGTGGATGCCCATAGGAGGGTGGATCTCACTCTGTGTAGGGAGCATGGTGGGGGAGAATTCACAAAGAGGGTATTGCATCAGCAGAGTCTTGAAGAACCAGCTGGCGATAGACAGGAAGAGATTGGGGAGCTGGAGTTTCAGGCCAAAGGAACAGCATGTGCAAAGGTACAGAGACGTGACAGGACATAGTGCCCACAGGAGGCAGAGAGCAATTTGCGGCAGCTAGGCCAGAGGGTCATTCAGGGGATGGGAGATGTGCTTGTGCTAGCATTTCCCATGCTCAGCAAGACTTCTGGTTCTCCCCTCCTTCTGGGTACATGCCCTCTCAAAATTAGGGAGAGGTGGCAGGGGCCTTGCATGGCAGCATGTGATGGATTTTTTTTATTGGTGTAATATATGTATAACACAAAGTTTGCCATTTCAACCAATTTTAAATGTACAATTCAGTGGCATTAAGTACGTTCATAGTGTTGTGTAACCATCATCACTATTCATTTCAAGAACTTTTTCATCTTCCCAAATAGAAACTCTGTACCCACTAAGCAATAACTCCTCTTCCTCCCTACTCCCCCTCCCCCAGCCCCTGGCAACCACCATTCTACTGTCTGTCTCTGTGAATTTGCTTATTCTAGGTATCGCATATAAGTGGAATCGCACAATAGTTGTCCTTTTGTGCCTGGCTTATTTTACTTAGCATGACGATTTCAAGTTTCACCCATGTTGTAGCACATTTCAGAATTTCATTTCTGTTTATGGCTGAATATTATTATTACATGATAGGATTTTGACTATCTCCCGGAAACGTTGGCATGCTGGGGAGAGCTTCACGTAGAATGACAGCAGCCACCTGCTATTTACGACGCTCTCCAATCCTTGTGCAGGAGGATGGGGAGAAGGATGGGAGCCTGCTGGAGACTGCAGCAGTGTTTAGGCGTGGAATTATGATGCTTCCAGCCTGGTGTAGCTTCACACCCCTAGAAAGTGTTTCTTCTTCTCTGAAACCCTAAGGATCCTTTCTGTCTTCTGAGTATCAACAGCTGAACTGCACTATCTCTGCTATCCGTTAACCTTTTGGTGGGTAATGACTGTGCGCCAAGCACTCCGGAACCCTCAGCCCTGGCCCTCAGTTTCTCCTATCTCCGTCCCCCTATGGGACAGCCCAGGGCATGGCTGAGGCCTCAGTGGACACGGGAGTTGGGGCTCTAGGAGAGCCCCAGACATCTATGGCAGGTGTGGCCCTGGAGGAGTCAGTTTCTCCCACCACCTGCCTCCCCTCTCACCAAGCCCTTGGGTTGGGTCAGGCTGCATCCCACCAGCCAGCACCTCTACTCCCTAGCTCCCCTGGCAGATTTCATTTCTGGAGCTGGGGTTGAAGGAGACAGAAGAAGCCCCAGGGGTGTCCATAACAGGGTTATAATCCAGCGGGATGAGACTGAGCTCTCTGGAGTCTCATAGCATTTTTCCAGGCCCGGCCACTTTATTACCATATTGCTGAGTGATGGGGCTCGGGGGAGCTGTGGTTCCAGCGGCTGCTTCTGCTGCTGCGCCCCACTTGCGATTGATCAAGCTACAATTGAGCTGAGCAAATTTGTGCCACTTCCTGTCCCCTGTGCTCTGTTCTCCCCAGTCCCTTTCTCTCTCTTCTGCTACTCAGACTTCCCCCTGGGCAGTGGAGATTTGGTCCCCATGGCCACATGGGCCTTGGTGTGATTTGCAGGCAGCTCATGCTGACCATGGGGGCTGCAGACTGGGGCTGCCTCATCCTCATTGTGTGACCTTGAGCCTCAGTTTCCTTCTCAGAACAATAAGGTGTTGGACCAGTTGTGTTCTGAGGTTCTTTTCAGCTCTAACTACTCCGTGACTTACTATTTTTTAAGATTTCAAAGCAAATTTCATAGCGTTTTCTTCCAAGATCATGACAGTGTGAAGGAATTAGATGGGTCAGAAGCGACCATAGTGTGATGATCGTGTCTTCCCTTCACTTCACAGGAACCCCAGGCAATGAGGGCATCCTTCTTTATCCTCCAGGGAAACACATTATTAGCCCCAGGCCAGTGGGCTGGTCACTCTCCTCAAGGCCGCCTTAGAGTCCATTGCGTTAGGTCAGAGCTCGTGGGGCAATGGGTTGCCACCTTGACTTGACAAATAAGAGCAGCCCGCCGAGGGAGAGGAGTGGCAGAGCAGGCCCGGCAGAGAACCCAGTCGTCACGTCCGGCCCATCTCAAGCTGGATCTAATTGAGCACATTGCAGATCGCTGGATGTCTGCCGTGCTCTAGAAGCTCTCTGGGGAAAGACATTTCACAGATGAGAGAATTTACCAGTCTAGGGTTTTATAACCACAATATTGGGCCAAGTCATTCTAGTGAGAAGTTGTCAACGATTTACTTTCTTCCAAGTTGGTGGAGATATTAACTAAAGAATGGCTGGGCCTCATTTTGAGCAGCTCCTAAGAGCCATGACTTTCTTTATGAGAGCTTTATTTCTGTCCACCTAGTACACGCTGTCCCTGGTCTTGTAAGACAGCCCCTCTCTGCTTTCTGCCTGCAAAGGTGAGCCCCAAACACCAGGAGATGGGGACAGTGCCCTGACGAGTGCACAGCTCTCCTAGTTCTAAGATCTATCACACTCCCCAAGGGAGTGCGAGGGGAGCCTGGACCGCTTGGTGGTGCCCCCAAGTGGTGTTGGGGTTCTCTCACCTCTGGCATCTCAAATGTAGTCATATACACAAGATTGGTCTGGATCGGCCCCAGGAAGGAGACTTCAAGGAAATATATTGCTCAATCTCCCTGCAACTTGGCAGTGGTCTAGGGAGACAGGGGAAAAACTGGGGTAGTAGGGGGTGAGACATGGGTTCTATTTCTAGTTGTGCCACTAACCGTAGCAGACAAGCCTGCCTCTCCGCTCCTCAGTGATAACCCTGACCTCTCCACTTCACTGGCTGTTGAGAGGATAAAAACAAGGTAGGAACCCTGAAAGTATTTGGCAAAAATTTTTACCCCCACCTCCTGGTCAAAACATTCAGGCCTGTATTTGCAGTCTGTCATCAAACTTCTTGGAAAAAAGATCAGATATAATGGGACTATGCAAACAAGTTGCAACTTTCAAAATTAGACAAAGTTAGAGTGAAAGCTCCTATAGCATGTAAGATGCAGCTCTGCAGGGCAGATGTGACAGATGAAATAATTTGACTGCTGCACCTCTCCATTGCTTTTTCTTTCCTACTTTTAAAAATTTTGACCTTTTCATTATTGTTTTCTTCCTTCTACTTTCTTTGGGCTTATTCTATTGTTCTTTTCTTCCTTTTTGAGTGAAACAACTCAGTGTGCTTACTTTAAATCTTTTCTGTGTTTTAATAAATTTACTTAAGGCTATACATTGACTTCTAAATATTGCTGTAGCTGCATCTCACAAACTATAAATTGCATTTATGATCTTTACTGGTTACTTTTACCTTTTAATATATATATTTACTTATAAATTTTTCTAACAAAGTTTAAGGTTATTCAGTATCTCTATTATCATCCTTCTGGGCAAGTAAAGAATTTTTAAAATTGTTGTCTAAAATTTTATGCCTTTTAAAAAACACAACTGTAGCTATGATGATCATAATGATGTTGATGATGATGATTTTACGGTCGATAGTTCAGTTTACCATTTTAGAAAAAATCAATTTCTGCCCTCATTCTTGTGTTTTTCTTACATCCCATGTTTTCCCTTAGGTTTACTTTTCATTTTGCTGAGGTACATCCCTTAGGACTTCTTTCAGGGAAGGTCTCTTGGGTTATATGTTTGAAAAAGGTTTTATTTTGTTTTTAATCTTGAGTGATTGTTTAGCTGTGAATGGAATTTTACCCTCCATTTTTTACACTCAGTACTTTGAAGAATTTTCTCCATGGTTTTCTGGCCCCTTTTCTTGTTGGTGAGAGGTCTGTGTGTCTTGTTAATTCTTTGGTAGGTGAAAGTTCTTTTCTCTCTGGTAGCCTTTAAGTTTTTATCTTTATCTTTGATTTTCTACAGTTGTACTACCATGCCCAGCTGTGGTTAGCTGTATTTATTATGCCGGGTACTCAACGTTTGCTTTCACCCTGAGAACTTACTTTTTTCCTTAATTCTAGGAAATGATCTGCTTTTATATTTTTGACTATTGCTTCTCTTCATCCCTTGAGTCTCCTCTCCTGGAACTCCTCTTAGGTGTTTGTTGGGAGCTCTCAACTTACCTTCTGTTCTTGATGGATCTATCATATCTTTACCTATCTATGCTGTGTTCTATGTAAATTCCCTAGTACGAGCTTCCAACTCACTAAGTTTCTCTTTGACCACGTGTAGTCTAGAATTTTAGGAAAAAGAAATTGGCCATCCACTTTCAAAAAAATTGGCCATGAAAACCCTATAAATAACAGTGGAGCATTGTCTGATATAGAGCCAGAACGTGACAAGATGGCTGAAAAGACCAGGCTGGGTTCCACTCTGCTGTACACAGGGTCACTAGGAGTTGAAATCAATTCGATGGCATTGACAAAAAAAGTCTAGAACTTATCTAATTATTGAGGGTTTTTTCCAGTTGCTGTATTTTTCCATTTCATACATTCTTGTTTCTTTTGGTAGATGCCATCGTCCTTCAGTTTTGTAAGGTTTCTAAACAGGATTCTGTTAAGTCCTTTTAAGATTACTCTATTACTTATTTTGTCTGCAATAAGTTTGTCTTCTAACTGTTGACTTCACTTTAACATCAATCTTCTTTCCGTGTTTTGGGATTTTGCTCCACAAGCTTCTCTCGTGGGGGAGTTTTTCTCTGTCTTTTTGTCCCTACAACAGTGGGTTTTGTAGTTGCTCCCTCCGTCCCTGAAAGTCTCGAGTGCAAAACCAGGTCTTAAATGTTTTTTGTTATTGTCTAAAATATTGGTTTACCTTTTTTTAATACCTTGCTTAGGGCTCTTATCCCTTGGTGACTTTGTAAGTATTGCAAATCCAGTGTCTGATCAGCATGTGGCTTTGCTGGGCCAGCTTCCTCTGGCTTCCCTAGTTACACCTCATTCATTTTTTTCTTTTTAAATTTTTTCTGTCCCAGTTACAGGTTTGCAAAAAAGTGGAGAGGATTAGCGGTAGGCGGACAGAGCACAAATTTAGAGAACCATCCTGGCTGAAGGCCTGCCTGCTTTAGCTATTGGGACTCCAACATCATTATGAATACCTCAACTTTCTCCCTAAATGTTGAGGACCTTTGGATGCTGCGACGTGGTGTCAGTTCCTGCCTGTTCTGGGCTCATGTAATCACGAGCCTTGATGCTGCAGGTTCAGCCCCACTCAGACACTGGCCTCTGAGAGCCAGGCCTGCAGTATACTGAGAGCTGCTCGGCCCTGCATCCCAGGGCTCAGGGCGAGCTCCATCTTGGAGCCTCTGCTTTCCCTCACATCCCTGCCACGCATAGCACGCCCACCTCATTCTCTGTCCTCCTTCTGTTGGTCTCTGCAGTTCTCTGCAGGTCCCAGAGATAAGCCCTGAACCCCAGCTCAGTTGGCTGCTGCCCTGACCCTTCCCCTCTGTCAACTTCTCTTCCTGCCTCAACCTCTTCTCCTGGGGCAGGGCCTTCCTCACAGGATCCCCTGGCCATGGGGACTTGGGCTGGTAGAGAGCCTAGAAACCAGGACTATAGCATTCCCTGGCCAGAAGTGCCGCCCTCCCCCATCATTTATATATACAATTTTTAAAATATAGGTGAGTTTATAGTTGTTCTGTATCCCACATTATATAAAATAACCTCTTGTCATTCCGAATTCTTAAATATTTCAAAAGTCCTTACTTCCATTTCATTCCTTAGTCTTTCTCCAGTGTTATTTCCAGTCACTCCCAATTAGAGGTGACCTGATGGCATAAAGCTTTGTCCACATTTTACACTGTGTCTTTAGGAAAGACTCCAGAAGGCAATGACAAGGTAGGAATCCGAGCCCTTGGTTGTTGATATCTGTCTAGAGCAGATACTGCGTCGTCCCCGTGATGCTGGGACCGAGCTTCCCTCATGCCAGCCCTGCCACCACCAGGACCTCCCAGCATGCTGTGAGCAGGGGAGACACCCGGACGATACTTCAAAAAGTAACTATTTCCTCTAGTTGAGAGCTCCTTGATTACAAACACTTTGGTTCCTTTAGGATGGGCCCCAGATACAGGGGCAAAGTGCTGGAGAGAGGGGAAGGGCTCACCAGGTCAGGTTCCTAAAATGCTACAGAATGTGACGTTGGTTACGAAACAATAGAATGACTCAGGGCAACAAGTAGTGAACATTTTTGAGGTTCCTGCTTTACTGTTTGCCAAACTGTTCTCCTGCACATCTTCATAATCCTGGCAAACTAGGCTGCAAGGCGGATGTCCTTATTATCCCCCTTTTCCAGAGGCAATGGCTGAGCCTCAGAGCTACCAGGGCAGTGCTTCTCAAAATGTCGTGTGCTTGTGAATCACCAGGGTCTTACTGAAACACAGATTCAATGCAGGTGATCCGGGTGGGGTCCAAGATTCTGGTTCCTAACAGGTGATGTTGATGCTGCTGGCCTGAGGACCTCACTTGAGGAGAGAGGTGCCAGGGAGCTTGGTCAAGTCAAATGTGCCCTAAGTGACAGAATGGTCACCCGTGTCTGACTCCAAAGCCTGCGCTCTGCGTCTGCTCTTCCCACTGAGAAGGCTGCAGTCCATCCACTTGCTCCACAGGAGACCAGAGAGTCGGAGGGAGAGGAAGCTTTGTTCAGGGGAGGGGGCTGCTCTCGCCAGGCTCACCCCTCTCCTGGAGGTTTAATGAGGAAGAGAGGATGGGGGGATTGTCTCCGGGGTAGTGAAGTACCACAGCCGGCAGCCTCAGTGCGTCTGTTGGAAAAATTAATTTTTTAATTAAAAACATCTTTTTCTCCCCTCTTCTTTCTCTTTTGCTTTAATGTCTCAGTCTGGAGTAATTATGAGTCGCTCTGGGGAGACTGAACCTTAGAAAAACTGTTGGTGCGGCTGGCAAGGAATTTATCTGATTAACTTGGGCTCAGCCTTTGAAAGAAAGCAAGAGGGAAGGAAGAAGCAGGGAGGAGGGAAAGCTCCCAAAACTTAATCACAGCGTCTGGGTGGCCAGGTGTGGCTGGGCCCAGCGCCTTGGGGACAGCCTGGGGAAAGATGGGCAGGGAGGACCTGAGCTCCTTCCCAACATTCCCTTCCCAGGCTCCCCACCATCCCTGCACACAGTCCGGCCCCTGCTGTCAGAGGACAGGTCTTTTCAAGGAGATGGGATATGGTGCTCTGACTGGCCCAACATTGGAGATGGTGTCCTAGGGTTCCTGAGAAGCAGAGCCGGAAAATGGGATCAAGTGCTAGAGATTCATTAAGTGAGTGCCTTCAATTGATGCCCACAGGGGCGTGAGGGGTGCAAGAGAGGACGGGGAGGAAGCTAGGCGAGGATGTGGGCTCAGCTGAAGTCTGGTCTCAGTCTGCTCCAGGGGAGCTCTGGAGCCTGAAGAGCGCCAGAGTTGTTGCGGGGCACGGGGCAGGCTTTGCTCCTGGATCTGCCAGCCATTGCTGTGGGCTGTAAACCCCCAGCCATTTCCCAATAAGGTCAGTCGCCCTTGGCTGGGGACAGCTGTGAGTTAACTGCCAGCACTCACAGCAGAGGGGGGTGGGGTGAAGGGAGAGACAGAAATGCAACTGGCCTGGTAAAAGGGATCTGGGTGAGTGGCGAGGCACCAACAGCACCTACTACAGACAGACTGCAGGGGGAGCCTGGTGGGGGTGGAGAGAAATGGATGGATGATGCATGGTGATTTAGGAGGCAGAGACGATAGAACCTGGTGAGTTGTTGAATTAGGGAGTGATGGAGAGTAAGGTGACAAAGGGGCTTTCAGGCTACTGGCTTGGGTGACTAGGTGGTGGTGGGGTGCCAGGCTCTAAGATGGGTACCAGAAGGAAGGTAGGCCTGGTGCGGGAGGAGGTGATTTGTTATTTAGACCTGGTGGACGTCCAGCTGGAGGTGTTGGCAGGCAGCTGGGTGTGCCAGGTTGGAGCAGAGATGTGGGCGCCATCTGTGTGGAGGGTGGGTGGGCCGGTGTGGGTGGGCAGTGGGGAGAGAAGAGGCAAAGCATAGAGCCCTGGGAGCCCCCCATGATGGAGGCTGACAGAGGACAGGGAGCCCAAGGGCAGCTTGAGAAGGTACAGCCAGAAAGGCAGGAGGAAAACCAGAGAGAGTGGGGTCTGTGATGCCCCGTCTCCTGGTCCTGTGTGTGTCTCAGCCGTTACCTGTCCCTCTGACAGCGCATCTTTGTGCAGGGAGGCAGCCTTGAGGAGACTTGACAGACTGTGATCCCCTTGAAGACGGGAATTGTGCCTGCCTGGATTAGTACTGCGGTCCTAGCACCTACCTGCTCCCTGGCACACAGTGGGTCTTCAACAAGTCTTTGCTGAAAAATATACTAGCTAACACTTATATGGCACCTACCAGGCACCAGGCACTGTATATAAACTCACTTCACTCTGAGGAAGGTGCTATTATTATCCCCACTGTACAGATGAAGACTCAGAGACACAGAGAAGTTAAGCAGCTCACCCAAGGTCACACAGATGGCAAGTGGCAGAGCTGGGACATGACTCCCCAAAGTCCATGCTCTTAGCTCCTACACGAACGAGTGAGATTTGAGGCCATTCTGTTTGGGACCAGGGCACATGACTGTTCCATGTGGCACACGTACACACATTCACATGCCCATGCAGCCACATTCGCATGCAGCACTAAGAAGACAGCTCTGGTCTGCTGCAGGAAAGGGCAGCCCACAGCCTCAGGGAGGAGATCCTTACTGTGCAGCCCTCTTGTCATGTTGGACTGGCCAAAGCTGCTTCAGACATAAGTCACTGCTTCCTTTATAGCCCCTGAGGACAGAGGGTTACTGGGGACTGGGCTGGTAGGTGGGCAGGTCTGGTGTCAGGTCTCAGCTCTGCCACGACACGGTGTGGCTTGGGCAAGTCCCTGAGCCTCTTTGAGCTTGTTTCCTCGTATGCAAAATAGGACTAGTTATACATCTTCCCAGGATTTTTGTGAGAATTAGAAGCGCTACCTGGGGTCTGGACACAGAGGGTACTCCTACAGTGGTGCCGCTGTCATGTGGAACAGCCCTTATGCTCCCGTTCTTGTTACATTCACAACCTCCTTGCTCGGCATTGGAAAATGGAAACACTGTCCCGCAGTAAATGGGCGTCTTGTGGTTAACAACTGCCTGGCTGCCATCAGGGTGCTGCACACGTGTTGGCCACAGGTCTGGTCAGCTAGATGGCTGCTGGCCACTGAGGGGGGTGGCTGGGAGCAGGGACAAGGAAGAGAGGCTCAGAGCTGGGAGTGTCCAGGCTCTCCTGGGCAGGGGCATCTGACCTAGTAGTCTTTGGTCAGCCCCCGCCCATGACCATCATGAGGGATACTGCAAGGGTGGGACTAAGGACTTGGCTGGGGCCCACCATCATCTAGGCTGCCCCTAGCACCCCGGGCCACCGAGTTACCCGGCTCCAGGGGGTGCCATTCACATTGTCATCTGTGGAGATGGGCTGCAGTGGGGCGCCACTGACATGGAAAACAACGTGAATAACGCCCCCTGGAGGTGTGCCGTTGAGGCTTGAGAGCTCTTCAGGGGAGCAGTCTCATAGCTCTACAATTGGCTGGGAAGACCTGGAGAAGTGGCAGTCCCTTCCCTGGGTCTGCGTACTGCATGGGTGCCCAGGCCAGGGCAAAAGCCTGTCCTAGGCCTGTCTAGTGCAACTTCCCCTACTGGCACCCAGGCCTCTAAGTAACCACCCTGAGCACACCATGCCTGAACTCCTGACTTAACACATTTCCTGCCCTGGCTCCAGTCTGGGGACTCTCAGGTGCAAGGCTTGGGCCTCTGCCCTCCCCTCTCTCTCCAACCAAGCACAGGGCTGGGCACAGAGAAAACGGAAATCATGATGGAGGAAAAAATGGTGAGATAAAATGCCAAAGTTTTTCATTCTTCCATTGAAAAGACATTTACTTAGCCACCAGCTGTGCCCTGGGCCCTTCCCCAGGTGGTGGAGACAGCAGAATGGAGCAGACTGACCCTGTCCTTGACAGCCACAGCCCTGTGTGGGGACAGACAGGTAGACAGACAGTAGGAGTCCAGTGTGACCAGAGCTGTGGGAGATGGTGTGCAAGATGCCACGGGAGCACAGAGATGGATGGAGGAGGCGTCCAAGAAGGCTTCCGAGACAAGGTGACGCCCGAGTTGAAAACTGCAGGGAGGTGGGGGGTGGTGGAGATGGAGGGAAAGGCATCCAGGTGAATATGCAAAGGCATGGAGGGGCACGAGAGCCAGGCCTCACGAAGGACTGCAGGCTTGTGGGGCAGAGCAGAGTGTCTGACAGACCAGGAGGCGGGAGACCTGGGTCCCAGACCAACGACAAATCCCTCTGCCCGACGCCCCTTCCTCTGGCCTCTTTCCTCCTCTGTGTAGTGGAAACTGGGCAACAGTCATCCCCAAAGCCCCTCAAGCTTGGAAGCTCTTGGCCTAACTTCCAGGAACTTGTCTGGAGACAAAGGCATCCAGACCCTCTGGGGAACGCCTATAGGTTTAATTCTGTTCTGGTTAATCCAGGCTCAACCCTCTGAGTGCCGGAAACTTCTGCTCTTTTGCTTTACTGCAAATAGTTTTGCCTCTATGAGCAGACTGAGGGTTGGGCCCATCTTCCCAGGAGCAACATGCTTGGGATCTGCTGGGAGGATGGAAACAGGACACTCCCCTCTGGCCTGCCTGGGTGGGAGGGGGAATTCTGAGCTGCCGATTGTCCTTAGCCTCCTTCAGGCTTCCAATGGTGATTGTCCTTGTCGTCCTTCAGGCCTCCAATGGTGACTGTCCTTGTCGTCCTTCAGGCCTCCAATGGTGATTTTCCTTGTCCTCCTTCAGGCCTCCAATGGCTCTCTGAGGACAGCCAAGCCCTACCATCTCCATTCATCGTAGCCCCCGACTTCACCCTTTTATAAGCATCGCCAGCCAATCAGCTCACGCCTTCCCTCCCATGGCTGGGAACTGACCAGTCACACTTGGTCTGATTTCCCCATTGCTAGGTGCTGGAGGTACCTCCCCACTGCCAGAGGGCTTGGGTTTTAAAAGTACAAACATGGGTCTGGAGCTCATTTAGGAGGTTGGGTGCTCTGAGAAGATAGATTTAAGATTTCCTGAGCACAGTGTCCAGTGGGTTTGGCCAACCATCATGGCTTTTGGAACTCAGGGGTAAGAGAAAGCACCTGGCCTGGAGCAGTTGGGAGGACTTCCAGGAGTCTGCATCCAAGGAGGAGGACAGCGGGCCCTCCTCAGACCCCTGCTGGTAGCCTCAGCACTCTCATCCTAGCAGCGCTGGGACACCTCCCTGCCCCTCTGCCAGCCCTGGCACTGTCCTGGTCCCTGGGCTCCATCTGCTCTAGGACCCTCCCCCTGGCACACACACACCCAGGGCTCATGCAGGGGGTTGGGTATGTGTATCACCCCCAGGCCTGAGTCAAGGTCCAGACACTCCTCTCTGGCTCAAGAGGCTAGGGATGGAGAGAACCCAAGGAATGACATGGGTGGATTAAGAGAAAAGGGGAGGGTGTCCTAGGTGGGGAGCACCGTGTGAGCACAAAAGCTTAGATGTGTGTGTGAGTGTATGCATGCATTTCTGCCCATATACATGTGTGTGCATGTGCTGGTGCTTCCACGTACCTGCCTTGGACACATGTATGCATGTGTGTAAAACCCCGAGAAAAGACCTTGGTGCATCCTGTCTTGAACTTGTAGATTCTCTCACATCCCTGCAACAAGCCTGGTGTCTTGGGTCCTGGGCTCTAGCTCCCTGTGGGCCCAGGCCTCTGAGCCCTATCCCCACCCAGTCCCCATCCTATCCAATGTAGCAACTTCTTGATGAAAAATATCAATGAGACTAGCACACAGTGGAGCCAGTATCACCTCCAAATGGAGAAAGTCCAATCCGATCCATCATCTGTTTCCACTACCTGGCCAGTGGCAGCCCACCTGCCACCCAGTTTTACTTCTTCTGGGCCCTGGGGCCCTGCTCCCACACAGAATGTCAATCAAAAGGGCCCACTGAGGATAGGGGAGTGAAGGATTTCAGTGCTGCCTCTGCCCCGGTCTCCTGGCCTTGCTCCTCAGAGCAGCCTGGTGTCCTCATTTGTGCTCAGGCTGGTGCCATCTGGGTGGAGCCCAGGTTCCCTCCCATCAAGGGGCCTGCTTGTGTTCCCTGGGCTGCAAAGAGGGATCAGCTCACTGACCTGGGGCAGCAGAAGGAGGCCTGGGCAGGGGTCAGGATCCAGCCTCGCCAAGGACTCTGTCCCCTCTGAGCTTTGGTTTCTACATCTGTAAAGAGGGGACCGTGAACCCTGAGGCTCAGATGAGGGGCTGGGCAGGGGCTCTGTGAACTCTGAACTGCTGGCCCACACTGTGCTGCCATCCACTGAGGCCTTGGTCAACAGGGGCCTCCAAGGGCATAGCCAGAGAGGGCAAATGTTTGGCCAAAAGGGTACTTTTAAACAATGGAATTAGTGGCCAACATTTAAAAAATGGGCCATTTCTGAGGGAAGCCTGGCTTTTGGCTTCTCTTGAAAAATCAGCACGACCACATGGGGTGGTTGGAGATTTTCAGTAGGGCCTGCGCTTCCCTGCTCCTCCTCAGCAGGCCCATTTCCGGTTACCTGCCTGACCCCTGGGGTGATGACCCCTGACCCTTTCAGAAAATGTTGGCATTTCAGGAGAGATCTTCCCTAGTGGCCCAGACAATTAAGTGACCTATATTCAGGTTGAGGAGGAGGGCACAGCTGCCTCTGGGCCCCTCAGTGCACCACTGCCTCTGTTCCCGACCGCGTGGCCCCAGCACTGCTCTGGGTCCCTGATTGCTTACCAGGCAGGGAGCAAGGAAGGGGTTGCATCTTGGATATGACTACTTTTCCTCCTCCATCACCTTGACCATTGCCCACGTGGTGTGTCTCTCCAAGACCCAGGGAGCCAGCTGGACAGGTTCTCCCAGAGCAGGGGTAAGCCAGGCCAGACATTCCTTCTCTGCTGATCCCTCAGTGAGGCTCACTTGTACTCAGGCAAAGGCTTATGCTGTGGCCAGCTCTGTAGGATCAATCATTTGCTGGAGGGCTGGGGAAGCCCTCTCATCAGACTGGAAGAAGGGCAATCTGGAGTTCCTGATCCACTCCTCTCTAGCTGTGTGACCTTGGGAAAATAACTTAGTCTCTCTGAGCCTCAGTTTCCTCACTTGTGAAATATCTACTTCCATGGGTTGTCATAAGGATCAAATGGGATCAAGTGTAAGAGAATTTGCTGGCACGGGTCAGGCACACAGTAGGTACTTAATAAATGTTTGCTGAAAGGAGGAATTGAGGATTCTCAGACCCAGCAGAGGAACTCACGTAGTTGCTCTACAATGGAGGCTGAGTAACAGGGTCCTATGGCTGGCTGTGATGACAAGAGTAAGGGGCCTCTGCCTTGAGGCCTTGCCCCTTCCAAGCTGGGTAACTGGGAGAATGTGGGAGGGGGGAGCAAAGGGTAGAGGTGTAACTTCTTCTCTTTCCCCATCCCCCACCCTTGTAGTGGGGACACAGCTCTTTCCCCATGAGCTGGGCCCCTTCCTTAAATGGGGAGGCCCCTGCCTTCTTCAATCATTAGAATCTGGCTGCCTGGTTTCCCACTGAGATGGGGAGCCTGGGCCCCGGAGAAGCAGAATGTGGAGGGAGCAGATGGCTCCATAATCAATTGGTCCTAGAATCACCTCATGGGGTTGCCGCATCAAGACTTATGGATGGTGGGTGTGGGGACTGAGAGAGACCCTCTCAGGCCCTTGTCCAGTTTTAACTTGAAAGCAAAGGTAGGACAAGGACATTCTAGGTCCCCAAGGTGGGAGCTTTAGGACAGAGAGGATCTGAGCAGCCTCTGAAAGGAAAGCCCTTCCCTGCCTCCCCCAGATGCTGTCATATGGCCATCCTTCAAACACAGCAACTGAGGCCACGGCCTTCTCCCTTGATATGCTTTATGGGGCCACAAGCTGGGGGTGTACATCTGGGTGTGGCTGCTGTCCCAGAGGAGGTAGCTGCCCAGGGAAGATGATGATTAACGGTGGTGACGATGGCAGCTGATGACATTTACTGAACCCCTGGGATAAACACCTCATACTGCATTCACCCCAATTCCAGGGTAACAGATCAGTGCAGCTCATTCAGGCACATCCTTTACATGAAAATTCAGTTGGGAACGGAGCCACTCACAGGGAGGCAGGAGAGATGCGTTAACTCATGAACTTCACAAGAGGGTTCTCCTTGGTGGTGGTGAATCTAAGAAATAGCTCCCCATGCTTGGGGTAATAGTCCATGTCTAAAGTGTTGATTTACCTGCCTGGCTTTAGAGAACGTGTCCCGCGAAGCCAGTCAGCTTTGGGGTCTCCAGACTCCCGCCTACAGGCAGTAGAGGCATTTCAGGACCCTGGAGAGTGCCCCAAACTCGCTGGTGAGGGGTGGGATGAGGAGCTGGGCTTTTCAGAACTGGTTCACCCTGGGAAATCATCATATGGATGGGCCCTGGGAACATGACGTGCCCAGGTCATTCAGCGGGTCACAGCCTCATGTTTACACATGGCTTGACTACCTGTGTCTTCTACAACAGAGGCAAAACCAGGGGTAGCCCAGCTTGCTTCTCTGTGCTGAGTCTGCAAAGTCACAGATGTCTCAATTTCTGCATTCTAAAAAGTGTGTGCAAGTAGGAGTTCTATAAGTTGAATCCTACCCCTAATACTGTTCTGGGTGGCTCTGGGCTGGGGCGGTACCTGGCTGTTTTGATAGGCAGTGAGGTGAACGGTTGCAGTCATGGCCTCTGCAACCTCGCTTCCTGAAATTGAATCTTGGCTCTGCCTCTCACAGGCTGTGCGAACTTGGGTGCATGACTTAGCTTCTCCATGCTTCAGTTTCCTCCTCTATAAAGGGGGGATGATAAAGCACCTACTTCATTGGGTGTTGTGAGATTTAGTTTTCTGCCCCAGCTCTGATGCATGAGCAGGTGCTTCCCATCATATCCCCAGTCTGGCTTCCAGGGTCAGACTGGGAAGAGGCAGGTGTTTCCTGGGCTTGTAAAACTTGGAGTGTCTGCAGAAGCATTGTTTTGGGAACTGGGAAGCTCCACTGCCCTGGGCTAGGTGCTCTGGGACCCTGAGGAGAGGCTGGACCTGGCTCCCTCCCTGCTCCTTCTTCATAGTGGTCCCAAAGATGGTTTTGAGAAACCAAAAAAACCCAGGCTCAAAACTTGGCTTGCAGGCAATGACCTTGGGCAAGTCATTATCAGGCTCTTGGATCCTCATCTGTATATTGGCATAACAATACCCTTGACGTGGTATGAAAAGAATAAAATGAGAAGATGTAGAGAAAGGCCAAGCCTGTGCTCTAAGGGCTTCATAGTGGCAGCTGTCACAGGGCTGCTTTCCTGATGTCTCTGTCTCATTTTGGGTCTCTGCCACTCCCCTCTCTCTCCCAGTGGATGAGCTTCTCACTCCTTCTCCTTACCTTGCTGGCTTAGTCCAACCTAGAGGACTTGGGGACCTTCAGAGTTGGCCCATCCAGGTCCAAACATCAGAGAGAGAGGCTTCTGAAAGATAAGAGCAGGTTCTGGCTGCTGGTAGTCCATTTCCTGTGGCCTCACCTCTTCCCTATGCTTTGTCTTAGCATTAATGCTCTGGATTTCTAGACAACTCTTTTGTCCCATTGCTCTGGGCAGACACCCCTCCCCACCCCAAGCTCTGCCTCATTCCAGAGGTGAGTGGTGAAACATTTATCTTATTAACAGCTCAGATTTGACAAGCATAGACTGGGTGGGTTCTAGGCCTCGTCAGGTGAATTATCTCATTTATAATTATCATTTAATTAGCATCTACTTTGTGCCAGCAATGTAAGAAACACTTTACACATCTTTTCTTATTTAATCACCCAATAGCCTCTAGAGGTAGCTATTACTACTAGTTTTATTTTACAGGAAAGAAAACTGAGGTCCCGAGAGGGTGAGTGATGCTTGGGTCACATGGAGGGGGCCTTGGAGCCATAGAGAGGAAGCTTGTGAAGAAGCACTTAACACAGTGCTCAGCATGCAGAAGGTGCTCAATAAAAGGTGACAGCCCTGTCCACCCTGGGTTCCCTCTCTGAGACCCCTAACTGGGATGACTCCTCTTTGTGTCCTCACTCCTACCCTTGTACCAGCTCTTCAAATGGTCAGGAAGGCGTTAATTTGCATCTGAGCCAGGCACAGTGGTGGAATTTCAGGCATTGTGTGTGTTGGGTGGGGGGACACAGAGAAAGGCCACTGGCTCCAACTGTGGCTAAGGACGCTTCTCACTTGCTTCTGTGGCCACGTCAAAGTGGGACTCCTGGGGGCCAGGCTGTTAAGTCACCCTGACGTGATATCTAGTTTTCATGAGCTCACACTGGTGGATTATTCATTCTGCCTGGGAACTTGAACACTTCCCCAGCCCCTCACGCCTCCCCTGCAGCCTCTCTGGGCCTGAGGTGTAGGGGGAAGTGGGCTGGGACTTCAGGGGCTTCAGGTTCCCTTCAGCCACTGTTACAGGGCCTGGCCTTGACCATGACCTCTCTGAGAGGCAGAGGAGACCTGGCTTCTCAGTGTGGCTTTGCTATGGACAACTCTTCCATCGGGCTGTGGCAAGCCCTGGATTGGCTGTTCCCTGCAGGCTCTCTCAACCCTGCCCTGCGGGGGAGTAAATGCCCCAGAGAATCCTTCTCCTCCCCTCTGCTTGCCCCCTCAGAGGGTATGTAGTGGAGGGTGGGGACAGAATAGCATGTGGGGAATGAGGCAGAGGGAGGAGTCCTAGTGGTTCCTAGCTCCCTGGCTTGAGCAGTTGGTTGATTGTGTTGTTGTTTACTGAGATAGGGAAGAAAAAGAGGCAAGAGTGGGTTTGGCAAGGGATGATAAGTTCAGTTTTGGATCCATTGGATTTGGGGTGCTCAAGGGATGGGCCTAAGCAGCTAGAATGGAAGTGAGCTTGGATTTGAACCAGGGGGCCTGCATCAAAAGCCATGTTCTCTGTAGCGCACCACCCCATGCCGAGTGTGCAGTGCTCATAGTTGAGCTACTGAGGCCCAAGCAGGGGTCAGAGAGGGCTCATGTTCAGGACAGAACCAGCAGCTGGCAATAGCAATGATGGGGAGAAAAGAAGGCTTAATCAGGGAGGACTTCCTAGAGGAGGCCATCGAATGTTGTGTTCTCTAGATACCAAGAGACAGTGAGGTCTGGAGGGGTATAGGAAAGAAGCACAGTCAGAAGGGTCCTTGAAGGCTATGCTCAGTGAGATTATGTGACTTGCCCAAGGTCCACAGCTAAGAAGTGGCAGAGCCAGGATTCCAACCAGGTCTGCCTTACTCCACAGTCTCTCTTCTCAACCTCATAGGGTAATGGTCTCAGGGCACGAGGCCTGGTAGAGGGAGAGGGGAGGGCCAGGAGCTAGAGAGTGTGATGGACTTAGTCTCTCCCAATTCAGACCAACTTTCCCCACCCCATATGTGGTCAAACTCCACGCAAACAAAGAGACAGCAGAGCTTTGACCCTCGAAGTCACAGAACACAAGAGCTGGGACTGCCCTAGTTTTAAGGCAGATCTGACTCTAGCTACAGTGTTGCCCTTGAATGTAGTGGCCTGGGTAACTACTTAACATCTGTGAGCTGAGGTGCACCCAGAATCTCCCTTGTCCCCCAAACTGGTCTGTTGCCATGCCTGAGTCCACTAGCACACCCTGACGCTGGGACAGACATTGCCCAGCTGGGCTCCCCCAGAAGGGAGCATAGCTTTAGCTCCTTCCATTTTGCGCAGAGGGGACTTACCAGACGCTTCTCTCCTGGGTGGAAGGGGCGGAGGCCCCTGGAGAGGAGCCTTCCTCCCAGCTTTGCAGAAGACCAGTCTGCCATGCAGGGGACTGGCTTGCCTGACAGAAGGGCAGAGAGCCATTGGGCACACCAAGCTGCAGCGGTGGCAGCAATGGTGAAGGCCAGCAGCTCGCTGTGAGCGTGCAGTGTCAAACGGGTGCATTACTCTCCATGCAAATTAAAAATTAAAATTAATCAAACACTCAAATTGATTTCCTTCCCGTCTGTTTGCTCTGCTGTGCCAGTCAGATGCCTGCCTGCCCTCCTAGCCCAGTACATCCCAGCTTCATGTCAGAGCTGGGCAGCTCAGGCTGCTGTTGAGGTTTCTGGGATGGGCCTGGGGGAACTGCAGGCACCTCACTCCAGCCTTGGGAAATTGGGTAAAGGTCAGCACTGCCAGACCCCTGAGTCCAAGGCCCAGTGCTTGTGTTTACCACATCTGGCACAGTGCCTGACACAGAGTAGGCCTTCGACAAAAGTTCATGGAAAGATAAAGAACAGTGGCTCTCAGTTCGAAGCCTGGAACCCCACAGTGAACCGGGGTTTTCTCTTCTCTGAAGTGGGAATGGTATCTCCAGGATTAACTAATGAATGCAAACTCCCGACAATTAAGAGTAAAGAGGAGGAGGGAGATTGGAGTGGGCAGGGGTAGTCGAGGAAGGCTGTTTAGGGATGGAAGGACTTGAGAGGTGGGTGGGCTGTATGGAAGCCAAGAGGTGGTGGGGACAGGTGGGAAAAGACTTGGAGGTGGGGAGATGGGATGAGAGACAGCAAAGAGACAGCCTGGCTGGGTGGGGCATTTCTCTGAACACTTGATGACCCTATTTATTTTTTGGCCTGACCCAGGAAGCCAGGGGTTAGTTGAGAAGGTGGACAGGCAGGGCCTACTGCCTCCTGGGACTCAGTGTGGGCTGGACCTGGCTTAGTGGCGGGGTCTGGGATACTGCCAAGCTCTCCCCCACTGGCCTGTGGAGATGGCTGAAAACAGCACAGGGGCCCTGGGCAGGAGTCTGCAAAGGGCACTGACCCAGCCCTGTGGCAGGAAGCAGCCAGCTCCCAGCATCTGGTGAAGGAGCTCCTTCCTGGAGCTGGCTTCACTGGCCTGGCCCCTGGCCCTTGGCCCCCAGCCCCCAGCTGCTGCTGCTCTGGCAGTGGCGAGTGATTCCTCCAGCTGAGCCCATTCATTTTTCATGCCTTGCCTCTCTGTAAAGCCTGCTAGGGGGTAGAGGGACAACAGCTCCTGGCCATTCACACAAGGGCAGGATGTAAGGGGGTCCCAAAGAGACTTCTGTCCCTGCCTGCCTCTGTGCAGAACTCCTGGATAGAGAGCCAAGGCCTGGACCTACTGAGGGGAATTGAATGACTTAGACTTAGATTCATTGATCCTGTGGGGCACACCAGCTTGCCCCTATACTTAGGGAGAAAGTTGAGGCTCAGAGAAGGCTTGCTGTCTATCTGAGTTTGCACAACACAGCTGGAGGCATACATTCCCTAGCACAGACACAAAGGTTGTGTGGCTCCCAGAACAGGAGAGTGGGAGAAATGGATGGAGATGTAGACTGGGATTGCTGCTCTGCTTTGATGTCAGAGACTCTGGGGAAAGGCTGTTTGTCTCTGTTTGGCTTCCCTGGGGCCCACCTGGAAGCCCTGGGAAGACTCCTCAGGAGGTGTGTTGAGCCACAGCAGGCAAGAGCCGTGAGCTCATCTCCCTTGAGGCCCCGAGGAAGTATGGTAGAAAGGCAGAAGGAAAGTGGCCAGGGAAAGAGGGAAAAGTGAGACAGCAAGGGCCTTTGGAATGGACCACAAGGCCAGGCTCAGGTATGAGGAAGGAAAAGGACATTTGCTGAACACCTACTATGTGCTGGGTCATTCCTGTGCACTATTCCTCATGAATTCTTCACCAACCTCCTTGGTGGCTGAGTATTTTTATTCCCATTGTACAGAGGAGGACACTGAGGTTGGAACTGGCACTGGGTATGCCTGACACCAAAGTCTGGGGTCTTTGCAGGGCACCTTGATGGGTGGGTGCCAAAGTCTGGCCCTTCCTGGACTCACATCCAGGCCACAGAAAAGCCTGGGCTTCTCCCATTTCCAGCTCCAGTCAGCAGGGGGCGGCTGTGCCTTGTCTGGCTGCAGAGATTGGGAGCAGAGGTTGGGACTGTGTTAGGAGGAGAGGAGAGGAGGCCTCTTTCAAAAGCTCAGGAATTTGGGGAGCCCTTACACATGCCTCTGTGGTGGCTGAAAGATGGGGAGGGCTTCTGCCTTGATTTAGTAAGTGGCAGCCCCACTGCTGCCCCAGAACAAAGTTGAAACTCAATGCAAGGCTCTTATAGTTCTCTTCCCAAAAATACACCCCTCCTTCTCTATTTCCCACTTCCAGGTCTTTGCACATGCTCTTCTCCTGGCATGGGATGCCCTTTCTGTTTCTTTCTGCTTGGCCAACTCCTACTCATCCTTTAATATGTGGCTTCAATGTCACCTCCTCCAGGAGCTTTGCTGGACCTCCTCTATCCCCAAAAGTTCCATCATACTTCCTGCTCTCTCATTTTTCTGAGGGCAGGAATGTGTCTGAATCATCTGTGTGTCCCCAGCACCTAGCACAGGTTGGAGCACATAATAGATGCTTAGTGGACAAATGGGCAAAATGTATCCCACCATGGAGGTTGGGGAGCAAGGGTCTGTCTGGGGTGGGAGTAAGAGTGCGGGACCTGGAAGATGAAATGCTCATGTTCCGGGCCTATCCAGGAGCCTAGGGGTGCACTTTACTTCCTGAGGGTATCATGAGGGTCCAAGGAGATCTTGGATGTGAAAGAGTGCTGCAAACTGTGGTGTGCTGTCCCTGGTAGATCCCTGTACCTCTCAGCTTTGCCTTGTTCCCCTGATGAGGCTGGAGAAGAAAGGTCACAGAATGAAGGAGGGGGCAGACCAAGGCTGGTGTGGGTGGGGTGGTGGTGGCAAGGACGGCAGCCTGGCAGTGTTCCCAGATCACAGAGACAAGGAGTGGGTAGGATTCTGAGGGCCGAGGGTTTGCATTGGGACTCCCTCTCCCACGGGATCTAACACCATATCAGAGTTGGGTAGGACCCCAGAGATGATGGAAGCCACTGTCCTTCCAAGGAAGGGTAAACTAAGGCTCAGAGAGAGGCAGGCATTTGCCCAAGGTCAACAGCAGGAGAGGGAGGCCACCCTGTAACACCTGTCCTCCCAGCATGACAGGTGTCCTCACTCGGGGCTCAGATCCGGACAGCTGCTTCCCTGATCCCTACTCCCCTGGTCGGGCAGTCCTGGGCGCCCAGGCTGCACTGTCCCACACCCGCAGCCTGCCCCTAGGCTTAACCACCAACAAGAACTGAGCGCCCCCTGGATGGCGTGGTCTGGGCAGCTCTCGACCGCCCTTCTCCTTGACTCACCTCCAGCCCCGGAGGGCCGGGCTCAACAGCGGCGGACAGGGCGCCGCCCGTGCGGACCCGGCTGCGCCACGGTCCCGGACTGTGCCGGCGCGGCGAGGCCGGCCCTCCTGGTGTCCCCGATAGCCGGTGCGCTATCCCTTTAAGCTCGGGCGAGATGGGAGCTGTCAGCGACCGCCGAGGCTAGCGCGGGACGTCGCCGCCCGCCGGGCCGGAGCGAGGAGCAGCGGAGCGAGCTGAGAGCGGAGGGGGCGGCGGGGCCAGGGCGCGGCGGGTCCCCTCGCCGCCCACTGCGCGCTCGAACCCCGGGCCCAGCGAGCGCCGGGCGGCACCCAATGCAATGCGGAGGATGTGAGAGGCAGCGCAGAGCGGCGGGAGGAGGGGGCGCGGGAGAGGGCGGCGGCAGATAGACTGAGAGACTGCAGACGGGGATCGGGGCAGGTGGGAGAAAGGAGAGGAGATAAAAGGAGAGGCAGGGACAGAAAACGGGGAAGGAAAAGAGCGAGAGAGCACGCGGCTGCGGGCGGCGGCGCAGGCGAGGGGCAAGGAGCCGGCGCCTCTGGGTGGGAGTGCCGGTAGCCGGAGTTGGGCGCCGCGGCCGGGGTTCAGGCCGGGAATGTGGCTGGGGCCGGGCCGGGCGTGGTGGAGGAGCAGGGACTCCTGAGGAACCCGCTCTGGGAGCGGCGGGGGACCTGAGGCGGGGCCAGCCCGGAAGGGGCCGCAGGGCCGCTCGGCAGGCCCAGCGGGCCGCGCTCCGGGGGCTCCGGCGGGTGGGGGCCAGGGAGCCTTTGTGAGCGCCCCAGGAGGGCGAGAGTGGGGAGTGTGCAGCCGGGTGTGCGGCGGCGGGGGTGTGTGCGCGACCGAGTGTGCGCGTGTGTGCGCGAGTGTGAGCGCCCAGGCGAGTGGGAGCGCGCGTTAGGGATTCTGCTGGCATCGCAGCGTGGAGAGCAGGAGGCAGGAGCGGGGCGCGCAGGGGAGCGCGGGGCCCTCCCGTGCACACGCACACGCCGCGCGCGTGCACACACACACACATAGACACACACAGACACACGCCCTCCCTGTCTCGCTCGTTGCCGCTGCCACCATCTCGGAGCCGAGCCCTGCGGAGCGGGACCCCGAGCCTGAGCGGGAACCAGAGCGGAGCGGAGCAGGGGAATGCGGCCCCGAAGCGGAGCCGCGCGCGGACTGCGCGCCTGGGACGGTGAGTGTGGCCAGGGCGGGATGCTGCGGCGAGACCCGGCCCGCGGGGGCGCAGGCTGGGGAGCTGGGGTGTCTGACCGCCGGCAACGCCGCGTGCGCGGCCTCTGATTGGGCGGGAGCCTCGGGGGCAGCAGGTGGGGGTGGGGAGTTGGGTGCGCGCCCGTGGGGGCGTGCACGCGCGGAGCTGGAGCGGGGCGCGCTCTGCTCCCCAGTCCGTGCCCGTGCTCCCCCCCGCTGCGCGGCCCCGCCTAACCCTCTCCTGCCTCTGGAACCGTGGCGACTTGGAGGAACTTTGTGTGTGGGGAAAGGATGGAGAAGCCTTAATGGTGGAACTCTGGCCTTTCTTTCTTGAGGAGACAACGCAAGGGAGGAATGGGGCGGGGGTGCGGGCTGTGCCTCCCAGCCGGCGGGCCGAGAGGTGCATCTCCACCACCCCATCAGCGCAGCCATGCGCTCTCCGGGACGCCGGTTCAGCCCTGCGGCGCCACGCTGGAGCCGCTCCGTGCGCCGGACTCCTGTGACCCCGCCAGGGTCAGGCGGGACTGAGCGGCGACAGCTTGCAGGCCCAGGGGCCGCAATGTCGTCTTTGCAGCCAGGCTGAGGACACAGAGGTTGAGGTGCGGGAGTGGGTAGACGTGCCCGTGTGTGTATGTGTGTGTGTGTGTGTGTGTGTCTCCGAGCCTTCTGCTCCGTGAAACAGGCGGCTGGAAGAAGGGAACTGCCAGACAGTGCATCCCATCACGCCTGGCCCCCAGGAGCTCCCAAGAGGATAGTGATTGGTGCCCCATCCCTGCTTTGCTTGGAGCCACTCTCCTGTGTAGTTCACTGTGTGTGGTGAGGTTGGGACAGTGCTGTACCCCTCCCGGTCTTCTTGAGTCTCCTCCCACACTCTTGTTCTGTGCTGGCTGCCTCAGGGAACTCCACCCCCCTCCCCCCATGCCAACCCTGCCTGTGCAGTAGATAGGATGGGG
Source organism: Equus caballus (assembly GCF_041296265.1). Classification (NCBI taxonomy): domain Eukaryota; kingdom Metazoa; phylum Chordata; class Mammalia; order Perissodactyla; family Equidae; genus Equus; species Equus caballus. Next base: position 131,303,377 of record NC_091684.1, on the reverse strand, counting down.
AGATATGGTCCAGGATGGTGCCCCCCTGCCCGCTCCCCCACCCCCTGCTCCAGAGGAGGGAACCCTGTGTTTCCAGGAGTGTGAGGCCCTCTGCAGGCCCTTCCCCTTTACCAAATCCTCCCTGCTTCCAGGGCAGGTTCTTCCTCCTGGAGGAAGCCTTCTCTACTTGCTTCCGAAGTCCTTCCCTCCAGCTTGGGCTTCTGGGTTGGAAAGTGGGGCTCCCCTGCAGCCTTTGTCCATATGCCCTCTTTCCTGGCACTCAGTGTGAGCCTGTGGGCTCAGAGGTCTTGTTAGCCTAGATGCTGGGTGGAGGGGGTGGTGCTGGACCAGACAGTATCTACCTGGGTCTCAGGGGTATGGTAATACCCATGTTTGCCCAGCTTTCAGGCTTACACCTTACTCCACCTCCATTATCTCTCTGGAATCTGTCAGCCACCTTGGGAGAAGGCGGGGTCCATGAGCAGGCTTCCCCTCCATTTCACAGAGGAGGTTTCTGAGGCAGAGATGAAGCTGTGAGAACTCCAGGTCAGGGCAGCCCTTTTCCACTGTGAAGGTATCCTTTAACCCTGGTTGTCAGTGAGGTAGGGAGGGGCAGGGAGGACACTCAGGTCCTCTTTATTGACCTGGCAGCTAGGTCAATAAATAGGACCTTTCTGCTAGGCTCTCACTGCTGACTTGGTCTTTCTTAATCTTCTTTTCTTCTCCCCTCCGCATCCCCCTGTGGCTCCCAGAGCTCTGGACTTTTGCCTCCTGCATGTTGACGGATGCTCTACTTGACCCCCGGGTGGCTGGAGCATGACCAGGTGCCTCCTTGACTCCACCCCTGCTATCAAGGCCTACTTGGACTCCAGCCCTAGTTCCTCTGGCGCCCCCGCCGTGCCCTGCCCACAACTAGCTCCAGAAAGCTAAGCCCTCCATTTGGGGCCCTAAGCCATGTAGGAGAGAGCAGGGTACCTCTTTGGTCCCTGGTCTGTACCATCAGGGGTGAAAATCCCAGGCTAGTGCTCCCAGCCCCCACTGGCTGCCCCCTTTAGGGAAGCAGCACTCCCCCCACCGGATCTCCTGATTGGGAAGAGGTAGCGCCCACTGTGGCTCCCTTCATTTCCCTCTTCCTCCAGGCCCTGACCCTGTTATGTTTGTGTCTTGAATTATAAAAATATTATATTCTTACAAATTCAGTGGTAAGAAGTTGTTGGGTAGGCTGGGCCTTGGGGTGACTCGAGGAGGGAAAGGTACCCCTGACCACTCAGGCCTCCTTTAGGGGGAACTGAGGCCAGCCTGGCCAGTCAGAGTCTTCCGTGGGCCTCCAGAGCCCACACATCTGCTCCTGAGGACCATGACTTGGCCCTGCTCCTTGCTGCCTGGAATCCCACGCTGGAGCTCGCTCTGCATTTAGGGGCCTGGTTGAGGCCTGTGCTGGGTACTGGGGATTCCTGGGGATACTGATGTCAAACCTGGGCCCTTTCCTGGGGGGCTCTGACGGGAAACACAAACATTGACCCACACCCCTGGATAGGAGGCAGAGTGGGCTGGGGCTGCAGAGGAACGGGAGAAAGGGGTTGGCAAGGAATCATTTCAGGTGGACTGGAAGGGCTGGTGCATTTTGACCTGCTCAGATGTTTCTGGCACTTGGTAGATGCTCAGTAAATATGTTGGATAAATGAAAGAGTGGTGAATGAGAAGGAGTGAGGGCTTTCCAGGTGGATGGCACAGCGTTAACAAAGGTACGGAGGTGGGACCTGCCAGGCATGGGTGGAACGTGTTTGCAATGGAGTAGTTCACACAGGGGCACAGCAGGCAAGGAGCATGTAGGCCCAAGATGAAGGATGATCTTGAGTGCTCCACGGAGGAGTATGGGCTGATTCCGTATTCAGGGGTTGTCAGGTTGAAGTTCTGGAGGTATGCAATCAGATTTGCACTTTAAACTGCACCCTCTGGTGGTCGTGCGGGGGGTTGGCCGGGAGAGCCAGAAGCAGGGAGGCGGTCCTGAGGCCGCTCTGGGAATCCACACTGGTGGTGAGGGCTGCGGCCTGCCTCCACCAGGATGGCCAAGGGGTCCTGTGTGATTCCCCACCTGGGGGAGGATGGAGAGATTCGGCCTGGCTGGGGAGCCAGGTGGGGTGATGTAGGCCATAAGAGTTGGGCAGGGACTGGGGCTTCACCATTCCCACCACCTGGGCGTACAGAGGTGGCAGGTGTCCTGGATCATAAGATGCAGGCTTTAGTACTGGCCCTCCCACTGTGTGCACTTGAGCAAGTCCCTGAGGTCCCTCGGACCTCAGTTTGTACGTCTGTAAAACGGATACATTTATTTGTGTCCCTGGAGACCTGGAGTGAGTTTGGGTGGAAGTTTGTAATTTTGGAAGCAGGATACAAAAGGAGGGGGTAGAGGGGTGGTCAGTGTTGCTGTTTGACAGAGGAAGAATTTGAGGCCCAGAGAGGGGTGGTGACTTGTACAAGGTCGTAAAGCAAGTTGCCGGCAGGGTATTCCAGCCTGGGGTTTTCCTGGCTGTGCCTGTGGCCTGCTGAGCAGGGGTGGGTGGGGTAGCCTGGGCTTCAGGGCCTCTGCAGAGGACGTCCTCAGGCAATTGCTTCGGCGGTCCAGCTGTCAGGAAGCATATGGGGCCATATGGCCACTTCAGGGGAGGCGCCAGCCACTGAAGGAGGGATAGGGGCTGCCACCCTGGCCTTCTGGGTCTATGTGGGCTCTGCCAGCCGCCAGGGTCAGGGCGGGAGTAGGCCAAAATAGAACCTCAGTGTCCAGGTTGGTTTGGACATGAGGTTGGGCCTTGGCAGGTGGCCCAGTTCAAGCACCCATCTGCCAGGGCAGCTGCACAGGCGGCTCTGTGCCCAGGACTGATCCAGTTATCTCAAGACCAGCTGTGTCGGCCACACCCCCATGCCCCACCCAGCTCTGACGGCCCTGCTGGTCCACAGGCCATGGGGTGGCACAGTGCATCTGATGTCAGGGTCTCAGGCCTCAGTGAAGTATGTGTGTGTGTGACATGCAGCTCAGATGTGACATGCAGCCTCACCCTGAGTCCTGATTCTGTACCTTTGAGATTTGAGTATATGGAAATGGCCCCCTCAAATCAGCCTGGTGTGATCACAAGGGCCTGGGTTTAGATGCCGCCTGGAACTGAGTTTGAATCCTGGCTCAGTCGCTTCTGAGCTGGGTGAGCTTGGGCTAGTCACTTTGCTTTTCTGAGCCTCACTTTCCTTGTCTGTGTCATGGAGAGTGGTACCTACCTTGCAGGGGTGTAATTACCATACTTTGAAGTAATATGTGTAAAGCAGGCACTAGCCTGAGATGCTGAAGACTTTCAGTAAATGTTAGCACAGTTTTTGCTCTCTGCTGGGAGAGGGAAGTGAGTGCTGTTGGAGTTTCAACATCTAGACTGAAGTAGAGAAGAGCCTTGTTATTATTATTTTCCTGGACAGAATTTGCTGTATAATCTTTCTTAAGTTTTTACACTCCTTCCTTCATTTAGTCCTCACGGCAGTCCTGGAAATTAGTCAGAGAGTCCACCCATTTCACAGATGAGGACACTGGGAAATGATTCTCCAGAGCACAGGGAGTCACGCTTGACCCTGTCTCTGAACTCCTAGTCCAGGACTCTTGCTCCATGGAGATGCCTCCTAGACTTCTGGGGCTGGAGGCTGGGGAGAGGTGGGTCTGTCTTCAACAAGGCCTATCTTGACCAAGCTTGGGGATTCCAGAGAGTCCCCACCCAGCCCTGTCTCCTTGGTAAGTACAGGGACAGGTTGTCGTGGTGACAAGCAGCCCATCCCAGCTGGGGTTGGAATAGGGGACACTTAAGGAGGCAGCATTTGCTGCCTTTCTCTGTCTGCCCAGCACAGGGCTGGGTGGATAGGAAGCAGGGAGGGGTGGGCCTTCACCTCCTGGGCAGCCCTAGCCTTCTGGGCAGGGTGGGGAGAGCACTGGGCTCTGCCACTGACCAGCTGTGTGACCTTGGCCAGGTCACTGTCTGATCCTCTTTGAGCCTCAGCTTCCTTCTTTGTAACTTGGAGGTAATTGTCTCCCTGCCTATCTTACAAGGCTGTTTTCGAGGCTCTGTTATAAATATATATTTTTGTACAGACACAATACTCCACAGCTGCAAGTCCAGGAGTTCCCAGTCCTACAGCTGATGATCCTATGATCATTCAAGAGTTCACTTGTTGGGTGCTTCTTCTGGGCCCTGATGTGCTGGCTGCTATGGGGACAGAGATGAATAAGACCAGACCCTGTCCTCTTGGGGCGTGCAACCTGGCAGTAACTGTGGACTCCATGGGTTTTAATGGTCCTTCCAAACACATGCTGACTGTCATGCTCCTGCTCAGCGCCCTTCAAGGGCTCCCTGTGGCCTTCCGGCTGGTCTCCGGACCCAGCGCCTTGCTCAGTCCGACCCTCTGCCCCAGCCATCTCCCTCCATGCTCCTCTGTGCACTCAGGCTCCAGCCAAATGCCACTCCCTCTCGCATCAAACGTGCTGTGGCTTTCCTGCCTCCAGGGTTTGGCTGTGCTGTCCCCTCTGCCTGATTCCTTCCTCCATCTCTGCCCATGTCCATCCCACTCACTTTTCAACACTCAGCCCAAATGGCATATTTAAACCCCCCCTCCTGATCACCCTAGCTGGAAATAGCTGCTCCTTCCTCAGAACTCTGAGAGCAGTGTATCTGTTCTACGTTTAGCAAACATCTGCTGTGCAACGTACTGTGTGCGAGGTCTACTGTGTGTGAGGCCTGTGACACGTGGCGGTTTGTCGCTCTTCATGGCCTGGGAATGCCTTAGTGGCAAGGACTGGGCTGATCCATCTTGGGTACCTGGCACATTCAGGGACCTGGGGCCAGATGGGCTGATCAGGGGCGTGTGGACGTCCCTAAGGGCTTCTGTGGCCACTGCTGCTTCCTCCTCCCCCTTGGGCCTGGGGATGCGGGCTAGACCCAGGACATCTGTTTGAGAAGCTCCCGAGTTATGGGCGGCTTTTCTGCTGAGGTGCTCACCATAGATGTGGCTCTCCCCGCCCCCAGAGGCTCTGCCAGGGTGGGGGCATCCAGTCACTGGCCACACATAACTCTCCCTGATGAATTGCATGGCATCCAGCAATTAGGGATTGATTATTTGGGGTACCAATAACTCTTCCATTATTGATTGGCGGAGGCGGGCCTGGCCAGCATTGGTGTGGGTCACCTGGGCTTGGCTGGGAGATTGCGATCACCGCCATTTATTCCTGACCAGGAAGCTTGATAAACAGGAGCCAGAGACAAGGAGGTGCAGGCCACCCTCTCTGCAATTTGCACTGCCAGGGTTGGGATAGAGGAATGGGGAGAAGGGGGAATTGGGGCAGGTGGGAGCTTTTGCCCACTTGCATCTCCCTCTGTCCCTACCTTCCATGTTCCACTGGCCCTGGATCTCAGCTTTCCCATCTGTTAAATTGGAATTCCAGGCTCTTTGCAGGGTAACACGGTGCCTTTGAATGAGATGGCAGGCAGTCACTGGTTAGTCATCATTTTTGCTTAAGGGGTAGGGGCATTCTGAGGCTCAGTGAGGGTGGTGGCCACCTGAGGATGAAGCCAGCATCACAATCCCCAGCCCAGGCTGCTCTGCAGAAAGGACAAGGAGATGGTGGGTGGGACTGGGTGGCCGGTCAGAAGACGGTTGCCTCACTAAATCTCTGTCTGGCTTCTGAATGTGCTAAGGCTTCTAAACATGGAGCTGGGACTCAGTGGAGTTTGTGAAAAAGCGATTTCTGGGGAAACCACATAAAAGATGGCAGGGGGATGTTTAACCTACTTAAGAGACCCAGCTGCTTTCAGGCACACCAGGAGCATGGGACATTGTTTGTGGGGCCCCTGGTTCATGTGATCAATGCTTTTTAAACACTTTTTGTCAGGAAGATTTTCAAACAGAGGAAGTTAGAGAGAATAGTATAGGAAACTGCCATATACCCCTCACCTAGATTTAACAATTGTTGACATTTTGCTTTATCTTTTTTTTCCTGAAGTATTTTGAAGTAAATTATAGACATCATGACATTTCATCTCTAAATATTTCAGCATCCATCTCTAAAAACTAATAGACAATTTCTGTCTAATTTCAAGTGGTCCCATATTTCTTTTCATTTTATTCTTGAGAGATGAGAATGCTGACAGATGAGGTGACTGAGGCTGGAGAGGTGACCTGGGCTTTCCAAGGTCACATAGCAGAAGGCAGAAGGGAGGGGAGGGGGGTCGAGGAGGCCTCCTACAGGTGTCAGCTCAGGACTGCAGGGACAGGAAGGGAAGGACAGGGGGCAGGTGGTCTGGAGCTGGCCAGGTAGCTGGAGTGCGGTCCCCCTCTGGGGGGTTCCTCTGGCTCAGGCTAGAGATTCCACCTGAAAGCAGGGAGTGGCCTTCGTGTAGGTTGCTCATCTCTCTTCCTTTTGTTTGCTGCAGGGATTAGTCAAGAACTGCACTGTCAGGAAAATCTAAAACAACTTCCTGTTTGTTGTTTAATTTAGGGGAGAGTTATCAGGCTCCGACCATGCAGGCCAGGGAGCCTCTGCTGGTCTGGAAAGCAGGGCTGTCCCCTCCAGCCACCTTGAGGGGCAACAGGGAAGGCAAGGGGAGGGCTGGCCTGGTGGGAGAGTTTAGGATTCAAGTCTGGACGGCCGGGGGTTCTGAGGGAACTGGAGGTATGTGTGTCGGGGGCTTGGGGCTGAGCTGAGATCTGGGCTGGGCCGAAGACTCTGTAGCCTCGGAACAGAGGTAGGAAGTGAGGGGTGGAGTGGGGAGCCCTGGGGTGCGTGCAGCAAGGGAGGACGGCTCTGGCCATACTGAGGAGCTGTCCTTCATCCTCCTGCCTGGGCCCAGTCTCTTCCCTGTGGAGCTTGCACAGGACAGGTGTCCCCTGCCAGCCCAGGGCAGCCACAGGTCTTCCTGCACTTCCTTATCTCCATATGGTTGGGGGATTTTGCCCCCCACCCCAGCACCCACACATGCTTGGGATTCTTTATCCTGCCCTTGGTGATTTAGGAACACTTCTTGATTCTGTGAGGGTCACAGAGGTCACGGGTATGGAGTTAGAGAATTGGAACTAGAAGGCAGCCTCAGAGATGATCTCATTTTCTTATAGGTTCCTGATAGGGAAACTGAGGCACAGCAGGTGGCCAACCCTGTCTCAGGTCTCACAGTGAAGCGTTGCAGAGCCTTGGCAATAAGGCTGGTATCTGGCTTTTCAGTCCCGGGATTCCTGCTCTGGGCTTGTGGTTCAGGACAGATCAGTGCTCCTTCAAGTGCAAAGGGGATGAGGCAGGCCGAGCTGGGGATGCGCTGCTGGTCATCCCTGGGGGTGAGCCTGGATTCCCCTATTAGTGTTTGTGCCCAGTTACTTAGCCAGCGGGGAGAATGGGTGTGCAGATTGTGGAGGAGGCTTCAATGGGGTCTCCTGAGGCTCAGCTATCCAGAGTTGGAACTGGCCTCCCGTGCTCCTGCCCTGCCCTCACAATGAAGAGAGCCCTGATTAGTACCAGGTTCACTGTTCTGTTTATTGCTAGAGAACCAGAGGGGCAGTGGACGGGAGAGGCCCCTGGGAGAAAGGCAACCAGAGGGAAAGCTAGAGACAGGGACATCAAAACATCTTTTGATCCCTGGTCTACGGCCCTGGGCGCCGCCAGACGTGCATCCAGCCTGTTTATTCTCTGCAGCTGGGGAAAGAAAGGAAAAACCTCGAATGAGTAGCTTGATGGGGGCTGTCTGACCTGGGTCATGTCACTACCCTTCTGGTAAAATGAGGCTGGGAATGGGCCTCCTTGGCTCTGAGAGTGAGGCAGGGAGGACTGGCCATGGGCTGTTAGACCATCTGTTGGGTGGTCCTTCAGCCCCTTGCTGGGTGGGAAATGGGCTAGGAAAGGTCATTGCAAAGATGACAGGTCCTTGTTGCCCCCCACCCAGATCTTCCCTCTCTCTCCCTGGTGCTGTGGGGGTAGGGAAAGCACCGTGCCAGGAGTCTGGGGGGTTGGGGTCAGAACCACCATACGTTCCCACGTTAACTACATGCTATTCCAGAACGTAGTGGGGCACTGGAAGAACGTTACTCTCATAAGTGCATACAACTGCCCTGTAAAGTGGTCATTATGGACTCCATTTCGTAGATGAGGAAACTGAGGCTCAGAGAGGTCACCCAGCTGGTCAGTGATGGGACTGGTAGTTGAGGCCAGAACTGCCCGGCTTTTCTGGACCACGCCGTCTTGGAGAGCTGATTTCTGCTCTCGCTGTACCAGTAACTGCTGTCTCTTGGGCCTCAGCATTTGCCTCTGTCCAGTGGGGCTGGGAGGGCAGCTGAGCCTCCAACCGCCTCCTGCAGCTGGCCTGGCAGGTTCTGAAGGTTCTGGCTGAGGTTTACCGCTGTTCTCGGAGGAATCCTTCCTCAGCCAGGCAAAGCGGGAGGCTCTGGGGAGCTGTGCTGAGGGGTTGGCCTCCATGTGTACGAGCCCTTCGGAGCCTTTGCTCCCAGCGAGTGTGTGCCTTCTGTGCATTTATCACGTGACTGCAAGGTGGCCTGGGAGCCCCTGTACACAGAAGTGGCCATCCTCGGCCTGGAGGGTCACACTTGAGGACGAGCACAAAGTAGGGCAAGGTGAGTTTACTGAACACCTACTCAGTGCTGGTCACAGGTGCTTCACATGTGTTTCCTCATTTAATCCTAAAAGCAACCCTGTGAGCTGTGCACTGTTACTAGCCCCATTTAACAGGTGGGAAACTGAGGCTCAGAGTGATGTAGGGACTTGCAGAGGTCATGCAGCTAGTGAGTGGAGAAGTTGGCATTTGAACCTAGGAACGTCTGCTTCTAAAGGAGACTATGTATTTTGTGTGGCAGACGGAGGGGAATCTGCTGCAGCTCGGAAGGAGGAAGCTGGGTTTCAGGAAGGGGCTGCTGGCAGCTGCTATGTGTCTGAAGAGAGGAGGCTAAGGGTCGGGTAAAAAGTCCAAGTGAAGGAGGGGTGGTTCAGCGGGAGAGGCCTGGTAGAAGTCCAGCATCTGGCCTAGAGCTGTGTGTCCTTGGCTCCGCGACCTGCTCTGTATCCTCAAACCTGCCTCCCTTCCCCTCAGGGGGGTGGTACACGTTCCCTATGGTCTGTCATCGGGCAAAGGCCTGAGCAAGGATCCTCAGAAAACAGTCAGGGCAGCATGCCATGTGGGGAGCATCCAGAGATGAGGCTGGAGAGGGGCCTAGGCTGTGTAGGCCTTGAATGCCAGCCTGCAGCCGTGGATGTTCTCCGGATTTTGAACAGGGGAGAATCGTGGCCAGGTGTAAGGTTTGGAGGGATGGATCTCTAGTGGCTGGGGGCTGGTTAGTGGCCGTGGGCCATGGATGATGGGAAGGGGTGAGAGAGTAGGGGCATCTGGGAGCTTCTCCCCTCCTTGCCCCCTGCCCCCATCGGTTCAGGCCGAGGGGGTGGCTCACCTTTCCTTGTCTCCCATTCTTTGTCCTCCCTTTTCCTGCCTCCAGGATGTGGAGTAGGAGTAGGGGCAGGGGGGTCTCTGGCCCCTCCCAGACCACCCCTTGGAGGCTGTAAATATTTTATCTCCACCATCTCTGCTGCTGGAAATTGCTGCTTTTAACACCTTTTTTTCCTTTTTGCTTGATACAAATGAATGCTGGAAAAATTCTGTGCTGGGTGCTTGCTCTGTCGCTTCTGCTCGTGCCCAGAGTCTCCTCCAAAAACTCTAATTGCTTTTAAGCTGTGATAGTTGGCAAAAGCAATTTTCTTTACATTATGGAGAAAGGGGGAAAATCCACCACACTTTCCTCTTCCTTTTTTTTTTTTTTTTTTTGACTATAACCTTTCGTTTTGAGTTTCTCGTCACTGCTGCTAAGGTTCTGGGAGAGAAATGGAGTAGAAAGAGGTGTGGGCGGGGCACACTCTTGGACAGGGCATTTTGCCTCTCTGGGCCTCAGTTTCCTCATTTACAACATGATGGTTGGTCCATTAATTCATTCAACATCCATGGGAGCAAGTTGAGGGCAAGGACTGGCTCCGTCTTTGCTGCTGCATCACCAGCACAGAGCCTGACACACGGTGGGTGCTCAGTGAAGATCAGTTGACTGGCTCAGTAGCTCTCCTGTGAGCCAGGCACTTCACCCAGCACTGGGGATGCATGGGATGAATCAGACGCAGCCCCTGACCCTGAGAGCTCACTGATTGGAGGGGAGCCACCACACAGACATAGTTCCTGTAGCACTGAGTCGAAACTCAGGTGGGTACCGGGTACTTAGGAGCACAGAGCAGGGCGGGCCAGGAGAGTCAGGAAAAGCTGAAGAGGAGAACATGGGCTACATCTTGGAGGGGGTAGGAGTTTGACAGGTGAACTGGGTCAAGAAGGGGAATTCTGGACGGGACATAGCATGTGCAGAGATGAGGGGTGATGAGCACTGGAGCAGACGGTGGGGTCAGGTGGGGAGGAGGTGAGTCTGCCCAGGTTGGCCTGAGTTGCCTCGAGAGCTTTGCACAGAGGAGGGGAGTTTGGACTTGATCCCAAGGATCCTGGGGAACGCTGGAAGGGTTCTGAGCAAAGGGCATGTAGGGCTGATCCCTCTGGCTCCACAGGAGGGGGTGGAGGAGGAGGGATGCTGGCTGGGGGGCTGGTCCCCGTGAGCCTGTAGGAGAAGGGAGGATGGCAGCGTGAGTTTGAGACGGACAAGACGGGGGACCCAAATCCTGGTGCTCACCTCTTCTTGCGCTGTGGTGAGAGGCAGTCTGGGCCTTCCCTGCACCCTGGGGAGGCAGGCGTCCAGTTCATACGCTGCTGCAGTCAATCAGGTTTGCTTTGCTCTTGGTTCCTCAAGGAGTACAGCCCTTTACAGTGTATATAGCCTGCTCGCCTCTGACCCTCAGTAGATCTTGAAACTGTCCCCTGCAGTGGGCAGATCAGGCAGAGCGGGGGCCGTTCCCTGCTGACAGGTATAGACCAAGTTTGCTGCGGGGCTCGGGAGGCACGTGGGGATGGGGTGGGGATTTGAACGCTGTCTCAGGGCCTTTAGCCACTGCCCGCACCGCCTCTGCTGAGCCCCACCTCGCCCCCAGCCCTCTCTTTTCCTCCCCTCCCAAGCCCTCTGCTCCTGCCCTGTTTGCAGAGCGTGTGGGGCTTTCAAAAGCATTAATGATAGAAAATAAATTGGAATCGGAGAGGAATCATCACTGGACATTCTCCGAGGGCCGCCTCTGCCCTCGCGTCTCTCAGCCATATTGAAGCCGGCAGCCAGACTGGAATATGAATGAGTCCAGGGCGGGCATTGCTCTTAATCTGTTGGGGAGCCCTCCCTGGCCAGACGGCACTCACTAATGGTAAAGCTGTTTGCAATGAGGCCTCAGCGGCCACCGGGCATCACCAGCCAGGACTGATTTCTCTGGGGTGGAGTCACAGTCCATGGCTGAGGAGGAGAGGTGGAGGGGGCCTCGCCTCCAGGTCCCCCTCCCCCTAAGCCCTCTGCTGGGGACACAGCTCTGAGGCTAGCCTAGGGTGGGGTCAGGTATCCCTGCCCAGGGGGAAGGGCATGTATGAAACTGTCAGTGGCTCCGCAGGGTCTGGATATTTGAGGCCCCTTGTGTGAACTTGACTCTCTTTGTCCTGTCTCTTCCAGGAAGCCTTCCTTGATCACTACCCAGCTCACACTGAGTTTTCCATTTTTAAGCCTCTTGTGGCCTGTGGAGCAGGGGTACAAACCTAGTACCTAAAAGGGACAGGCAGGTAATGAGTGGAGCAGGTTGGGTGTCATGCAATAGGGAGAGGTGGAGACTGGCAATGTGGAGGCACAGGGGCCACCAGTTTGGGAGCCTGATACGGACACTTTCACATAGCTCTGCTAAGTAGCCTTGCTCCACAGTTCCAGTTGTCATCTGCAGGGGCCTTCCCAAGGGCAGGCCCTGGTCTCTGCCACTGCAGCCTGTCTCCACACAGGCACAGGCATAGACTGGGCACCTGGGCAAGCTTCCCATAAGGCATCAGAGGCTCTGGGGACCCAGGGATTTACTCAGGTCAAACTTCCTGCTTAAAGATGGGGAAACTGAGGCCCAGAGATGGGGAGATGGAAAGGGCCCCTGTTATGCTCTAAGCAGACTGTACATCCATGCTCTTATAACCCTCACAACAGGAGTAGGAGGGTGCGTTCTGTGCCTCTGTTTTAGAGGGGAGGAAACTGAGGCTCAGGGTGGCTGGATCCCAGGAGGACACTGCAGGCCTGTGTTTGAATCAGTCTGTTGAACCCCAGTGCCAGCTGCCTCTCTCTGGCAGGATTAGGGGGTGCTGAGGCATGCACTGAGTCACTGGGGGGGTGAGGTGCTTTTGTGCTCAGAGGAAACCTAGCCAGGGGCAAGAGGCCTGGGATCTTGGGCCAGATCTGCCACCAACCCCTTGTGTGGCCCGGGGCAGAGGGCTTTGTCTATGCCTCAGTTTCCCCAGGGTAGACTGAAAGAGGCCCCTCGAGGGGTCAGAGAGAGTTTGGGGTTGCCTACTGAGCTCATGTGGCCTTGGCCTGGCTGCCAGCCCTGCTCAGTGCTTCTGTCAAGCTCTGGCTCCCTTGGCCCCAGTCCAGACTCATTGTGAAACCTCTTGCTCCTGTCTTCTCTGGGATTACCCTCATGTGGGAGGTGGTGAGTGCTGCACCCAAGAAGGGCTTGGGCTCTGCAGGCCCACTTAGCAGTGCGGGGCAGCCTGTCCCCTACCCCAGGTCGGGGAGCAGGAGGCTGAGGGAAGAGGGACTCAGGCCACTACTAGCTGGGAGGAGTGCCCAGATGCAGACTGTGCATTCAGCCCTCTAGCCTGGAGCCGGGACATGCCAGCCACAGCCTACACAGCCCTGCACATCCGTTCACACACTCAGAATGGACTCATAGGGACCACCTTGTCTACCCTGGCGTGTCAGATGGGGAACCGGAAATCCAGAGAGTCTGCGAATGAGACTCAGGGTTGCCACTCACTCATTGACTCCATCCAGCCTGTGCTCTCGCCCTTCCATGATGGGAAGCTCACTCCCTACCAAGCAGCCCTGTCTGTTTTGGACAGCACTCTTCCCTTCTCAGAGCCAGCATCTGCTCCTTGTGACTTCTATTGGGGTCCTGGGGCCACAGGACCTGTGCTAGTCCCTGCTCCCCAACAGCTCCCCTGATGTGCAGGCAGACGTTGAGCCCTGAGCCTTCTCTGCTTTGGGGGGCCAGCCTTGCTCCATTCTTGCGCAGTGGTTCTGAATCTTTTTGGACTGTGGGCTCCTTGGGGAATCTGGTAAAAGCCACGGCTGTACATCTGAAACAGGTGCACTCCCCCTCCCCCACTGCATGCGTAAATTCACGTCCAGTTTAGAGCAGTTTCAGTGCTCATGGACCTCCTAAGTCCCCCCTCCCTGGGGACCCTGGTTAAGAACTCCTGCTTTAATCATTTCCCAGGTGACATGGTCAGTGTTACCTGTCGTGCTGACCTAGGACAGAAGCTCGGCGTCTCAGTCACAGGCCTTGCTCTTTCTGCTCTGTCCTGCTGCCTTAGGAAGCCCCAGTGTGTGCCAGCTGGGGCCGAGGGCTGTGTTAGTCCGCCCAGTCATCCCACAGACTTGGGTCCTTGATGCCTCCTCTGTGCCAGGCCTGGCCTGGCCTTTGGGTACAGAAAAGAATGAGACCCACCCCCTCACCCGTGGGGGGCTCAGACCTGTCAGCACTTACAGCTGGGGGGTCAGGGCAGGACAGAGGTGACTCAGATCGGGGATGCCAGAGGGACTCCCACCTTGTTCTGCAGGGAGAGGTGAGGGAGTGAGGAGAGGCTTCTTGGAGGACAATGGGATCTGGTCAGGAAGGGAGGGCGTCCCTGCAGAGGGAACAGCAAGTGCAAAGGCTTGGAGGCCTGTCTCTGCTAAGGAGGACGGGGGTCCAGTCTGATTGGAGGGTAGTGTGTGGAGGCACTGGGGTTAGGCATGAGGCTGAGGGTGAGTTGGGGATAGGTCTCTGGAATTTGCCACCTGCTCCTGGCCTCTCCACGGACCTGCTGGATGCCCATATGCCCTAGAGTGTGCGTGCACACACATACACACACACACACACACTCCTGCTGACTCTAGATACAGACAGGCCTACACATACCCCTCCACAGTTCACCTCTGCAGACCCGCAGGAGCCCTCTTTCTCTGGGGACACCACACACCTGCACACACTGGTCCCCTCTTCTTACACTAATGGGCTGCCCTCCCTCTCTGTTTGCACAGAGAGAAACACACCCAACTTCCCCACATCCTTCTCTCTCCCTCTGCATCCCTCGCACAGGAGCCCTGTAAGAGCCCAGGGCCTGGCCTCAAAGCCCCCTCCTCCCTGGAGTTTTCTGCAAGGGTCCCTCCCACATCTCCCTTGCCCCCCAGCCTCCCCTCAGGCTCAGCCTAGGATTCCCCAAGACTGTGATGGTCCCAGGGTTTCCTGGACACCTAGGGAAGCCTCCCACCCCAGCCCTGGAGCCCTGCCGAGGAGCCGGAGGCCCTGGCTTTAGCCCCAGCCGGTCTAGACTGCCTGTGTGACCTTGGACAACTTCTTGCCCTGTTGAGCTTGGTTTGGAGGAGCAGAAAGATGGGCTCCACATTCTAGCTGAGGTTTTCAAACTGGTCCTGGAGCCCTGGTGTCCAGGAAGGGGACTGGGGGCTAAGGGCGTGGGGGTGGGGCTGGATAGGCCCCTCCCCTTTCAATCACAGCTCCTTAGATCTGCATTTATATTAGAGTCTGGGCAGGATTTTAAAAAAAAGCCCATTCACTCTTTATTGATTTTGTTTTTCTGATTATGAAAGAAAGTCCAACAATACTCTCGTGGATAATGGAGACCATGAATGCCCCTCGTCCCCACCTCAGAGGTGATCACTATAAGGTCTAGAGTATTGCCCTCCAGCCTTTTGGGGTATATGCCAACAAATTGTTGTTTATAAAAATGGGCTCATTCTGAAATAATGTCCTATGGCTTGAGTCTTTTGTATTGTCATACACAGATTTGCCTCCTTCTGTGGAATGGCTGCAGAGTGTTCCATAGTATGGATGGGCTATATTTTATTTGGGCAGTCCCTTATTGATAAACATTTAGGCTATTTCCAATTTCTTTCTTACTCTTACCAGCAGTGCTGCTGTGAGCATCCTTTATGTGTGAGTGCCTGTGCTATCACTTCTGCAGGAGAGGCTGGCTCCTGAGGAGTGGGATTACTAGGTGGTGGAGGCGGGGGTTTAAAATGTTGTTGAAAATTGGTAATTTACCTCTGCCGAGGTTGAGCCAAGTTCCCCTCCCTCCAATTGTCTGTAAGTGCTCATTTCCCCACATCCTTGCCAGCACTAGTTGTTATCAATCATTTTAGTTTTTCCCAATCTGATGGGTGAAAAATGATATCACATCATTTTCATTTTCATTTCCCTGATTGCTGGTAATATAGGACATCTTTTCATACGTTTATTGGCCAATTTAGTTCTTCCTCGCGGATTTCTAATTCACTGCCAATTTTTCTCTTCTTTTGTCTTTTTTCTTATTGATTTGTAGGGGCTCTTTGTATATTAGTGACATTTTCTTCCAGTGTCTCACTTGCCTTTTGACTTTGTTTATAGTGTCTTTTGCCGTGTAGCTGTTTTCTTTTTATATAGTGGGATTTATCAAATTTGTACTTTATGGCTTCTGGATTAGTGTCTGGCATAGAAAGGCTTTCCCCACTGCATAGGATTTCATTTCAAATAGAATTTTATTGCTGAAACATCTTTGCAAAGCCCTCGTTTGTGGGTCCCTCCCCAGCTGTGTGTCTACTCCTCCTGGCAGCTGCAGCCCTGGCCCTGGGGGAGGGCGAATCGCTCTGTCTGTCCATCATTTTCATCTCTCTGCCTCTCTCTCTGTCTAGCTGGCTTGGGGTCACTGTCTCTCTGTCTCTCTTTGGGCCTCTATCTCTCGTGTTCTCTGCCTTCCTTCCTGTGTCTCTATTGTTCTCCTGTCCCCAGCTGGTTTCCATTGGACAGTGGTAATTAGAGATGCGAGATGGCAGCTGTGGCAGCCTCAGGGGGTTGGGAGGGGATGACAGCAGTCAGAGAATGTGCCCCCCTTACCCTCCACCTGCCAGCCTAGCCCCAGGTCACATGGGCTGGCAGTGCAGGCCCTGGCCTAGTTCTCTGATAGAAACTCATTTCCTGCTGGGAGTCTGAGGGCAGGCTCCGAGCCAATCCAAGTACTTCCTCCGCTAGGAAGCCTTCTCACGCTCCCCAGACACTACAGGAGAGAATTTGTGTGCTGCTGACAAAGATGGAGACTTGAGTTCCACAAGGGTGAGGACTGATGACTAGGGCTTTCGTGTTCTCTGACCCAGCCCAAGCCCAGCTCAATGCCTGGCTCACGGGAGGTGCCCAGGAGAGGAAGAATGAGCGAGAGCTGGTTTGGATCCTGGGCGTGGACCTATCACAGCTCATTAAGCCATGCTGAGGCGGCATCCCACATAGAGGAACTGGAATAACCTACGACTAGGATATACAACTATGTACTTGGGGGCTTTGGGGAGAAAAAAAAAGAGGAAGATTGGCAACAGATGTTAGCTCAGGGCCAATCTTCAAAATAAAAGAATGAGCAAGAAAGAGTGACCAGTGCAGGAAGATGCTGAGCCTGGGGTGGAGGGGGCAGTCAGAGCACCAGCCTTCTCTAAGCTCCTTCTGGGTGGCAAGGCACTTTCCTCACAGCTCCTCATTCCTAGGGACTGGAGTGCTAATGGGAAGCACCCCCACTGCCTCCTGGAGGGGAGGGCCTCAGGTAGGCTCAGCACTGCCGCACACTGGAGGCTTCCATGTGGGGGCCGTAGGGGCCTTGTGCTGAGGAGCAGTTGGGAGACAAATCAGGGAAACCCGGAGGCCTCTCTGAAGTGTGGCTTAGAAGCCCATAACCGAAATCTCCAAGGTGACCTTCCTTGGGCTCCTGCAGCCCCCTGGACTTCTGTCCTAGCATTCTCCCTCTGACCATGATGGCCTGTCTCCTCTCTGAGTTCCTGGTGGGCAGGAATGGTGTCCTTTACATCTCTTTATAGCAATCCCAAGCGCAAAATAGGCACTTACCGAAAGTAGAATGAATGAACGAATGAGTGAATGAATGAGTGAAAAGCTGGGGTGTTGGGCAGAGAGTTTAGGTCTGGGAAAGAGGAGACCTGGGTTCTGGGCTTGACTTTTTGGCTGACATTCTGGGTGGCCCCAACTCTCCCTGGACCTCAGTGTCCCTGTCTGTATGGTGGGCCTGGGCCTCTCAAGCTCTGATTCTGTGACTGTCCCCCAGTCTTCCTCTCTCTCTCACACACACATTCATATACACGTGCACGCAAGTTCACATGCCTGTACCTTCCTCTTTGATCCCAGTGTTCGCTGAGCACCTACTGGGTTCCATCCCCCCAGTGCTGACCCCACTCTGGCGGCATCGCAAGTAGCCGTTTCCATGGAAGTCTCACATTCCCTGCAGCACATGTTACTTCTCCTGAACACACAGACATTCTCAGACTCGCTGGGCTCTGTTGACGGGGCATGGAGCCAGGAGGACAAGCAGGAGGTCCCCCACCTCTGCTGTGGTCCCCTTTGCCCACCTTGGCTGTGAGGCCGCAGCCAGGATTTCATGTCTTTCCTGGGACTTGGCACACAGGCTTTCCTGGAGTCCAGGAAAGCGCCCAGCTCCCACTGCGTCTCCTCCCCTGCCCCAAATCATTGTCATGCTCTGCCTGTGGTCCCATTTCCATAGCAACTCCTTGCGATGCCACTGAGGAAACTAGGAGCTTCAGGAAGCCGTGGGGAGAAGGGAGCAGGAGGCCCATTCATTATCTTGGAATATGGCAGCTGGGGGCTTGGAGTGGTGCTGTGGGGATGGCTTGCCCTGCCAGCTCAGGTGGAACTGGGCTCAGGGCCGCCAGCCAGGAGGTCTGGAGGCCTGCCAGGGATGGAGCTGCCCGGGTTGGCCTGGGCCTGGCTGGCTTGTATCAGTCTACTGGGAGCCAGCTTGGGCAGCCACTAAGGGCCCCCCTGCCTGGCTGGGCCTGGCTTGGAGGACCCAGGCCTGAGGCACTGCCCAGGCTCTGGCTACCCCTCTGTCCCAGGCTGGTGCCACTATTTCCTGTCCTGTCCTCCAGGATCAGCAGCCATTGGAAGGCACCCCTGGGGTCTGCTGGCAGGAGGGGGCATAGCGTGGGGCTGGGGAATTGTGGGGCTGGGCAGGCCCTCTCTTGCTGGGGCCATACTGCTTGTGGCTCTGTTGCCAGGACAGGAAAGCCCAGGCGGCCCTGAAACCTGCTCAGTGCCCATTTCTGTGCCTCCTTCTTGGAGAAATTTGCAGCCCATGAAACAAGAACACTCTTGCCTCCAAAGAGTCCCTCTGTCTTCTTCTACCACGTAGCTAGAAATTCCACCATTGGCGTCTTAGACTTGACGGACTGTTGATTTTGGCAAGGACTCAAGGCCTTTGTCATCTTCTGTCCACATTGTGGCAACTGTCTCTGAGCCTCATCCATCCATGATTCCATCCGTTTCATCTGGAAGGCGTGTGAGTCCCCCTGAGGAGCGAGGCCTGTGCTGGAGGTGCCCTCTGGGGGCTTGAGAGGGAAAGGAGGGGCTGGCCTGGCCCTCCAGGGAAGGAGGCGCTGCCAGGAGCCAGGCCCGGATAGAAGCCAGCTTTCTGAGTCTTCCTTTCACCGTTGCAGCTGTAGCCACCTTGGCACCACCTGCACTCCTGTTTTCTTAATCCTTGTCTTGGTGTTGACTCACATTGGAAGGTGGACTACCTAGCGCTCCCTAAGCCACATGTCTGTGAAATCACAGCTGTGATGTGCCTGTCATGTTTTTTTAATACACTGAAAAATAAACACATACCTATGAAAATAAAAACGTTTGTCTGTGTCCCACCTGGAATCCCCTGGGTGCCCCCAGGGTTGTGTGTCCCACACTTTGAGAAACACTGATCGGATTCGAACCTCTTAGTAACAGCTAAGGAAGGGAATCAGGTCTTGTCTGAGACTCAGAGGGAGAAGCTTTGCCCAGGGCGCACGGCCAGCAAGTGGGAGAGCTGGGAGTTGCCCTGCCTCCTTGGACTCCAGCCCAAGGCCTGTGTCTTGGGGTCTGGCCAAGGAGACAAGATTCCCTAGTATCTTCCCTCACTCATGGAGTGTGGGGGCACTGGGTCCCGAGTTGCTCTTGGACAATGTTTAGTGAATGAATAAATCAGGAGAAGCTGGGGAGGGAAGTTGGGGGTGGGAGCTGAGGGGATCCTTGGAGTCAGAAGGCTGAGGCTCAGGCCCAGGGAGAGGCACCCCTGGTGTTCTGCCTGCACCCCTTCTCAGGCAGCTCCCAGGCCTGCCTCCTGGGGCTGGGCTGGGAAGGAAGGTAGGCCCTGGTGTTGGCTGGACACCTGCTGTGTGCCAGGCAGTGGGTCCCTTTTCTCCTTTTTTCTTCCCAGCAGTCCTGGCAGGAGGGACTATCCCCATTTGTGTGTGTCAGTGAGTGAGAGCACATGTGTGTGTAAACGCCAGCATGTGTGTGATGTGTGAATGTGTTAGTAAGTGCATGTGTGTATACATGTGAAAGCATGTGTGAGTGTGTAAGCATGAGTGTGCCAGTGAGTGTGTACACATGAGTGTGTCAGCAAGAATGTGTGTGTGTGTGTGTGTGTGTGAGAGAGAGAGAGATGTATGAGTGTTATTGCCCAGGGAGGTGGGATCAGACCCCTCCTGTGTGCATGGCCCACAGTGCTCCCCAGAACTGCCCTTGCAGCCTGCTCTAGCTGACAGCTCACCTCCTTCCTCCCACAGCCTTCTGCGCCCACAGACCCTGAGGCTTCGGGTGCCTAAGGGGAAAGAGGGCGCTGGAGTCCAACCCAGCTCACCCCCAGCCCAGCTGCACTCTCCAAACGCCTGCCTGACCTGAGGTAAGAAGCCACTCTGGGCCACTGGGTAGAGTGTGGGCCATGGGGGTGGTTGTGGGGTCCCCAAGGGAGAGGCTGTAGGGAGGCTGTCCAGGGGCAGTCTTTCCTCATCTCTCCCTCCCAGGGTCCAGGAAGTTTGACCCAGCAGCTCCACCTCCCGCTAGCCCTTGCTATGGCAGGGCTCTGGCAGCCAGCTCAGAAGCCTGGGGCTTTCTTCTGAGCAACATAGTTTCATGGATGCACTGGCTAATGGGTTCCTGTGCGGAATGGGAGGTCTTTAATGGTGAGCTGAAGGGCTCTGTCCTTGGTTCTGTCACAATGTTGACCAAATGTGTGCATGACTCCAGGTCAGGAGGGTGCGGGAGCAAGTGTACTGAGACAGTCAGGGTCCAAGAAACCGTCAAGAGGCTGGCACTGGCTGCAACATGTGGAGTTTAATGGAGCTGCAAGCCAGAGTCAGCGTGTGGATCCAGACACCTTCAGGGCAGGATGAGACTCGGCCCCAGGGGTGTACATGTGACAAGCACTGGCAACCAGGTGACCTTGACTCTCTGTGAGCAGAGCAGATAGCCTCTTGGACTGTATTATGAAGAGCAGGATATCCAGAAGGTGGGACGTGACAGGTCCTCCTACTCTGTGTCCCACATGGAAGAATGTGGAGAAACTACAGCAAGACTGGAAGAGGTGGGAGATGGAGAAGAAGGGGGACCTGGGTTGCTGCCTGGCTTGACCCCTGGTTTGCTTGTGACCTTGGACAAGTGACTTCCACCCTTTATCTGGGCCAATCCCCTATTCTTGACAAGCTTCTGTGACCCATGAGAAGGCTGTGGATAGACTTTGCTAAACCAAAAGAATGAGGAAGGAAGGCTCGGGGCAGCAGGCTGGACTAGAGTGTTGTCATCATTTTTCAGAGGAAGAAGACTTAGCAGCTTGGCAGGCAGCAGGCCTTGAACCCCTTCTCCTGAAGGACTGGGTAACAGCTGTGGGGTGGCTGAGGCTGCGCTGACACTGTCCTCCCATCCAGGAAGCTGGGGGTGTGGCAGGTGGCCGCCTGCTGGAGTTCCTTCCGGGAACTAGGCCTCGCTCTGAAGTCCAGTTATCGCCATCAAAATATTCCTGCTAATCAGCCAGTCCCAGGTGGAATGAGCAGCTAATTAGCCCCTCCAGTTTAACCTGTAATTGCTGCTGGGAGATGGGGAAGAGGATGTGGTCAGGGTTATCTGCAAGGCAGCCAGCAGCATCAGGGAGGTGGTGGCTGGGGCCTGCCCTCACCCTCGTCAGGGGCCGCAGCAGCCTCCCCGCAGCCCGGGGGGACCAGGCTCGGCTCCAGGAGGCTCAGTGGGCTGGGAGACAGAGGGGCACCAACACAGAGGCTGCTCTCCCTGCTGGGGAGCTTGGGCGGGCTTGGAGGAGGGGAGGCCTGGGCTGAGCCTCGAAGGCTGTAGGATTCTTTTAAAATGTTCTATTTTTCTGATTATAAAAAAATCTTGTGTTCTCTATAGAAAATGTGAACACTTGGGTGTTTTGCCCGTCAGTCTTTTATAAAATATACATTTATGACATAATTGGGATCAAACTGTACTTAGTGTTTTCTAACCTGCCTTTTGCACTTACTACTACACCAAGATCATTTTCCCATCATTAATACTCTCCTGTAATGAGATTTTTAATGGCAGTGTAATGTTCCAGCCTGTGTGTGCCACAGCATGTTTAACTAAGCCTCTGTTGTATGTTTTGATTGTTTCCAATGGTGTGTCATTATAAATAATGCCTGGATGAACGAGATGATGTCTCTAGGATTGTGATAGGCACAAAAGGTTTAGGGTAGTGGGGAGGGCCCAGCCTAGGGGACTTTGGAGTGATTGGGAGTTGTGTGCTCAGGAGGGGGCAGGGCTGGTCATGGGGAGGCACGGAAGTGTGCCTGACGGGTTGAGACTTGACTCAGCAAAGCTCTGAACTCCTGGAGGAAGCCCGGGGTTTTCCTTGCCCACTCCCCTGCCTGCTCCTCCAGCGCTGCTGTGTTTGGAGGGGAGGGGCAGGTGGCAGGGTGGGGAAGGGCAGGCAAGGCTGGCGGTCCCAGATGCCACAGCCCTTGACCTCCCGCTTACTGGCTGGAACGGTGGTGTTTCAGTCAAGCCCCTCTCTCTGACAAGCCCTGCCCAGCTCTCCTCCTTGCAGAGCTCTGAAGATTTACTGACTCTTGAATCAATGTGGTTGGTCAGACAGGCCTCGCTTCACCCCCTCAGTGGAGAGTAGGGGGTGGCCCATGACCCCAGGAGAGCCGGGGAGGGAGGCTGGGAGTGGGGTGTCTCTTGCAGGAAGCTCCCCTGACACCCAGGCCCAGCTGGTGGCTGGTGTACATCTGTTCACCCCAGCACTGCTCGCACACCAGGTAGGATTGCCCAGGGATTTGGGTTTGTTTTTCCCCACAAACCGTGGGGGCTCTCGGGGCAGACCTAGCCTGACTTGTCCCTCTGTTCCCTGTGGCATATACTAGCTGCTGCATAAATGCTTACCGAAGTCATCCATTTGTTCAATGGCTCATTCATCATTCATTCGACATGTACTTATCTGACACCTGCTACGTGTCAGGCACTGTTCTACATGCCCAGCACCACAGGGGAAAATGTTAGGCCAGATCATTGCCCTCATAGAGCTTAAATTCTAACAGAGTAGACTGCAAAAAACCGAATAAGTAGATTCCTAATGTAAGGTTAGGGAGTGAAGAATGCTGTGGAGAAGAATAAGGCAGGCAAGGGAGTGAGTGTGAAGGGGGAGCCCTTCGCGGCAGCGGGGTCAGCAAGGGCCTCTCAAGTGACACACCCTTCGTGCAGAGACCCAGGAGAGGGAACAGACCCTCTGGAGGTCTGGACAGGCTCCGAGCTGGGACTAGCGCAGAGGCCAGTGTGACTGGAGGGCAGCCAGCGAGGAAGGGGCTGAGACAGGCTTGCAGGGCCCTGAGGTACAGAGTGTGCGTGGAGGTGATATGGGGCACACAGGCTCCCTCTCTGTGGGAGGTGGGCAAGACTAGAAGCTGGGAGGCTGCTTAGGAGGCCCCAGCATTGTCCAGAGAGAGATGGTGGGGCTGGGCTGGGGCAGGCAGGAGTAGCTGAGAGTAGGAGACTGAAGGCATAACTGAAGGATGGGCTATGGGAAATCAGAGCCTGAGAGCAGGGTGGGTGGTGGAAGCTTTAACTGAGCTGAGCAATAGGGGGCTGAGGATGGGCTTGGAGGGGAAAGGAAGAGTCCTGTTGGGAAGTGGAGAGTTTGAGATGCCAAGAGCCACCTGGAGTGGCTGCACAGACTGTGGGTGTGTAAGGCTGCCACCGAGGATGGAGGCTGGGGCTGGGCTTGTAAAGGGGGGATTGCCAGCATCTGGGGGCTCTAAAGCCTCTGAGCCTGGACAAGGTCATGTAAAGGAGGAATCTGGCCCTCACTGCTTAGGGTGAACCCAGCCTGTGGGGCTCCCTGCCCATGGGTGGGTCTGTTACTCCAGCCGTACAGACCAGCTCTCTGGATTTACCAACCTAGAGAAACTGTTGCCGGCTTAGCATCCCAGCTGCTCCTCCCAAATGGCCTGGTGGTTGGTACCATCATTCTGTAACACTATTCAAGGATGCTGTGGGCAGGAAGTGGGGTGCTGATCCTGGGCCCAATCCTCTCACTCTTTCCTCCCCAAAGGGAGCCTCATCTGGTGAGTCTGGAGCAGCCCAGGCCCCTCGGAGCTCTGCTGGTGGTCACTATTACAGGCCTGCCTTCATGTCATGCTCCTCCTCAGCAACCCTCAGTGGCTCCTTGCTGTCTAAGGTTGAAGTCCAATATCTTGCTCCTGGTTATTCAAGGCCTTTCAGGATCTGGCTCAAGCCTACCCTTCCTGCCCTCCTTCCTTCCAACAGGTGACTCTCCTCCTCTATCCCCTGCATACCCCAGGCTCAGTCTCATCTTTCATCACCTCCATCTACAATGCTTTTCTTGCCACCAGCCAAAGCTCACTCCTTCCAGAATGTCTTCCCTGATTCTTCCCCTCACTTTGGCCCCTTTGAATGGCCGTGGGTACCTTTCCCCTGGGGAGCTCTCCTGTCATTTTACTGTCATCATCTTCAATGTATCTTCATCTTTGCATTTTGTCCCACATGTCTCCTGTCCGTGTGCTGCCCACACCCCCACGTGCATTATCAAAGCTCTTCCCAAGTGGAGTCCTGCTTGACCCCCGGAGTTCTCTGGGCCAGGGTGCCCAAGCCTGGCTCTGCATCAGGACCACCCAGGGATGCCATTAAAGAGAGGGATCCTCAGGGGTCCACCAGGACCTCCCGATCCAGAAGGTTCCACTGGGTGAACCCAGGAATCTGGATGGTTAGCAAGCCCCACACTTCTGCTGGTCAGCCAGGTTGGGATCCACTGGCCCAAACCAGACTCACACTGAGGGGGTATAGGTGTCCCTGAGACTGTGTCCTCTGACCTTTACCTCCACACTTACAGGGAGGGGGACCTCACTCTCTCCAGGGCAGCCCAGGTGCTAGAGGCAGCTCTGATGTGGAGAAAGTCTGTGCTTGTGCCGACCGACTGAGTTGACTCCGCCTCCCTGTAGCCTCCATGTATGGGTCTAGGCTCCACATGGGGCAAGGGCCACGTTTGGCACCTGGGAGCTCTCCTTTCCTACTCCCAGGGCCCAGTGAGGGACCTGGCAGGTGGTGGGGACTCAGGCAATGTTCGATGTCTGTTGTTTGATGGATGGAGGACCCACCTCCCTCCGCCCCTGCCTGCCCGGAGCAACACCCCTTTTGTTCAGGCTGCAGCTGCGGCCGCACCAGCCAGCCCTCTGTGTGTCTCTGCTGATCCAGCCATCACCATGGTGTCAAGGGCTTGAGCATTTCTAGAGCACATCTCATCCTTCATATCCTCGTCCTCGTCACAGCAATGTGCAAGATGGATGATGTTATCCCATACGTTCTTCCAACGAGCACTGATTGAGTGCCTACTGTGTGCCAGGCAGTGTGCTGGAGATGAAGTGAACCAGCCCAGGTTTAGAGAGGGGCCAGGGCTTGTCCAATGTCACACAACCAATGAAGGATCGAGTCAGGACTACAACCTAGGTCTGTAGGTGTATTCATTTCTTAGGGCCGTTGTAATGAGCTACCAGAAACTGGGTGGCTTAAACAGAAACTGTCTTGCAGTTTTAGAGGCTGGAAGTGTGAAATCCAAGGCTTGGTAGGGCTGGTTCTTTCTGAGTGCTGTAAAGGAGGATCTGTTCCAGCCTCTGTCCTTGGCTTTGAGGTGGCCGTCTTCCCCCGTGACTCCTCGCATGGTCTTCTCCCTGGGTGCCTGGATGTCCAGATTTCTGCTTCTTGGAAGGACATCAGCCATATTGGATTAAGGGTCCCTCCAACTCCAGTATGACCTCTTCCTCATTAGCTAATTACATCAGCAATAACCCAATTTCTACATAAACTCACATTCTGAGGTACTGGGGTTTAGAAGTTTACCATATAAATTTGAGTGACACGATTCAACTCATAACAGCGTGTGACTAGCCTGGATTTCCACGGTAGTGAACTATCCCACAGTGGACCAGGTGGCCCTGCTGGTGGTGAGCACCTCATGCCTTGAGGTGCGCAAGGGGAGTGCTGAGCCTGCCTTGAGCTGTCAGGGAGAGAGAGAGGAGATTCCTACATCAGGGCCGGGCCCAGGGCTTCTGGGAAGTCTGCTTCAGGCGGGATGTGAATGGGGGCCCAGGAACATGGCACCATTTGTGACGGCCGCAACCCAGTCCCTGTGCACTCTGGGTGGAAGGCAGGTATACACACTTGGGGCTGGGAGGAGGAACTCCCTGGGCTCTGCCCCCGCCTAGCTGGGTGACCTGGGGCAGCTGCTTTCTCGTCTGGGCCTCAGTCTACCTGACTATGAGTTGGGGACTGTCTGGCCTGCCTGCTTTCGTCATAGGCTCCTGGTGAGGCTCAAAGGAGACAGTGAACAGGAAGGTGTTTGCTGTGGTTCATCTTCATCTGTTTACTCTGCAGATGTGTGTTAAAGGCAGCTGTTTCTAGGCTCTGTGCTGTGCCCAGGGACACAGAGGTGACATGGCCACGGTCCTGGCCCTGAAGGAGTGCACAGGCCGTGATGGGGCAGGTGGGTGAGGTTGTGTCCACTCTGAAGCCGGACTGTCTGGATCCAGTCCCAGCTCTGCCTCTCTATTATGGGGTCAATTTAGGCTATTGACTTAAGCTCTCTGGGCCTCAGTCTCTTCATCAGTAAGTTGGGAATAATAATAGCATCTACCTTGTGTGGATTACGTAGGTTGGTACACGTAAGGGCTTAGAGCAGTGTCTGGCCCATGGTAAATGCTCAATAAATATAATTCTCAGTCATCAACCTTAGGAGAATATGGCAGAGGGCAGCAGGGGGGTTATGGGGGTCTGTACCTTGAGTGTTAGGCTCTGGGAACCCAGCAGACATGGTCCCTGCTCTGTCTGGGTGGGCCTGTCATCCTGTTGACCCTTTAGCCACTTGCCACCCTTTGCTCTGAATGTGGGGTGGGGAGGGGGGAGTGGAGCAGGCACACGCAGAGGGAGAGGTTCAGGGTCTCCTCTGAGTCACGCGTGGGGGCCTGAGGGCTGTACAGGGGGGTGGGGCAGCCACTGCCCCTCCTGCCGCTGCCCCTGCTGCTGGGGTGGGGGGCGGGGCAGGGGACCTGGTGTGGGGTGCCTGGCTTTGTTAGCCTTTGTGTTTAGTTGGCAGGTTTTGGGGCGAGGAGGTAGTGGAGA
The DNA here is from genome assembly GCF_041296265.1 of Equus caballus. Classification (NCBI taxonomy): domain Eukaryota; kingdom Metazoa; phylum Chordata; class Mammalia; order Perissodactyla; family Equidae; genus Equus; species Equus caballus. Next base: position 131,276,712 of record NC_091684.1, on the reverse strand, counting down.
AACAAAATTAGAATTCCTCTTTGAGAAGTTAACAACTTCCCAATTAAAGGATTCTTATTTGTGAGATGCCTTAGAGGCCTTTTCAATCAAGAGGCTCTTCTGAATAATAAAAGAGCTTGAGCTGGGGTTGGAGAGAGCGAGTGGAGTGGAGCGTGAGCTACAGACGCTGAACTGGCACCCCACACCCCGGCCTTGAGAAGGATGGCTGTGTGATGGAGGTGGTGAAGCTGCAGCTCCTTTCTGCTCAGCGTGGGGGTGGGGGCTGGCATGGGGAGGACAAAGAGGAGGTGCTGTCCCCACCTCACCCCACAGCTCTTAAGCCCCCTCAGGCCCCAGCCTGAGCCCTGTACACCAGAGCCCTCCACCAGGATCCCTCTGTCCTCCACAACTGACCCTCTGCTCTGCCACTCAGGCCACTCAGGCCAGGATGGGGTTGGGAGGAGGCTGGGATGTGTTGACGACAGTCTATAATGGTGGATGTGCCTGGACCTTGTGCCCAGGAGCAGCCCCTCTAGATGTGGGGCAGTGTCCTCTTGGCTTCTGAGATCCTAGGCTCCCTGTTGCCCGTGCCACTCCTGCAGGCTCTCCAGGCGACATCCTGGGTGTGGTTTTGTTGCTGGTTGGTGTGTGTGTCCACCTGCCTTTCAGCCCGGCCCCCCACCCAATGAACCCAGCTTATTCTCTGGGAGCCAGATCTGCTCTGCTTGGGGCTGAGTATCTGCTGGGTGTCCAGGTGCACCCTCAGACCCTCCAGAGTGACCCGGCCTCGTCTGCCTGAGCGAGAGAATGTGGGGGCAGCTAGTACCTGAACCCCACTTACACATGAGGGGGCAGAGGCTCAGGAAAGTGAGGGGACCCCTTGACACAAAGAAGGGTTCTTGCCAAGGGGGCTTCCCTTCCCATGTCCCCTGAGGCCTTCCAGTTCACTGAGCAGAGAGGAGCTAGAAGGGACATTGACCAAGGCCCTCCCCTCAGTGGGCACTCCAGGCCTTTACCCCAGGCCCCACAGGGTCCACCCCCAGGAGTTGCCAAGGTCATTTGGGGAGACAGTGCCACAGTGGCTCTGCTGTCCAGGCGGTCTGGAGGGTGGCGGGAGTGTTTGCACTGCCATCCCCTCCTCCACCTGGATGTCCTACTTTCTGGGAGCCACCACAGAGAGGCTGTCTGTGTAAATCCCAGAACTGTGAGAGCCGGGCACCTCCAAAAGGTCAGCCGACCGTGCAGCTGCTCCCTACAGCCCTGGGGTCGGCCCGATAATTGGGAGAGGGTGACGTCCTAGTGGGGGACAGGGAAGGGAGCATCCAGCAGCCTGGGAGAGGGTGGGCCACCAGGGAGGGCAGGGAGGGTCCTGCAGACCCCGTGGGGGCATATCTTGATCAGGAGTTCTGGCCAGGCTGGGAGTTGAGAGATTTTGGTTGCAAGTCCCAGCCTGGCCACTCATTGTCTGCGCAGCCTTGAGCAAGTGACCTGAACTTTCTGGACCTCGTTTCCTCCTGGGTGGCACGGATACCAGTGGAGGTGAGGTGGTAAGGGTCTCATGGGATAGCGTGTGTGAGATGCAGGGAGTGGGTAGTGTGTATGGATTGTGGATTTGTGGCTGTGTCTTAGCAGCACCATTTGGTGGGTTGGTTCCCATCCCAGCCCTGCCGCTTGGGCAAGTGCTTCACTTCTCTTAACCTCAGGTTCCCCATCTATACAATGGGCATAATGATACCTGTCTCAAAGAGGTGAGTTTCCATCAGTGGGAGTCCTCTATGTCCTTTCCCCTGAATCACTTAGTGAGCCCATCCTTCCTGAGTACCCAGTGGGCTTTGCCTGGGCTTGGTGGCCACAAAATGAGTAGGTGACATGGACACTGCCTCTGGGTAACAAAGTGAAGTTAGAGGGACCAAAGAGAAATGCTGTGAGCCCCAGGAAAGGGAAGGAGGTAAGGGCTGGAGAAGTCAGGGAGGGCTTCCTGGAGAAGGCTGGAGCTTCATGTTCAGGAGGATTTGGGGAAGGGTTTGGAGCAGGGAGGAGTGCAGAGAGGGCACAACTGGTTGGGAATAGTGTGAGCAAAGACCGGGCAGGAGGAGCAAGCACAGGGTAGGATGTGAGCTTGAGAGCAGGTTGAGGGGTAGGGTTATGAAAGGAGGGTGTGGTCAGAGCCCAGAGAGGTCCCAGCCCTGGAGCCCTGGTGGTGGGAATGGGAGAGCTGTCTCCTGCCACAGGGGATGGGCACAGCAAACCTGCAGCCTGGATCCCAGTACTGAGCCTGGCGTTGGGGCTGTGGGGCAGGTGGGGGATTCAGTGTAGGGTCGGTGCACAGACAGAACTCCTCGGGCCTGGGCCTCAGGCAGAAGGGCTGAAGGCCTCAGGTAAAGCTGGGCAGAGGCTCGTGGCAGCTGCCCAAACTGGCAGGACAGGCCTGTGGGAGGCTCTGCTGGAGGCAACGTCAGCCTGAGATCAGCCTGTAGCCAGGATTAAGGAGCCAGGGTCTGGCTTCTCAAAGACCGAGACAGAGAAGTGTGAGGGTCTGCGTGGGCCGGGGGTGCCCACTGTGGGCCAGGTCCTGGGTCGGACTGGCTCTGAGCTCAGGCTTCTTTAGTGGGTGCAGCAGCCGGAGAGGGGCACTCAGCCCCATCCTCGGGAGTGGGAAGCTGGGCTCAGGGAGGCTGACAACCACAGTGAGGTCAGCTTCCAAATCTGAACTCCAAACATCTCGCCTTTGCCATGGGCCCACACTACCCCCAGGGCTGTAGTTTTCAGGGGTGATGACCTCCCAGACTTCCCTCGGCAGGCTGAGTAGAGGGACACCCAAATATGCAGTCTTTGCTTTGCCTCTCTTAGGGAGGCTCCGAGAGGTTGAGGGTGTGACCCAAGGGCTCACAGCACTGGGGTCCACAGGCCCTGGCTCCCCTCCTCCCTCAGGATCTGGTGGCCCCCCCGCCCCCAGGTCCTACCAGGTCTGAGAACAGTGAGAGTCTTTCCAGCCACAAGCCTACTCATGCCTCGTCACCACTGAGGGAGGCTTTAAAATCCCAGCCCCAAATTAAAACTATGAGTGCTTCAAAACAGTGAAAAATTTCCCTAATAAAAGAGGAGGCACACTCAGGCATGTCCTAAATGAATGGAGTGACTTCCGGGATTAATCCAGGATGTATGGGAGGGCACCCAGCTGGGAAAAGCTTGTGATGGATATTGCAACCAATTGTTTGCTCGAAAGAGGAATAATTCTTAATGTGCACTAGTTGCAAGTGGAAGGCACCTCGGCTCCAGCAGCCGTGATCCCTCGTTATCCATCCCGGAGCTGGGTCTCTGCTAAGGCCGGCTTACCTCTAGGCCCTGGACCTTCACTGATGACCTTCCACTCCCGTAAGCCAGTCTGAGAGGGAGTGGGTAGGCCCCGAATCTGTCCTTAGAGCCCCCCCACCCCAGAGCCTTGGGAGTCCTGCTACTTCCCCTGCTCTGTGCCCTTGGCCGGATGGGGGGCGTGCTTGCTAAATGGTAAGGCCTCCTCCCCTGCTATGTGGGCCAACTCTTTCTCTTGGACCTCCTGAGACTCAGGCCTGCCCATTCCTCCACCTCCGACCACCTGGGAGTTTCCCGACAGACTGCCTCAGTTTACCAATCTGGGGCTTGGCCCACCCCCTCCTCCCCAGCTGCCTTGCCTCAGGCACAGATGGGGTTGGGGCAGCATTGTCTCCCTGGCAGCTCTCCCACCTCCTAAGTGTCTGTGCTGAACCTGGAGGAGAAGGAAGCTAAGCCAGTTCACACTCCAGAGGTAAAGGCACACGGCTAAGGTGCAAGAAGGGCCTGCTGTCCTGCCCTCCCCCAGTGGGGTGTGGCCAGCACAGAGATGAGAGCACTGGTTTCTGAGTCAGACAAGCCTGAATTTGGGTCCTAGCTCCCCACTCTCTGACTGTGGGACCCAGACAGCTCCCGCATCTTTCTAGCTCCTTCGTCTGTAAGAAATGGGATTCTTTTATCATCGTTATCATCTCACACTTTTGAGAGCACCATCTCATTCACCCACACCACAGTCCTGGGAGGAGGGTCCTGTTATCTGCATTATATGGATGAGGCAACTGAGGCTCAGAGAGGTCAGGTGAGTTGCAGAGCAGCTGGGCTAGGACTCAGACCGGGGTCTCTCATTCCCCATCACTGCTTCATGAAGTTATTTAGAGAAAAGGGCCCAGATCGTAGATGCTGCTTCATAAACCTCATCCCCACCGGCTCCCTTTCCTGAGCAGAAGGAGGATTGAGGCCCTTCAGAGGCTGGGGCAGGATACACTGGGGACAGGGAGCCCTGGCCCCCTTCTCACACCCCCCTCTAGCTTAGAGCTGACCCATCCTTTTATTCATTCATTCATTCATTTATCCAGTGTTTACAAAACACCTACTAAGTGCCAGGTGCTGCTCCTGGTTCTGAGGATACAGCACCTAGAACGTTACACACGGCTCCTGCCTGTAGGTGGTTTCTATTCTTGTGACAGTGACAGCGAGCCCAACTACGAACAATTTGGATAATGTCAGACTGTGATGAAATTGGGAGGGAACTAAACAGGCTCATGAAATAGGGAGTGGCTGGGGTGGGCCGAGCAGCTTTGGACCAGGAGGGGTCCAGGCAGGCCTTCTGAAGAGGTGACACTGAAGCTGAGACCTCGTCTGAAAAGAAACGGCACTCCAGGTGGTCTGAACAGCAATTCAAAGGCCTGGCGGTGGGAAGGAGCTGGGAGTGTTTGAAGACGAGGAAGAAGATAGCATGACTGGTGGGGAATGAGGGAGAGACGGAGGAGAGGAGGCGGAAAACTGAGGCCCTACTGGGGAGCAGGTTTTCTTCAGAGCGTGGTGGGAAGCTCTGGAGGGTGCTAAGCAGGCGAGTGACAGGACTTGATTTGTGCTTTTCACACCGTTCTGGCCACCATGGGGAGGGAATGGGTTGGAGGCTGTGGCAGGGGAAGCAGGGACCCTGGTGGGGAGGAGATCCCGGGGTCACGGCTGGGGCTGGTTGCGGGATGGCGGTGGATGGGTGGACGGGAGAGGGTGCTGGAGGTTGGCCGTTGGGTGGAAAGGCTGAGAGTCCAGGCTGAGGGGAAGTCACTTTGGTCTGAGCTACAAGATAGATGGTGCACTGTTTTCTGAGACGGGAATCTGGGCCAGGAGGAAACTGACAGTCTTCATTTGCAGTTGCTGGGAGTGAGGTGCCAATGAACCCCCTGTGGAGCATTGTCCCCTAGGTCAGCCTCGGGACCGCCTGTGTGTCTGTAGATGCTCTCAAAACGACTTCTCACATCTCCTCACACTTGTTCCAAGGTCAAAGTCTTTGCCCTCATATACGTTGGGTCGTCCCGTTGCCAAGTCCATTCTTTAGATGAGGAAACTGAGGGGCTCACCACAGTATCTGAATGGCACCCGGCATTCCTCTAGACCTCCAGCGTGGAGAGGAGGGAGCAAGAACCTGAGTGATACTTGACAGGATGGTGGCAGGAAAGCTGGGGAGCCCGGGAGCCCGGCACCACCTCCTGCTGATGCTTGGTGTGTGTCATATGAGCATGCGCCTGCGTCGGGCCCATTAACAAACAGAGAAATAAATTAACAAGTATTCAACCCACCAAATGTTCCTTCTGTTCTGTATAATGTAGCACAGGAACATAATTTTCCCCTGGAGCAAATTGCTGCAGCTGAACCTGCTCCTCATTTTCCTCCAAAAACTGCTTAAAATTCTGGAACGCTTGTTGATTTTGGGTCCTTTCCCTTTCTGCCTCCTGTCCCCAAACCCCAGGCTGCTTCCCTCTGACCTCCCTGTGCCAGGCCTCAGAGGAGCCAGATTGTCACAGAGCAAGGGTCCCCACCCTGCTGATGGGAGGATTCTGGGGGGCAGCAGCTCGGGCTGGGGGCACAGAGGGAGAGGGGCTTTTGGAACGTTGAGCATGAATGAAATGCCCAGGGCTGGCAGAAGGGACCAGCAGCTTCCCCCTGAGCCCTGCCGCAGACATGCTGTGTGACCTTGGGTGAATCACTGTCCTTTCTGGGCTTTGGTTTCCCCCTGGCAAAGTGGGGCTGGACACACGTGCCATCCCATGTGACTATACCCAGCAGTATATACAGAGTGCTGTGTAAATGTGAGCCACCTCCTCTGGAGACCACGTGCCCCCTGCCATGCCCTGGGGCCCTTCTCTGGAGTCTTCGGATTCAGTGACTCTGGCCCTGCTCTAGAATCCTCTAGGGCACTTCTAATTTTCTTAAAGCAAATTAATTTTAATCTACTTTAATTAAACATGTCTTAGAAAATGTACATTTATTTATAAACCTTCTCTCTCTGTGCATCCTGATCATTCCTGTCATTCAGAGCCTAGCCCAGGTCTCCACTTGCAGGCCACCCCTTAGGGGTGGGATCCCCGGCTGGGCGGAGGCCCTTGCACACTGACTCTTGGCTGGCTCGGGCCAGGCTGAGTTACCTTTCACGGTGGCAAAGGGGAAGCTGGGATATGGTGTTCAGGAGCCATAAAATCCCAACCTCCTGCCCTGTCTCGAGGGGTCTGGCTATACTTAGTGGAAGATGCAAAGTTCCACCAATCCCTCGACCGCGTCTGCTCCTCAGCAGAGGAATTAAACCCCAAAGAAGCTGCTGAGGCTTTGCAGGCCTGATGAAGGATGGGCCTTGGCTGGGCCCGCTGTGTGTCCTCAGGTCCAACCAGCCAGGATCTGGCCTGTCTCTAAGCCTCAGGATGGCCCAAAACCTTGTCTCCTCCAGGAAGCTCTCCTTGACTTCACTATTTGTTTTAGTCCGCTCAGCTGCTATAACAAAATACCATAGATTGTGTTGCTTAAACAACAGAAATTTATTTTCTCACAGTTCTGGAAGCTGGCAGTTTGGGGTCAGGGGGCTAGTATGGTCGGGTTCTGGTGAGGACTCTCTTCCTGGCTTCTGGACAGCTGCCTTCTCGTTGTGTGCTCACATGGCAGAGAGGGAGAGAGAGAAAGAGGGAGCGAGAGACTTCTGGCGTCTCTTCTTGTAAGGGCACTAATGCTATCAGAATAGAGCTTCACTCTTATGACCTCGTCTAACATTAGTTATTTCCTTACTCCAAATCCAGTCATGTTGGGGCTTAGGGCTGCAACATATGAACTTCTGGGGACACAATTAGTCCATAGGGCCTTCCCTGCCCTCCCATCCCCTGGCCACATTGAAGCACACGGTCTAGCGTATGTTGTACACTGTTCCCCCAGGTCTCCTTCTAGCACCCTCCTGGGCACACTGGGGCTCCAGAATGACACTGTGGCTTGAGCTGCTTCCTGGCTGAGGCCATACTTTGGGGGAAATTTCCACCTCCTTCCCCTGGCAAGTGGTGGGTGAACCCTGTACCTTAACCTCCCCCCAGGTCTTGGCTGCCTGTTGGTCATCTGAGGTGGGGAAGCCTCCAGGCATCCACACCTGCATGTCCGTCCCACACACAAGCATGTACCATTGCTCACAGGGAAGACTTCAACCCCTCTGCCTGTTCTCTAAGACTCTTCGAACCGGCGCCTGCTTGACCCCTTTAGCCTCCCTTCCTGCCGTCTCCCTTGTCCCAAGAACAGTCTTACTATTTTGTTCCCTGTTTTTGTACTTGCTGTTCCTCCTGCCGGGTGTGAAGCTGTCTCCTCATCCAGCCAGTGAATGCCTACTTATCCTGCAAAGCCCTCCCAAGCACAGCCTTCCCCAACGCCCTGGGCCGAGTTGGTCCCTGCCTCCTCTGAACCCTCATGGCACTCTGGGCTTCCCTGCCACTGTGCTTAACACTCCGGATGGTCCTTGTCAGGGCCTGTGTCTGGTCTGCCACTGGGTCCCAGTACCTCCTTAGTGCCTGGCTCCATAATTGTCTAAGGAGTGAATGAATGGATAAGTACTTGCTGAGCACTCATTGGTCCAGGCACTATTTTTGGACCTGGGATGCTGTCATCACGGAACTTACATTCTAGTGAGGAGACAGACATTAACAAGGTGTGTAAGCAAAATACGTATTGTGTTAGGTAGTGATAATGTCAAAGAGAAAAACTAGAGAAGGGGGAGAAGAACATGTCAGGGGTTGGGGTGCCTCACTGAGAAGGTGACCTTTAGGTAACGGCCTAAAGGAGGTAAGGGGCCACGTGGAAACCTGGGGAGAGCATTCGAGGTGAGAAAACAAGGGCCCCCAGGTGGGAGCATGCCTGGCCTGTGAGAGGAAGAGGGAGGAGGCCAGAGTGGCAGGAGAGGGGAGGGAGGGAGAGAGGGGTGTGGAAACTGATGTCAGAGAGCCAATGAGGCCGCAACTTGCAGACCATTGTAAGGCCTTTGGCTTTTGCTCTGAGTGAGACGGGAGTCACTGCACGGTTTTGACAGAGTGACGTCTGTGACTTGGGTTTCAAGGGCCCCCTTTGCTGCGGTGTTGAGGACACTGGGAGGCAGGGGTCCAGGGAGGAGGCTGTTGCAATAATCCAGGAGAGTGGGATGGTAGCTTGGATTAGGCTGGTGGCTATGGGGGTGGCAAGAAGTGGTCAGATTCTGGATAGATTCTGAAGGTAAAGCCAGCAGGACTTGCTGATGGGGGATCAGCTGTGGGAGTGAGAGGAGAGGAGTTAAGAGTTGACCCATAGTTTTTGGCCTGGGCAGCTGGGCAGCTGGGGTTCTACCACCTGAAATGGGGAAGCCAGCAGGGTCAGGCTTGGGTAAAATGAGGCACTCAGCTGTGACATGTGAAGATTGATGAGCCTGTTAGTTGTCCAGGAGGGGTATTGAGTAGGTGGTTGGTGACTCTGGTTGGCTGAATAATGGCTCCCAAAGGGGTTCATGTCCTGATCCCTGAAGCCTCTGAAAGTTCCTTACATGGAAAACGTCTCTGTTGCTGTGACTGAGTTAAGGATCTTGAGATGGGGTGATCCTTCCGCATTGTCTGGGTGGGCCCCGGATGCAATCACTAGTGTCCTTACAAGGGGCAGGGGGAGGGAGATTTGACTACAGAGAGGAGAAGGTGATGTGACCACAGAGGCAGAGACTGGAGTGATGTGGTGACAAGCCAAGGATGCCAGCGGTCACCAGGAGCTGGAAGAGGCCAGGGACGATTCTCCCCTTGGGCCCCTGGAGGGCACCAGCCCTGCTCGCACCTGGATTTTGGCCCAGTGAAACCAATTTCAGAGTTCTGGCTCCCAGAGCTGTGAGAGAATAAGTTTCTGTTATTGTAAGTCACCAAGTTTGTGGTCCTTTGTTACAGCCGCCCTAGGAAACTAACACAGGCCTGGAGAGAGTGAGTGTCCTGGGGCCATGGGGAGAGGGTGCGTGTCCCTTCCTGTGGGGCATGAGGGCAGAATGCCCACAGTGATGGGATCAAACCTCCACCATGATGACAGCAATGACAATAATAATAATACCACCACGTACCACTTGCCCAGCACCGGATGGTTGACTGAATCTTGAACAGTTGCTCCTCCTGGTCCCCCTCTGATTAAGCTGGCAGGTGGGGAGGGCTGGGATGAACTCCTACAATGTGTCAGCTTGGCTTCTCTCCTCCAGTGTACTCTCAGTGACGGGGGCCATCTCTGCAGGGTGGGCTCGAGGAAGGGGCTGAGTCTCCCTGAGGTGGTGGGGATGCCTTGCCTGGCCAGGCTGGAAGGCTGCTCTGAGCAGAGCCCTTAAGAGCTGGGCTCTGGGGCCTGCCTGGCTTTGAATCCTGGCTCCTCCACCTGCAAGCTGTGTGGTCTTGGCTACGCCTCTGTTTTGTCTGTAAAATGGGTATATTAGTAGTGCCAACCTCATGGGGTCACTGTGAAGCTTAAATTATTACCTGTAAACATGTAAAATGCTTAGAACATGTCAGCTGTTAACCCTCAGGCCTTGGGGAGCCGGGACTGTGGTAGAAGGAGCTTTGAAGTCCACCATTCTGGGTTCGAATCCAGGTTCCCCCACGGACCAGCTTAGAGGCTTGGTTTTCTTCTCTTAATAACAGCTGCCTGTGGGGCTAATGGCAGAAGGGCTTGGTGGCTGGTATACAAAAGGCTTGTTATGTTGGGGCCCCCAAGTCGGGGTCTCAGCCAGAGTCAGCTCCCTGCCCTCCTTCCCACCAGAGCCCTGGGCAGGTGACCCAGCCCCAGCCTACTCTGCTGGGAGCAGATCCTGTCTTAGGGCTGGCAGGGCAGCAGGGAGTGCGTGGGCGAGGGGTGGACCGAGGACTCTCCAGTGGCCCTGGGCATGGCAGGGAGGGTGTCCAGGGCGGCCAGAGTGAATCTGCAGTGCACCGATTAACACGCTGTGGCTGAGTGTTTGTGGTTGCAGCAGCCTTGGCAGCAGCAATGTATTCAGGCCCCGCTAGAGTCTGCAGGGAAGATGTGGTGATATTTACAGCCCAAATCTCTGTCCCCATAAAAGGAGGTGGGGATAGAGGTGGGGGGGGAGGGAGGGGCTGGACTTTTTGATAATGTCATAAACGGAGTCTGTCTCCCTGGAAACCGTGGTGGCGGTGGTGGCCACAGGCTGACAGATGTGCACGCCGTAACATGGGCCCATGGTGGCAGTGGTGAGGACGTTGGAAGGGATGGATGGGCTGTAACTCACCAAGCCTGGGGCTTGGGGACAGCCGGCTGTGCTAATGAGGGCATGGTGCGGATGCTGATGGAGGGATGGGGGATTGGAATTGGGTGTGTAGGGGGACAGTAGGGTGCCTGCTGCTAGCCTAGGTTTGGGGGAGACCCTCCGGCCTCTGGCCTCTTGCCCGGGGCTAACCTCAGAGACAGGCCAAGCAGGGAGATATTTTCAGAGTTAAGGGCCTTCCCTAACTCTTTAGGGATGGGCACACAGGAAGCCTTGTTCTAGGCCTGGAGAGGCACAGATATAGGGTAGAGTGCTGGAGAGCCTTGGCTCAGGCTGTGGGAGGCTGTGTCATAAGAAGCAGTGAGTCTGGTGTGAAGAAGGAGATAACTGGGGAGACAGTCATGCCTGGTATGCGGGGCCCTGTCTAGGGCTGAGTGTGGTGGGCCCATACTGCCAGAGCTTCTGGGGCCACGGCTTTACCTAAGTTGTCTCATTTCAGAGAGAGCAAGGAACTAGCCTTCAGCCACCCAGCCTGTCAGTGCTCCAGCCTGGGTCCCACACTAACAGCAAGTGGAAGGCAAGGAGGGACTGGGACCTGCAACCTGGAAAATGGTAGGCTCAGGGGCTGCACTTGCTGTCCAGAAATCTCTGAGGGACCATAACCCTTCCCCCAAACCCTGGCCTGCAATGGGCACCAACTGCCCCGGGCAGAGCCAAGTCTAGGAAGGGGGATCCCAATTAAAGCTATGGGTAGACAGGCTACATTGGGTGGTGATGAGCTTGCTGTCATCAGAAGTATGCAAGCAGGGGCTTGATGGCCATGGCCAAAGAGACTGGAGAAGGAATTCCTGACAGAGAGAGGGGGCTGTTTGGGGCCTGTCCCTAAAGGCCTAAGGTGCTACCATCCTGAGTTCTAGGAGATAAGATGGCCCATGACAGGAGCATTGGGCCTGTGGTTCTGCTCCTCTCACATGTGTTGCAGCTGAGCCCCAGGTCCACTCTGTCCCCAGCCAAGCCCTCCAGCCCCTTCCCACCTCACCCAGAGCCTGTTGCCCGCCAGTTCCTTCCAGTTTAGATTCCACCTCAGAATTGAGGAGCAACCTCCACCCAGTTCCACTCACACAGCCCGGACACCAGAGGCTGTGGGGCGTCCTGCAGGAGCCCCGTTCCCACCCTCCCACGCAGGGCACACTCCCGTCCACACACAGGCTCACACGTGCAACCCCCTGAGGCAGCATGAGTGCCCACCACACACACAGTCCCTCTGCCCACCCAGCTCAGGCCGGCAACATCAGTAATGAGAGCGGCAGGACAATAGGTCATGGGTCCGACTGCAACTCTGCAACAGTAGCTGAGAGAAGCTTCCTGACCCAGGTCACAGGGATCAACAATGCATGCTCCTGGATTTCCATCCTCCCCTTCACCCAGGTCCGCCTGTCTGCAGAGGAAAGTGGCCAAGAGGGGCTAGAGTCGGCACCCAGCGTCAGGCCCCAAGCTTCCTCCACCATGGCTCCCAGCCCACAGCCTCAGTGCTCCTTGCTCCTGACCAAGAAGACTTTCCGGGAAATCGAGGCACCCTCCCTGCACACTCTCACCACCTCTGGGCTTGTCCCTCCATGGCCTCCAGCCCCCATTGCCCATTCTCCCCAGAGAGGGCCCGCCAGAGGGTCTGGCAGGGCAGCGGTCAGAGCGTGAGCCTCCCCCTGTGGGAGCCGCTGAGGACGGGGCAGGGTGGGGTGAGCTCCCCATTTGGGGTCTTGTAACTGCTGCTCCAGTGGGAGCTCAGGACGGGTGGGAGCCCTCCTAGAAGTCATAACTCAGGGACCCCTGCGGAGCTGTGGACGTGTGGCACTGAGGAGGGGCATTGTTGTGAGGGCGTGCAGGAGCTTGAGGGGCGCTCTCCGGATTTTAGAGAGGGGCGAGAGAGGCCCAAGACCCCTGAGCAGGCAGGACACATGAGGCCTCTGAGCCAGGGAGGCGCAGCTTCTCCAACAGGTTCCCAGAGGAGGCCTTTGCAGGAGAGCTCGGCTCTGTGTGGGGCCTCTGGGGGGCTGACTGGCCCTGAGTGAGTTTCCAGGGCTGTGAAGGGGGGGCAAGAGTCCGCATTCTTTTTTTTTTAATTTAATTTTTATTGAGTTAATGATAGGTTACAATCTTGTGAAATTTCAGTTGTACATTATTGTCTGTCAGTCGTGTTGTAAGTGCACCCCTTTACCCTTTGTGCCCACCCCCCACCCCATTTTCCCCTGGTAGCCACTAATCTGTTCTCTTTGTCTACATGTTTAAATTCCTCGTATGAGTGGTGTTATACAGAGATTGTCCTTCTCTATCTGGCTTATTTCACTTAACATAATTCCCTCAAGGTCCATCTATGTTGTTGCAAATGGGACGATTTTGTTCTTTTTCACAGCTGAGTATTCCATTGTATATATATACATATACCACATCTTCTTTATCCAATTGTCTGTTGATGGGCACTTAGGTTGCTTCCATGTCTTGGCTATTATAAATAATGCTGCAATGAACATTGGGGTGCGTGGAACTTTTGGAATTGCTGACTTCAAGCTCTTTGGATAGATACCCAGTAGTGGGATGGCTGGGTCATAAGGTATTTCTATTTTTAATTTTTTGAGTAATCTCCATATTGTTTTCCATAGTGGCTGCACCAGTTTGCATTCCCACCAGCAGTGTATGAGGGTTCCTTTTTCTCCACAACCTCTCCAACATTTGTTACTATTTGTTTTAGTTATTTTTGTCATTCTAATGGGTGTAAGGTGATATCTTAGTGTAGTTTTCATTTGCATTTCCCTGATGATCAGCGATGATGAGCATCTTTTCATGTGCCTATTGGCCATCTGTATATCTTCTTTGGAGAAATGTCTGTTCATGTCTCCTGCCCATTTTTTGATCAGGTTGTTTGATTTTTTGTTGTTGAGTTGTGTGAGTTCTTTATATATTATGGATATTAAGCCTTTGTCAGATGTATGACTTGCAAATATTTTTTCCCAGTTAGTGGGTTGTTTTTTTATTTCAATCCTGTTTTCCTTTGCCTTGAAGAAGCTCTTTAGTCCCATTTGTTTATTCTTTCTATTGTTTCCCTTGTCTGAGAAGAACATGGTGTCCGAAAAGATCCTTTTAATACTAATGTCAAAGAGTGTACTGCCTACATTTTCTTCTAGAAGCTTATGGTTTCAGGTCTCACCTTTAGGTCTTTAATCCATTTTGAGTTTATTTTGGTGAATGGTGAGAAAGAATGGTCAATTTTCATTCTTTTACATGTGGCTTTCCAGTTTTCCCAGTACCATTTGTTGAAGAGACTTTCTTTTCTCCATTGTATGCCCTCAGCTCCTTTGTCGAAGTTAAGCTGTCCATAGATGTGTGGTTTTATTTCTGGGCTTTCAATTCTGTTCCATTGGTCTGTGCACCTGTTTTTGTACCAGTACCATGCTGTTTGATTACTGTAGCTTTGTAGTATGTTTTGAAGTCAGGGATTGTGATGCCTCCAGCTGTGTTCTTTTTTCTCAGGATTGCTCTAGCAATTCAGGGTCTTTTGTTGCCCCATATGAATTTTAGGATTCTTTGTTCTATTTCTGTAAAGAATGTCATTGGGATTCTGATTGGGATGGCGGTGAATCTGTAGATTGCTTTAGGTAGAATGGACGTTTTAACTATGTTTATTCTTCCAGTCCACGTACATGGAATGTCTTTCCATCTCTTTATGTTGTTATCCATTTCTTTCAGAAAAGCCTTGTAATTTTCGTTGTATAAGTCTTTCACTTCCTTAGTTAAATTCACCCCGAGGTATTTTATTCTTTTTGTTGCGATTGTGAGAGGTATTGTGTTCTTGAGATCTTTTTCTGTTAGTTCTTTATTAGAGTATAGAAATGCTACTGATTCATGCAAATTGATTTTATATCCTGCAACTTTGCTGTAGTTGTTGATTACTTCTAAAAGTTTTCCAATGGATTCTTTGGGGTTTTCTATATATAAGATCATGTTGTCTGCAAACAGCAGGAATTTCACTTCTTCCCTCCCTATTTGAATTCCTTTTATTCCTTTTTCTTGCCTAATTGCTCTGGCCAAAGCCTCCAGTACTATGTTGAATAAGAGTGGTGATAGAGGGCATCCTTGTCTCGTTCCTGTTTTCAGGAGGATGGCGCTCAGTTTTTGCCCATTGAGTATGATGTTGGCTGTGGGTTTGTCATATATGGCCTTTATTATGTTGAGGTAGTTCCCTTCCATCCTCATTTTGTTCAGAGTTTTTATCATAAATGGCTGTTGGATCTTGTCAAATGCTTTCTCTGCATCTATTGAGATGATCATGTGGTTTTTATTCCTCAGTTTGTTGATGTGGTGGATCACGTTGATTGATTTGTGGATGTTGAACCATCCCTGTGTCCCTGGTATGAATCCCACTTGATCATGATGTATGATCCTTTTGATGAATTGCTGAATTCGGGTTGCCAAAATTTTGTTTAGAATTTTTGCATGTATGTTCATCAGCGATATTGGCCTGTAGTTCTCCTTTTCAAGAGTCCGTATTCTTAAAATCCTCATTCTCCTGGGCTGTGTGACCCCAGGCCAGTGCCTTTATCCCTGCGTGTCACTTTACAGTAATAGTTCCCTCCTCACAGGGCCACATGTGCTGGAAGGTGCCAAGGGCTGGAGGAGTCTGCGTTCCTTCCTGCGTGGATCTGGTCCTGGAGTCAGGTGCTGGGATGAGGCCTGGGCTTCCAGCGGGTGGGCAGGGCTGCGGCTCAGTGTGGCCTGCCTCAGTTCAGATCTCATCTACTAGCTGTCACTTCGCCTCCTCATCTGTAAAGGACATTGGGAGGGACAACCTTGTGCCAAGATTAAGTGAGTCCATTCAGTCAAGCCCAGCAAATAGCAGGTGTTCATTAAATGTTGGTCATCATTTTATAATATTGGCATTGAAAGCGCACAGAGTTCCAGGCAGCTTTCCCTACCAGCCTGCCCCGTCCAGGGCCTGTCATTCTGTCTGACAAATCCTCCCAGGACCAGAGTATCTGGGCTCCAGGGGTCCTCAGAAGTCACATGGGCCAGCCTCCCATTGCTCAGTTGTGGAGACGGAGGCCTCAAGGGAGAGGGCTATGGCAGAGACCTGGGCTCTGAGAGAAAATGCCCATGAAGCAGATGAGGCTGAGTGGGTGGAATGTTGGGGGTGGGAGCAGGGGAGGAGAGACTGAAGCCCACTCCCCCAGCCCCCCAGTCTCCAGAGCTGAAGCCGGTTCCTGCTAATTAGTGCTTTAACGAACCATTCCAAGGTGCTCTCCTCAGCCTGCTCCCAGACTGATAATTACAATGATGTTTTGGCTTCTGGGGGGCACCTGGGGGTGGTGGGGGAGAGAGCTTTTCTGTTTTTTTTTACTGCCCACAGGATTTTCAAATCTACCCACTCTTGCCTCATTTAGAGAAGGAAAAAATGTGTTAATGGACCTTTTTCTACAGCTGGGAAGGACAAATTATGATTGAGGTGACAAACTTCATTTTAATGAGAGGCAAATTCCACTTTATTTTAAACTACAGATTTTTCCCCTCTTGCGTGTGGATTTGGGGCATTGAAAGTGAAGCTGAGGTGTCAGGTTGGGAGGACCTGGGGGCAGGCCAACTGCTCAGGAGGCCTGGGCAGAGCTCGTGCCTCAACCCCCCGTTTCCATCTGTTCACATGTGTTCAGGCCTTTTAGGAGAGTGCTTGGGGCCTCCATGTATGGATGAGGAAACAGAGATTGAGAGAAGTTAAAAGACTTGCCCCACCATAGCTCTGGAATTTTAGGGGTTGGTGGGTGACATTTGAACCTGGGCTGTCTGACACCAAACTCCATACTCTTACTACTCCATCGCACTGCCTGACCTTGGGGTCAGAGTCCAGCCAGAGTGGGATTGTCCACCCAGGTCACTCTCAGGGATGGACAGGGAGTGCAGGGTAGAGAAGCCCGGCAGAGTATCCTGGCCGCAGACTACCTGTGGTCACACCGACCCAGGAGGAGGGCCACCAGTTCCTCTTTCTGCACGGAGGATGCTGCTTGAATGGCGTTCGTTGCGGGCCTCTGGGTAGGGTCCACAATGGAGGTCCCATCTCTCCCATGGCCTCTAAATTGGAGGGTGGCCACTCTAAGGATCTAACACCATACCAGGGAGCCTGGCTGGAGGAGGAAGATCCAATCCACAGAACAGAGAGAAACTCAAGGCCAGAGAGGGCAGGTGGCCTGCCCAATCAAACATAGCTTTTCAGGGCTAGAGCTGGGGCAGGAGCAGGTACCCTGTGCCCAGGATGCAGGGCTGAGCCCAGAGTCTTCTTTCCCTGGTTACTGCATCTGTGGAATTGCACCCTGTTCATATGCAGGCAGAGGGCTCGCAGTGGTTTCTGGGGTCCCCACTGGCCCTCTGCACCTCTCAGGCATGGCTCCAGCCTCCTGGCCCAGCTTCTTGGGGCCTGAGGTCAAGCACCACTTACTCCTTCTCAGGGGTCTCCATGAACGCTGGGAGCTCTAGACAAGAACTTGGAGAGAGTCTTGGGGAGTGGGACCAGGGTAGGGGCTTCCTTCCCATCATCTGAGAAGTCTCTGTGGAGAATCCTAGGACTGGGAAATCATGACTCTCAGATCCTTGGTTTTCTAGATCAGAGGAATCTATTGCAGACCCTGGTCCTCACCACCCCCCACCCAACCTGGGACAGTATGATGGGTGACAACATGTGGGCTGCGGGCTCAGTCCACAGCAGCTGCAGTCAGTGCACTGGAGTCAGACCCCAGCCCGCCTCTCATACTGGGGACCTTGGGTAGGTCACCATTCCCTCTGAGAAAAGTGGACTAAAATCTGCCTCCTGCTGGGGTGGTAGAGGGTGTAAATATGATGCTGTATGATGTTATACCTTTGGTCGGTGCTCAAAAGTGGCAGCAGATATAAAATTCCCGGGATCATGAGGTTTTAGAATCACAGATCTTTGGAGGTCCAGGGTCCTCGAATGTCAAGGAGGTTCAAGGAAACTTCTGAGCCCCTGGCCCAACCCTACTCTAGAAGGGGGAGTTTTTCCTCCCCCAGGGCGGTGATGCTGCTGTCCCACCTCTGTTTGGTCTCATCCTTAGTGGGTGTCTCCCTGGGGAGAAGACATTGGTTTCAGGCCCTGCCTCTTTTGGGAGTGAGCCTGAGAAGATGCCACGGGATCCACCACTCTGACTGAGAGCATCAAGGGCTATTTGCTTCCTGGGACTCAGGCCCCAGGTCGTATGTCCCTCCATCCTGGGACCCCCATCTCAGGCAGCCTCTGGGAAGAGCCAAGCTCCCCAGGTCAGCGTATTTGACTCCAGATCCCAGTCCCACCACTTACATAGTATGACTGTGGGCAAGTCGCTAAACCTCTTGAGGCTCAGTTTCTCCATCTGGAAAATAGGGCAGACCAGTCTCAGAACTAAACAAGCTCATGTGTATCGCACACTTAGCACAGAGTGAGCACGTAAGAAAGGTAGGTCTTGGGTGAGGTGCCTGGCATGCAGGAGGTGCCGGGTGATGGTGGCTATTTCAGGCTCTCCTTGACCTTTCTTCCCAGAGACTGTCCCTGTTTATGGTGTGAGTTGGGGGTGGGGGCACAAGATGAGTGGATGACAGCTATCCAGCACTGTCAGGTGTGGGTTGCTGTCCACCAGGAGTGGGTGGGGGGGCGGAGGGGCTGACTCTTCCCTCATCCTCTCTCCGTGGCAATTCCCCTGCCTCCATCCTTGGCTCTAGTTGGCTTTGACATTGCCCCGCCCAACTTGGGGTATGACAGTGTGGGAGGATTTCTCCCGTGAGAATGTACCCTCCTCGCCCTGTTGCTGACTCTGGCCACTCTGTTGGCCAGCAGATCTGTTGAAGCAATCACAGTGTGCTAGGAGGAGGAAAGAGAGAGGCCCAGGTCATGGGGGAGACTGAGAGAGGTCATGGGGTCATGGAAGGCTGCCCAAAGGAGGAACCTCAGGAGGACTTGAAGTGCATTAACTGGGTAGGAGAAGGGAGGGCCCTTTAGGCAGGTGGCCCAGCAAGAGCAAAGGCCTGGAGGTGGGAATGGGCCACGTGGGGTTTTCTTCCTCTCCTGGAGCTCCTGACAAATTTCCACTCATCCCAAGACCGGGCTTCAGCATAGCCCTCCTGGAGGCCTTTGCTGACTGTGCGGCAGCTGGTGGGAGCTTCCCACTCTGGGCCCTACCTTGCCGTGGGCAGCCTCCTCTGCTCCAGCCAGGATGGTGCTAAGTGGTCATCAGCCTCTGATTCAGCTGTGTGGCCCTCAGCCTGGCCTGTGTCTGGCTGCAGCCAGGGCTGCATGCCGAGGCCTATAAATTGTCCCTGAGAGCAATGGGAGCCATGGAAGGATCTTGAGCTGGGGAGGCCTGAATGAAAACAGGGTTTATAGAAGAAGGACAGGGCAGGAAGATACCTGCAGTGACAGGGCTGCAGCAGGCAGAGAGAAATCCCTGGCAAAGGGAACCTGTGCCCACACCCTGCTGCCACGCCCTCCCTCCATGGCTGCAGTGCCTCATCTGACCTGCGTGAGGAATGAATCAAGGGTGTATATCACCCTGGTGTGGTGAGCATCGATTTCCATTAAAAGGCTGGGTGGTGAAATTCTCTCTCCTGCTGTCGTCTGACAAGCCTGGCCCCGGGCTTGGCCTATGTGATGGATGGACAGCAAAAGAGGGGAGGTGAGACAGAGCTGGGGTGGGGGATGGGGTAAAGACTCTCTGCTCCCCCCTCCCCACCACTTATCCCTTCCCTCCCTCCTCCAAGCCCTGACACTCGTGTCCCTGTCACCAACCCAGCCTGCCCCTCAGTGTCCCTTCGAAGAAATCAGAGTTCTCCTTCCACAGACCTGGTTCTCTTCCCTCATTGGTCTCCCTACAATTTGAATTTATTGCTTTATTTGCTTAATGTGCTGCTGCCTTGTTCACAGCTCTGTCCCCAGTGCCAGGGACAGAGGAGGTGCTCAATAACTATTTGTTAAAGAAAAGATAGAAAGAAAAACTCAGTAGGCTGCTGACTTGGGCAGACTCCCACCTTCAGGAGGCCCCCAACCAGGGAGAAGAGGAGAAGAAGAGGAAGCTGAGGGCTTGGGGGGGGGGGGGGGACCCTGCTTCTCCTCCTTTGAGGGAGGGAGGGGGACCCAGGTGTTCTTTTCTTTTTAATTGCAGTAATATTGGTTTATAATATTATATACATTTCAGGTGTAGATCATTATATTTCGATTCCTGTGTAGATTACCTGATGTTCACCACCCAAAGACTAATTACAATGCATCACTTCACACGTGTGCCTAATCACCCCTTTCGCCCTCTGCCCTCCCCCCTTTCCCTCTGGTAGCCACCAATCCAATCTGTCTCTATGTGATTGTTTGTTGTTATCTTGTACTTATGAGTGAGATCATACGGTACTTGACTTTCTCCCTCTGACATTTTGCTTAGCATAATACCCCTGAGGTCCATTCATGTTGTCACAAATGGCTGGATTTCATAGTTTCTTATTCCATTGTGTATGTATACCACATCTTCTTTATCCATTTGTCCCTGATGGGCATCTAGGTTGCTTCCAAGTCTTGACTATTGTGAATAATGCTGCAATGAACATAGGGGTGCATGTATCTTTACTCATTTGTGTTTTCATATTCTTTGGATAAATACCCAGCAGTGGCATAGCTGGATCCTATGGTAGTTCTATTCTTAATTATTTGAGTAATCTCCATATTGTTTTCCATAGTGGCTGCACCAGTTTGCACTCCCACCAGCAGTGCATGAGGGTTCCCTTCTCTCCACACCCTCTCCAACACTTGTTATTTCATGTCTTGTTAATTATAGCCACTCTGATGGGCCATATCTCGTTGTAGTTTTGATTTGCATTTCCCTGATAATTATTGATGTTGAACATCTTTTCGTGTGCCTGTTGGCCATCTGTATATCTTCTTTGGAGAAATATCTGTTCAGATCTTTTGCCCATTTTTTAATTGGGTTGTTGATTTTTTTGTTGTTGAGATGTATGAGTTCTTTATATATTTTGGATATTCACCCATTATCAGATATATGCAAATATCTTCTCCCAATTGTTAGGTTGTCTTTTCGTTTTGTTGATGGTTTGCTTTGTTGCGCAGAAGGTTTTTAGTTTGATGTAGTCCCATTTGTTTATTTTTTCTATCGTTTCCCCTTCCTGGTCAGACATGGTATTTGAAAATATGCTGCTAAGACTGGTGTCAAAAAGTGTACTGCCTATGTTTTCCTCTAGAAGTTTCATGGTTTCAGGTCTTATATTCAAGTCTTTAATCCATTTTGAGTTAATTTTTCTGTATGGTGTAAAATAATGGTCTACTTTCATTCTTTTGCATGTAGCTGTCCAGTTTTCCCAACACCATTTATTGAAGAGACTTCCTTTCTCCATTGTATGTTCTTGGCTCCCTTGTCGAAAATTAGCTGTCAATAGATGTGTGGGTTTGTTTCTGGGCTCTCAATTCTGTTCCATTGATCTGTGTGTCTGTTTTTGTGCGAGTACCATGCTGTTTTGGTTACTATGGCTTTGTAGTATATTTTGAAATCAGGGAGTGTGATACCTCCAGCTTTGTTCTTTTTTCTGAGGATTCCTTTGGCTATTCGGGGTCTTTTCTTGTTCCATATAAATTTTAGGATTCTTTGTTCCATTTCGGTGAAAAATGTTGTTGGAAGCTTGTAGGGATTGCATTGAATCTATAGATTGCTTTAGGAAGTATGGACATTTTAACTATGTTAATTCTTCCAATCCAAGAGCACAGAATATCTTTCCATTTCTTTGTGTCTTCTTCAATTTCTTTCAACAATGTTTTATAATTTTCAGTGTACAGATCTTTCACCTCTTTGATTAACTTTATTCTAGGTATTTTCTTCTTTTTTTGTGTGTGAGGAAGATTGGTTCTGAGCTAACATCTGTTGCCAATCTTCCTCTTTTTTTTTTCCTCCCCAAAGCCCCAGCACATAGTTGCATATCCTAGTTGTAGGTCATTCTAGTTCTTCTATTTGGGATGCCATCACAGCATGGCTTGATGAGCAGTATGTAGGTCTGCACCTAGGATCTGAACCAGTGAACCCTGGGCCAGCGAAGCAGAGCATGAGAAGTTAACCACTTGGCCATGGGGCCAGTCCCATGTGTTTTATTCTTTTTGTTGCAATTATAAATGGGATTGTATTCTTAATTTCTCTTTCTGCTACTTTGTTGTTAGCGAAATGCAAGTGATTGTTGAATGTTGATTTTATATCCTACAACTTTACCATATTCATTTATTATTTCTACAAGTTTTTTGGTGGATTCCTTAGGGTTTTCCATATATAAAATCATGTCATCTGCAAATAGTGACAGTTTCACTTCTTCCTTTCCAATTTGCATCTGTTTTATTTCTTATTTTTGCCTGATTGCTCTGGCTAGGACTTCCAATACTATGTTAAATAGGAGTGATGAAAGTGGGCATCCTTGTCTGGTTCCTATTCTTAGAGGGATAGCTTTCATTTTTTCTCCATTGAGAAGGATATTAGCTGTGAGTTTGTCATATATGGCCTTTATTATGTTGAGGTACTTTCCTTCTATACCCATTTTATTCAGAGTTTTTTTGATCATAAATGGATGTTGTATCTTGTCAAATGCTTTCTCTGTGCCTGTTGAGATGATCATGTGATTTTTATTCTTCATTTTGTTATGTGGTGTATTACATTGATTGATCTGTGGATGTTGAACCATCCCTGCTTCCCTGGAATAAATCCCACTTGATCATGATGTATGATCTTTTTAATGTATTGTTGCTTTCAATTTGCTAGTATTTTGTTGAGGATTTTTGCATCGAAGTTCATCAGTGTTATTGGCCTATAATTTTACTTTTTTGTGTTGTCCTTGTCTGGTTTTGGTATCAGAGTAATGTTCCTTGTACTGTGTAGAATGAGTTAGGAAGCTTCCCATACTCTTCAATTTTTTGGAAGAGTTTGAGAAGGATAGGTATTAAGTCTTCCCCAGAGAAGGATTCCCCAGGGAAGCCATCTGGTCCTGGACTCTTATTTTGGGGGAGGTTTTTGATTACTGTTTCGATCTCCTTACTGGTGATTGGTCTATTCAGATCCTCTATTTCTTCTTGATCCAGTTTTGGAAGGTTGTATGATTCTAAGAATTTATCCATTTCATCTAGATTATCCAATTTGTTGGTGTATAGCTTTTCATAGTATTCTCTTATAATCTTTTGTATTTTTGAGGTGTCTGTTGTAATTTCTCCCCTTTCATTTCTGATTTTATTTGTCTGAGCCTTCTCTCTTTTTTTGTTGGTGAGCCTAGCTAAAGGTTTCTCAATTTTGTTTATCTTTTCAAAGAACCAGCTCTTGGTTTCATTGATTTTTTTCTATTTTTTTTTTAAGTCTCTATTTGATTTATTTCTGCTCTGATTTTTATTATTTCCTTCCTTCTACTGATTTTGGACTTTGTTTGTTCTTCTTTTCCCAGTTCATTTAGATGCACTGTTAGATTGTTTGTTTGAGATTTTTCTTGTTTGTTAAGTAGGCCTATGTTGCTATAAATTTCCCCTTAGAACTGCTTTTGCTATATTCCATATATTTTGGCATGTCATATTTTCATTTTCATTTGCCTTCAGATATTTTTTTATTTCTCCTTTGGTTTCTTCATTGACCCAATCATTGTTCAGTAGCATTTTGTTTAATCTTCACACATTTGTGGCTTTTCTGATTTTTTCCTGTAGTTGATTTCTAGTTTCATACCTTTGTGGTCAGAAATGATGCGTGGTATTATTTCAGTCTTCTTAAATTTATTGAGACTTATTTTGTGGCCTAATATGTGATCAATCCTAGAGAATGTTCCATGTGCCTTTGAAAAGAATGTGTATTCTGTGGTTTTTGGTTGCAATGTTCTGTATATATCTGCTAAGTCCATCTAGTCTAATGTGTCATTTAAGGCCAGTGTTTCCTTATTGATCTTCTGTTTGGATGATCTATCCATTTGTGTAAGTGGAGTGTTAAAGTCCCCTACTATTATTGTGTTACTGTCTATTTCTCCTTTCATGTCTGTTAATAATTGCTTTATATATTTAGGTGCTCCTATGTTGGGTACATAGATATTTACAACTGTTATATCCTCTTGTTGGATTGTTCCCTTTGTCATTATGTAGTGCCCTTCTTTGTCTCTTGTTACAGTTTTTGTTTTAAAGTCTATTCTGTCTGATATAAGTATTGCTACCCCAGCTTTCTTTTCATTACTATTTGCATGGAATATCTTTTCCCATCCCTTCACTCTCAGTTTGTGAGTGTCTTTAGGTCTGAAGTGTGTCTCTTGTATGCAGCATATACATGGGTCTTGTTTTTTTTGTATTCAGTTGGCCACCCTATGCCTTTTCCTTGGAGCATTTAGTCCATTGACATTTAAGGTAGCTGTTGATAACTGTGTACTTATTGCCATTTTGTTACTTTTTTTCTGGGTGTTTTAGTAATTCTTCTTTGTTCTTTTCTTCTCTTGTGTTCTTCCCTTGTTTTTTTATGGCTTTCTTTAGTATTATGTTTGGGTTCCTTTCTCTTAATTTTTTGCTTATTTATTATAGGTTTCTGGTTTGTGATTACCAGGAGGTTCATATATAATAACCTTCATATATAACAATCTATATTAAGTTGATGGTCTCTTTCATTTGACCTCTTTCTAAAAGCTCTACTCTTTTACTCCCCTTCTCCCACATTTTATGTTTTTGATATCATATCTCACCTCTTTGTGTGTGTGTGTATCCATTACCCTTTTATCATTGAAATAGGTAATTTTAGTGCTTTTGTCTTTTGACCTTCATATCATCTTCATAGGTTGTCAATCTGCTACTTTTACAATATTTTTGCCTTTACTTGTGATTTTATTGTCTTTTTTTGTTGTTGATAATTTTATTATTCCTATTTGTGGTCTTCTCTTTCCCACTTAAATAAGCCCCTTTAGCATTTCTTGTAAAATTGGTTTCTTGGTGATAAGCTCCTTTAATTTTTGCTTGTCTGGGAAGCTCTTTATCTCTCCTTCTGTTCTGAATGATAACCTTGCCGGATAGAGTATTCTTGGCTGTAAGTTTTTTCCCTTCAGCACTTTAAATATATCATGCCACTCTCTTCTAGCTTGTAAGGTTTCTGCTGAGAAGTCTGCTGATAGCCTTATGGAGTTTCCTTTGTATGTTACTTATGGCCTTTCTCTTGCAGCTTTTAGGATTCTCTCTTTATCTTTAATTTTTGACAATTATAATGTGTCTTGGTGTGGGCCTCTTTGGGTTTATCTTGTTTGGTGCTCTCTATGCCTCCTGGATCTGGATATCTGTTCCCTTCCTTAGGTTAGGAAAGCTTTCAGCTATTATTTCTTCAAATAGATTCTCTGTCCCTTTGTCTCTCTCTTCTCCTTCTGGGACACCTATTAATATGAATCTTAGTGCACTTGTTGTTGTCCCAGAAGTCCCTTAGACTGTTCTCATTCTTTTTAATTCTTTTTTTTTTTTTTAATCTGTTCAGCTTGGGTGGTTTCCCCTAGTCTTTCATCCAGGTGCTGATCCATTCTTCTGTATCATCTACTCTGCTATTGAGTCCCTCTGGTGAATTTTTCATTTCCAGTGTTGTATTCTTCATTTTTTTTTTTTTTAAACAATCAGAATCATACTTTTTTTTTTAAAGATTTTATTTTTTCCTTTTTCTCCCCAAAGCCCCCCGGTACATAGTTGTGTATTCTTCGTTGTGGGTTCTTCTAGTTGTGGCATGTGGGACGCTGCCTCAGCGTGGTCTGACGAGCAGTGCCATGTCCGCGCCCAGGATTCGAACCGACGAAACACTGGGCCGCCTGCAGCGGAGCGCGCGAACTTAACCACTCGGCCACGGGGCCAGCCCCTGTATTCTTCATTTTTGATTGGTTCTTTTTTAATTTTCCAGTTCTTTGTTGAAGTTCTCACTGAGTTCATCCATTCTTCTCCCAAGATCAGTGAGCATCTTTATGACTTTTTGTTTGAATTCTTTGTCAGGTAGACGGTTTATTTCTGTTTCATTTAGTTCTTTTTATGGGGTTTTGTCCTGGTCCCTTACTTAGAACATATTCCTTTGCCTCCTCATTTTGCTTCTTTTTCTGTGCTTATATCTATGTATTAGGTGGGTCAGCTATGTCTTCTGATCTTGGAGAGGTGGCCTTATGTAAGAGATGCTGTATGGGGCCCAGCAGTGTGCTTCCCTCTTGTCACCAGTTCCAAATGTTCCAGGAACGTCCCTTGTGTGGCCTGTGTGGCCTTCTGTTGTGGCATGGTTGCTCTTGTTCCAGGTGTCCAGGGAGTCTAGGCTGTTCCCCTGACCAGCTAGTTGTAATTCTCAGCTGCATGTGGCTGCTATGGACCCTTCAGCCACTTTATCAGGTGTGGGGAGCCCCAGAATAGTTGGCTTCAAGGTCTAATAGCACATTCTAGTTGCAGTTTTTCTGTTGAGTGAGTAGGCCCCCAGCACAGCTGGTTGCTAGGCTCAGGGGCTTACAAGTGCTGTAGGCCTCTGGCCTATAAGGCTGTTGTCAGCTCCATCAGGATTGTAGCTGAGTGAGGCTTGCCCCAGCACTGGAGCACCCAATTGTTACCAGCTTTGGGAGGTGGCATGGATCCCCTATGTGGCTGTTTGGGAAGCTCAAGTCTTCTGCAGATGACAAGTCCCACCACCCACAGGGCCACACACACTGTCAACAAAGTCCTGCCCCATGCATGCATCTCGACCCCGTGAAGTGGACCCTGTCACCCTGCCCCTGCAGAGGCTCCACACACTCCACCAGTGCCCCAGACACTCCACCTGCTCCTTGCGCACACCCTGCCCTGCATAGGCAGACCCACTCAACTGCAGAGTATCTAGGCACCCAGCCTATGCCAGCCCACAAGTTTCCCAAGGGCTTGCCATTGGGTGGAGCCAGTCCCTAGGGCAGTCTCTCTGCTTTGGCTGAGCTGGATTAAATCAGTGCTCTAGTGGGTGGGACAGACCCTTGTGCTAACAGGCCAGGGGAAGAACTCCAATGGCATCTGCCAGCATCTGTGTCAGCATTCCTGTACTAGGTCACAATAATGGCTGCTGCCAATGTCTCAGTCCCTGGAGAGGACTCACCTCTCACTGAGATGCACCCAGAACCTATCAGGTGAATCTCTTTTCACCAAAGGACTGTGCACCTTTCTTCCTGGTGATTTTAGGTTCCCCTCTGAAATGAGTGAACTTGTGCTTGGGCCCTTTAACAGTCAGCTTTATTTTCCCTTATGTGCCATAGCTTTTCTGGGGCTATTCCCCATTGTAGTTAATAGCCAGCACAGCTGGATATTATGAGACTTGTCTCAGTTGTGCTGAGTCCAAAGGATGCTTATAGTGGTAATACTTCCCCACTCAGGTCGTCCGCTCCTCCAGGGAAGGCTGCATACCTTAGGAGTGCTCCTGGCCAGCCATGAAGCACCATGGCTCGTGAAGGTGGCTTTTTTTTCTCTACAGAAAGGAATTTCTGCCTCTTCCACCTCAGTCAGGACTGTCCCTTATTGCAGGGGTTCTTTTTATCCACTTTTCAGTTTTCTCTTAGGGGTAATTGTTCCAAGAGTAGTTGTGAATTGGTTGTGTTCATGGGGGGAGTTGAGTTCAGAGTCTGCCTGTGCCGCCATCTTGACACCTCTCCTGTCTCAAAGTTTGGGCCCAGGTGTTGAAACCCAGCCAGAGTTTAGGTGAGAGCTGGCCAGGAGGCTGGGTGCTGGTGGTGGGAGTGCATGGGACAGTGGACACTCACAGTTTAGGGCAGGGGAGGGAGGTTTTTAGGGCCAGAGGTGGCACCACTGAGGCAGGGGAGGCCCTTGAATGGGGAGGAAGTCAGTGGCATTGCTTTGTCACAAACCCTGCTGCCTCTGGCTTCCCTGGGCCATTTGCCACTCCTCTGGAGCAAACTCAACTATTTTTGTAGATTTACTTCCCTATTTCTAAATAAGTGGCTATATGGTTGCTTCTTGGTTGTCCGCTTTCAGGCATTACCGAGTGACTATTACTGTGGAAGCTGAGGCTTTCACTCTATCTGCCCGCCATCCCCTGCTTCCACCTCACTCGCCATGTGTTTGGTTGGCTGAGCTTCCCAGCTCAGCTGTGTAGAATACTCTGATTATGTTCCTTTCTTGACAGCTCTGTTTTCCCTGGAGTTAATAATTGTCTTTTTCTGGGTGGTGGTGGTGGTGGGGCTTAGTTGTTTTAAAATTCTTTTGTACTTACCACTAATTCAGTTCCCACCTCCCCTCCAGTCAGGTAAATCTCCTCTCGAAATAAATAAGCACAGGAAGCACTCTATCAATTTTACCTTCTTGAGGCAACTGTTCCCTGAGCCTCTGACCTGCCCTGATTCAGCTTATTAGATGCATGCTGTGCTGCAGGCTACGGCTGGCCACCTCCAGTCCCTGGCCTCCCTCTCACCTCTCAGGTTGGATCTCTTGCTTCCTTGATCCCACCTCATCCCCTCCATAGTGTACACTTCCATTTTGGTGGAACACATCCTCCAATAGTTTCCAGAAAAGGTGGACGTGAGGGACATTTTTGGGGACCTTGCATGTCTGAAAACTCTTTGGAAGTCCACATAGTTCAGTCAGACTGGAAGCGCATGTCTCTTAGTCAGACTGGAAGTGCACGTCACTCGGTCAGACTGGATGTCCATGTTGTTCGGTCAGACTGGAAGCGCACGTCGTTCGGTCAGACTGGAAGGGCACGTCACTGGTCAGACTGGAAGCGCACGTCGTTCGGTCAGACTGGAAGGGCACGTCGTTCGGTCAGACTGGAAGCGCACGTCACTGGATCAGACTGGAAGCGCACGTCGTTCAGTCAGACTGGAAGCGCACGTCACTGGTCAGACTGGAAGCGCACGTCGTTCGGTCAGACTGGAAGCGCACGTCACTGGATCAGACTGGAAGCGCACGTCGTTCAGTCAGACTGGAAGCGCACGTCACTGGTCAGACTGGAAGCGCACGTCGTTCGGTCAGACTGGAAGCGCACGTCACTGGATCAGACTGGAAGCGCACGTCGTTCAGTCAGACTGGAAGCGCACGTCACTGGTCAGACTGGAAGCGCACGTCGTTCGGTCAGACTGGAAGCGCACGTCACTGGTCAGACTGGAAGCGCACGTCACTGGTCAGACTGGAAGCGCACGTCATTCAGTCAGACTGGAAGTGCATGTCACTCGGTCAGACTGGATGTCCATGTCGTTCGGTCAGACTGGAAGCGCACGTCGTTCCGTCAGACTGGAAGCGCACGTCGTTCGGTCAGACTGGAAGGGCACGTCGTTCGGTCAGACTGGAAGCGCACGTCGTTCCGTCAGACTGGAAGGGCACGTCGTTCGGTCAGACTGGAAGGGCACATCGTTCGGTCAGACTGGATGTCCACGTCGCTCGGTCAGACTGGATGTCCACATCGTTCGGTCAGACTGGATGTCCACGTCGTTCGGTCAGACTGGAAGGGCACGTCGTTCAGTCAGACTGGAAGTCCACGTCGTTCAGTCAGAGTGGAAGGGCATGTCGTTCGGTCAGACGGGAAGCGCACGTCACTCGGTCAGACTGGAAGCGCACGTCGTTCGGTCAGACTGGAAGCGCACGTCGTTCGGTCAGACTGGAAGCCCACGTTGTTCGGTCAGACTGGAAGTCCATCTTCTTCGGCTCCAGAAAGGCTTTTGATTTACTCCTTTATGATTTCCTGACCTCCGTGTCCTCTGTTCTCTCTTTCTGGGACCCCAGTGAACCAGATGAAGGACTTCCTGGAGGGACCCCTAACTTCCTTATCTTTTCCCTCCTTTGTCATTTCTGTTTCTGTCCCTCTTTCTAGGAGGTCTCCTCAAGGTTGTCATTCTACCCATCTAGTAGAGGTACTGATTTCAGCTCTACACATTTTAAATTTCAAAGGTTCCATTTTAATTTGCTAAATATTCTCCTTAAAATATATTGCATCCAGTTCTTGTTTCATGGATACTATATTTTATTTCTCTGAGGACAATAATAGTTTTTTTTTTAAGTTTCTTTCTATCTGCATTGCCTGTTTCCTTCAAGTTGCATTTTTTTCTGTTTGCTTGCTTGTCTTTCCTATTAGAGGTTTCCTCAATTAATTCACTCAGCAGAAATTTACGGAATGCCTGCTTTGTGCCAGCCCCATTCTATAGCCTTGAACAAAATGGTCAAACGTCCTTGAGCTGGTGGAACTGACATTCACATGTCTGGTGATGCTCAGTTGGTAGCTCCTATTTAAGAGTGGGGCACTGAAGGCTGATTGGTGTCCCCTGTGCCTGGGTGGGCTTGTCAACTATGACTTCCCTGTGGCTGGTCTACCTGGGCTGGTTCACTGGGGAGCCCTGATGGCAGAGCCTCCTGGAGCTGAGTGAGAGAGAAAGGCTGGGTTGTGACCTGAAATACAGCTACTATAAACTTTCACCTAGTCCCTCAGTTTTCAGTATGGTCCCCCACCCTCCACCTGGCCTGGTGTCTCCCAGTCTTCTCTGGGCAGAGCTGGGAATGGAAGCTCCTTGGGGTCTACTTGCTTCTTACATAGCCTTCCAACGAGTCCTTCATTCCTATGTCTAGGGCTACCTGGTGCCACCAGTTACTGAGGCTTTGGTGGGTTCTGCCAGGTAACAGGACTGGGACTTGAGACTGCTTTCTCAGCCCTGCCAAATCAATTACCACTCCTCTGTCTGCTTTCTAACTTCCAAAATATGTTGCTGTTTCCTCGTCTTCCAGTCTTTGTCCTTGATGATTTATGTACAAAAAAGATCCTTTATTGTTGTAATGGGGTTTTAGAAGGGAGCGAAGGTAAATGCATGTGTTCAACCTGCCACAGTTAATCTATACATCCTGCAGTGGATCCATCCTCCTGCTGGTGGACACTGAGAGTGTTTTCCCTCTTCACGCTCACAAACAAGGCTGCTGTGAGCCTTGCAGATCCTCCTTGCATGTGTGTGGGAGCGTTGCTCTGAGAGTGGAATTGTTTGGTGGTATATAGGGTATAAAGCATCTTCAGCCTTATAAGACAAGGCCAAATTGTTTCCCCAAATGTTTGTAGCGACTTCCACTTCCACCGGCAATGTATGAGAGCTCCTGTTGCCTCACTGCACCAACAACACTTAGTGCTGTGACTTTTTAGCTGTCCACCAATGTTGTGGGTGTAGAATTGTATCTGGGTTTTACCTGGCATTTCCTGCAACTCTGCCATACTGAGCCAATCTTGTCATGTGTTCTTGGCCCTTCAGGTCCCCTCATCTGCCGTTTGCCTGCTCCTAGTCTTTGCCTTTTACAAAAAGTGAGCGATTTGTCTTTTTCTTATTGATTTGCATAGTTCTTTATATAGCCTGGGGCAAATTTTTTGTCAGCTCTGTGTACAGTACGTATATTCTTCTAGTCTGTCCACGGCTTGTTTTTTCCCTTTATGATGTCTTTTGTTGCACAGATGATTTAAATTGTAACAAAGGCAAATTTCTCACCTTTATGGCTTATGCTTTTTATAGCTTGTTGGGAATGAGCATTTTTAAGGCTTTTGACACTTATTGCTAAATTATCACTAAGAAAAGTTGTCTTCATTTGCCCTTGGAATGGGCAGAGTGTTGACAGGCACCCCTGGTGCCCAAATGGTGGGCCTGACTGCAGGGTGTGCGAGGATCAAGGAGTAAATAATTAATGAACAACTGAAATGCTACTGTGCTCAAGGCTTCAAAGTGCTTTAGAGGGAGATGCTGTACTTGATCCTTGATGCCATCCTAAGAGGCCCCTCTCTTTGTTCTCCTTTGGAGAATTGAGAACTCCCACCATGGCCCTGTCACAGGTGACTGATTCCAGCTCAGATCCAGCCATGGTGGCTGGGCTGGGAGTTGAGGCCCCAGGGAGGGTGGTTAATCGTGTGCAGGGAAGGCGGGAAGGAGGAGCCATCTTTTCCCGGGGCTGGGGCCACGTGTGTTGTGGTTGCTGGCAGTGGAGCGGTTGCACCTCCAAATCACAGTGCCTGGGGTTCTGCTGCTCACAGGCTCTGTGATCTTGGGCTGGGTCTGGAGCTCCCTGAGCCTGGAGCTCCCTGAGCCTCTCTCCTCCTGGAAAAAAGGGGCATGATGCTCACACTGCCCTCAGGGAGCTGGGAGGGCTGGGCAAGATGATGCAGGTACAAGCACATGAAGCTAAAAAGGTTTTCTTTTCAGCTTGTGCAAGATTGTCCCTGAGCTGGTATCCGTGCCAATCTTCCTCTATTTTGTATGTGGGACACTGGCACAGCATGGCTTAATGAGCTGTGTGTAGGTCTTGCCTGGGATCTGAACGGCACACCTAGTGGAGCCTGCGAGCTTAACCACTATGCCACCAGACCAGCCTCCCAAAAAGGTTTTCTTAGGTGGACGGTCCCTTCCCTGCAAAGAGCCACGGGGCAGGGTGGGCACCCAGGAGCACGAGAGGAAGGGGCTTCACAGGGAGATACTCAGGGGTTGGTCAGCGGGGGTGGAAAGTCCTGGGGTGGTGGAGGGGGACCTTTCCTTTGGAAGGTCTTTTTGGAGAAACTCTGACCTTGGCGCCTTGGGTGGCAAAAGGGGAGGGGTAAACTGTCCGCTCAGGCCAGGGCGGGGCCGGGGAGGTGGGGCTGGGGGAAGTGCTAGGTGGGGAGCGGGAGGGCAGCCCCTCCCCCAGCCCCTGCTGAAGGTGTCACTTCGAGCTTTCTCCTCCCTGGCCTGCCCCGGCCCTCCGCCCCCAGTCCGCCCAGGCCTGAGGGGTTAATTTTGCCGCCTGAGCGAGCCTGGCGGTATGCAAATCCATACACTTTCATAAACTGCTTAATTAGGCGAATGTTAATGAGACGTTAATTACTGTTGTGCCCGCGGATCCCACGGAAACGGAGATTATGTTTCTCTTCAAACATCCCGTCTTAATTATAACTTGTGCTTAATTCTGCAGCTTTTGCCGGCAGGGCGAGAGCTGGGTGGGGTGGGGCATCTGCCTGGGCGTGGAGCGAGTGGGCACCTCCCATTCTGGGCGGTTCTCCCATGCCTCCTCACCTTTGGCCTCCGTTCACATCTGTTAAACACCTACTATGAGCAGTTACTGTCCTGGAGCTGGTAGTGGGTTGACAGAGCGCAGTCAGACCCAATCCCTTCCTCAGGGAGCTCCCAGCCCTGTGGGAAGGCAAGTTTGTAAGTAGAGGTTGCAGTGAAGGCCCCTGGACAGAGGTAGAGGTGTGCAGGGTTGCTTGGTGGGATGGGTGGTCCAGTGGAAGAAGTGGCAGTCTCTTGGGTCTCTTGGGTGGGTCAGGCAAGTCTTCTTGGAGGAGGAGGCCCAGGGACTGAGTGCTAGAAGTGGAAAGGTGTTCACCAGGTAGATAAGAGACCTGGGTTTGGGAGGGGGTCCTGCTTGGGCAAAGACCTGGTGGTTGATGCCTCATCCACTGTGTAGCTTCCCCCAAGTGCCCTCCTGCTCTGGTCTTGCTTTCCCAACCTCCAGTCCAGATCTCCTGGCCTGAAGCACAGGGGGCTGGGGGCTCTGCATCTTGGGCAGGCATCTGGGCAGGTGTCTGCTCCTCTCAGGGCCTTACTCCATCTGTACCCTGGGGGCTTGGTCAGGAATTGATGTGAGCCTGTGCGGAGTGGGGTCCTGACCCAGAGAGGAAGGCAGTCAAGGTTGGCTTCCAGCAGGAGGCTTGCCCAAGGCCTGCTACTCTGGAGCTATGAGACTGTATGCTTGCCCTTGCACTTGGGTCTTTGAGCATAAGATGTGCTTGGTGTGTGCCATGGCCCCACGTTCCATCCAGACTTGACCACCACAGCCAGGGTCTTAAAAGACTGGCCTGCACTCCCTGTCCTCGTGTCTCTGCCCTCTGCCCACCCGTCAGCCCACTTTGCCTTTACGCAGCAAAGCTCCCCTAGCGCTGCCTCAGCCCTTTCTTGGTCTTCTTCCACCCCCAGGCACCAGGAAGCCTCAGGCTGTTCTGGCTGCAGCCAAGCATGCTCAGGTGACTGCAGGGCTGGATCATCAAGTTCTAGGGCTCGGAAGACCCAAAAGGGTGTGAAGCCCCATTTTACAGGTGGAGGGCTTGAGGCCGGAGAGGGTTACACAGCCAGGAGTTAGTAGCATAGTACTGCCTAGAACCAAGTCTCAGGTGGTCTATGGGCCTTTTCTTGTGGGAACAAAGGCCATGGAAGAAGAGGCCTGCTCCCTGAACACTGCTACACAGCCAGGCCTCACTCCATCACTAATGTCCACTTTACAGATGGGAAAACTGAGGTTCAAAGAGGCCATGTGGAGGGGTGGAAGCTCTAGGGCCTGGGCATGTAGCAGGGCCTCAGCGAGCTCCTTCGGGTCATCCCCTCTGACACCACTCCACTGGGGGAACTCCTTGGGCAGAGGAGCTGCAGGCAGCTAGTAAGGGGATGTGGTTCCATGCTCCGAGGCCAGGAAGCCACCTGGGCCTTCCCAGCCCTTGCTGACCTTCCTTCTGAGAACTCCTTCTGTCGGAATCTTTCTTTCCAGCTCTTAATTACAGTGGGAGATTATTTACCTGGAATGTCCTGTACCTGACCTGGACCAGATTAATGGTATTTCTAGAGTCTAGGCATCTTAACTGGAAAGAGTGCAATTGTAGTGGAAAAAAGCTTTTGGCTCATTATGTGTAGTTGCACAAGTACAACTCCCCTTTAAATTGGTTATTACATCCCCAAATATGAAAACAGAGAATGTCCATCCCAGCTCCTGCACATCAGCAAGACTGCTAGGACAGCCTTTGATCGTGTGTGGTTCTGTGTCTGGACTAGGTTGCTGTGGCCTTGTCCCTCACAGTTGGTTGGCAGGTCCCAGCACTGTCCCACCACATGCACTGGAGCAAATGTTTGGTTTAATGGAATGGTGTGAATTAAAAATGGATGCTTGTTAATAACAACAAAAGAAAACCTTTTACAATAAATTCTGGGCTTTGTATGCTCCTGGATTGTAATCCCAGTTTGGGTCTATCTGTAAATCTTGTTGTTCTCTCTTCTTCCTGTATCCCATTTCCCCCAGCTCCAGGCAGGGCACAGGGGCTTGATACAGATTTAGAGATTTAGAACTTCAGAACTGGAGGCCCAGGGTCTCAAACTCAAATACCCCAGGGGCCAGGCTGGGAATGGAAATATGCAAAGCAGGCTGGGTGGGAACTATGGGGAACTGGAGGGCCACTGTCAGCCCCAGCTGATTGTTGCCAGGTGGAAATGCAGGCCCTGTGTGGCCAGATCAGATTTTTCCAAGAGAAACCAGAAATCCAGATTTCTGTGTGATTTGTAAAAGTTGGAAACTGATTCTAATCTTTTAAAAACCACTGAGCAAGCCAAACGAAACATTCCATTGCCCAGTTTGCAACCCCTGTGTATGGTCTAAGCCTTGCTTTTACAGACAGGCCCTGGTTGCTGGGTGGGGCCCAGGACACCCTCAGTGGCTGGGCTCACTCTGCCTCCTTGACCCTCAGCATACCCAGCCTGGGCTGTTAAATGCTCCCCTCCCCCACCTCAACAGGCACCCTCCACCCCCAGAGGGGAGGGAGTTATCAAATGTGCTTGAGCCACAACATAGAAGCAGACGTGAGTCACCATCAAGCTCCCTTTTGAGGAGGAAAAAAAGGCTGCTTCCTTAGAATTGTCACCCTGGCCCACTTGGGGAGGGAGGGGACCTCTGAGACCTGGCAGTCACTTTCTGGGACATGGATGGGGATGGGCTGGCACCAGGTGAGCAGTGGCCTCCTGATGACAGGGCGTGGCTCAGATGCCAGGTTTCCCTTGGTTTGGCTAGGGGAGAGGTTTCAGCATGTTTGTTCATTTATAACTTTAAAAAATAACACAGGAACTCTTTTATTAAAATGGCTGTGTTGCGAATCGCCATGATTTAACAGGACTCTCAATTAGAGCAAGATTTATAGAGATGCAGATGCCCCCGTGTAAGCTGGCACCTTTTCCCCCCGTCACCGGCTCCAATCGGTCACTGTCTGATGGGGTCTCCTGTTCTCACTGGGCATGAGATGAAAGCTGCCTTCAGCTTCCCCTGCATTGCTGAGATTAGGGAGGGGCATCGAGGGGCAGGGGATGCTTGTTGAGCACCTACTGTGTGCCAGGCACTGGACTTGGTGCTTCACTTCATGACCTCATTGAATCTTTATAACCACCTGGTGAAGTTGCTGTAATTGGCTCCATTTTTTCAGAGTCCGAGAGCAGCTTGGCCGTGACCCGCTGCCCCACCCCGCCTGGGCTGAGTTGGCTCTGCAGTGCGGGCTTAGCAGGTCTCGCAGGGCCCTGTCCTCCCTCCCAGCTGCCCTCCGGCCTTCCATCTGGGCAGAGCCCTTCCAGCTATACCTCTCTTCCTCGCTGCCCACTCTCGGGCCCAAGGGTGCTGGGGGCAGCTGGTGGCTTGTAACCTCAGGTCAGAGGCCAGTGAAGGAAGGGGTAGCTGTGGGAAAGGTGACGTGTGCGAATGTGTACGTGTGTACCTGCACACACATACAGGAGTGTTTCATTGACACAGGTCACATGACCGCCCCCGGGTGCCTGCTACTTACTCGCCTGCACTGCTGTTAAGTGCTTTCCAGGGCTTCAGAGAAAGCCCTGATTTTATTTCTTACTCATGGAGGGTGGAGCCGTTTCGTCTCCGCCTGTAGCAAAGAGAAATCTTACTGCCTAGGTCAGGGGGCCTGGTGGGCTCCCTATGGGCTAAGCAGAGCAGACCCCACCCTGGGACACCTCAGACAGGCGTGGAGTGAAGTGGGGATAAGCTCTGGGGAGACTTGGGTCACACTGACCCGGATATTTCTCTCCTCTTCTCCTGGCCCATCCCTGGTGACAGTGATACTGGCATTGCCTGAGTTCTTTCTTTGTGCCAAGTGTAGTGCCAGGACCTTTTCATGGAGGGTAGTCCCAAGAACCCTGTGGGGTAGGCACTCTCATCATCATTTTTCAGATGAGGAAAGTGAGGCATAGAGAGGGTAAGCAACCTGCCAAGGCCACAGAGTAGAAGGGAAAGCAGAGATTTGAGTTCAGGCATCTAGCCCTAGAGGCTGTGCTCTTAAAGAGCTTGAGCTCTTAACCTGAACTTAACACTTGCCTCCTCTGTGAACCATACCCTGACTGCCTCAGCCTGCTCTGAACTCTCCCAGGCACGGCTGCCTCTCTGGCCTTTCCTGAGGGCTCTCTGCAGCAGGGCCCGGCCCTGCTTGTCCTCCATCTCCCCAAAGCATGCAGATGGACCACAGGGTTGAGGAGATGTTCTGGAGAGGACAAAACAACCCAGCTCCAGAAGCCAGAGAGGACCTGGACAGCATCTAGTTTGCTCTGCCCTCTGCTCTACAGATGAGGGAATGGAGGCTGGAGATGGGAGGGGCTTGTCAGGGGTGCAGTCGGTTAGTGGCAAAGCAGGACTCCAGAACTCCGGTTCAGGGCTCTTCTTCACCCACCTGTTGCACTGATTTTATCTCAGAGATGGGGCCAGGATGGGTGGTTGAGGAGAGGCCAGAGGGAAACCCAGCCAAGATCCCTTTTCCTCTCCATTGCCTCTGACCCTCAAACTATGCTGGCGTGTGCATTTTCAACTTCCCTCCCATCCTCCACCTTCCCACCATTAAAAAAAAGTTGGGAGGGGAGGGTTGACTTAAATGTTTAAATTAGCCTCACTTTGCTGAAAGCTGGGTGTCAGGATAAATCCATTCCTACCACGTCATATATCTTCTTCTGAGTGGGAAGTTGGTGAATAAATGAATGTTCTTTATCTATTATTATGGCCTGACACAGGCAAGGCAGGGAGAGGCGGCCCGCGGTGATTAACGAGTGGGTCTTGGCTAACAAGCTGGACGGTGGGCTCCTTTCCAGGGGCTCTGTGCTCTAGAGTCTGTGCCGGAGCGGGACTCCCAGGCCCCGGGCAGTTCCAGCTAGCGCTTGCTTGTAGGAGGCCTGTGGCTGACTTCTCTTCATCCTTCTGTCTGTCTCCAGGGCAACTCCTCGCCCCTTACTGCCTCTCTTTACCTGTCTCCACACTCTGCGTCCTCTCTTCTGGGGACTTGAAGTCATATCTCTGAGGCTCAGAGTCCACTGAGGACCTGTGTTGTTGGGGGAATAGGAGACCTCCCTGAGGACACCTGTAGGAAAATACCACGAGATGCTAACACCTACAAGGTGTTTTTAAATCAAAAAGCACATTGACTTGGTCTTCACAATATCCCCATTGACTGAAAAGGAAACTTAGGCATAACGATGGAAAGTGACCCCCATAAGGCCTGTGGAGGCCCAGCTTCCACCCATGCAGTGCTCCCACCCTCACCTCAGTTTTCCTCTGCCTGACTGCCCCCCCCCCCGCCCCCCGTGATGCTTCATCCTGTAGTCAGCCCCCTCGCATGGTCAATGCCTGATGAGTCCAGCTTGGGATAGTGGGGTGGGACCCAAGCCTGGGAAGGAGTCCCACAAGAGTGGTTCAAGACCATTCTTGTTCTGGGGGCTTGGACCTCCTGTCCTGTCAGACCTGAGCCAGGACCCTTAGGGGGACTGCCCAAGAAGACCCTTCTCAAAGACATAGTCTCAAACAAACCAAGATGATTTCTGGGAACCAGGGAGGCCTCCTGGAGGAGGTGACTCTGAGACAGGGACATTGGTAGGGTAGGGAAAAGGGCAGGTGGCGTGGCCAAGGAGGGAGGCAGCAGGGCCCTGAGCATCTAACCTTGCTCAAGGATGGTGGGACTCCTTCCCATGCTTGGGTTCCCCCAAACTCCCCCAGGCTGTAGGGGCTGTAGGTGTGGATGGGGAGATCTGCAGAGCAGAGGTGGGGGCCATTCCCCAGGGCTCTGAGGTCTCCCTGAGTGTGTGTGTGAGGTGTTGCATGTGAATGTGCGTGAGCAGTGGAGGACTGCATGTGTGTGCACATGTATGGAGGTATCTAGTGCCCTATGGGGAGGACGTGTGGGTGAGAATAGGAGAGTGCAGGGTCATTCCCCTGAGCACATTCCCCTAAAAGGGCACCTTTGCGATCATCTTTCAAGTTAGTGTGTTGACATAAGTGTTCTTAAAACTGTGATAAAAATGTGCAGAAGAAGTAAGGGAAAGCCAGATGCCTAGATGCCCAGATGGAGGGAAATGGTCATGTGTTCACTGCCCAACCAACCAGGGGTGCTGACGCTGGGCCGCCACCCTGGCTTGGCCTTTCCTTGATGGTGTGTGTGTTTGTGAGTGTGTGGTTGTCATTGTGTGTCAGTGTGTCCATGCGTGTGTATCACTGTATTTCACGTGAATATGTGTGTGAGAACGCATGTATGACTGTGTCATTGTGAGTTAGTGCCATGTGTGTGTGACTGTGTTTGTGAGTGTGGGTGTCAAAGTGTCTGAGCTCCTTGGACTCTGTGTTCCTCATGGTCCCCAGTGAGACTGAGGGCTCCATAACTGTAAAGCGCTGTCCCCATGTGAGGGGTCATCTGCTGTCACCACACGAGGAGATCTTCATGCAGAGATCAAGACCCTGCAGAAAAGAAAGTGGGCTCGGCTGGGCAGGGTCTAGCTTGGGCCTGCCCAGGCCCTTCTGCATGTATGTGAACTTGCATGCTCCTTGTGGTTGAGGCTTGGCCTCCCCAGCCCTGGCCTGGGCTGGCTCAGAACCCTCTTATCAACCTTTGCTCAAACACACTGTGGAGACAGAATGAGGAAGAGACCTGGTCCTAGCCCTGGAGGAGACCCCAGTCCTACTCAGGAGACAAGAGGAGGAAGTTAGGAGCAGTTAAATGTTAAACCACATTGGGACAATCAGAGAAGGCTTCCTGGAGGAGACAGGGCTGGAGTAGGCCTTGGCAGATTGAAAGGGAATTTAGCTTTGCAGAGGGGAGGAAGGAGGGCAGTCTAGGTGGAAGAAACAGAAAGGGCAAATGCTTGTCATCAGGAAGGAGGCAGGAGTGTGGAGGAGATCTGGAGGAAGCCAGCTAGCTGGAGAAAGGCTACTTACGAAGGAGAGGAGCTAGACAGTGGGCAGCAGAGTGCCCAGCACATAGTAGATGCCCAGTAAATATTGTGACATGAACCCAGGGATCCAATTATGGAGTTTTTTATGTGACCTTAGGGAAGGTGTTAAATAGAACGTGTAACTGTAGCAAAATTAATGATAACAGCTCTGTTTGTTAAGCACCTACAGTGCAGGCAGTACTGTTAACCAAAGGCATTACTATCTCACTTTCCAGATCAAGATATGGAGGCTCAGGGAGGTAGTGACTTGCTCTAGGTGACAGTACAAATAAATGGTGGTACTAGGATTTGATTCTGTGTCTGACTTCAAAGCCTGCATTCCTCTCCCCCAGTGCCTCAGTTCCCCATCTGCACTGTGACAGCTTGGAGGGGACAACCTTGGATTTGGCCACTGTCTGGGAGTGTGGGGAATGCCTCCTTTAAGGCTAGAGGCTGCTGACCCCACAGTCCCTCTTGGCCCTCGTTCTGAGCCTGGCCTTCAGGGGAACCTCCTCCTTCCCCATCAGATCCCTAGGGCCTCTGGCACTGAGGCTAGAGTGGGGCCGGGCCTGGGTGGGCAACAGGGACAGAACTGAGAACTCTTTGGAGTGAGGGGCATCTCCATGGTCCTCAAGGGTCCTAGGAGGGTCCTGGCCTAGAGAGAGAGTTTGTGCATCTGTCTGTGGCCTTCTGGTCCCCTTTCCCACAGGCCTGGCTGGCAGAGGGAGAAGCAACCCCCTTCTTGTGCACAGCCCTGGTCAGGTCTGAATGCTTCCCACCCACGCTGCCTGCCTCGAGTTTCACAACCACCTGGGGAGCTGGAGATCCCAGGCTCCCCCCACCTTTTTTTGAGGAAGATTGCCCCTGAGCTAACATCCGCTGCCAATCCTCCTCTTTTTGCTGAGAAAGATTGGCTCTGAGCTAACAACCGTGCCCATCTTCCTCTACTTTATATGTGGAATGCCTGCCACAGCATGGCCTGATAAGCAGTGTGTAGGTCCATGCCCAGGCTGCTGAAGAGGAGTGCACGAACTTAACTGTTACGCCACCTGGCCAGCCCCGACCCCAGGCCCCTTTTTATAAGTGAGGAAACTATTTCATGGAAGCCTTTGAGTTTCCCAGGGTCCCCAGTGATGGAGGGCAGAGCTGGGGCTAGGCCATCTCTGTGCCCCTGACTATTGTCTAACAGGCCGGTCTGGGAGGCTGTGCCTTGGAGCACGGACATGGGGCCATGGCCTCTGAGCAGGTGGCCAGAGGTGGAGGCCAGGGCTGTAAGGACTGCTCCAAAGGCTCTTCTCTCCTCCCCCAGGACACCCAACACGTGCCCATGCTGGGACTGCCACCTACTGAGTCCCGGGGCCAGCTGTGCTGCACTGGGTGGGCCGTTATGTCGCCCTGTCCCAGGGAGAGGGGTGAGTCTAATGAATTAATTAATATCGGCAAAGCACTTGGAGATCTCTGGTGAAAGGTGCTCAATACATGCAAATCAGTGATTGTTACTACCCATAATTACGGAGTTTCTGCTGGAGAAATTATTCAGAAGCGGACAGTGGTTGGGCCAGCACAGGGTTCTGCCAAGATCTACTCTTCAATAGCTGTGGAATCTATCTTCCTTCCCTCCCTCCTCCATCATCTTCTCCTCTCTCTTTCCCCTTTCTCCCCCTCCTTCCCTTTCTCCATCCCTCTCAGCTCCCACTTTCTCTCCCAGCTCTAGGCCTGTTACTTGCTGTTCCACAGCAAATGCCTTCTTTGTCTCATCTCTCATGAAGACAGGCACCTGGCACATTTGGGGCAAAGGGGGGATTGGTCAGTAGCTTCTCACACTCTGGGAGTGAGAAGGATCCAGAAACTGAGTCTTGCTTTTCTCTTCTTTTAAGTGGGTCTGTAAGGAGTTCCCTGTGGGGAGAATCAAGTATGGCGATGTCTGGGTGGGCATTCTGGGCTGGGAAGCTTGGCTCCTGCGAGGCTTGCCATACATTGTTTACAATAGATGATGTGAAGTGTGTGCTTGCGTGTGCACACATAGTGTGTTTGCTTCCAGCCAGTCCCCTCCTCCATCAGACCACGTTCTCAGTGTGACTCTGGGTCTTTGCCTAGACTGTTGGTTCCCCATTGTCTGAGGCTGAACCTCCTCCACCTACCTGAGCACGTGGCCCTATGCTGACAGCCCCTGACAGTGCCCAGAACCAGAAATCCAAATGAATCGTCTCTCTCAGCAGTATCTTCCTTCCTTCCCCCTCCTCCAGTCCGCTGTCTCCATGGCTTTGTTCATCTTTTGTGCCCACCAGCCCCAGAGAGAGCCGCTCCCAGATTCAGCACCACGAACAGCGCCTGGCTCAGCCCGGGGCCTGCCATCTCCTCTCAGCTGAACACAGCCTCAGAGGTCATCCTGACACAAGCCCTGCTTTGTCAGTTGGGGACTAAGGCCACAAGAATGTCAGTGCCTTATCCAAGAGCACACAGAAGCTTAGCTTTAGAGCTGACTACAACCGTGGTCTCTCCAGGACAGGATGTTCCCCATTGCAGTACACAGAGTCTTTAGAAGGATATCCTAGTGTTCAGTCAACAAACACTTACGAAG
Organism: Equus caballus; assembly: GCF_041296265.1. Taxonomy (NCBI): domain Eukaryota; kingdom Metazoa; phylum Chordata; class Mammalia; order Perissodactyla; family Equidae; genus Equus; species Equus caballus. The sequence goes on along the minus strand of NC_091684.1, from coordinate 131,234,641 downwards.
CACCCACTGTGTGCTTGTCTCTATAGCACATTCAATGATGGAGGAGAGATGGAGGCGGCAATATCTCTGTTCTATCCACAACAGGCTCCACAAATCAACAACCACAACCATAGAACAAGAGCATGGCAGGCACTACAAAGCATGTGCTTGATTTTGTGGGGCCTATAAGCAGTGTTCCAGAGACATGAGACAGAGAAGATCCCTGCAGGATGGAATAGTCAGGAGGGCCCCTTGAAAGAGGTGGTGCATAGCCTGGAGACGCAGAAAGGAGGGGGAAAGAGCATGGACACTCAGGAGGAGGCTGGCATGAGGCCACCTGCATGTGGGGGGGATGGCAAGAAGCCCATCCAATGGGCTTAGGGCAGCTGGCAGTGATGAGTCTGGGAAGGTAGGCAGTGTCCCTTATGAAGGACTGGGCTCTGTCCTGTGGGAGCAAGGGAAGGCTGTCTGTCACCGTGGACACGGGGGGATTTCCACTCATATCTCCAGTGCTGCAGCCTGGCCTGCTATCACAATCCCACCCCCCCACCTCTTCCACCCTCCTCCTTTACCTGGGGTTGGCCGATTTCATCAGCAAGTGACAATAGGCGTGGGTTGTCTATGGGGCCTTTGTGTTGTATCACTCAGCCTGTAATCTTTCCCATCCAACACAGGCTCCTTTCTCTTTCCCGGCATTTGTCAGAAAGATAGGACAGAGCCCCGAAGCCTGAGGCCAGGCCAGGGTAGGCCTCTTGCTGCCCATCGATTTGTGCTGCTTTTGCCAGTTGCCCCTGTGTGTTTGCTGGACACCATGGGGCTGTGTTTGGCTTCAGATAATGAAATAATGTCCTTGCTAAGGAAAGGATGGAGTCTCTGCTAATTAGCGCAGCTGCCTACATTGAGGACAAAAAGTCTTTACTGCTGTGCTCCCAGGGCTGGCTAAGTGTGGAGCTCTGTGGGGAGCCAGTGGGGTGGGCAGTCCACCTTGAGGGTGACAGTGAGAGGATGAGAGGGGCTGGGAAGGCAGAGCTTTCCAGGGACGCTGTCTCCTTGGCCCTCTGTCCCCCAGCAGAGCCTTCCTGGCTCAGGGACAGCATGGGGTAAGGAAAGGCCTTGGATCAGATAGATCTGATTTCGCTTGAGTGAGATAATGGAGCAGAGTGCTTGATGCACAGCAGGGACTTAGAAATGTTGGTGGCCTCATAGTTCACCCTTTGGGGTCATGCCCTCACCTTGGTGCTGTCTCAGGCCTTGTTCATCTTGGGTACATGGGTCTTGCCTCCTAGCCGTCTGACCCCTTGGAAGGATGGAGTTTTCTTCTCCCACCTCTTCCAGGGCTCAGGAGACAGTGGGGCCAGTTGAATGGCTGAATTCAAAGGCTAAAGCTTTTGAAGTGCCCCCTCCCTTACAGTCCAGCCTCTGGGGCTGGGGTCCTCCCATGGCACTATGGGAAGGGGCTGAAGATCAGGCCAAGTGAACAGAGGAGAAGGGGCTGGGGTGGAGAGGCCCAAAGCACTGCCCCCTTCTCCAGGAAGCCCTCTGGGAACCAACTAGAGGTATTCCTTCCCTGTGTCACTCCTCCCCATAAACTTTCACTGTGCTCCTCCCAGGGCATCCTCCTGAACACACACGCTGTTTCAAGTCTTATAATCCTTCCCATCTCTACAAGGCATTTCCTAAGTTCTCTCATAGCCACGACTCATTGACTCCACAGCTGAGGAGGATACAGCAATGGCAGTAGTTGTAGTAGTGATGGTAATCACAGAAGCACCTAGACCTTATTGAGCACCTACTGTGTGCCTGGCACAGTTCCAGCCTCTCTACATCTAGTCACTCCTTTACTGTGGGTGGACAGGGTTAGGTTTACTCTCATTTTCCAGAGAAGGGAGTTGAGGCCTGAGGAGAAGAAGGGCCTCTCGAGGGCAGAGCACGAGAGGTGGCAGAGACGGGCTCACACCCGCTCATGTCAGTTTAGGTTGACAGCCATGAGTGATGTGCCCATTATGCACCTGCACAGAGGCATGATGGGACATGCTCAGGCTCCAGGAGCTCACAATGGGAAAAGTCTCCCTGACACACCTCCTCCAGGTTCTCCCGTCCCTCCTGACTTCCTCCTCACCCGACTCAGGTGGCATCTGCTCTTTCCCCTCACCTGGCCCGACCTCTGGCTATGGCCTTTTTTGGGGTGGGTCCACGAGGGCAGAGGCTTGGGTCTTGTTGGCTGAAGTATTGCTCATACTTACCAGGCCCTGGCTTGTAGAAGGTGCTCAACTAATGCTCTTTTAATGGAGGAATGAGCGTCATTGTGTGGATTAGATGAGGCCGTGCATGTTAAGTACTTGGTGCTCAACAAATATTTATTGAATGAAAAAAATATCCTTGGATGGAATAAAGGAGGTGATGGGTGTCAAGTGGCTGGCTCGTAGTAGGTTCAGCACGTGGGAACAGCAGTAGCAGTAGTTTCCATTCTTCTGGAAAGGGCTGGGTGGCTGGACAGGAAGCAGGGCCTGGGAGAGGGGAGAGAGAAATGAGAGAGAGGCAGCACCGGAACTCCCAAGAAGAGGCGAGAGCGAGGAGGAGGCCGGTTAGCAGCTGGGGCCCTGACACCCACTCCGTGTGGAGCTGAGGATGGGAATGCATGTGTGCATGCACATGTGTGGGTGGGTGTGTGTGTAAAACAAATAAGTGGAAAATGAATTTAATTATAAGGCACTTTTAATAGCTATTTATATTTAATCCTGCTAATTCTGTGTCTTGTGTAGCCAAACTGTAATTCTATTCTTCTTACTCATTTGCTAGTGAGACTGGAGACAGAGGGGAGAGGGAGACAGCCCCACAGGGAGGCAGCCAGTACCTCCCACCCTGAGGCTGGCTCTGGAAGTTGACCTTGAGGGCCAGGAGGAAGGGGTCACTAGGAAAGCTGTCCGAGGGAAAACGAGAACTGGCCCCAGCTCTGTCTCCAGGGCAATTCATCTGCTTGTGTCTACTCAGCACCTGGGGTCGGGGTAGGGGAGCCATGGAGAAAGCCCAGCCGCAGAGTCAGGCAGACCCAGGTTCAAATCCAAGGTAAGCCATGTGCCTTAACCTCAGAGAGGCTCACTTTCCCCATCTGTAGAGTGGGCATAATATAACCCTCCCAGGGCTGTTGGGAGGATTGAATTAGAGACAGCAGGCCTACCCTAGAGCTGGTGCCTACTAAATGCTTGTCCCTCTGCCCTCCTTATTCCCCTCACCAACCCCCAAGCTGGCACTTCTCTGGATGCTGTCAGATAGCCCTCAGCTCATCAGCAGAGAGAAGGTGATTGACTAACTTGATGGCCAATGAGTGGCTGGGGTCCTGCCCGTTTTTCAGATGACCCCTTAGGGATGGCTGGGGACCTGGGGGTGTGGAGTGGGTTGAGGGTGGTCTTGTGGCAGGACCCAGAGGTGCTAGAGCAGCCGCACTGGGCAGTGACAAGGAGGTCTACCCAGCGGCTATGGGAGGGGGCGAGGAGGGGATCTTCCTAAGGAGGGACCCCAGACCTGGCTAGCATAGGTGCATTGTAAATGGTAGCTTTGAAGGAATGAGGCAGGAGTTAGAGATCCCTGCTCCAGGCCGCACTCTACTGTGAAGACTCTGGGCAGGCTGGCCGCTCCCTCTGTTTTGTTGTCTGGGCCATGAGGCCAGGATGTGGAAGAACTGAATGAGAAAACCCAGAAAGAGCTTCAAGGAGACTTAGGGTCCAGAGATGGGCCCGTGGAGGGGTGCTCACTGGGGCCCCACCCAGGGGATGGCATTGTGCTTGGTTTCTGGCCGTGCTGGTCGGGCTGAAGCCAGGGCCTCAGAGGAGCCCTGGAGTGGACCAGGCAGGTGATACAGGGCCCAGACCTCCCTTCAGGACCCCCAGGGGAAATTGGGCTGGGGCTGGGGGCCATGGCCTTGTCCTGGAGTAGGGCTAGTGGGAGTACAGGGCAGGGACCTGGCCTTTTTCCACCCATTGCTTCTTCCTGTGCCCTCCTGATTCTGCTCACTGTGCCTGAGCCCTCCTCTGGTGCAGCCGCCGCAAGGTTTCAGGACCTCCCGGAGGGCTGGGCTCTGTAGGAAGTCAAGCTGGGTGGCTGCACCCAGAGGCAGAGGGGGTGACCCTGAGCCAGGCTCTGAGCCGGGCTTCTTCCAGATCTCTCATGGAATCCCTGCAGGGAAGTTGCAAGGTGGGTGTTACTCTCTCCATTTTAAAGGTGGGGAAACTGAGGCCCAGAGAGCCTAAGGGACATGATTAGAATTTGGGTCATCTGATTCCAAAGATGGTTCCTTTTCCTCAGTGGTAAACTCTGGTGGCCCCGGGGTTGGGGTGGGGGGTGTGGCATATCCAGAGGGTGGGGTAGTGTGGTAAGTACTGCCTCACTAGGAGAGCTCAGAATGCCTGGTGCTGAGGAGGGTTTGAGTCCTGATTTTCACACCCTGGGGCCCCCCCAAAGGCTCTGAGGCCCTGCAGGGCTGATGGTGGTGGCCAGCAGCTCATCCTGCCAGAGCAAGGCTTGGGGAGGCAGCCATGACCCCTGTCTGGATTCGTGGAAGAGAGGGAGCTTGGCTCTGGGCTCTGCCACAACTGGGTCCAAATCTGAGCTCTGCCACCTACCTGCTGAGTGACCTCCGACCAGCTACTTCACCCCTGAGCCTCGGTGTCGCCACCAACGTCGGGCACATGGTAGGTGCTCAGTGTCACCCACCTTCCTTGTCCCGCCACCCACTTCCTCTGCTGATGCATGGAGGTGGCTAATGACTGAGAGTACGATTTGTCTCCAGGATATTTTCACTTTAATAGGAGACTTTAATGCCTCTGAACCCCAGTGGAACGATGTTTCCCTTTAACGGTGACATTTCAGGTGTGGCGGCAGCTGGGGGGAGGTGCAGGCTGGGGATTGCCTGGTTCCTGTGAGGGGTGCAGCCTCATCCACTGGCCTTCTCCTGCCCCTCCCCCATGGCTCCCCTGCTGTGTTCACAGGCAGGTCAGCGTCTCGTTAATGTGATTGACGGATTTGTTCTGAGCGGAGTGCGCTTGCTCATCAGCTCAGTAAGAGCCCAGCCTGGGAATCAGCCGGCCTTCTGATGCAGGCAGGGCCAGCCTGACCTCTGTTCTTCTAGGAAGTGAGGGGTCACCCAACAGGGAATAATTAACAGGCACACAGGGGGAGTGAGTAACCTGTGGGAGGGAACCTGGGGGGGTCCAGTCCTTGGGAAGAGTCTCCAGGGATGGGTCTTATCTGGTCATTAACACAGGTGCCCAGGACCTGCCTAGGCTCCCACTCTGACTGGTGTCTCCTCATCCACTTGGTCCTACCAGAAGTGCCCCTGAGCCCAGGGTGCCTGCCATGGCAAAGCCATGTTGTAAGGGGTAGAGGAAGGGGACAGAGAGACAGAGGGATCTAGGACTGGTGCTCTGGAGGAGCAGTCCTGGGTCTGGAGAGGGGGTGATCAGTGACTTTTTGAGGACTTAGCAGAGCTTGAAGGCAGGGAAGTTTGGAGAGGTCCCAGGAAAGTGTGCAGTCTACGGGAGAGGCCACATGGGCTGAGACCGGAGGCCCAGGTTCTAGTCCAGGTTTTGCAGTTGGCTCCCTGTGTGACCTTGGGTAACTTCCTGCTCTTTCTGAGCCTCAGTTTTCCCATCTGTGCAATGGGAGTTTTGGTCTGGATGAGCTAATCTCCAGACCTCTTCTGCCCCTCCATATCTGATATTAGGGTATCTTCGGGAAGGGGCTGAGCCCTGGGGGTAGGGCAGGGAGGTGGGCCCAGAGCACAAAGAGCTGGGGAGGGGTCAGGGCCGTACGTGTGTGCCGCCATCTGCTGTGGCTGGCACATTCATTAAGCATCTCTAAGATGGATACAGCCCCCCAGTTCACCTGTCGCATGAGCCCCAGGATTTATTTCTCCCTGAATGGTGTCATCCATCATGTTAACTTTGCTGCCAGTGGGTGCTGCTGGCTCTTGCCTGAGCCTCCTGCAGGGTAGGATGCCTTCTTATCCTCCAGACAGGGCTCGCCTCCCCCCAGCCCCACTCCTGCACTTGACTGCCCTTTACCCATGTGGCATGTGGGCAATTCTGTACTATAGGTCTGCTCCAGTCCCCAGCCAGACTGCAGGTTCAGGATACTGAAAGGGGTGCCAGGGCAATCAGGCCTGGCTTCTTGGAGGAGGTGGCAGTACTGGTTTTGGACCTGAAGAAGTAGCTGAGCAGGAATTGGCCAGGTGGAGAGAAGAGTAGGTTGGCATTAGAGTTGGGGTGGAAGGCCATGGACCCAAGTTGGGGAGGTCCCTCACTCACACCCATGTTCCTTATGGAGGGTGCCCAGGCAGTGCTTGTGGTCCAGTTCTTGTAATCTCCTGTTCTTTCAGGCTCAGGTGGCTCAGGGACCATCAGGTGACCCCACAATGGCATCCATTCAGACAGTAGAGGCATGTGGTGTATGGCAATTTCTGCCCCCAACCAGCTCAGTGACCTGGGACAAGCTACTTTGTCTTTTTAAGCCTTAATCCTGGAGGGATCAGCAGGTTTCACTGCAGAGTGGGGATTTGAGGTGGGCTCCAGAGAGTGAATAGGAATTCAGCAGGTAGAGACAGGTTGGGGTGGCAGTGATTCTAGACTGTGGTGGGATGCCTGGAACTGTGCTGAGGGCCTCTGCTGGGGACAGCTTCTTGACCATGGTGCAATGGTTAAGGCACAGGCTCTGGAGCCAGGCTGCCCCTCTGTGAATCATGCCTGCACACTTACTAGCTCTGTGACCTTTGGTGAGGCCTTAAACCTCTCTGTGTCTTGGTTTCCTCCAAGAAAAGGTGATACTGATAGCACCTACTTCGTAGCGTTGTTGTGTTGATTAAATGAGCTTATACATGTAAAGTCATAGAATGATGCTGAGTACATAGTACCTGTTTAATAAAAGGTGCTATTTGTATTCTTACTGAGCCTCAGAGAGACTAGGGGACTTGCCCACGGACACACAGCTTGTGATGAAGGTTCAGGATCTAGACCAATGCCCACTTATTTCTAAAGCTCTGCTCTTTCCTCACTCTCAGCATTGCTGGTGTCCGCCCGAGGTGCCTGGTGTACAACCAGCGTCCAGACCTCCCTTGAGGAGGTATTGGACCAGGCTCTGCCCATGCTGCGTTCTCTTCTGAGGCCTTCTGTCGCAAGACCTTGTTTGTCTCACTCACTGAGGACCCTCAGGGCCTGGCATACAGTAGGTGCTTAAGAAATACTTGTTGATTGGCTGGCTGACTGAACACATGAAAGCAGGGCAGACCATCCAGCTGCTCCCTGGGCTCCCAGCACTCACTGCACAGGCTCCTCAGACCTCCACCTTTTGTGCCTGATTGGGAGGGCCCCCCAACTGGATCCCAGCAGCACCCCCCCCACCCCGGTCCTTGCGGAGCCCACTCAGCTGCCCTCCTTGCTGTCCCTCTCCCCAGGAGCAGGCCTCAGCCCGGGGGCTCTGCATTCCATCCTGCGCCCCACCCCCATCGCAGCAAATCTCAGCCTTCCTCCTGCATCCCTCTGTCCTCCACACTTGCTCGTTAACTTGAGAATAACTCCCGAACTTGATGTCTTTGCCTCTGCTTTTATATCAAGCTCTAATTTGACTGTCTAAAGGCTCTTAGAGGAGAGGGAAAAGAAAATCACCCCACTCTGTGCCCAGGGTAGATTCTGTCTTCAAGGCGAATGAGGCAAACCCTGCCAAGCCTCTTTAGACTGGGGCTCCTTAGCAAGGGCATGGAGCCCAGGAAGCCTGGGCTCTGACCCCCACCCCCAAGATTCTGTGCCCTCTCAGCCCCTCAGTTCCAGTGTAGGGGGTCGGGGTCGCGTTCCTCCCTTTCCAGAGGAGGTGTGGGCCCTGGGGCTCTCTGTCCTCTCCGCCTGGCCCCTGGGCTCCCCACAGGCCCACTCGCATGACCCTGGGCCTGGTGGAGGTGTGCTAGAGGTGGATGTGGCTGATGGAGGGAAGGAGCCCAGAGAGGAGAGGGGGTTGCCCAAATCCTCCAGCGAGACCCCTCCTGGCAGGATGAGGAGGATGCGGGGCATAGGGAGTTATTCAGGAGAGCCAAGGTGTACTCTTGCGCCCCCACCCCTCCCTGCCCTTTCTGTCAAGCATGCTCATTTCTCCCACCATCTGCACCAGAGAGTTTGGGGTGATGGGCTAGGGGTCCTGCCTGTGCACCACTGAGGGGTCCTTCTCCATTCTCCCACCATGCCCCTTGTGAGCATCATGGGGGCCCGTGAAAATGAGCTGGTGGTGAGGGCAGGTGCCTCTTGTGTCTGGGACTCCCAGGATCTAAATGATCATGCTGGCCCACACTCGGCCCCTAAGACTTCTTACACCTGCAGCCGTGTTCTGCTTACCTGCTGTGTGGCAGCGCCGTCTCTGCCGAAGGTGAAGCCGGCGCATGCCCTGGTCTCCTTGGAGCAGCCTGTCACCCACTGCAGTGTGGTTCCCCTGGGTGCCTCATGGCCTCAGCTCTCTGATGAGCTGGATAGATGTTATGATTCTGCAGATCATCTGACTTCTTCACGTTGTTGGTTTGGGAGCGGTGTTCTCTGTGGCTTCTACCCAGCCTAGGTTTCCCTGTCTGTAAGGGGGGATGCTGCCACCCCCCTCAGAGAGCTGCTGAGAGGTAGGTGAGCTGCTATGCCAGCTATCTACACCATGGCTCTGCGAGGCCCTGTCTGCTGTGACTCTGCCCCCAGAGGCCATGGGGAGAAGGTGCAGTGGCAGGCTGGGGCAGCTATTGTGGGGCTGGTCAGGGAGGCTGGGGGTGGGGGCTGCTCAGAGACTTAGGAGAGAATGTTCAGCCCCACACATGTCCACTGCAGCTTCTCTGGCCTGGCCTGAGCTGGGCTTGGGGGCTTAACTGGGTAGGTTAGCTCCCCTGGAGCAGCCCCTCTGCCCAGCGCCTCATTTTGCCAGTAAGTGGATGAAGACCCCTCTCCTCTGCTTGGATGGGTCCATGGAGCTACTGGCCACAGGGAATGATGCCCAGCATTTCCACCTGCCTGATATTCGAGGCTCTGCCCACTGAGTATGGCTCAAGCTCCTCTCACTCCTCTCCCCGACCAGACTCTCTCTCCCTCCATCCAAACCCCAATTTCCTCTCGACCCTTCTGCTTTCTGGCTTCAGCTGAGGTCTTGGGAAGCCTCGTGTTTGGACATTCCAGGCAAGGCTTCCCTGGTCTGTGTGGGGACCAGGGCTTTGGCCCCCAGCAGCAGGGCAGGGCTGGTTACACTGAACTTCCTGTACCTCCAGGCGTCCCTGAGGCCGGCAGAGCCCACAGCCCCAGGGGGCCACATCAGGGAAGCTGAAGGAGGTCACTTGCCCGCAGAACCACAAGGTCAGGCTGGACCTTTCTTCTCACTGGCAGTGGTGGGCCCTGGGAAGAGCAGCCGGCCACAGTGTGGTCTGTGGGGCCTGTTGCCTGCCCCTCCTGGGGCCAAGCCCTGTTTCTGGGGCTGCTCTGGGGGCTACTGAGGCCTAGGCTGAGGGCCCTGGGGGGATGCCGGGGGCCTTCTTAGGCAAGAACCCTTAGCTTCTGCTGTATTCTCAACCCAAGGGGCTGAGAGGAAGTTGTGCCTCAGGGCCCCAAAGTGGAGGACTGAAAACCTGAGACCGGCCAGGGCAGGTCCCAGGAATTTCCTACAGTAGCCTCTTAGGACATTGTGGTAGGTGGGGAGGGAGTTGGTTCCTTCAAGGCTCAGGCTTGGGTGGGCTGACCCACGTTCCCAGGAGCCCAGCCAGGCCAGAATCCCTGGGGGGCAGAGAAGCACATCTGGGGGAGGCACTTCTGGGGCCTTGCCCAGGATGTCCCCTGCCTGGAATGTCTTTCCTAGCCCAGCAAATGTCTCCTTCTCAGAGAGCCACTTCAGGGGTCTCTTGTCTCCCCAGCCCAGGTTTGCGCTCCTCCTCCAGGATCCCATGGCCCTTCCACAGGCCACGTGGTGTGGTAGCTGCCTGCCTTCTGGCCCATGAGCTCTTCTGGCGGAGAAGGCGTTAGTGGACACCGACTGCTTCAGGGCACCAGGGAGGCTACTGCCACCTTTGAACAGCATCCTCCCTGCCACTGTTGCCTGGCTGCAGAGCCTAGCAGAAGCATCAGCTGTCTCTGAGCCCCAGTTTCCCCCTCTCCAACTTGACTTCTTGGGAGCTGCAGGTTAGAGATCAGCCTAGGCAGGCCTCAGTCTTCCAGTGCTCACTTCCTTAGGCCTTTCCTGAGCTCTGTCCCTGCTGCCCTGGACCCCCTCCTCCATTGTCCAAATCTATTTATTCAGAGCCCCAGCCTGCTTCTTCAGGAAGCTCTCCCTGATGTCTTCAGCCCTCACTGATCTGAGTCTAAGTGTTCTGATGGTGTCCCCGGATGCTTCTTTCTCCTTGGAACACACTTCTATCTCTGTGTGGGGCTCCAGCTACACAGACTGATCGACATGGCCTGTGCTGCTGGATAGCACAGGCCCGTGTAGTCTATGCTGCTGTGGGAGCCCACAGGGAGCTGCAACTCCTGCCCTGGGGCCAAGGAGGCAAGATTTGAGCTGCATCTTGAAGAGGGAGGCTGGAGATGAGGAGGTCTTGGGGACAGAGGTCAGCTTAGGAAGGGCCTTGAATGCTAGGTAAGGAATCATGGGATTTTACAGGCAGTGAGCACCAGGGGAGAGGCCCCAGATTGAGTGGCATGTTCGTGAGAGCAGATGCTCCCAATAATGCCTGGAGCCTTCCACCCATGCCCCCTGCCTGGTGGTCCCCTACTTGTCCTGCAGATCTCTGCTCCAAGGACACTTCCTCAGGGAAGCCCTCCCTGATTCCTGTCCATACTCTCAGGGCACCCGATCTTTCCTTTAAAGCCCTCATCCCAGTGCAACGCCCCCCTCCCCCCACCCCAGTGTGACCACTGATTGTCCACCAGGCTTCAAGGCCACTGAGGGCAGGAATCAGAAGGGTTTGATTGCCCCCTGGGTCCCTGGCTCCCAGCCCAGTGTCTAGCACTGAGTAGATGCTCAATAAATGTTGATTGACTACATGAATGCATGCAGGGCACACAGCCCATGAACACCAGGCTGGAGGGGCTGCAGGCTGAGGTGGGTGCTAACGCGAGGAGGAACAGACCTCCGTGAGGTGGCAGCAGAGCCTGGGTCCTGGTCGGAGCTGTGCCCCTTTTTGTGTCGTCAGGCGGCTCTTTAAAGAGGGGTTTGCAGGAACAAAAGCCATCTCTGGCAGCGCCTCCATGGGCGGGCCTGGTCCTGCCAGCTCTCTTCGGAAATGCTTTGAGAACAGGTGGACCAAGCCAGCTTGTCACCCCCGGGCTGGCTGGTGACTCTGGGGAGCGGGGGCGGCCCTGGGGGCAGGGGCTGTGGGAGGCAGGGCAACTGGTAGATGCAGCCCTGACTTCAATGAAATTATTTTTAAAACCTGCAAGAGAAAGGGGATATTTTTAACCTTTGTTCCATCAAGGCATCCCAAGGGAAAAAGAGGGGGAAGGAGGCAGATGGAGAGCTGGGAGAGGGGCGTGAGCAGGGCCATGGGCTTCCAATGGGGGTAGCCCCAGAGAGCCCTGAGGACAAGCTTTTTTGTCCCCAGCTCTTTTAAATTTTTTAAAAGCTCCAAGCAGCAAGAGGGACAGTGGAGTTCATTATATCGAGTTATCTCCTCTGTTTCAGGCAAAGATCAATCTTCCGAGTCTTGTAGCTCTGAGGGGGGAGGGGAAGAGAAAGAAACAAGAGGCGAAGGGAGAAAACTCCCTGGACCAATTTCCGCTGGCTAACGCGATTACTTGGCTGCCTGGCAGCTGCGCCAGTTGTTGGCAGGCATCCTGGCCCCCTGCCAGTTGTGCTCAGTTGCCGGCTGCCCGCCGAGGCTCCCTCCTGCATGGGACAGGTTGGCAGGTGTGAGAGCCCTAGACCGCGCCCCCCCCCCCGGGGGGCAGGGCTGCTGGGCCTGGCATTCCAGGGAGGCCCCAGGCCCCACTGCTCTCCAGTGTGCATCTGTCCCTCCAGCCGCCTATCTCAACCTGTCCTCACCTCCCTGCCTTTGCCCAGAGGCTCCTGCCCTGCTGGGTGTGCCCTCCACCTCCTTCCCTCTTCTTCAGATGGGGGTAGTTTGTGTAGGGAATAGGAGCACAGCCTTTGGAGCCAGATAGAGCTGGCTCTGCCTATTCCTTCCTTCCTTCCTGCCACAAATATTTACTGAGCATCCATCACGTACCGAGCATGGCGCATAGTATAGAGGCAGATGCAGAGCCGGACAAGATGGACCCGTTCCTCCCTGCCTCACAGAGTTTATGTTATGATGAGGAGACACATGAGAAACAAGGACACAAACAGACAAGCAGGATGATGTCAGGTGGGGATAAAGACTCTGACAAATGGGAGTGACTGGGGTGTGTGGGGCATTTGACCTCGGGTGCCCAGGGAAGGTAAAGGAGGTCCCATTGGAACAGAAGAATAGGAGAGTCTGGGGAAAGCGGTCAGGCTGATGAGGACCATGGACAGAGGCCCTGAGTCCGGCCAGCAGGGAGAGGGCGGATTGTGGTGGAAGGTGAGCGCTGAGCAGCAGGCAGGCTTTGAGGAGTCTGGACTTGATTCTCCTTGCCGTGGTTGCTTATGGCAGGGTACTGACAGCATCTGATTTGTACCATTATGTGGCTGCTGTGATAGTTTGAGGCCAGGGTGGGAGCAGGGAGCTGGCGAGGGCAGAAGATGCCAGGGCAGCAGCAGGTTCTGGGTGTGTGTCGGGTAGAGCTGACAGAATTTGCTGGTGGCTTGGGTGTGGGGTGAGGAGAATAGGAGTCAGGGCTGAGGGAGATGTAATTTTGGTCATAAAAATTAAGAGTTCTGTTTTGGACAGGTCTGTTAGATGAGCAAGTGGAGATGACAAATAGGCCTGTGGATACGCACAGCTGGTGCTCAAGAGAGAGCTGGGGCTGGAGAGAGAGCTCGGGGGGCATGGCTGCGATTTAAAGCCACACGACCAACCTGGCGAGACCAGCCAAGGACTGTGCAGACAGCAGAGAGAAGTGAGCCTCTGGATGTTTGGAGGGAGGTGAGGCACGAGGGGAGGAAGGCGTGGGAGGACAACCAGGAGAGGCTGAATCCTGGGAGCCCAGAGATAAAGTGTTTCCTGACGGAGGAAGCAGCCAGTCGTGTCAGAGAATGACCACTGGGTTTGGCAAAACTGAGGTTTCTGGGAACCTTGATCAGAGCGGTTTTTCAGGGTGGTAGGGATGGAAGCCCAACTAGAGAGGAGAGAGGGAGAATGGGAGGTGAGAGAGTGGAGACTGAGATGCTGAGGAGAGACAGCTCTTGAGTTTTGCTATAAAAGAGAGCAGAAAAATGGAAGGGCATGTGGGGTCAAGAAATATCCCTCCCTCCCTTCCTTCATGATACTGAGGCAAACTGATATGCTCTTTCCTAGCTGCGTGACCTTGGTCAAGCAGCTTAACCTCTCTGAGACTCAGTTCCACATCTGCAAAATGGAGATGACAACCCAGATGTTGCTGAATCTGGCGCTTACTGCACACAGTAAATGGGAATTGTTCTTAAGTAGGTGTTCACAGGGGGAAATGGGCAGCTGGGCATTGGTACAGACATTTTTTGGAGGACAATCTGGCAGTGAGTATCAAAATTTAAGATATGTTTACCCTTTGACCTACCCTTTGGACATACTTGCACATGTGCACAAAGAGGCAGGATACTGTTTTCCAGCAATACCTGAAATAAAAAATTGGAACCCCCTGAGCACTCATCTCGGGGGTCTGGTTAAACAGGTGAGGGTAAGTCCCCATGCAGCTCCTCGGTGCAGCACCCTGTCAAGAGCACAGACGCTGGCACCTCATGGCTCAGCCGCTCCTGGCTGGGTGTCCTTGGGCAGGATGCTAATGACTGCGCTGCACTTCCGTTTTCTCATCTGCAAAACTAGGATGACAGCAGCACCCAGCTTAGGGCCATTGTGAACATTAGAGGGTTAATGCACACACCGCTCGACCCTGGCACGCAGTAGGCGCTCAGTGAGGACGGCAGCGATTACTGCTATCTTTGTGTATGGACAGGGAGAGGTCCCCAGGCGACTGTTAAGTGGGCACCACAGTCACACACCTGCACAGAAGCTCTGCCCCTGGTGTCTAACCCCATGTGTCTGTGTGCACACACATGTGCACCTTTATGCATGGGTGTGCAGAAGCCCAGTGAGAGTCTCACCCTGAAGGGCAGTCAGGACTCTGGAGACATGATCTGGAGTGAGCGTTTGCTCTCCAGACCTCTGCCATCAGAGCTCCTAACTGGAGGGAGCTGGCATGAATTACCTGTGTAAGAATAAAACTGCAATGTGTGAAAATGGTAATGTAGGTCTTCACCTCCTCCAGGAAGCCTTTTCTGACTGCACAGCCCGCTCCTATCAGATTTCCTTGGTGGTTAGAAATTTCCTGCTGTGGCGGCTTTGAGTCAGATGTGTGTGCATGCACGTGCATGCGTGTGTGTGTGTGTGTCTTCCCAATTAGCCTGTGAACTCCTTGAGGGTGTGGGCCATGCACTTTGCTGGCCAGACACATCTAGACCAGCAGTTCTCAAAGTGTGAGGCACCACCTGGGAACTTGTTAGAAATACAGATTCTCAGGCCCCACCCTGGACCTGCTGACTCAGAAACCCTGGGAATGGAGCCCAGCAAGCTGTGTTTGCACAAGCCTTCCAGGTGACTCTTGATGCACCTGCTGGTACTGATGGGGAAATCAAGGCACAGTGAGGGGAAAGGGCTGGCCTGGGGTCACAGAGTGAACCAGTGACAAAGCTGAGATGATCCAGGTCAAGGTCCTAGTCGGTGGTGAAGGAGAGGAACTGGATGCTCTTTTCTGGCCACCACATCTGACCCCAGGAGGAAGGATTTGAGGAACAGTGCTGTGCGTCCAGGGGCCAGAGAACTCCCGCTCCTCCTGCCATGGGCAGGTGTGGGTGAATGGGGGCAGCTGCTCTGTCTGGGGTGCACGCCCCTCAGGGCCCACGCGGAGCTATGGGCCTGTCGCAGGGCGCCTCCTGGATGACTGTGTCCCTCCTGTGGCCAACCAGGCAGCTGCAGCCCCGGGGCTTGCTTTACGGAAAGTGCATTCTTGACTGTGGGTGCATCTGGTGTCCCTGGGCTCCCAGAGGGCAGGGGCCAGGTCTCCTCCTGCTCTGCCTGCCCCAGGGCTGCGGGCATAGGCTTGGGTGGGGTTGGCTGCAGGACGGGTCCCGTGGGTGAGGAGTCTGTGGGCCTCGTTCAACTGTTATCTCACCTCTTCCCTGCTATCTCTCTGCAGGTGTCCCTCTGAAGAGCCCCTGAGCCCACTGGCACCCCTGGGAGGTAAGCAGGCACTGTCTGGGTTGGTGACCGCGGGTGTGTGTGCAGGGCAGGTTGCAGGGGCGTCGTCTTCCTCTGCTCAGCCCTCTCTCTGCCCCACCCCTTTCTCCTCTCCCATCTTCTGGAGCCCACGTTTGCCCTCCTCTGGCCATGCTCCTGGGGGTGCTGTTGAGTCCCAGGGTGAAAAAGGGGGTGGGAGGGCTTGGGAATCAGCTTGCAGGAGGAAGAGAGGAGGGCAGCTTCTTGGTCTGACAGGATCAGGGTTATGGGTGCCGGGGGGCTCCTGGTGAGCAGGTTTTGGGGTCCTGGGGGTACCTGGCCCAGGCACCAGCCAGGAGTGAGGCTCAGGGGTCCTGGAGGCCCCTCGTTAAGCAGGGGGCAGAGCTGTGGGCTGTTGGGGGCAGGCCAGGGCATCAGCTGAGGCTGCAGTGCTCTAGGTGGTTGGTCTGGGCCTCAGGGGCCTGGCTGTGCTCTGCGATGAGTCAGTGTTCTCGGGACGTGATTCCCGTGCTGGAAAACACAGTTCAATGAGGGGCTGCAAGGCCAGGCCCCAGCAGGTTTGGGAGCAGACACTTTTCCCTCCCCCGGCTTCCTGTGTCTTCTCGGACTTAAGTTCCAAGGAGGGCTTCTGGCTTTAATTTGGCGTCGGGGGCCCAAGTGTGTCTGCTGAGTCAGCCTCGCCTCCATGCACAGGAGGGAGTGGAGGGGTGTGGAGGGGGAGGTGACACTGTTAGCAGCAGCAGGTGGGATGCAGGGGGCGCTTGAGGATGGGGCTACTGGTCTTGCACCCTCGTCCGGTCCTCCACCCCTGTCTGGCCTAACCCTGCCACACAGCACACAGCAGGGCTGACTGAGATGACGAGTTGGAGTTTTGCTTCTCTCCTGTCTGTGTTATCCACTCCCCTGTGTTTCTTCATGTGTAACAGGGGGCTCCTCACAGTGCATCCTTCTGGATGTTGTAGTGTGTGGAGAAGGCCAAGTACAGAGCCTGGCACACAGTTGGTGCTCAATAAATGTTAAAACACACATCAGTTACTTTGCCTTGTGGACTGAGTTCCGCAGGCACAGAGCCTGGGGTGGGACTGGTTATTGGGAAGAGTCTGCAGGACTCTGGGGAACAGAGAAGAGCAGCCCTCAGCAGCTCAGACACCCCTGCAAAGGCCAGCGCAGCCTCCCTGCCATTCTATCAAGGAGCAACTGCCTCCAGTGGATCCAATCCAGGCAGACTTCCTGGAGGAGGGTTGTTTATTCTTATTAATTTGCCATGGTTGATCGTCTCTTTTAAGTCTACAAGAAACTTTTCTCACACTTTAATTAGCTCATTAATCTTAACAACATAACCCGTGAGAGGGAGCAGTTTGTTCCCTTCCTAGAGGTGGGATGCTGAGGCTGAGAGGGTGAGGATGGACCCTGGTGGCTGAAGTAGGATTCGGCCCAGGTTCCCTCTCCAGGCCCCACAGTCTACCCATCACTGCCCACTACCCTGCACATTACCTCTCAGTTTGGAGCCTCCCAAGGGGAGGGGCATGGTTGGAGGCTACACCCTTGGTCACTACTAGAGTCTGTCCCCAGAGAAGCCATGGCATGGGGGATGGGAGCAGGAGGCTGCACTAAGTCAGTGGGGATGTGCTGTCTGGACCAGGCCATAGTCCACAGGGATGGGGCTGCTGGGTGGCTTGGGGCACACCCACCCTTCCTGTACGTGACCCACTTCACTCTCCTCCATGCCTGCATGCTGAGAGCCCCTCTGCTGGGAGTTTGTTCCCTCCTAGAAGCTACCCCACAGTGACTGCCCTCAGCTGCCCTCCCCAGCCCGCCACCCCTTGGGCACCCAAGCAGGCCCCCGCCCCATTTGTTTCAGCAAGTGCAAGCTCCCGGCGCTTGTCCCAGACCCTGCGGAGCTGTGGCAGCGTGGGGTGGCTGCTTCACTTCAAGAGGGCCTGGAAACAGGCAGGAGGGTGGGCAAGCGACTCTGGTGGGGGGCCCAGAGATGCAGGAATCAGCAGCAGGGATGCTGTTCCGGGGCAGAGCTGGGAAGGGGCAGGTTCAAGTCCACAAGGCTGAAGCTGAAGCACACCTGGATCCAGCATCTGATGTGCATGCGATTATTTATGACTCATGGGATGGCCCCGTGGAATCTCTGGAATAGAAGAGACTGTGGTGGATCAGAGCCCGTGTGGGTCAGAGTGTCATGGGGAGCCTGCGGGGAGGCATTATGGAAGTCTGAGAGCCATGGTTACAACAGTAGCATCTGTCAGAGGGCAGGAGGAGCCGCAGGTCGCGCCGGGACGCGGGCTCCCGGCTCCCCCTGCAGTCCAGGCTCTCAGCCTCGGCGGATGCCCTGCCTCAGGTGAAGCCCCATGTGGGCACCCAGGGGCGGACACCTGTCTGAGAGAACCAGGAGTTTGAGGGACACTCCAGAAGGGGCCTGGGCCCACGCAGCATGGCCCAGGAGGCCTGGAGAGAGGGTCTCGCCTGAATTGGTGGGCTTGCCCCCATCATCGCTTGCCAGAGTTCTGTGGCCTGACTTTCCGTGTGCGCCAGAGACACTGACCCAAGGTGGGACCGCCCCATTTCTCACACAGGAGAATGATGGGGCTGGGTGTCAGGCCTGAGCCCTAAGGGACATCCTATTCTTGGGGACATCTTCTTCTTGGAGACTCACTTTTCAGCTTTAAAGGTCAGAGGGTATAGGCCTCAAACACTGCTTTGTGACTTTGATTTTCACCTCAGCCCAGCAGAGAAGGGAGATCCCATTGCCCTCTCCTCTGTCCCCACCAGACCTCTGGTCCTGGGCATTTCTGAGGTGCTGGGGCTGGGGGGACTTAGCGGAAAAGTATAAAGAGGTCAAATTCTGAGCCAGACCATCTGGCTTCACCACTTGTGAGCTGTGTGACTTCAAGTAAGTTTCCTAATCTCTCTATGCTTCCGTTTCCTCATCTGTAAAATGGGCACAACAGTTGCTTCCTCGTAAGGATGTTAAGATTAGATGAGATGATGCACGAGAAGCCTTTCACCATGGCCTGGCATGTGGGGAGGGCCCCGTCAATGGAGCTATTCTTATCGCCAGGGTTGGTGGCTGGTTGCCGTCATGGGGGTGGGGGTGGGGGGGCGGTGGGCGGCAGAGCCAGCTCAGGCTGAAGCCAGCGGGATTTGGGTCTCTGTGCTCCAGTCCCTGTGGTTGTGGTTGGGAGGCGGCTCTGGCTTCTTTCCTGCTGCCTCCCTCTGGCTGTCAGTTCCTGAGGGCTGCCAGGCGCATCGCTGGGTGTGAGGCTGGAGGGCGCTTTCCCTGCTCTGGTGCCTGGGGCTCTTGGCCGCCAGCATTGAGGTGGGCACAGAGGGTGAAATCTCGGAGCTGTGGGGAAATAGGGAGGCTGCTTTCACGGGGTGCAGGGAGGCAGAGGTAGGGCCGGGAGGAGAGCAGAGGAGGAGAAGGAGGGGCACCTGGCTCAGGCTCTTCACACATGTGACATCACTTGTTCCTCCTACAGGAGGGGATAGTGTCAGCCTTGTTTCCACATGGGGAACAGGCCCATAGTGGGAAGTCGAAGAAGAGGCAGAGCTGGGATTGACCCCACCTGTATCCTATGCCCTGGGGTCAGGGGGTGGCTGCAGGGCGCCAGGAATGGGTGGGCTCTAGCACCAGGCTCTGGCTGTCCCGCGCAGTGGTCGTGCATGCTCCCGGATGTACGAGACTGTGCGTGTGTGGCTGTGCGCCGATGTCTGCCCCCCTCAGCAGCAAGCCTTCTGGGAAAGGAGGGCAGTGGGGCGGCTCTCCACTGCCTCCTACAGGATTGGTACCTGGGGGTGGCTTCCACATTGGAGCCTAGTGCCTGGGCTTCGCCTGTTCTCCCACACTCTTGGGAACCACTCCCCTGACTCTGTCCAGCTGGCCACCCAGCCTGCCTTCCAGGAAGGAGGGGTGCCCAGGGCTGCAAGGTGCTCTGGGATAATAAAAATAATTAGTGGCTAAGATATTGTATGCCAAGCGTGGGTAGGTGATCATTTTTCTGTTATGTCCTTTCTATTATTGAGGAAGTTGCGGCCAGAGGGGGATAGTGACCTGCCCAAGGTCACACAGCTAGGCAGTTGCGGGGCAAGATTCTGACACGAGTGGTGGGGTGGGGCTGGCGGGGCCCAGCTCTGGTTTTGCTCAGGGTGATCCCCTGGCCGAGGAGCCAGGCCTGAGGGAAGCATCTGATACACATCACCTCAGCTGAACCTGCTGGCAGGTTCTTACTGTTCCCATGTTACAGATGTGGAAGCTGAGGCTCAGAAGTAGCGCAGGCCACTCTGATGTCAAAGTCCTGCCTTATCCTCCTGCCCTGCTACCCCAAAGTGTCTGGTGACCCCCTTTGCCTGCTTGTCCCCTCATTGCTACATGTGGAGTAAATGTGTCCCACCCCTCCAACTCCCCATGCCCCAGGCCTGATGCCTGCTTATGCAGCTGGAAGGATGGGGAGAGCCTGTCCTGGGCCAGTCCAGACACAGAAGGACAGAAGGTGGGGGACAGGGACTGGGCTCTTGTCTCAGGCAGGATGTCATGTTGAGCCCCCCACCCCCACAATGTCCTTTCTGCCACCTAAGGCAGTATGAGTAGTTGTTAAGAACTGGCTGTGGCATCACACAGCCTGGTGTGCATCCCAGCTGTAGTACCTACCCGCTGTGTGACCTTTGACGTGTTGTTTAAACTCTCTGGGCCTCAGTTGTCTCATCTGGAAAAGGGAAAATGGTAGCAGACCCTCTGGCAAGGCTGTTCGAGGGTTAACTGGAGGCTTTGTGCTGTGCTAGGAGTGGTGCCCGGCACACAGCAGGCACTTGGTACATTCCTGTTATAGCCGTCAGTGTCATTATTAGGCTATACAATGTTCCCGGAGGACAGCAGGGCCCTCCCAGCTCCTGTGTGCAGCTGGAGGCCAGAGTCAAGAGGAACAGTGCTGGAGCCTGCCTCGACTTACCCCCTCTCCCTTCCCCAGGCCTCAGGCCCTGAGTCCTCCATTACCTGGGGAGGAGGCATGGGTGGGGTTTTCCCCAGCATTTTACGTGTTATCTATTTATACTCACCTTATTCCATCAAGTGTTTGTGAGAGCTTCCAAGCAGATGTGACACCAAGATAGATATAATCCAGGGCAGGGAAGATAAGATGGGGAAGAAGGGAAGAAAAGGATTGGGGAATATCAGAACAGGGACACACAGGGCCTGATGTTGGGCTATTTGGCCCTGTGCTTCCTGGTGGTCAGAGTGAAGAGAGAAACCTCAGTTAGGAGACTCACACTGTCCTCAGGAGCAAAGCAGTACACGGTCCCTGGGAAGGAGGAGCTTCCAGGAGACTTTTGGCGGAATGGGACATGGCAGGCTTCCCCACACTTGTCAGGTGGGATCAGAGCAGCCACTGCCCTTCTGCCTATCCATCCCCTGGCAGTCTGGACAGTGGATCTGGGGTTCACATTGCAGTGGGGGTGGGGCAGAGAACCTGGAGTCCTTGGTTGGAGCTAAGGGGCCTCTAGGTGGGTTCAGTGTCATCTTGCCATTTGCACCTGGCACCTGGGCCCAGGGAGGCAGGACTTGGTGAGCGGGCACCAGAGCTGGGTCTGATCCTGCTGGGATGACCCTCATTCTCCAGTGCAGGGTTGGGCCCACCCTAGAGGTATAGTGAAAGGGCCCTCATAGACCATCTCTTTCAACCCTTTCATTTTACAGATGGAGAAACTGAGGCCCAGAGGGGTGTTTGAGTACCTACTGTGTGCCAGGTGTTTTAAGGCCATCATTCACTTCATCCTTAACTGTGTCCTCTGGTGTGCATGAGGAAACCAAAGCTCAGAGAGGTTGAGTAACTTGCCTAGGGCCACACAGCTGGAAGGCTGAGGAGCCAGGAGATGTGTGATGCTCTCTCACCTCAAGGTCCAGGCTGGCCAAGATGGGGCTGCATCTGTCCAGCCATTCCTGCACCCCACAGAAGCCCATGATCTGGGGAATGGGTGTCAGATGCCTGATCTGGGTCAGGCGGGCTGGCCAGTTCCAGGCAGGAAGACCCTCTCCCTGCACGAGGCTGATGCTGGGGCACAGGGCAAGGATTGCCTGGACAGGACGTGTGGGGTGGGCCCTGGGCCACAGCCCCTGATGGTTGTGCCTCCCTCAGCTCCCCAGCCCCTCAGCTCTGGATTCTCCTGTCCTGTGGGCTTGCACACCTGCAGGGCAGGGCTGAGGCCAGCTCTGCCCACTCTGCTCCTCTCCTCAAGAACTCTCAGTGTCTCCCCATTGCCTGAACACTGGCTGTGGCTCCCTGTGCCTGGCCTTCTGGCTTTCGGCCTTGAGCCTAGCTCAGTCCTTGGGGTTCCCCTGCACCTCCTCCCATAGCCCAACTCTGCAGCTGCTCGCTGGTCAGGGTATGCCAGCCTCACCCCGCCCCCCCCCCCCCGCCCCCCTACTGGCCCCTGAGCTGCTCAAAGGCAGGGCGGAGTCTTCCTTGCCTCCCTCCCAGCGCCGCCTGGGCTCCTGGGGCAGTGAGGGCTCCATAAAGCCTTGCAGAGAAGGAGGGTTAAAGCAGACAGACTTTCAACAATCAGAGGGGATGGACTCTCTAGTTTGCAGAAGCTTGCATATACTAGGCTATGTCCAGACCTCAGAACAGCCCCATGAAATAGGACACCAATAGCTTACCAACAGCAAACCCAGCTAACGCTTCTACAGTGCCTGCTGCACGCCAGGCGCTGTTCCAGGAATTTCACAAATCCTTATTTATTTAATCTTCACCACAACCCATGAAGCTGTTTCTACAGAAGAAGAAACTGACACAGACAGGTTAAGTAACTTGCCCAAGGTAACACAGCCTGTAAGTGGCCACCTGGGGATTTGAACCCAAGCAGTCTGAATTCAACAGAAAGGGAAGGGGCCCACCATTCATTATGCTTCCTTTACATTCCAAGCATTGGGCACATGCTATCTCCTTGGCTCCTTTTGAAGGCAGGCAAGGGGGTAGTGTGACACCCATATTACAGATGAAGAAATGGGCTCAGACAGGATGAGGCCTGCCCGAGGTCACACAGCTGGGAGGAAGTGGACAACGTGGGGTTCCCATTAGCTCCATCTGATCCCCAAGCTAGAGCTGGAGCTGCCCCTCGAGACCCCTCCCTGGCAGTTGGGAGGTGGGCAGAGTGAGGCGGGGAGAGCCCTCTTCCAGGTGTGGCCCTCATCCAGAGCCCAGCCTACAGTGAGGCCTTGGTCTCTGGCTGGCTCAGGGACTGGGCAGGCTCTGGGAGCGACTCAGGCAGGCTCCAGTGTAGCCCACCTGCCCTGAGCTGGGGGGCACGTGGCGTGGCTGTGATAAATGGCCATGGCAGGCTGAGTACTAACCACATAGCCTGGGGGGCAGGAGAGGCGGCTGTCTGAAATGCCTGCCCCAAGGCCGCGTCTGTCCCCACTGGCCCAGGTGGATGAGCAGGGGAGGGGCACCCAGGGGCCATCTCTGCCGGCAGTTGGTTGGGGAGAGGGCCCAGCCTGAGGGAGGAGACAGCCCTGACCTGGGAGTCCTCCCTGAAGAAGCTTAGTTTGAGGTACATCCCCCTTTCCCCCATTTGTACATCTTTGGAGAAATGGCTGTTGAAATCCCATGCCCGTTTTTTGATTGGATTATTTGATTTTTGGTGTTGAATTGTAACAATTCTTTATATATCCTGGATATTAACCCCTTATCAGATATATGTTTGCAAATATTTTCTCCTGTTCCCTAGGATGCCTTTTCCTCTGTTATTTCCTTTGCTCTGCAGAAGTTTGTAAGTTTGATGTAGTCCCATTTATCTCTTTTTGCTTTTTTTTTGGAGGAAGATTAGCTCTATGCTAACTACTGCCAATCCTCCTCTTTTTGCTGAGGAAGACTGGCCCTGAGCTAACATCCATGCCCATCTTCCTCTACATTATATGTGGGACGCCTACCACAGCATGGCTTTTGCCAAGCGGTGCCATGTCCGCACCTGGGATCCGAACCTGCAAACCCTGGGCCACTGAGAAGCGGAACGTATGAACTCAACTGCTGCGCCACACTGGGCTGGCTCTCTTTTTGCTTTTGTTGCATGTGCTCTTGGTGTCACATCTAAGAGCACTGCCAATCCAATGTCATGAAGCTTTTCCCCTATGTTTTCTTCTAGGAGTTTTATAGTTTCAGGTCTTATGTTTAGATCTTTAATCCATTTGGAGTTCCTTTTTGTGTGTGGTGTAAGACAAGGGTCCACCTTCATTCTTTTGCATGTGGACATCCAGCAGCTGAACAGAGGTTGTAGCAACAGCAAGCTCATTTTTTCCTGTGCCAAGTCTGTACATCCAGGTCCCCTGAGAACAGGACCCACGTCCTTCCCTCCTGGGGGCTGGCTGTTGCCGTGGCCCAGAGTCCTTCCTCCTCTGCTCTGTGGCAGCTGCTGCAGCCGGGCCAGGCAGGGCGGGGCTGCTGCCAAGGCAGGGGACCGCAGCCCCAGTGGGTGGTGTGAACCACTGCAGGGATGCAGGCTTCTGCCCTACCCATCCCCAGGGTGACTGGGGCCTCTGAGTGGATTCAGGAGCTCCGTGATGGATTCAGGAGCTCCGTGATGGGGTAAACATGGTGCCCAGTGTCAGTGCACTCCGGAGGACTTGGGCAGGACCAACGGCCTGAAGAAGTGGACACTGGTCTGTGGGAGGAAGGTCACCTTTGGTGCACTTCGGGGCTCTGGCCTCATCCTGCCCCAATCTTCTGCCACTTAGATGAAGGTGCAGTGCCCCTCCTCTGCCAGCGAGAGGCGGTTCGCAGTTTGGGTGCTCAGCCACGGGAGGCTCTGGACTAAAACCCACCAAACCAAATAGAATTTTAGATTTGGAAAGATGAAGTTCTGCACTTGAGCCCAAAAGTCAGTAGCCAGGGGATAGGCACAGGAGCCAGACCGGGGCAGCGGCTCCCACATAAGCCCCGCGGTGTGTGCTGGAGCCCGCGGGCACACCTGTCTCTGAAGCCCACAGGGACATGTTCAGGAATTTTGCCAGCCACTTCTTCAGCACAGGCGTCCCAGATGTCCTGGCTTTCCCAGGCCCGGCAGAGACAGGCTCCATCTCTGACCGGGCTGCTCATGGAGCCGGGGGTAGGGGGGATTGGCGGGGGTTAACAGGCTCTGCCATTAGGTTTCTGTGGGACCCAGGAAGGCCTTTTCCCCTCCCTGGGCCTCAGTTTCTCCATCTGTAACATGGCGATTGTTTCCTTCTCACGGGAGAATTCTGAGAGTTAAACAAGATGGTGGATATGAATCCCTCTGTGCGGAGCCAGTCGTGCCATTACTCCTAGCTCTCCGGCTGGGGTTGCCCCGCGCCCTCTCAAGCCCGCGTGGGACAGGCCAGAGCAGGCCGCCCGAGCACCGCGTCCGGCCGTGCACGTGCATGCGCCTGCGGCCGGGGGCAGGGGATCGCCCTCCCCCAGCTCCTGCTCTGCGGGGCGGGCGCGGCCGGGCGCGGGTTTGTGCCCACTATATATAGCGTGCCGACGGCACAGCAGCTATTTCTGTGTTCTTCCTCCTACTGAGGCAAGGGGCGGGGCGAGAAAGTAGTCCATCTAAAAATATAAGCCGGGGAAGCAGCCGCGCACCGAGCCCCGCCCCGAGCTGTCGCGTTCTCCGCCGCCCCCGCCCCGCTTACCTCGCGCCGCCCCGCTGCTTTTGGAACCTTCGGGACGCCGCCTCCTCCCGCTCCGGGCCGCCTGCCTCTCGTGCCTGCGGGTGGGTGCCCTGGGCCTGGGGCCGTCCCGCCCCATTTCGCGGGTGAAGAAACTGAGGCCTGCAGAGGGCTGGCTTCAGCCCCAGGCTCGTGCCGCGCCCGCCTGCGCCTCGGTGCCTCGCTGGCGGGCGGTGGGGGCCGGAGGACGGCGGCCGGCCGGTGCGTGGGGAGCGCTCGGGAGGCGGCCGCGGGGGCGCCGTGTCAGTGCGCACGTCCTCGCCGTCGCCCGCCCGCGAGTCCTCTTCTCCCGGGGCCCGCAGTCCTGGGCCCCACTTCCGGAGGCTCTGCTCCGTCCTGGGTAGCTTAAAAAATGTCTTTTCCCCCGGGAGCTTCCTGAGGGCAAGGGTGGTCCTTATCGGGTCTGCACCCCGTGCCCGGCGTCAGAGCCCCTGCCTACCACAGCGGACAGTGGATGACAGGCGTTGTATTTAAATTCGCTGAGGAAGGTGGGACAGGTCTAAGGGTGATCCAGCACCTGCCTCAGGCCAGGCCCCGCTATACGGACATGATGCGGTGGGTGGGGTGTTGCAGTCCTCGTTTTAGCACTGGGAACCTGGAACTCAGAGAGGCTAAGCCATGGTTCCTGTGTCACACAGCTGGTATGGTGGACCTGAAACAGGCTGCCCGACTCCCCTGGGCTCCCAAGTCTCCAGGTTGTAGGGCCTCTCACCTGCCCGTCTCTCCCTCTGGGCGCTGCGGGAGCCTCCAGGGGACGTGGGAAGGCTCAGCCCCGGAATTCCCCTTCCTGGTGCTGTACGTTGCCTGTCTCTGAATCCTGCCCTGTGAGGGGTCCCAGGCTTCCGAGGCCCCCTGGAGTGACAGTGTCCCCTCGGGGGTGGCGAACACCTGCTGGGAGCCTGTGTGATAGTTGGGTGTGAAAACGTCAGCCCACACGAAAGTGGAGAGACTGTTGAACCCCACGCTCCCTTCGTCGAGCATCAGCTCACGACCAGACTCGTTTCCTCTATACCCACCCACTCCAGTCACCACTGGGGTGTGTTGACACCGTATAATTTTATCCATAAATGTTTCAGTGTATGTCTCTAAAAGGTAAGGACCCTTTAAAACACAAAACTGTGATGCCATTACCACTCTTAACAATCAAATGTTCCCTGGCACTCGGTGTTTATTACCTGCCTTACTCTTCAAAATAGCCCTGAGATAGGAGTTAGCACTGCCATGTCACAGATGAGGAAACTTGAGGCCCAGAGAGGTTTGGTCCCTGGCCTCAGGTCACCACAGCTGGTAAGAGGCCAAGAGCTGGGCCAGCTGACTACAAAGCCGGTGCTCGTTCCTCTTCCCTCTGCCAGGCAAGGCCCAAGTCTGCTGTTCCCAAAGAGTCGCCGGGTCCTGTGGCCCCAGTGGGGCTCCGGGCATTGTTTTGTTGGGGAGTGTCTAGTTCCCCGGCCCCCTGGCCACGCTGGAGTCCAGCCAGAGGCTCAGCTCCGTGTGCTCAGAGAGCAGGCTGCAGGGGTGTTTGGCCCACACCAGGGCCAGGAGTGAGCTGGCTCCTCGGCCAGCACTGAGCTTTACGGGGCGTTAACAAGCTGTTTAAAAAGTGCTGACCACACACTTTGCCGTTCCTGTTTAAGATGTACTAAAAAATAAGCACCTTTTCAGGGAGGAAACTGCAGCGTGTTGGGGTAAAATACGTTCATGGTGTCACCCACACACGTGTCACCCTCCAGGTGCTGATGGGGGGAGCAGCAGGCACCCAGCTTCACCCTCCCTGGGTGGCCTTGGAGGGTGGCAGGTACATGGTGAGCAGGTGCATTTGTCAGCATCTGCTGGGGGCTCTGCAGGGGGAGGAGGAAGGGCATCTGAAGTTTTGAGGGGTCTTAGATGTCAGGGTAGGGAGGAGTGGGGGACATGGGCGGAGGGCGGAGGGAGTTGCCTGCTCCAGGCTGCCATTTTGCATGTGGGGAAGCTGAGGCCCAGAGGGAGGAAAGGCCCAGGGCACACATCCCCCGAACCCAAGGGGGACACTGTCCCCACAGGGGGTTTTCTTGTATCTTCCCTCCTCGTACCCCCTCAAAAGAGACATTCTCAGGACCTGGGGCAGGCCCGGACTCTGCACTGGGTCACTGTAACCTTAGGCACATCCTGCCTCTCTCTGGGGCCACATCTGTAAAACGGGGAGAGTAATGATGGCCAGATGGGGTGAGGGGAGTAGAGAGTTCCCCTTACTTCCTCTTCGAAAGGCCCTCAGCAGACATGGTTGGCACAGTCTCCTGGAGAGCACCCTGGGCTGCGGCTCCCTCCTGCTTCCTCCCTCTCTTCCTTCTTTCCTTCCACGAATATTTCATAAGCACTTACCATGAGCCAAGCACTGTGATTGGCAGTGGGATACAGCAGTGAATAAATAAAAAATACAAATAAACAAACCAGCAGGAATAAAGTCTCTGTATGTGCTGTGCACAGACCACCAAGGGGCGGATATGTGGTGCTGTGAGAGGGTTTAAGAGGGGATTGGCCAGATCAGGGAGGTCGAGGAGGGCTTCCCTGAGGAGATGACACCTGGGGCCAAGTGCTGCAAGATGAATGGGTGAGCTGAGAGGGTGGGAGGCGGTAGCTGGAGTGATGGGAGCAGCAGACAGAGGAAATAGGGTGTGCAAAGGCCCTGTGGTAGAAACTCAAAGGGATGAGGCAAGGCTAATGTTGCTGGGGTGGAGCAAGCTCAGGGAGGGGTAGCAGGAGGTGTGGCTGAAAGGGGTTAGGCCAGGCCTCTGTGAGGGCCAGGAAGGGCTTTAAGCTGGGATGGGGAGGGTTATATATTTAGACCTGTGGTATGGACAGCTTTCTGGCTGTTACGTGGGAAAATGGCCTGAAGTTGAGTCAAGAGTGGACTGGGGAGGTGGTTGGGGGTGGATGTGAACATCCAGGTGGGAGGGGCCAGTGGCTTGGACCAGGGTGATGATCAGGGTGTCTAGTGGCTGTCTGCTCTCCCTCATTATGCCCCCTGGGCCTGCTGCCCCAGGAAAGTCCCTGCCGGGGTCTGGGAGGGACAGTACCCTGGGACTCATCATTGGGTGGGAGTGAGGGGATGAAGGCTTCCTTCTCCAGGAGGCTGGAGGCCATGCTGAGGCCAGGCACGGGAGAGGGGCATGGTGTGGGTGCTCCCTCCTGGAAATGCAGCTCAAGAGGCAGCTGGGTGTGAGAGGGTGCGCGAGTGCACTGAGGGTGTGACGTCTGCCTTGTCTGCACTCTGAGATCTAACCCAGGGAGGAGTGGGTGCCCAAAAGGGGAAGGGAGTGAGAGGAAAAAAAATAGCTCGCTTTACTTAATTATGACTGATTGTGACAGCTTGCATCTTTAGTCTGAAAAGTATCTATGGGGTAAGGACTGCTTTTCTCAATCGGGATAATTATGTTAATTGAAATGCTTTCTTTATAGCAGTTTTGATTAATAAAAACAGTTCCACTGCTCTCTTTAAACACTCTAACCTTCTGTTGCACAGGGAAGGAGGCCCTTTCTCAGCAATTTATGGTTTTTCAAGCAGATTCCAAGAGGCGACCTGCTGCTGGGGTGGCCTGGTGGCAGTCCCTTTGCTCACACACATGTGGGGACGGATGCAGAGAGAGAGGGCAGGCGAGCGGACCTGGTGGGTGGCTGGACTGGCCATCAGGGGCCGGGATGGGATGGGGCGTCGTGCTGCTGAGTCTGCTGGAGAATAAAAATACCACTTATTTTTCTAATTGCTGTTTATTTCCTCTGGAAAACATGGGGATAATTAACGAGCTCCAATTAAGAAAAATTACATGTAGGGGAAAGAGGTGCCCGGGCCAGGAGTGGTTCTACAGCTGAGGATGCCCCCCCACCCTAGCCTTGGGGGGCAAGTAGGGGAAGTGGGGGAAGGGGTGGTGTGATGCGGGTGAGGAGTGCTGGTGGGGCGTGCTTGGTAAAATGGAGGTGGTTGTTGATGTGCAGGGATGAGAGATGGAGTGAGGGAGGGGCAGAAGGAGGGAGGCGGGGCGGGGCGGTGGGCTGACACTGTCTCCCACTCCTAGGGAAGCTGAGCTGGAAGGAAGGAGAGCTGAGGCCTTGATGGCGGAAATCTGAGTTCTGGGTCTGGCTCCCCCACTGACACGCTGTGTGACTCTGAGCACAGCCTCACTGTCTCTCAGCCTGGACTCTTCATCTCCGTAAGGGTCAGAGATCTCAAATGGTGGCTCAGAGGCAGAATCTGCCCCATAGAGGCATGCGTATGTGTGTGTATGTGTGAGAGTGTGTTTGTGTGTGTGTGTACATGTGTGATGGTGTGAGTGTATGTGAGCAAATGTTTGTGTGAGAGTACATGTATGTGTATGAGAGTGTGTGTATGTGACTATGAGTGTGTTTGTATGCGTGTAAATGTATATGAGAATGTAAGTGTGTATGTGTGTGTTTGTGTGAGTGTGTGTGTGCAAGTATGAGTGCGTGAGTACATGCATGTGTAGGAGAGTGTGTGTATGTGACTGTGAGTGTGTTCGTGAGTATTTAGGTGTATAAGTGTGTATGTGAGAATGTGTACTGTGTGTTTATGTGTGCGTGTGAGAATATGAGTGCAGTGAGAATAAGCGTGAGTGTGCGGATACATGGATGTGTGTGAGAGAGTATGTATATTTCAGCCACAGAAGGTGGTTAAAATCTCAGCCCATAGATTTTGGAAAGATTGGGAGGTTTCCCATCAAGATCAGGCTTTCTGGCATCTCTTGAGAAGTCAGAAGCCCAGAACCCCACACCCATGGGAGCCCCGGTGGAGTCGGTGGTGGCTGCTCCCCTCGCCTCTCCTCGACTGCCCCTCCCCACTGTCATTACAGCCTGACTTGGGAGGTGTCTGAGTTTTCAACGCTGGCCTCAGAGAGGACTGATGCCATTCTGGCGCCATGTGGCTCTGTGGTCAGCTGAGGCCCACCCGGGAGGGGTGGTGGGGATGGTCTTGTGTAGAGAAGGGTGTTTATGCTCCAAAGAAAAGGGAGGACATCTCAGCTGATCACCACCCTGTTATCCTGAAAGGACTGCTTGCAGATGGCATCTCAGAGCCCCGAGTGGAAATGTCCCTGAGGCTGGGAGGAGACTTTGTGGGGTTCTACTCTACGTTCACACCCACCATCCCAGTCCTGGGGGCTGCTCAGCCCCGGGTCATGGCCCCGACTGCCCAGCAAAGCTGGGCTGACTGTCTCACGGAGGAGGTGAGCAGAGGGTTGGAGGAGATGCCCCCTGCCAGAGGCCCTGGCACGGGAGAGTGGCCTGCCCATCCCCCTCCCTGAAGTCCAGCTCTCTGCTGGATCCCCCTCCCCAGGTCATTGTTGGTGTGCCGCCCTGCTGGCCATTTACTGGAGACTTTGACTCCTGTTCTGCTTATGCCAACCCAGGCCCTGCCCCCTGAAACACAGACGGGCACCTTGTCCCTCTCCCTGCTCACCTCCACCCCGGTCCAGTCCCAGCCTCTCTTGCTGCCAGAAATGAGGAAATGAGCCCAGGGGAGAAGACGCTGTCACAGTCAGGGAGGCCCCTGTAGCCCATAGAGCATGTGGGTCAAGAGGGGCAAGGGTTTGTCCAAGATCACACAGCCTGGAGCCAGGGTCTGGGGAAGGCACAGAACCAGAGCCCCTGACCCCGGGGGGTTTATGAGTGTGGCCAAGGCCAAGGGGCCAAAACTGAGGAATCCCCATTGCCAGAGGAAGTGGTGCTCCCTGCACCCAGTCCTCTCTCACGAGAACCCTGCCAAATGGCTCCTGACCCCCATCTTTGGGTCCTGATATTGGGGTCCAGAGGCTTGCCTGTGTACATGGGTGTGGGCACTCACATATGGGCACACACCTGTGTAATGTGTGTGTGGACACGTGAAACTATACATGTGTGTGGGCATGCACATGTGTGTGCTGTCAGGTGATCATATACATGCATAGACATGTGTATGCATGAAGGTGTGCCTATACATGTGCAAGTGTTTGCACGTGCTTGTGTGCACACATGTGGGCGTGTGCAGGCATGTGGTCACACATGCATTGCGTGTGCTCCTGTGTACATACATCTGAGGACGTGGGCATATGTACACTTGGCTCTTTAACATGTGTGTGTCTGGGATGCCACACCCTTTCAGTTCTGCCCCCACATGTTCACACATGTGTGTCTTCCCAGGTAGGCCTGTGTGTGCACCTGAGGGACATGGCAAAGCCTTCTTTAGGCCCTGGACAAGGGTGGCTCTCTAGGAGGGTGGTGACAAGTCAGAGATGTGAGCTTTGGCCCGTCGGGAGGATGGCACCATCTCTCTAGGTGCTGCTGAGTACCTTCTTGGGTGCTGGCTTCTAGGCAGCCCCTGGACCTCACTCCCAGCTCCCCAGGCCCCCAGCCTTTGTGTGGAGAGGGCATGGGCTGTATGACCTGCCCCGTGACTCCCCTGCCCAGACATGCTGAGGACAGACAGGAACCCTCTTTGGCCACTCCCCTCTGAGGCCCAGCCATGGCTGGAGGCAGCCCTTCCCCACATGGCTGAACCAAACCCCGGGTGTACAGTGGGGTCTGAGCAATGCTGAGGAGGCCCTCGGTGTGGGGGCCTGTCCGCTGGGGCCCCCTCCCCTGCAGAGCGGCCTGAGTCCTGGCACAGAAGAAGCTGCCCCTTCCTCTTCCCACCAACACACTGGCTAAGGCAGAAGTCAGCTGAGCCCTCCTGGCTGTCCACTCCCCCCCCACCCCGTCCCTCTCCCCCCATTATCTGCCAGGCCCGGGGCTGAGCTTATGATCCTCTACCAAGAGGAAATCACGTTTTCAAACACAGGGCAATTCCGCCCCCTAAGATGTGGTGTGCTGATGGAGGGGTCTTGGGCACTGCGAGCGATGCTCGGGCACCACTTCTGGGCAGGAACACCCCCTTCGCCTCAGTAGACACAATTGGCTCCTGCATGTGTGCGGCAGCCCCAGAGGCCGGCTGGGACCTGGGCCTGCCGGGCCTGCCACCTTCACCCCCTCCTGCTTAGGGGGCTGCCCCCCTCTCACCTCGCTGTATTTACGTGTCTATTTTATGATTTCAATTTTTAATGCCTCTGCTCTTTGAAGATGCTTAATGCTTTCGAGTGGAACATTTCCTTCCAGGACCCGAGCGCAGATTGAGGACAGAGCAATAAATCAACTAATAACTGGAACCTCATTTTCTGCTCCACAGCGGAGAGTTAACCCCCGCCTCGCCACGCTCCTGCGGGCGCAGCTGCCGGTGAACGGAGCTGGCCAGGGGACTGGTGAGCAGGTAGCTGAGCCAGGTGCCCCAGAGCTCTCTGCTCAGACTTTTGCTCCTGCTTCTCCCCTCTCCTCTCTTCTCCTGGGTTTCTCTCCTTCTCAATTTTGTTTCCCCTCTTTCTCTTCTTTTTTTCTCTCTTCAGCTCTATTTCTTTCTGTCTTGCTCAAAGCAAGTAGGAATAGAGGAGATGTCTGGAACTGGGGATTATGGAGGGGACCCTGGGATGGTGTGAGAAAGCATTTTTGGGGAACTTTCTAGGCCAGGCCACTGGCCCAGTTTTGCCCTGACTTGCTGTGTGATGTAAGGAGAATGTTCAACCCTCTCTGAGCCTCCAGGTTACCACCTGTGTGAAAGGATCTTACCACCTGGGCGGACCAGGATTTGATTTTAACATCTAGGATACACTTGACAGCTGAGGTGGGCAGCACCTGCGGCTTCCCCATTCACTCCCCACCCAGGGAGGCTTGGGGAGGGGCAGGCAAGACTCTCAGGCATGGGACTGGTAGCGGTGGCTCTTTGCTCCTGTTGTGTGCATGAGTCTGCATGTGTTCACTAATGCCTGCATGTGTGTACATGGGGGTGCATTGTGGCGTGTCTCTTGGCCCCCAAGGTCATGAAACACCACCACCGTCTCCCTGGGATGAGTCCTGACTTTCTGCAGGACTTGTGGAAGGGCCCACAGTGGAGAGCCATGTCTGCATGGAGAGGCTAAGGGTGCAGGTCAGCATTAGGAGCACAGTCTCTGGGACCACACTGCCTGGGTGCAAATCTGGCTTTGCCATTTACTGCTGTGTGACCTTGGATAAGTCACTTAAGCTCTCTGGGCCTCAATTCCCCAATCACTAAAATAGAGCTAAGAATAGTATCTGCCTCTTAACTTTGTTGTGTAGATTAAATGAGTTAGTTGCTTGTAAAGTGCCTGGTACTAGTAAGTGCAATATAAGTGTTTGCTGTCACTATTGTAGGACATGCACACTCACGCACAGCACTCTCCCCTCCCCCCACTCACTGACTGTAAGACACCAGAGATATGCTAGCCACGCTTGCCCAACCACCATCCTCCAACACGTGATGTGTGCCACAGCCTGCAAGTGAGGAGGAGCCCAGCGCCTATCGGAGCAGCCAGGAGTGGCTTCCTCGAGGCGGTGGCACGAGCACTAGGCTTCAGATAGAGAGGAGGGTGGACCTGGGCACCTGTTGGGGATGGGCAGGAAGAATATTTGGGGCACTGCAGCACCCAGCTGGAGGTGTTTACCTCGATTCAGAGGGAACCAGAGAGGGGATGGACTAACATTCAGTAGGCTGCTACTGTATGCAGAATCCTGTATATGTTCTCTCTCTGTGGGGGTGAGGAAACTGCATTTGAGCACTGAGGTGTGACTTGCTCAGGGTCACTCAAACCGTTAGTGGTAGACGTGGGATTTGAACTTGTGTCTGTTTGACCCTGAAGCTCTGCCCAACTTGTGGCCCAGGTCCCAACACCGCAGGGCTGAAGAAGAGCAGCTGGCGCAAACCCTCCCCCTATGATGTCCAGCTCTGCCTGGACACCTCAGGTGATGGGGAGCTTATTACCTCTAAGGACAGTTCATGCCATTTTCATAGGATTCCACTCATTTTAGCAGTAAGGCTAAGCCAAACTCTGGCTTCCGTAAATAACCCTCATCCGCTCCACACCCCCTCAGTCATACCCTGCCTGGTCCTGATGCTGCGTGATGAGCCCATGCTGAGTAGGGCTGCATCATTTCCTCACAATGCCCCACTGATGTGTGAAAGGAATAGAGAGTGCCCCATATTAAGCACCTATGGTGTGCTGGACACCATCTGAGGCACTGTTGCATCCCACATGTGACCAGTCACCCTGTAGAATAGGCTAGGCCAACTCCGGTGTCCAGCCCTGGGAGTTCAGCATCCCAGACAGCCAGATCCACCATTGGCATCCAGGACACCCGGGAATAGCGCCCAGCCTTGAGTATTTAAATGGATGACTCTACTAGGTTATAATTTTAGCACATTACAGCTGATGTCTTCTAGGGGCCATAAAACAGCAAACCTTTACCGCTAGGGGCGGCTCCCAGGAAGACGTGGGGAAATTATCCATGTCATCGAGTCATCTAGGTATCAGTTACTGCTTGGGGGAGAGTGGAGTGTGTGGGTATATATATAGACATATGCATCCTCCCCCATGCACAAGCGAGCCAGCCTCGTCTCAGGGGAAGAGAGGATGCTGCTGGGGCAGGGGTTGGAGGAGACCAGGGAGAGTGTGTCTATTCACTCAGCAAGCATTATTGAGCGCCTACTATGCACCAGGTGCTGACTGTGCAAGCTGGTGGGGTAGGCAGACACTAACAGAATGAAGGCAGAGAGGGAATGTAAAATTGCTAATGGTGCAGTGATGGGATGAATGGGGACACCAGTGAGATGAGGCCCAGGCCTCTCTCAGGTGAGGGAGCACCTGTGGGAGGGCCCTGAGTGGAGGAAGAGGAGGCTATGTGGCATGGGGGAGGGGCTCCCAAATGAGGGTGTTTGCATGGCAAATAGGGAGGAACTGAGATGTTTTCTGAGGGGCAGCGATGAGCTACTGATGGGTTAAGCAGGGTGGTGACTGATCTGATTTATGCTTTTGAAAGATCTCTCTGGCTGCTGCAGGCAGGCCAAGAGGGGAAATGGGTAACGCAGAAGTGATGGAAGCATGAGTCAACATGGTAGCATGGGGATGGAGACAGGCAGACGATTCCAGACCCATCATGCAGGCAGAACTGGGGGTAGAGGAGGGACAGGGACATGAAGGAGGCAAGGAGGAGCCCTCGATTCCTGGCTTGAGCCACTGTGGCCATTTTCTGCAATGGGGAGGACAAATGGAGGTTCGGGATTGGGGGTCAGACAGGAGTTCGTTTTTGGCTGCCTCCTTGAGCGGAGATGTGCATTGGCGGTTGGGTTCACAAGCCTGGAGCTCAGGGAGAGGGTTGAGCATGGATGGAGATGTGGGAGCCAGCAGCTATAGGTGGTGTTTATAGGCATAGTGTAGACCACCCAGGAAGAGATGTGGATGGTGGAGAGAGAGGACCAAGGCCTGGACCCTGGGCTCACCAACATGGAGCGTTGATGGAGAAGAAAGAGCCAGCACAGGAGGCTGGCACCCAGGGAGAGCGAGGAAAGCCAGGATGGTGCGGCCTCCCAGAAGCCAAGTGGGTTCCAAAAGGAGGGCGAAGTCAGCCCTGGTCAGTGCGGCTGTGAGGAAGGGTAGGGTGGAGACATAGACGCCACCCTTGTGTTTGACAAAATGGAGGCCGTAGGGGGCTGGGACGAGAGAAGTGTTGTGAAGGGATGAACAGAATCCAGTTTAAAGTGGACTGAGGAGAGAGGAAGAGAGGGAAGGGAGAAAGGGTGCCATCGACTCTTTCTGGAAATTTCGTGGTGAAGAGGAGAAGAGAAACGGAGTGGTGCCTGGATGGGGGATTCACAGGAAATCGCCAAGGAATGCACAGGCAGGTCCCCGACACCCTCCACACAGTCCCCGTCAGTGGTGGCGTTCTGTGTCACTCTGGTACAGCATCAAACCAGGTCACCGACATTGGTACAAACATCAGAGCTTACTCAGATTTCCCAGTTTACATGTGTTCACACGTGTGTGTGTGCGTGTGCAGTTCTGTGTAATTGTATCACACATGTAGCTTTGCGTAACCACCACCACCATCAAGACACAGAATGTTCTGTCACTCTGAGGCTCTTTGTGCTACCACCTCCCTTCCCTCATCGCCCCTCGCCAGGCTGCCACTACCGTGTCCTCCTGCTCTGTAGTTTTGTTATTTCATGAGTGTTATATAAGTGGGATCATACTGTATCTAACCTTCTGAGATTGGATTTTTTAAACTCAGCATAATTAAAGGAGGGGATTTTTAAAGGATGGGAGATCCCACAACATGATTGTTTGTTGGTGGGAAGGATGGGGGATCCAGTAGAGAGGGCAAGATGGGTGATGCCCAAGGGCCACACAGTGGTGAGAGTCAGATTCCTAGGATCAGAGTCCAAAGGGAACAGCTCAAGTCTGATGGGCAGCATGACCCCTTCTCAGGCAGGAAGAGGGGGTGTGGGCAGAAGCAGGATCTGCAGTGGGCAGATGAGTGGTTCACCTCTACTGGCTTCTGCTTCCTCCGTGAGAATGGAGGGAGGGCTGATCAAGAGTGATGGAGATGGAGCATATGAGGAGAGCGGAGGAGGGACACATTGCCCTCTTGGAGAGCAGGAGAGTGAGCCAGTGGTGATGGCGCCTGGCAATGCTGGGGTCCCTCGAGGGGCGAGATTTCGGGCTCTAGGAGGGCACAGGCTTCACGGTGGTTCATTTTCTCCAACAACATGGGACTTTCCAGCTATAGGTGCCAACAGGGTGCTAGTTGGGTTCATCTACGTTGGGGTTTCATGAAAGTGTTGCCTAAGGAGAGAAAGCGGCAGGGCATCTGAGGGATTAATTACAGTGACGGACTGTAGAAGCCCAGCAAAGGGAGTGAGGACAGAAGAGCAGTGATGGAGAGAGTGGGGTGTGAAGGTCTCGATGCAGTGAAAGAATTGTGGCAAGAGAGCTAAGGAAAGGCAAAGGGGGGCCAGGTGTGGAGGTCTGACCCAGAGCTGTGGTGGGGATGAGGGCCAGCCTGCGTCCTGGGATGGAGGCGGGAGGGAATGGAAGCCAAAGGGCCCTGGAGGCAGGAGGTCAGGGAACAGAGAGCCCCAGTGCTGGTCTGGCTTTCCCTAGCATGGTGAGTCACCTTGAGGATGATGAGGGCTGAAGTGCAGAGGGAGACAGGAGCCTTCTGTGGATGAGGGGGGTGGGGCCAGAAAATTGGAAGGAAGAGATGCGGGAGGCACAGCTTATGGGGTGGATAATTCAAGGGGCAGGATAATTCCAGGTGGGAGAGATTTGGAGTGAGGTCTGTAAGGGGCCCAGAGGAGCAGCCTGCCTTGGCCTAGCAGAAATCATCTAGAGAGTGTCACTGTATGCCCACCCCTCAGATGGGAAAACAGAGGCCCAGAGAGGTTCATCAAGTTTCAGAAACAATAAGCTCCACCAAAGCTTAGCCAGGGCCCAGCGGAGAGTGAGCACAGTGGTGAAGAAGGCGGTTCTGGAGCTACATGTTTTCTGGGTTTGAGTCCCGCCTCCTCCACCTATAGGCTATTTTTTTTGGTGAGGAAGATTGGCCCTGAGCTAACATCTGTTGCCAATCTTCCTCTTTTTTTCCTCCCCAAAGCCCCAGTACATAGTGGTATTTCCTAGTTGTAAGTTATTCTAGTTCTTTTATGTGGGATGCTGTCACAGCATGGCTTGATGAGCGGTGTGTAGGTCCGTGCCCAGGATCCGAACTGGTGAACCCTGGGCCGCCAAAGCAGAGTGTGCAAACATAACCACTCGTCCATGGGGCCGGCCCCTATAGGCTGTTTTTTAGACCTTTCTTCACTTGTGAGATGGAGCTAATAGAACATACTCCAGAGGTGGTTGTGAGGATTAAGTGAGTTAATGTATGCATCCTGTGAGTCCTGGGGCCAACCCTGTTTATATATAGGGAAACTGAGGCTCGGAGAGAGGAATTGATTTGTCTAAGCCTCAGTGGTCCCCAGCCTCCCTGCCACGGCTCATTCCCCTGCCACAGGTTTACTCCACCCACTGCACTGCCCTACCTCCCCCAAAGTACATGCTTCTGTCCAGTGTCATCCTGGATGCCCCGGCAGCCCCATGAAGGAAGCAGGATGAGGGCCTCGCTCCTGTTTTGCAGATGGGGAAACTGAGGGCAGGGTGCATCTTCTCTCCCTGTGTCTCCCAGAGTGCCACAGCAGTTAGAATGTTTATTATCAGCCAGTCTTTACTGTGGGGGACACAGAGATGACACAGACGCTGTTCCTGTCCCTATGCCATAGTGTCATAGGGGAGACAGGACAAAATACTGAGCAAAGGTAGTAACATTAATCAGTGGAACACAAGTCAAGAACTATTGCTCAAGGTGACAGGGGTTTGGGGCTAGAAGATCTCAGAGAAGGAAAGAAAGGTCCAGTGACGGTGGTAAAGAAGAGCAGGGGTGGAGCTGGGTTTTGGAGGGTGTGAGTTTAGCAAAGTGGAGGGGAGAG
This sequence comes from Equus caballus, assembly GCF_041296265.1. Lineage (NCBI taxonomy): Eukaryota > Metazoa > Chordata > Mammalia > Perissodactyla > Equidae > Equus > Equus caballus. The sequence goes on along the minus strand of NC_091684.1, from coordinate 131,196,265 downwards.
AGGGGGACATCCCAGCGGGAAGAGTGGAGGGGAGCTGTGCCAGCAAAGTCCAGAGAGGGGGTGGGAGGGGATGTCCCGCCTGAGCAGAAGAGGTAGCAAGGCCAGGCAGCGCAGGCTGGCTCTGTGATGTCTCAGTCTTCTCAGAGACTGTGAACCAGATGCCCCCAAGGCTTGCAAACAGACGCCAACAGTGGGAAATTGCCCAGTGGATTCTCCATGGCCCAGCAAACCCACAGCTGCCAAGAGCTGAGGCAGAGGGGTCTGCAGGCTGGATGCTGTTGGCCCCAGGGTGAGATTGGCCAGCTCGCTTGTGACCTTGAGCCAGCAAGCTTTGCAAAATGGGGCTACCCCAGCCGCCCCTTGCTCCCCTCAAAGTGGGCTGTGTGAGGTGTCACAGCCCTGTGAATTCTTCTTTAGCGAATCAAAAGCAGGTGGGCACCAGGAGTGATGGGAAGGAGGTGAAGGCTATTAGCTCCCCAGCAGAGACGCGCAGCAGAAACCCAAGGCTCGTCAGAGAGTTTTGGGAGAACCTTTGATTTAGAGAACAAGGTTTTGGCATCAAACCGTGATCAGAGAGCAGTGGCAACCCACCACGCTGTGAAACAGCGCCGTAAATCTTGTTAATCTGATTCCTCCGTGTTCAAAGCGGCACCTAATTAGGAGCTGAGACTCTCCTCTGGCTGGGTGGCCCATTGTTCCCACTGGACAAGTCACACCAGGTGACTTCAAAGCCCACCCCTCATAGCCCTCTGCTGTGCAGTGCCAATTAACCAGCATTTAGAGCCAGCTGCCCAGGCTGGCGAGCTTGGCTGCACTCGCGATCAGTTGGTGCCAGAGCTGGGGTCCTCGGCGCAGTTCTCCAGCTCCTGGGGCAGACGGAGGAGCTGAGTGCCGGGCACAGGTGGGGTGAGGGACAGTCCTAGGCAGCCCTGCCCTGCGGGGCCCAGAGGTCTGGAAGGAGCAGGAGAAGCAGAGGAGCCGCTGCTCTCCCTCGGCCACACTCTCTCCTCTCTTCCTTCTTCCACATCGGGCTTCTCCTGAGGGGCCTCGGCCAGAGGTCAGACTTGGTCTGGGGACACCCTGTGGGGTCTCGCTGGGTGGTCTGGTCTACAGGGGCCCTGGGTCCCCGAGGAGATGCAGGGTCCTGCCTTCTCCTGGTTTTTACCCTCACCCCCCAGTGTGCTGAGGGCTTTGCACACAGTAGGTTCTCAGTGAGGGTCTGTCGCCCGTCTAGCATCCTCTTGGCTGAGTGCTGTCTGAGAGGCTGGTGAGCGCACCAGGACGCACACCTCAGAGGCCCTGGCCAGCAGTGTGCTGGGAAGCTTCAGGTTAGAGTGGGCAAGCTTTCAGCAGTGAAGTCGCTTTCAGTCTGAAGCTGCTGGGTCCAGGGAGACTGTGGATTTTTCGCTGCCTTCCAGGACGTTGAACTGCAGTTGAGTAGACGCAGGGAAGGCGCGGAAGGAAGACGCAGGGTCATGAGTCTGACCTTGAAAGAGACCCAGATTGGCAGCAGGTTCCAGGACTCCAGGCCTGACGCTGGCACTGACTGGCCACCTTGGGCTCTTGGGCAGGTTATTTGCCTTCTCTGGTCCTCAGTTTCCAAATGTGTGGCATGAGAATGATAACTCTGTCCTGTCCACTTCCCTGGACTGCATACGGTGAGGTTAAATGGGGGGCCAAGTGTGAACCTGCCCCGGCAGCTGTTCAGCGTGCTGGAGCAATGGAGACACTCCATCTTTACTTGCACACCTCTGGAGGTGGGGTGCTCACCACCTTTCAAGGCTGCCTTTTCCATTGCTGAATACTTGCAGTTGTTAGAATGGTCATTATTTTAATTTCTTAGGGCCATCATAACAAATTGCCACAATTGCTGGCAGCTTAAAAATAACAGAAATGTATTGCTTTTATACAGTTTTGGAGACTAGAAGTCTGAAATCAAGGTGCCGGCAGGGTCACGCTCTCTGAAGGTTCTAGGAGAGGAGCTTTCTTGTCTCTTCCAGCCTCTGGTGACTGCCAGCAATCTTTGGCATTCTTCATTCATGGATGCCTCACTCCAACCTCTACCTCCATCTTCACAGTGTATTCTTCCATGTGTGTGTGTATGTCCAGATTTCCCTTTTCTAAAAAAGACACCAGTCCTTGCATCAGAACCCATCCTAATCCAGTTTGACCTCATCTTTACTAATTACATTTGCAATTACTTATTACCCTGTTTCTAAATAAAGTCACATTCTGAGGTTCCAGGTGGACATGAATTTTTGGGACACAATTCCATCCAGTACATTCACTTTCCTTCTCCTGAGCCCAGACTTCCACCCTGTGACCTCCCCCATGGGGTCTCCCCCAGCCCAGCCCCAGCTCTGTCAGCCTCTGCGCCCTCACCTGCTCTACAGAGACGCCTGCTGGTGTCCCAGAAGCTTCTCTGGCAGAGTGTCCGTCTTACTTCTCGGCATTTGGCATCCCTCTGCCCACTCTTCTGGGCTTTACACATGGAACTCCCATTGCTCCACTCTGGGAGTCAGTCCGGGTCCCACCAATTACCAGCTGCCTTGATGCATAACACTATAAACCCCTTCACCTCATTATAGGAAATTTCTTTTGAATGGCCTTTAAAAACCACCTCATTACATAGGAAGAACTGTAATTACCTTGCACAAGACAGAGGTTCTGGATGAGCTGGTGCCTGGCACTGTCAAACGATAGGCCAGGGTTCACCACTGGCTGGTTTGGCAACTAGGGCTGAGCTCCTCCTCTCCCCGACTTAATCCTCTCTGGCCCCATTTCTCCTGGGACTGTTCTCCTTGTCTCTGTTGGTGGCCTCAGGAGCTCAGAGCCTCCCAAGGAGAGAGCAGAGCTGCAGAGCAGCTGGGGTAGGGGTGGCAGGCCCCGGTGGGTACCCACTCTCTGATGGCCAGAGCTTCCCCCAGCCATTCTCGGGGGCTGTCCAGCCTCTTCCCGAGCACACCCTCCTAGAGGCTGGTGGAGCCTGCAGCATGGTCCCAGAAAATCACAGCTAGGTGGGACCCCGGGGGCCAGTAGGTCCAGCCCTTGCCCTCAGTTTCTTGCTCAGTCCTTCTGCCCAACAGCCTCCTGAGAAGGGAGCCCAATCTGTCTTCCTGGGATCATCTTCCTGGGATCAAGCTTTCTCTCTGTCCAACCTGCAGAGGGATTTCCTTCGGGTTTGGCTAAAATCCCTGCTGCCCCCAACGCTGACCTGATTTTAAGCTCTTCTCTTCCTGGCTGGGTGATGTTGGGCAAGTTATGTGGCCTTTCTGAGCTGAGTTTCCTCACCTGCAGAATGGTCAGGATCGCTTCTGCTTCAAGGGCTTTGGTGAGTGTGGGCTGTGGCCCCAGCTGTGGAATGCCTGGTGCTCTGGGCGTCATGGAAAGTAACTCCATGCCGCTTCCCTTTCCCCAGGAGAGGCTGGCCATGGCAGCTCTGGTGACGTGAAGAACAGCTCCTGGGGCCAGCCCCGTGGCTGAGTGGTTAAGTTCGCGCGCTCTGCTTCAGCAGCCCAGGGTTTCGCCGGTTCGGATCCTAGGCGCGGACGTGGCACTGCTCGTCAGGCCTCGTTGAGGCAGCATCCCACGTGCCACAACTAGAATGACCTGCAACTAAGATATACAACTATGTACGGGGTGGGGGAGGGGTTGGGGAGATAAAGCAGAAAAAAAAAAAAAGATTGGCAACAGTTGTTAGCTCAGGTGCCAAATCTTTAAAAAAAAAAAAAAATGAATGGCTCCCCAGGGTCCCGCAGTGGCCCTGGGTGGGTGTGTTTTCCCTCCCCCATACCCACTCCCCCGCCCCAGCCCAGGGGTTGTGTGTGTGTGTGTCTGTGTGTGTGTTATGTGGTGGCAGGGATGACTGCTTCCCTTTTCTTGGTCCCCTTCCCAGCTGTGCCCAGGCCAGAGCTGTTGGCTTAGCCAGGGCTGCTCCTCATGCCACCTCCTCCCCTGAGATCACCAGCATGTGGGTGGGGGGCTGCAGTGGGAGGAGAAGAGAGGTCCTCAGGCTGCCCCTCACTGGAGGTACCCGTGATGGGGCTTTTTTGCTGTGCTGACCTTTTCAGTTTTCAGCATTCTGATAGGTTCCCAGGACCACCTTGGTCCCCACTGACTAGTTAGGTGGGCCACGGCCAGGGGAACAGTGGCATGTGGAAATATCAATGATATCCGTGGAGCCTGACAAAGTGGTTCACTTGGGAGGGGGGCTGCTGTGCCAGTGATGGGACAGCTATGGGGACAGATCAAGTTCCCTCCCCCACAGACCTGGTGGTCAGAAGCTGGGAGGAGTGTCTGTGTGATGAGGACCCTGGCTGGAGGAACAGGGTGCCTGGGGCTTAATACCAGCCCCGCCCCTCCCTGCCACTGCACTCTTCCTCTGGCCTCTGTCAGAACACTACATCTCAGCACACACACCCTTCCTCTGGGACATCTGTCTCAGGGATCCCTGAGCCCTCCTCATCTGGTCTAGGGCGCCCCTGCTGTGTGCCCCTTCAGCCCCTAGACTGCCACCACAGAGCTCTCCTCCCTCTCGCCTGTGCACCATCCAGAACCCTCGAGGCCCTGAATAGGTAAGCTTGAAGGAATCATATTTGTGTGGTGGTCTCTCCTGGGAGGCACGCAGGGAACCGTGCTGGGCTCACTCCCTCTGGTCCTCCTAGTGCTCAAGCAGTGCCTGGTGCCTGGTACAGATTGTTCAGAGACTGAATGATAGGAGGTTAGACCTGGTGGCTAGGTCCCCTTCATCAGACCAGTGAGTCCTAGGGACAGGGACTCTGCCTGGCTCTAAGACTGAGGCTCATCCGAGGGCAGAGGCTGCCTCTTCCTCCATTCTCCTCCTCCCTGAAGTCTGGCCCCTGGGCCTGGCCAGGACCAGGCACAGGCTGGCTGAGGAGTGGGAGGCACTGGGCTCTCACTACACACATGGCCGTGGTTTGATGCCACCACTCCACATTTCACTCACCATATCTCCATCCCATCTCTCAAGGGTGCTGCCCTCCACCTGGGGAAACTGTGGTGGGAACAGAGTCCTGCTTCTATAGGAGCTCCATGGGGCTAGGGAGCCAGGAACGCTTCCTGTAAGAAGTGGGATGTGATCAGGTGAAATTTGGGTAGACAGAGACGATGAAGAAGGGCGTTCCAGGCAGAGGAAACAGAGAGAGCAAAGATGTCACAGTGTGACTGGACGTCCACAGCCTGCTGGCAGGTGGGTGAGAATCTGGGTTTCTGGGAGGGACCAGAGTGGGAGAAGTTTGGAGAGCTCAGGCTGAGAGATGCTGAGTGCCCCAAATCCTAGGCGACAGATGCTGTTTGGCTCCCTCCTTTGCCAGAACTTCTAGGAGAGGTCATAGTGGTTCAATTCCATGATCTGAGTCCACAAATGAATGTGTGCGTGTGAGACCCAGCCCTTCCCAGCCACTTGCCACCAGCTGAGGTCAAGTTATCCTGAGTCTGGCCTGCTGCAGGAAGTGTGCCCCACAAAGGGCAGACCCGGCTGGGGCTGCCGAGTCCGGCTCAGGTGCCTGCCAGAGCCCAGCACTGAGACCGGCACAATCAGAGGGACAAGCTGGGATGTTTTTCTTGTTTCTCTCTTTTCTGGAGCATCAGAAAATTGGACACATCCTATTCCTTCCTGGCGTCCCTGCTCACTGCCCGCTGCCTACTGAAACCGTTTGCTGCGAGAACGCCCAGCCCCTGGCATGGTTTCGGTCCCTAGCTGCGCTGTCCCCCACAGGGGATCTGTATGGCACCCTGGCACAGCCACAGCTATGGTCACGGGCCAGGGAAGCAGAGCCATGTCTTATTTGGGTGTCTGCTTCTGGGACTCCAGATAAGTCTTCGGGGACTGAAGCAGGGAGGGCGGACTCTTGGGTTTGCTCCTGAATGAGGAACCTCGGTGGGGATCTGTGTTTACTGAGCACCACTGTGCTCTGGGGCCTGTGCTAAACACAGGGGCTACAGTGCTAAGCAAGGCAGCCATGGCCCCTTCCCTTGTGAAGCTCACAGTTTTTGTTGGGGTGGGTGTGGGGACGGATAATAAACAAGTAAACAAACAAATAGATGTATAATTGCAAATTGTGACAAGTAGTATGAGGGAATGATAGAGAATGCCAAGGTGGGGGAGGCTCCTGGCAGGCTGAGACAGGGCAGTCTGGGAGGACTTCTCCTAGGAGGTGTCTTATCCCATAATCAGATGGATGAGGAGGAGGGAGCTGTGTGTGAGGAGGGGAGGAGAACATCGCATGCCTGGGGGAAGCCTGGTGTGTGGAGGAGCTGGAAGGAAACTCGTGGGCTAGAGGGGAGGAAGCTGGAGGAGGTGGGTCAGGGGAGGAGGGCAGGGCTGGGTTAGACAGAGTCTGTGGACCATGGCAGGGAGGGTAGGTGGGTTTGTTCTAAGAGAGAGAGGAAGTTGCTAGAGGGTTTTAGGCAGGGAAGGGACCTAATTTAATTTAGGCTTATTAGTTAATTTGGGTTCCCCACACTGCCTTGGCTGCTGTGTGGGCAGCAGAGTGGAGAGGCGCAAGGACAGGGGGTGTGATTCAGTGGCTGGGGGTGGGCCTGGCCCAGGACAGACGGGCAGAGAGGAGGCTGGGTTGAGACACACTCAGGACTTGTCCTGGGTTGGATGGGGGAGTGAGGAGGGGGGAGTCACAAGGGCCCGCAGGTTTCTGGCTTGCATGGCTGGGCCGATGGTGGAGACGTTCACAGAGGCAGGAGCACTGGACGAGGAAGAGTGGGCAGGCTTGGGGGAAGATGAGGGATGAGGAGTTTGTGGGACATCCCAGGGCAGATGGCAAGGATGTCAGGATCTTGGTTGTAACAATCATGTGATTTACATATTATTGTTATTTACATATTAGGTGAGGGATCTGAACTCAGAAAGGCCACAAGCTGTAGTGCTTGGAGCCAAGACAGGAACCCAGAGCCGTAACCTCTAGAGGTGTGCCCCTGAACCCTGTCTAGTCTTATGTTTGGGAAGAGCAGTGCTTTACTCAAGAGGATGAGTTGTGAGCAGTGACATTTCAGGCGTGGGTGGGCAGGTTGTCTCCCAATGTGGCCACCTTGGTCTTTGCCCAGGGCCGTGTCTGGAGTCAGTCATAGGCTCTCCCCTAGGATCACACTGTAAGGCTCTGGGCCAGGAGGCCTCAGCTGCCCTGGGGAGGGTCAGGGCAGGTCAGCCCTGTGGCCCCATTATGCCAGAGGGGATCTAGAAAAATACTTCAACTGCTCAGCCTGAGAAGAGGTTTAAAATTAGCCCTGAGCTGGGGCTTTCTGAGGACAGAGGAGCCCAGGACAGAGTGGCTCCCTGAGGTTCTGCCACCTCCTACTGCCTTCCTGGACGTGCGAGGGGGCTTGGGACTTACCTGCCCCCATCAACAGGGGCCCCTCCTCTGCTGGCCTGGTGGGCCACCGAGAGGAGGGAAACCCCTTGGCAGCCAGAGGGCTGGGTGGAAGAAGCCCTGGGCTGGGATGGGAGTCCTGGGGCTGCCATTCACCCCAGTGACCTCAGTGTCCCTACCTGGACAGTGAGCCTGGTGAATGAGTGAGGCCTAAGGCCTTTTCCCTCAGGCATTCTAGGATCTCCACCTTCTGAGGTGGGAGCAGAAACACATCCCAAAAGTTTGAGTTGTGAAGTTGTGGTCAGGGAACAAAACTGGCCATGGGGCCTAGAAAATGTGCCTGGGGCGATGGAAGCGGGGCTGGGGTGTGTGTGGGGGCACCTTGAGTCAGATACCAGCAGCACAAAAGGAAGGTGTGTGTGGGGGGTGTCGACACGAGAGGCAAAGGGCTGGGGGCCACACACTGAGCCCACAGCCTCCTGCCTCCTCCCTGCCAGAATGAGCCAGTTCATACAATGAAGATTAACCAGCAGCTTTCCTAAAAGAAGGTGGGAGCCTGGTAACCCTCCTCAGGGCTGACTATCACATTGGTCTCTGGTGTGGACTGGCCACAGTAGCTGGGGACTGTGTCAGGACTCAGTGTGTGAGCTGGGTCAGGACTGAGAGTGTGAGCAGACTCAGGGCTCAGTGTGTGAGCAGAGTCGGGGCTCAGTGTGTAAGCAGGGTCGGGGCTCAGTGTGTGAGCAGGGTCGGGGCTCAGTGTATGAAATGGGTCAGTAGTCACTGTGTGAGCAAGGTCAGGGCTCAGCCTGGTTCTCTAGCTGGAGCTCCGCTGGGGCCGTTTCATACCCTGCTATCCTCACGCGCTCTCAGCTCCCAGTGCTCATCTCCCCCATGAGGCCGGGTATTTAAGTGTCCAGGGCTGACACTCACCCACTTTGGGCCTTAATGTGAAAAATCCCAAAACCCTGGTCAAGAATCTGGTCCTAACGTCTGTAGTTTCTCCAGAACTTGCCACAATCCACGCACTGTATGGGCCCCTGAAAATGGGTATTATTGTCCCCATTTTAGATATTAGGAAACTGGAACTCAAAGAGGAGAAATGACTTTCTGTGGTCACCCAGCTAGTTAAGTGGTGGAGTCAGGATACAAACTCTCTGTCCCTTTCCCCCTTTGCAGGCTTCCTCAGTGTCCCTCCTGGGCGCCCAGGGGGCCCTCAGCAGAGCTCTTCCTGCCCAGGTCCCCCTGTGCAACCTTATTCCTTTTTCCATCTAGATTGGGGGCTGTGAGGTCCAAGGTGTGAAGGCAGGTCCTGTCCTTACGGGGCTGGGAAGGGGCGGAGCCTGTCTCCAGGGACCCATAAATCCCAGGGGTAAAGGAATGTGGCAGTCCATGTGGAGGCATCTCGGCATCGTGGTCCTGGATTTGAGTGCTTTGGGGGTGCTTCCCAGTACCCCTGACATCACCTCTATAGGCATTTCCATCTGTTGCTTCCAGGAAGTGGTGGGAAGAGGCCACCCCACCTCCTGTAGGCCTGGACATCTCATGTTGCAGATGGGACAACTGAGGGCCACAGAGGGGAAGACACTGTGCCAAGACATACAGTATGTTAGTAGAGAAGAGGGCCTAGAACCCCAGGGTCTACCTCCTACTGCCAATATTCCTAAGGGTTTTCTCTCTCAAAACCATTATATAAACTGAACACTCAGGAACACACAGAGGAATCATATCCTAATGGTGGGACTCCAAGCACTGGGACACCTGTTCTCTTGGGCCTTCTTGAGCCCTCTACTAGCCTCAGACATGTCCCAGTGACAAGAATCCGCCCATTTCTGACTCACTTAGAAAATTTCATGGGGAGAAGTAGTCCAGAATTTGAGTGAAGTACCAGGAGTGAGGGGACTGAGGGCGGTCAGCAGGAGGCCGCACTGACATGAGGGGCAGTAGCCCCTTGCGTGGCTTGTCTGCACTCTGTTATGTAAACCCCGGCAGGCCTATGAGATGGACAGGATCATCTCATGTCCCAGCTGAAGAATCTGAAGCTCATTAGGTAGAGTGTAGAGTTTTCCAACCCAATTCTCTCCCACATCTCCCTGATCTAAAGCCAGCGGGTTTCCACCAGCCCCTCTGTGTGCCCAGACTGTGGCATAGAAAAGAGAGAGGGAGACAGTTTCCTGCCCTCAAGGAACTGCTGAGAGAATGAGATTTAAGTCAAAAGTAAAAGGGAGCAAGCACTACATTAGGTCTCAGTGCTGTGGGCACAGATCACAACCATGCCAGGAGCCCAGGAAAGATCAGTGCAGCTGGAATAGTCAAGGAAAGCTGGGTGAAGTTTAGGCAGGAAGAGGGCATTGGGAAAAGCAGGCATAATTAAAGGTGTGGGGGGTGGGGGTAGTGAGTGAGTGGTGGTTAAGAAGGCAGCAGCCAAGAGCTGTCCATGGTGCGGAATGAGACTGCACCCACGGGGCTTGTCCACAGTTCTTCCTGGACACCTTGGAGTGTCCCTTCTCATGTCTGAGCCTCAGTTTGCTCACCTAGAAAATTGGAGTACCAATACTCGCATCGTGGCCTTATTGAAGGCCATGGAGAGTCGTGCTGAGCACACAGCCTGCATACGGTCAATATAGGCATTGGGAGGGTTGGCTTGTCTGGAGTGTCACCACCCCTCTTAGGTGTCCCCCAGCCTTTAGGCCTGGACACCTCATGTTTAAGATAGAGCAGCTGGGGACCAGAGAGGGGAAGACACTTGCGCCAAGAAAGACAAGTTAGTAGAGGTGGGGCACCAGAACCCCAGGGTCCTACCTCCCATTGCCAATATTCCCAGATGGTGCCTCTCCCAGGCTGAAGAGCCTTGTGGAAACCAAACACCTTTGAGGACTCAAAGGAATGATGCTCTAATAGAGGGATTCCAGGCACCTGTTCTCTTGGGCCTTCCTGACCCCTCCACCCCCACTAGCCTCAGCCCACAGGTAGCCTTGTCCTAGCTGGGCTGAGCTTTCATCTCTCTTTAAAGACACCCTCATCCCCCCAGGCCTCATGCAAAGTCCTTCTCAAGCCCCGTTGGCAATATCAGGCCTCCTAGGTGCCCCATCTCACCAGGGAGATGAGATGATTTCCGGCAGGGGTGGAGTAGGGCAGAGGGCTGCTTGAAGCCAAAGGAGAGGCCTCTCTCACCCTCCCCTGCCTCTTATCTCCTCATCTTCTCAAACTGCCCAACGACCTGAGCCCTGGGCTTGGGACAACTTGCAGCTACTGGGAGAGGAGCCCAGAAGAGTTCACCCCCAAAGGCCCTGCCCAGTCCTGCTGTTGATGCCTGAAATACCCTTCAACTTCAGCCCTGTGTGCCCTTCAGCCTTTGGCATCTCCTTGTCCACTAGAACCAGACAGTCCTGGGTGTGAGTCCCAGCTCGGCCATTCCCATCTGTGACCTTGGGCCAGGGACATAACCCCCTGGGGCCTGTTTCCTCGTCGAGTGGGAGTGATAACACCTACTGCCCAGCGTTATCAGACAGTCTCAGTGTGGGAGATGCATGGAGTGGCAACCACTGCTGCTTTTGTCCTTCCTCTTTTCCTCTTCCTCCATTCTGCCTGTTAGAGCCCAAGAGCTTCTGGAACCTGGTCTGTGGGTGACGTCGGCCCTGTGGAAGACAGGAAGGGGGAAGCTGCAGGTTTAGGCCACACTCTGCACCAGTGTTTTAAACACTGGGAGGGTCAAACAGAGCTGCCACCCCAGCCACTGTGTAACCTCTGACCTTGCTGCCTCTGACCTGGCTCTGGAAGTTTCCCTCCCCCCACCCCTGCCCCACTCACCCAGGCTCAGGAGGGGCCACTTTGAGTGGTGCTGAAAACACTGGGCAACTTGCAGACCTCGGCCACTGGCGACTCCCACCTCACCTACAGCCAGTCCAGCCAGAGGGAGTCTAGGAGAGGGCAGGCTCGGCCTCAGCTCCGCCTCAATCTCTCTGGGCACAACGTGCTCACATGGAGCCTAGCACAGAGTGAGTGTCCCAAATGCTTCAGCTATTATTAGTAGTAGTAAGAGGAGGAGGAGTAGAGCCATCTTACTTCCTAGAAGAGCAGTGTGAGGCCCAGAGCAGCTGAAAAGCCACTACCTCTGTGAAGGCATCCAGGCTCTGCCCCTTCTCCCCTAAGTGGCTCTCCTTCTTTTTTGACTTATTTCCGTTTCTCTCCAATGCTGTGGGTGCCATGAGGAGGCTGAGCCCAGGAGGCCCCTCTGCCCAGGGACCCTCCACTTGGGTGCGCCCCACCGCTAGCGCTCATTCTCCGCACTGGCTCCCCTGCAGGCCTGCTGAATTATTGAGGAGTGCTAATGTGTGTGGTGAGAGCAGGGCCTCTGCCCCAGTGACCTTGGCATCTGCTGTATCTTCTCGCCTGCTCCCTGGGGCATCTGCCATGTTTTCCTGCAATGTCCTCCTTCCTGTCAGCCCCTTCCCCACCAGGTCCAGTGGGCAGAATTCTGACCTCCTCACATCACTACTAGCTGATTAGTGGTTAAACTCAAGTCAGTAAAAGTTAATTGAGCAAAAGTGTGTGTGAGGCACTGGGGATGCTGTGAGGACTGGAGTCCAAGAGGCCCTGCCACCAGGGAGGGGCAAGGGACAGTCATCCCCTGCCTACTGTGCACAGTAGGCACACCTACTGTGTGCCTAGCACCGGGTGGTTCTCTCCTGACTTGACCACCTGCAGAGGTGGAGGCCGCCCTGGTTTACTGATGAGGAGAGTAGGGCCCAGGGAAGTGAGGAGCCTGCTGCGGAATGCTGAATGCTCCATGTGGATGTGTTGGCCTTAAGGCCTGCTTTGTGACAGGAAACTGGAGGAGAGGAGCCGCTCCTGAACTGACCAGGTGGTTCTCATCAGTGGTAGCAGGGGTGTGGAGACAGGCTGCTCTCAGCTTTTCCTGACACGTGGCTGGGCCCTTGGGAGCCCGCACTCTGAGGAGGTTGTTAGCTCGCCTTGAGCACAGGGCAGCTTGAGGCCATTGCAGTCATGGGGCTGCTCCTCCCTCCTGGGGCTCCCTGCCCTCTGCCCCTCCCCTAGCTCAGCCCTGCCGCTCCCCTCTCCCTACAGCCACCTTAGAGGGCCCAGCCCAGCTCTGGGTCCTCCTGGTGTGTCCTCCCTGACCCTTCTCCCCCTTGGCCCTGCCCTCATGCCCCCTCCTGTCCTCAGGTGGGCCTGATGGCCCTGCCATTCCCCACCTGTGCCCCTCCCGCCCTTCCCGCCTCCTGCCCACAGAGGAGGTGAGTGCCCTCTACCGTGAACTTGCCTCCTTCCACCTCACACTTTCTCTCTGGCTTTCATCCTGTCTTGGAGGAATAGTTGCTTCTACTCCAGACTGAGGCTCATCCCTGCCCCCGCCCACAATAAGCCCCCGCTGTCAGGCATCCCCTTCCCGCAGCTCCCAACTGGCCTCTGCCCTTACCTGTTCACCAGATCTGGAGGATCTCTGGGTCCCCTAAGCCAGTCGCCATTCCTGGTCACCCCTGAAGTCTCTTGGGCCAAAATGGAAGCTCTCTACCACCTCTCGCTAATGGAGGCTGACAGTAGCCCTGGACTTCCACTTACCCCATGTGGCTGTGGAACTTCTTGGGTGGCACTTCTGGGTCTCAGTTTCCCTTTCTGTTGAGTGGGGCCTGCAACATAGTGGGCACTCAACAAATTCTGCTGAATTAATGAACTAAGTAAGTAATCCCTGGCCTGTCTGCCTCACCTGAGTGTTGTGCAGATCAAAGTAACTAGTGGATTTAAAAGGGCTTTGCAAAGTGTGACGGTGTTGTTTGGATGAGAGCATCCGTGATGCTCAGGGTGATGTTCCTCTGTTGGTATTATAACCACTGCCCTCACTCTGCAGATTCTGCCTCCCACAGACCTTTTGTATCCACCCCTCCTCTCCATCCCTTTCCCGCTCAGGCCCCATCATCTCTCCCCCGGCCACTGCTTCAGTCATAACTTGGGTCACTGCCTCCTCTCCCGCATGATCTATCCTCCACCCGGTGGCAGCTGGAGTGATCTTTCTGAAGCACAGATCAGACCCTGTCACTCCCCACTTAAACCCTTCAGGCCCCCCATGGCTCTTGAGATAAGAGCAAGCCCCTGAGTTGTGCACACAAGGCCCTCCCTGGTTGGGGGGTGGGGGGGCTGTCTCCCTCTCCAGCCCACTGTTCCTGCCCCTGGGCCTTGGCACAGGTCGCCCCTCTGCCTGCAATATCTTTCCCCTCCGCTTTCAAACCCAACTCCTTTTCCTTCAAGACTCTTCTCAAAGATGCCTTCCCTTGGAAGCTTTCCCTGACCCCCAACCCTGGATTGGATGCTCCCCTACGCTGTTCCCACAGCTCTTTGAGCTCCAGCTCTCACACAAGCCTGAGTTGCTGTTGTCTCTTATCTCCCTGTGGCCCCCAACTCCTCCCTCAACTTGTCCCACTGGACTGTGAGCCCCCTGATGCAGGGTCTTGGCATTTTTGTACCTTTAGTTCACAGAAAGCATTAGAGAACATTTGCTGAATGAATGAATGAATGAATCAATGAACAAGCTGCCTGCCAGGTGGTGGGGACTCTGGGCTGACCCTTGGACCTACAGTGGGCAGTGGGCAGCACAGCATGCCTCTACCTGCTGGGGAGGCCTTCCTTTCTGAGCGGCCCATGAGGCTGTCGGCACTGTCCTAGAATGGCTCCTAGCATGGTCTTCTATGCTCTTCTGACCTGGCCCCAGGCCTATGGATGGTCCGGCCGCCACTTTGCTCTCGCAGACTCATGTCCTGGGATTTCTGTTTTCCTGGCCCGGCTTACCTGGCGCTGACTGTCTTCCCATGAGTGTCACCCTTCACTGGACCCAGCCCAGGCCTGAGGTGCTACCACCTCTGCTCCTGGTTTCTGCCAACCCCTGTCTCCAAGCCTGCAGATCCGGGCAGACTCCAAGGTGCCCAGTACTGGGTGTGGGAGGGGGTCTGGAGAGGGTGGGAAGGAGGAAATGCTGCCTCGCTCAGTGGGGACCCTTAAGGCTGAAGACCCACATGTACACAAAAACGGGAAGCTGGGAGGCCCAGAAGGAGGGGTTCTGGCTGTAGGAGATACCTGTGGGTGGGGGTCAGGGAGGGTTTTCTGGTAGAGGTGGTGCTGCCCTAAGGGGGCCAGTAAGGACGAGGGGGAGGAGGTCCTCACCGGTGGGCAGAGCAGCGTGAGCAAAACTGTCCTGGGTGCCTGCTCTGTGCTGGGCTCTGTGCCAGCTGCAGCCCCGCAGCACGGCCTTTGGTGGATATGATTAGCTCCATCTAACAGACAGGGAGACAGAGATTTCAAGAGGCTCAGGGATGCACCCAGGGCCACCCGCTGTCCCCGAGGCACTGTCAGGCCTCGACCCCAGGTCGGGCATCTTTTTAGCTCCTAAGTGGAGGGAGCAAAGGAGAGTCTGGGGGGAGGGAGGCTGGCGCCCACCACAAGCATCAAACAGCTGCTCACTGTGACTTTCCGGGGAGGGGGTGGGGGTGGGGGGTGGCTTTCCTAGCTGGTCCTGTTCTTCCCTCCCCTCGTGGGAGAGCCCTCACGATGAGAGGTTCCCGCTGCCCCCTCCCCGGAGAGGCCGGCAGTTTGCCTTTTCAGAGGATAATTCCCCATTATACAGAGATATTTAGCCTAATAGAAGCCGACAGATCATTCAGGGCAGTAATGTACTCCGGCTTCAAGCGTTTAGTTTCCTCAGCCTGAACTCCCAGATTAAAGGCTCCTTGCCCGCGCCTGCCCCGCGATGGTGCCTGTGACCTTGACTGCAGTGATGGGGTAGGTTTCTCCCTTCCTCCTTCCCTCCCCCTCCTTTGCTGGCTTCCTCCTCCCTCCCTTTCTCTCTCTTTCTTTAAAAAAAAAAAAAGGTGTTTTTCTTCTTAAATATTCAGTCAAGAGGCTGTTGCTTAAACCATGCATGCTCTGGGGACAGGCCAATTGTGTTCAGCTGCCAACGGGGCATGGGAACACCTGGCTGGCCCAGTACACTCCCACAGCCGTGTGGGGCTGGCAGGTGTGCTGCACCTGGTGGTCTGTCTGGGCAGCTGGACCTTCTAGCTGGGTATAGGCAGACAAATGCTGGGCAGATGGCTTTGTCCGGGGCCAGAACTGGCCCCCCTACTCCCTCAGCCCACCTCCCTGCCCCAGGACTGGCCCACAGGGGTCTGGCCTGACTCCCTCAATGACTGGGGTCTCCTTGGGCCTGGGCATCCAGGGAAGGACCCAGGGAACACTAGTGGCTAGATTGGAGGGGCAGATGGCAGCAGAGGTGGCACTTGAGGGCCTTTCATTGGTCAAGAGGGCAGCTTCTGGAGCTGCCTCCTTCTGGCCCCGGCAGGGCCCACTTGTCAATTGTCTGTTCCTGCTGCTCTGTCTTGTCTTTGTCTGCCCTTCTCTCTCCCTCTCTCTGCCACCCTCTGCCTCCCTTTCATCTGCTCTTCTGGCTGCCGACTTGAGCTGCCTTGCACTTCTGTGGAGGCAGCAGGGAGTATGGAGAACACTGGCTATTTGGAATCAGCCTCTCGTTGGTTCAAATCCTGGCTCCAGGACTTATAAGCTGTTTCTGTTCAATTTAATATTTTGAATTTGAGCAACTTCCTTAATCTCTCCGAGACTTCGTCCCTCACCTATAAAGTGAGGGGCTTCCCCTTGCCTCACAAGGGTGTCCTGAAGGGTCCCTGTGTGATGTGGTGAGGAGTGGTGTGGGGGTGGCAGCTGTCCCTGCCTCAGTGATCCCAGTATGCTGGGTGATGCTCCCACTCCTCCTGCCAGATGCCCTCTCTCTGCCCCTCTGGCCAGGAAAGGTGCAAGTGGTCAGGAGGGGCACCTGGAAGGTGGGCTCTTGTTCCCTTGATCACAAGCCGCCTGGGTAGATGTGAGGGGGAAGAATGAGGCCAAGCTGGAGGGACCCTTCTCCTTGAGGTCGTTTCCTGGGTAAAGCCTAGTGTCTGCTCCTGGGTCTGGTTTGAAGGGATCGACTTAAGGGGCCGTGGCAGGACTCCCAGGGGAAGAAGAGAGGGTGGAAGAGCAGGACCTGTGTAACCTGGGAGGAGAAGACTTCTGGGTTGGGATCCCCCTATCCCAGGTTTTGAGGGGGGTGGACAAAGAGAGCCTCTAACCTTCAGGGCTGGGGAGTCTTGGCAGCTGGATGGAAGCTGGGGTGAAGGCGAGATTCCTGCTCCTTCTGGGGCAGGGCTGGTTGGATGGCCTTTGGGAGTACAGGAGGGGAAGGCCCCTAGGTGTGGGGCCATAGGGGGAATCTGGGGCTGACATGCTGTGGGACCCTGGGCTGGTCCCATTTCCTCTCTGGGCCTCAGTTTCCTCATCTGCTAAATGAGGTTAAGCATCTTGCCCTCTATGCCTCATGGGGTGGGTGGAAGATCCAGTTAGAAAATAGATGGGGCTGTTCAGTGATCTATAACGGAGTAATAATAACTATGATTCTGGGTATTACCTTGCCTTCCCTTCACTCTCTGTAACACCCCTTTTGATCCACACAATCTAGCCCTGATTCATATAGTGATAGAATTAAAGAAACTTACAGCTGAAAGCAGCCTCCTAATGTAGTACAAATCCCCGCTCAACATACGTGGGTCTCAGACCTCTGCTTGCATGCTCCCGGGGACAGGGAGCTCACTATTCCTCATGCTGAACAGAGATTTATCTCCTTGGAATCTTTTCTCACCAGGCCTAGCTCTGCTCTCTAGGCTCATAAATGCCACCTGTCTCGTCAGGCACCTGAAGTCCTGACCAGGTCCCTGAGGCTTCCCTAGGGAATGTGGGTTCTAAGCCCACCTCTTCTTGTCAAGGCCCCTGTGAGCAGACTCCACTTTATCAAAGACCTTTGAGACAGGTACATCAGTGACTGGGCATGGCTGTCTAGAGGTGGCAGCACCATCTCCAGAGCTGGAGCGGCTGGCTCACCCAGCCCCCATGTCTCCTGGCCACCAGGCTCCAGAGAGGCCACGACTACCTGTCTGTGTCTGTGTCGCTTGTTCTTGGAGCTACTCACAGAACTCACCCAGATTGTAGTAACTCCCTCTTGTCCACTTTGGCCTATTCGCAGGGCAAGTGGAAGGCTTTGAACAGGGGACCTGCCTCCCTGATTGACCCCTCCCAGGCTGGACCTACCTTCAAGTCTCCATCCTGGTCTCTGCCAAAAAAGTGGTTCCAGGCAGGGCCAAGGACCAGCCCTGCCGATGCCAGTGAGAATCCACCCTGGGGGCCAGTCTGACCCACTCTGCCACATTCTTAGACGTGGTTATTTAGCTAACCCCTGGGAAACCTGGCCATAGTTTTCTGTCTCGTCCACAAGGATGTCACGAGGGCCTGGCTCATGGCCAGCTGGAGAGCACATCACCCTTTTGAGCAGCCAGGAGGGGACACACAGTTCTTCTACAAGACTCTCTGGTAGTGAACTCCTCAAACTTGCCATTGTCTTCCTGGTGCTCTGTGCAGCGCTTCTGGAATTTCTATTTGAATGGATCTGAAACTTACCAGTGTAAGCACAAATTGGCTGTTTTAGTCCCTTTTTTAAGACAAAAGGGGAGGGATGCTAATATGTATAAATGCCAGCTCTTGACATACATCATTTCTCTGAATCTTCATCACAACTTTATGTGGGAGGATTGTGGTACCGCTTGGAAGATGAGGGAGCTGAGCCGTGGAAAGTGGAGTAACTTACCCAGGGCCCCACAGCTACAAGGGCAGAGCCAAGACTCACACCAGGATGGTCCTACCCTCAAACTCTTGCTTTTCCCAGATGCTGTGCCCCATGCCTGTGTCCCCTCCTACAACTTCTCACAGGTTCAGCCAGCACGTTCTTCAACAAGAGTGTTCTGGGGGTCTGCTCTGCACCAGCCCCTCTGCACCCTCTCTCACCCTGTCCTGTCCTTTTTGGACAATCTTGTCTCCTGTCAGCCTGAGGGTAGTGCCAATCTCCCTGTCCCTCCCTACGTGCCACACACAGGACCAGGGGACAGAGTGGAGGCTCCGGGAAGAAAGATGTACCCCGGAGGGATGTGAGACCCAAAGGTCTCCATGGGTGGCTCATCTGCTGTGTTATTTTTAACAGATATTTTTGGTTTGGAAGGCCTGTGTGTAAAGCAGTACGTGTCTGTGGAGAAGATCTAGGAGTCATCCTTGTTCCTTTTCTTACCTTACCCCCTCAGATCCAGCTCATCAGCCAACTGCTGAGGAGCTGGTTCCGCTACAGCGTAGATCCTGAATCTGTCTAGTCCTTCCCTCACCGTGGCCTGAGCCTCGTTTCTTTGTCTTGGGCAATTGGTCCCCTGCTCCTGTGCCTGCTCCCCTTCCATCCTGTCTCCGCTCAGCAGCTCTGGCGGAACTTTTCACAGTGAAGAAAACGTCGCAGCCCTTCCCTGGTTAGAACCCTTCAGTGGCTTCTCATTTGCATTCATTGGGATGAAGTCTGAAGCCCTTGCCTGGCTCTGAGGGCCCAGCCTCCCTCTGCCTCACTCCTGGCAGTTGCCCCGCCTTGGCCCACCTTGGCCCAGCACCTGGCCTACCTGCTGCTCTGCAGAAACATCAGGCTCCCTCCTGCCTCTGCTCCGGGCCCTACAACTCCTGCTCCAGGCTGGGCTGATTTCTTATCATACCGGCATAAATTCAGACGTGACCTCTTCCCTGATCCTCCAGCTGCAGTAACCCCTGGCCCCACCCGGGGATGCTCTCTCACGTTACCAGGTTTGATTAATTGTCCTGGTCACTCTTGGGAATTATCTTGTTTGTTTATTTGCTTATCGTCTGTACCCCTGTCCACAGGAGAGCACAAAACTTGTGTGTCTTGTACCCACTGAGTCCCCAGTACCTATAATACACCAGCATCTAGCAAGTGCCCAATAAGTATTTGGTGAATGAATGAAAAATAACGCAGAAACATGTAAAGGAGAAATAGTAGATTTTGCAATTGTGGCTATAGTAGCAGTCAATAATGTGACAATTGTATGTGTGTGTGTGTGCGCGTATGTAAACTGGGAATCATCTGCTCTGCTAATGAGAGGCTTGGAGGTGCCTGGGCCTGAAGCACTGCGTGCATGGGAGACACAAACGTGTACATGTGGGCCATACACCTGTGCACACGCATGTTTCCCTGTTCAGCAGCAGTGTGACCTCTGGCCTTTTATCTCTTGGGCCTCGGTTACTCTCTCTACCTGTGGAACGGGGCTACCTGGGGCTGAAGGCAGAGGCCTGGGTGCTGTGGCCTCTCGAGGTCAGCCCTGGCCCCCGGCAGGAGCGCCGCAGGTGGCAGGGCCTCCTTGGCCTGCCTTCTGGCCTGCTGTGCTGTGCTGGGAGGCTGGGCGGTGTTTATGGAGGTCCACCTCCATGCAGGGCTGCTTCCCGCTGCCCCAGGAGGCAAGGATCTCTCCCAGGCGGGAGCGAGTGGTCCAGGGGCGGGGAATGGGCAGGAAAGGCTGGAGGTGTGAGCTTTGCTGCCAGGAGGTAAATTACGTTCACAGCTGAGGTCTCTTGAATGCATACATAGCTTCAATCTGACACGTTTTCATTTTTGTGTATGCGCTTGCTTTTTAAAAAATTTTGACACATTTATTTTATTTCTTGAACTTTTTTCTTTTAATTTCTACAAAAAGAATTTTCATGAAATTAAAAAGAGAAAACATACACACATACACGTGCACACCTGTGTTTGCACCACCTCTAGGCAACAACTGTCCCCTCCCTGCCCGAGTGCCCTTTCCTGTGAAGACAGTACCGGAAGCTTGCAGAATGTGTGGAAAGTGGAAGAGGCCCTTGACCTTGGGCAAGTTACTTAATCTCTCTGTGCCTCAGTTTCCTCATCCAAAAAATAAGTGTGTAATAATCGCTCCCTCTTACAGTTGTGCAGATTACTTGAGTCAACATTTATAAAGCCTTTGTGAAGATGCCTGGCACTGAGCATGTTTTTGTTAAATAAGAGAAGTAAATAAATACAAAAGAAGGGCACCCATAATGCCCCAAGAGGCAGCTATGGAACTCTGTCCTGAGTCAGAAATCAGAGTTTGAGCCCCAACTCTGCCCTTACTCCCCATGTAACCGGGTGTGCGTGTGTGTGTGTGTGTGTGTGGCTTCTTCAGCCTCAGCATCTCCACCTGGAGAAGGTCTATGCAATCTGGACCCTGCGATGCTGCACTGTGTGTCAGGGGTGATGGAGGCGAGTGGGCTCAGTGAGCGTGGAGCTGTGCACGCTGCTCCAACCGGCCCCCACCTTCATCCATCTTCCCAATTTTCTCCCTCAATATTGTTAGGCAAACATTGCTCCATGTTGCTACCAGTCCTGTGTTTATCATTTTTAATGGCTGTGTAATATTCCATTGAGCAGAGGTGTCTCGATGCCCTTTGTCATCTCTATTATGGGATATTTAGGCAGCTTCCAGCACTTTGCTGTTATAAATAACCCTGCAGTGAACAGCTCTGTGCCTGGAGCACTTCCCCTCTGATGGATGAATTTCCCAGGCAACCTCAGGGACATTCATTGAGGCTGCTTTGCTGGAGGGCTGAGGGCTGTGCTAGCAGCAGTGGCTGGGAGAAGTAGGTACCTTCAAAGGCCTGGTACCCGGTCCCAGGAGTGGCAGCATTGCGGGGAGGGCACTGAGACAGTGTGACAGTGGTGAGCATGATGGGAAAAGCAGGGCATCTAGTGCAACAGTACTGAGCACGATGGGCAGTCGTAAGGCCAGTGTGGGAGGGACAGTGGGCGCTGTGGAGAGCTGGGACAAGGAGTCAAAGGAACTAGGTTCTGGTTTTGCCTGTGCCACTCTCACTGTGTGACCTTGGGCAAATCCCTTTCCCTTCTGCACCCCAGTTTTCTCCATGTATTGCGGCCAGGGCCTGGACAAAGGTTTATCCACAACTGTGCTGTCCACTATGGTAGCCACTAGCCACATGTGCCTATGTCGATTTAATTGTGGCTAGTGCCTACCATATTGGGTGGCACGGGTATAGAATGTTTCCATCATTGCTGAAAGCTCTACTGGGTTAGAGACATTTCTCGAGATCCAGTCAGCCCTAACGTGCTGTGATTCGGAACCTCTGTCATCCTGCCTTTTTATGGAGCCAAGAAAGATGACAGCAGCCCTTGGCGCAGAGGACTCATTAAGGGGCTGAAGAGGCCTACTGACTTTCCAAGGCCAGGACCTCTGGAAGTGTCCTGCGTCTGAAATATCCACACCGGTTTCTCCCCCCAAAGGCCCAACTTGGCCTCAGAGAGAGGCTGGGGGTGAGTGTGGGCCCACGAGGGGTGGCCCCCAGCCAGGGCCATGCCTGAGGAAGCTGGAGTGAAGGCGGAGTAGGTTGTCCCCTGAGTCCTCAGACAGAGGGCACTGGAGGGCCTACCCTGCTCTCTGCCAGCCCTGGAACACCCCCACTCCTTCCTGAGTTAGGCACTGTCCTCCCCAGGATTCTGTTAGAAGGCTGGACTGGAGGCCAGAGAACACGGCTGCCTCACTCAGCTTGTGGTTGTCCTACTGTGGCTGCCTCAGGCCCTTGGCCCAGTTCTGGGTCCTCACTGGAAGAGGAACTGTGAAAAATGAGTCCTCAGCACTGAGGGGGAAGCCAGCCCCCTCCCCTCCCCCATACCAAACACACTCGCTGGCCACAGCACGTGGACCCCGGCCATACCTGCCCCCAGCCCGCCATTCACTTCAGAGGGAATGCCTCCTGCAGGTGCTTTCCTGCAGCCTGGAGGTACTCCAGGGTGAGAGGGAGGTGGGGGGAGGGGCAGTAAATGAGGGAAGTAAGATGCAAGGTGTGAGGGAGTGAAAACAAACTTAGCTGACTTTGGTCTCACCTTTGCCAAGTTGTGGCCACTGTCTGCCCTGCCCTCTGTGTCCAAATGCCCCTCTGTTCCCCAAATGAACCATACTGCTCACTCTTGCTTCTCTTGTTTTCTAGGGATCCCTTGCCCATGTGCTGGCTGCCTTGAGTCTTTGGGGCCACACAGCCTCCCGTCCGCATCTCCAGGGCTCTGGCCCTGTCCAGCCCCTGGACCAGCTCCCAAGCCTATTCCTCACCCCAGTCTGGGCTGAGGGGACTCCTCAAGCTTCAGGACTCAACAGGGCACAGTAGCAGTCACGGTAGGTGGCATCTGTAAGCTGCGCACTCCCTGGCTCTGGGGATCTAAACCTTCTCGGTCCCTAGAACAGGAAGTGTTTCTGAATAATATCTTTGGTTGCAAGTAGTAAAAAACCTATTTCAATAAAATGAAATGATTGGCTCATGTAACTGCAGTGCCAGCATTTGTATGGGCTTCAGGCAGGGTTTGATCCAGTAGTTCAATGTGACCAGGACCTGGTTTCTGTCTGTATTCCTCTGCTCTTCTTCCTTGGTGATGGTTCCACTCCCAGTGGCATTTCACATGATATGGTTACAAGATGTTTGCCAACAGTTTCTAGGTTTGAATCTGGAGTCGGGGTTGGAGGCAAAAATCTGCTTTCCCTATAGAACAAACAAAAGCCCTGGAGTTGATCTCTTATGCCCTATTGCAGGATTTGGATCATCTTGATTATTTAACTGTATCTACAGGGCTTGGAAACATAGATGGACTGGGGGCCAGGGGCCATCTTTCCCCAACCATGTGACCAGGAATGAGGGGAGGGTGTTTCCCCAAAGGAAGTTTGGGGTTCTGCTGGCAGGAAAGAGATACTCTCAACTGGAGGAGGCAAATAACAAATGATCGTTATAGACAGTGTCTGCCCAGCGCTGAGGGCATTCCTAGATGGATATGGACATGCTGTGTGTCCTTGGGCAAATCCCTGTTCCTCTCTGAACCTCAGCTTCCTCGCCTGATGATGAAGGTCTCCTGGCAGGGGTGCCGTGGAGCTGTCTGGACTGATGGATAGAAAGCACTGACATCCAGCAGGTGCTCAGTAAACCGTGTCCTCTGCCCCTTCCCTCCCAGGGAGTTTGGGAAAACCCTGCTTTCTTCAAACATGGGAGGAACTAAGGAGGGAGCCTCATCAGTCGGGATCCCTAGAAGCAGAGCCTGAGACAAGGATTTGTGTACATGAGATTTTTTGAGGGTTGACTCTTGGGAGAAGGGAGGAAGACAGAGACTGGGATGGGAATGGAAGCCCCATGAGGCTGTGGTCTCAGGTAAGGTCTAGCTGTGGGCTGGTCCAGGGAGCTCTGGAGTACAGCTCATACCACAGAATCACCCCCAGACAAAGGGGCTGGGCTTTTGCACCCCTGTAGCAATCAGTCATGGACTGTGGGCTACTTCTGGGTGCCTGTACTGCTCAGGCGAGGTGGCCCCCATTTGCAGAGGGGGATTCTCTGGAGGAAAGGGGAGTAGGGACTGAAGCAGACTGCCCTCCAAGCAGCTGGGGTGTGGGTGGGCATGCTGGCTGTGGAGGGGCTCTGGGCTGGCACCATTTCCTGCAGGGAGGCGGGAACCTGTGTCCCCAGGCTGGCCAGTCTGCAGTCCCTGGTCTGCTGCCTCCTCTGGCTTTTGCTCTCCTGCCCGAGCCAGCGGTGCCGGTTCCTTCCACGTGGGGAGCTGGGCTGCCCTGCCTGGGGTCTGGTGATGGGGTGGACCTTCAGCCTGTCCTTTAGAGGAGGCTTTTCCACCCTGGGCCTCTTGCCCTCCCTCTGCCCCTGACTCTTCTCCTCTAGTAGTTCCTCTTCTCTCCCTTAAACCTTAGCCATGCAGCTCCCCCACCTATTATACCCTTCCTTGCTCTCTACCCCATCCTTTTTTTCAAGGCCCAGTTTCGGTCCCTCTTTCTCCAGGAAGCTTCTACTGAGTGCTCCAGCCAATGGTTATCTCCTTTAGTCCATCCTCCTGCTCCTCCCTTTTTACAGACGGAAAGACCAAGAACCAGTGTACATTTCCTCGTAAATACTCTATTGGTTACTGCTTCAGTGCCAAAATGTATTGCTCTCTTTGCCTTGGCTGCTGGGAAGCTCATAGCTGGTTTATGGCCCATTTCTGATAACTGTCCCAGATGCTGCAGCATGCAATAACTCAATAGCTTTGCCTCTGGCTTCATCTTCTTCTCTCCCATTTTTTCCTCATTCTGATTTCTTCTCTTATTTTTCGGCCTGTGCTGGTCTCTGCAGCCTCAAACTCTTTTAGAAAGAGATGGGGTATAAATAACCAAGAGTGGCTGTAAATGAAGCATTCAGTGCTGACTGCAGTCAGATTCTAGGCCTTCCCCTTCCTCAGGGCAGTGTGGGGGGTCTCCCCCAGGCCCAGGGCAGAGCCTGTCCCCAGAGAGACACCAAAGCCCACCGTGGTGGCCCCAGGACAGTGCCCACTGTGCCCTCTGTGTGTCAGGAACGGCATTGTTCAGCTTCCCATGCTCTTCCCTCCCTCTCCCCATCTTATCAGAAGCTAATGAAAGAGGCTGGGAAACCCAATCCTCTGGTAATTAAATTTACTTAACGGGTATTCAAGTGGAGTAATGAGAAGTTTAATGCAGTGATTAGATTTTTCTTTAATTAATTAAAATGAGAACCATGTGTCTTGCCAGCAAACCAACTTGACCCTCTGCTTTAGAGTGGCAGGGAGAGACAGTGGGGGGCTGGGCTGGGTGGGTGGGGGCTCAGGGGCAGGGACAGCCTTCTGCCCTGGCACTGCTATCCTCAGAAGTAAGCCCAGCTCTGGTGCCCACTCAGGTCAGTCTCTGATTCAGCTCTCACTTCCAAGCCCTGCCAGTGCCAAGCCTGGGCTACACCTGAGTCCCCAGGGGCGAGGGATTCGAGAGTCCCTGCACTCAGACGGCTGAAAACTGACCCAAGATGAAGGTTTCAGAGGAGAGCCAGCAAGGGTGGCTTAAAGCAAGGAGCACAGAGGAGGGATTTCGGGCATTGTGACAGGAGGAGGTCTTTTGAGTATCACATCTCATCTCACGGGCTGGCTGACACCTTCGCCCGCCTGCTCAGCCAGCCCTGGGTTTACCTCCAGTGGCACTGGATCATCTGGCTAATGGAGTAGGGGCAGTGGGGTGGATAAGTGAAAAATCTGTGATAACCCGCAAACCACGTCTTCTCCTTGGCTTGGGAATGCACCCATGCCAGACGTCTGGCCAACCTTGCTGTGTTTCTGAAGCCCAGTTAGGATGCAAGGAAGCACTGCCTGCCTCGAGCCACTTCTGTGGGGGTCAGGTGGTGGCTGGGGCAAAGGGAGTATGGGAATCTCAGCATAGCTGTCTGGACTGGGGCATAGGACTGGCCTTGCCAGGGGAGAGGGTAGGCATGGTGGGGACCCAGAAGACAGGCCCTGGCACCCCAGTGGCAAGATAATATTATTTTCAGAGCAGTGGGTAAGGCTGGGAAAGGTCCTGAGCCCTTCATGTTGGGGAGGCCGAAAACCTCCTTCACTGAGCCCTGACCCCAGCCCCACACTGAGCCCTGATCCTAGACAGACTGAACCTTGATCCCAGTCATACACTGAGCCCTGAACCCAGCCTCAACACTGAGCCCTGATCCTGGACAGACTGAACCTTGATCCCAGTCATACACTGAGCCCTGAACCCAGCCTCAACTCTGAGCCCTGATCCTGGATGACTGAACCTTGATCCTAGTCCCACACTGAGCCCAGCAGTGTCGTGGATATGCCAGTAGAGAAACAGGTGCTGGGGTGGGAGGGAGGGTGGGAGTTGTGAGTGGCCCTGCTTGTCCATCCCCACTTTCAGCTCTGCTGCCTTTGGACAGAACTCCTGTGCCAGGCCCCACACTAGTCTCTGGAATGACTGAGATGAGTCAGACGTAGGCCCTGCTCACAGGGCTGATGGGGGACGTGACAAGCAAACATATACCGAGTGAGTGATGGAGCTAACACGGGGGAGGCCCGGAGGGCTGGGGGGCCATGGATCTGTACTTGAAGTGTTCCTGGCAGCAGGTGGGGGGTGGTGCTGGAGGCAGGAGCCAGTGGGGAGGCTGAGGTGGGGCGGATGGTACCCATGGGGGTTGGGGTTGGGGGGTCTAGGGTGAGTGATTCTCTCCCCAGTAACTGGCTGTGACTCCCCAAGGCCACCCTCAGCTCCTGGTGAGTCCTGTGGGGAGGGTTGATGGTGTGCTGGCGCTGGGCTGATAATATTACGTTATGAGGAAGGCATTTTTATACTTTCACAGAAGAGGAAACAGAGATGAACAGGGACTTGCCAGAGGCTGCTCAGCCTACGTGGCCAGAGTGGCGTGTTTCCAGTTCTCGCCTGCCTCCAGGCTGCACATTGCTGCTCCTGGGTGTGAACTTGCCCTGGGAGGCCAGGTCCTCTTCGTCTGATGCGTCCTCCCCGACCTGGTGGGGGACACTGATGGGGGCGGAGGTGAGGCTTGAGCCTGGGCCAGACTGGCATCCAGGGCTTCAGGCCACAGCTGGGGTCCTCGGAGTGGGGAAGTGAGGAAGGCCCTGGCTGGGTAGGGGACGGGGATCAGGCCGAGGCCCCTGACACAGGCTCAGGGCTTGGGACTCGCCCGGGAAGGTGGGTCTTCTGCTTCCTCATCCCCGCTTCTCCCCTCTCGGGATCCCTCCTCCCTGGATTTCCACTCCCTGCCCCCATTTCCCTCCCTCCATGGCCCAGGCCTTTTGGAATAACCAGAGCCAGAGAAACCAGCCAGCCAGCCATCTACCACACACATGGGGAAATTGAGGCCCTGAGAGGGGCTGGGTCCTGCTCAAGATCGTGGGGCTCTGCCTGTCACCTCTCTTTATGGTAAAGAGACTGAAATCACATTATCTTGAATTGGAACACTTTCCCTTGGCTGGGAGGCCTTGGGGGGCTTGTGCACACACAAGTTCACACCACCCAGGCAGATGCCCCCATGGAGCCACCCCATCTCCTCGGGCACTGTGCCCTGCAGATGTCTCCCTCCCCGGGGTTCCAGGTGCTATAACTTGCTCTCATTTAATCTTCTCAACAGTCTGGGAGGTTGAGTGTTTTTCTCCAGGTGAGGGGACCAAGGTCGGGAAGTAGGGCAGAGTTACACAGCTGAGTACAGAGGTGGCAAGCTCAGATCCTCCCAAGCCACCCCCTCCCTGATTGCCCACTCCTTGCTGCCAGCAGCTCGCCTCCCTCCGTCTTTCCGTGGGCCCCCAGCAGCTCCCCATCCACTGCTGCTTCCCTCCTTGCCTTGTGCTCCAGCCAAAACCAGCAATTCTTCCCCAGCACTCCCCACACTTCCCCACCCCCAGGCCCTGCTCAAGCTGTTCGAGCCCCTGGAGTCCCCTCCCAGCTCCATCTGCCCACATCCCCTTCGTCTTTCTGGGCTGGGCCCAAATGCCGCTTCCTTCATGGAGACCCCTCACCCCATCAGAAGCTGGGCCCCTTCCTCTGAGCACCACCCTACAGCTCCTTCCTGGCCTCCTCTTTGGCACCTGGCCTCCTTGTGTCTGACTTTGCAGCCATGTGGAGGGCAGGGTAGTCTCCTCACCCCTGGCTTCCAGGGCAGGTTATCCCCAGGGCCTAGTGGACAGTAGATGTGCAGGAGGTACCTGGGCCCTCACCTTGGGAGGGGCTGCGCCTCCATAAACCCATCCCTTTCCTTAGAGGTCCTGGGTCAGCTGGTCCCTCACAGCGCTGGTCCCAGCCCCCTGAGGAGACCAGCCCAGCCTGTTAGCCACTTACTTTAGCCCCAGCAGATCTCCTCGTGCCCACTCCTGACCTGCCTATATTCTGGGGGCAGGAACAAGGCAAACCCCACCCTTGGGACTCACAGGTAAGTCTTGGGGCCCAGCAGGTATAGACACCTGGGGAGTCTAGGGCTGGTAGAGGGTTGTGTGGGCCCTCTGCCTGGCTCTACTTACTGGCCCTGCTGATTACTGGCTGTGTGACTTTGAGCAAGTTATTTAACCTCTCTGTGCCTCAGTTTCCTCATCTGTTCAATGAGGTGATAACAAACCTACCTAGGGTTGCTATGAGGATTAAACCAGTCAATACAATGTAACGCACATAGCAGAGCCCCGGACACAGACACACATGTGCACTCCCTGAATGTTGGCTGTCACCATCCATATGGGAGGGAGCCTGACGGTAGAGTGTGGGGGAGTGTTCAGGGAAAGTTTCCAGAAGGTGGCGACACATGAGCAACAACTTGAAAGATGAGGCACAGAAGGCAGGAGAGGACATTCCAGAAAGAGGGAACTGCATAGACAAAGATTCAGAGGCAGACTGGGTGATGTGCAAGGGAGCTGGGTGTGTCTAGACTTAAGGTAAGAAGGGGACGAGGGGAGACCCCAGGCTGGTGGTGCACAGGGCTGTACCCTGAGGGACCTTGGGTGCCACACCAGGGGTTTTGGACTTTGTCCTGCAGCCTGTGAGGGAGATATACATGTACATATGTTTATCTATTTATTTACCATCAAAGCAATATTTGCTCATGCAAAAGAATCAAAACAATACAGAAGTGTGTCAAGTAGGAAAGTTCCCTCTTTGCCCTTAAATCTCATTCTTCCGAGGTCTCACCATTGTTGGTCTAGTGTGCCTCCTTCTAGAACTTTTTCTGTGCCTTTACCAACGTACTTATTGTATATTATTCTTTAAGAAAGGATATGGAATCATATTATGCACATACTCTACAGCTTCCATTTTGCATTTACTCATGTACTGTGGGCATCTGTCAGTGTCACAGCAGACAGATCTGCAGTGTTCTTTTTAATCGTTGCCTAATATTCCACTGTTTGGACCTAGGGTAATTTATGTGACTAGCTCTGGGTTGATGGATATTTAGGTTGTCTTCAATTTTTCATTCTTGCAAATAATGCTTCAGTGAACATCCTTGTGTATATATCCTGCTGACACGTGGAAGACTGTCTGTAGGATAGATTTCTGTATGTGGAATAGCCAGGGTGAAGGGTGTGCTTATTAAATTTTGATAGGTATTGCCACACTGCCCTTCAAAAGGTTGGGCCAGTTGATACCCTCACCCTCCGTGTCCGTGGGTGGCCATTTCCCCACACCATCTTCAGCACTGAACATTATCAAGCTTTTTAATTTTTGCCAATCCAGGCAAACATCTCGCTGTGGTTTCAGTACTCACTTTCTTTCTCCCCAGAGAGGCTGAGCATCTTTTCACGTGGTTATTGACCATTTGCATGTCCTCTGTGAATTGGCTGTTCATGTCCTTTGCCCATTTTTCTTTTCTTTTTGCCTTTTTCTTATTGATATAAAGGAGCTTTTAGTATATTAGGAGTTTTGAAACTTTTGTCTGTTGTGTATGTTGGGAATATTTTCCCTAGTCGGCCCTTTGTCTTTTTAAGTTTGTTTATGGTGCCTTTGGCCACAGAGAAGCTTTAGATCTTTATTCCGTCAAATCTGCCATACTTCTCCTCAGGGCTTCTGAGTTGCACGTCTTGCTTGGCCAGGCTTCCTGGAAGGGTTTTAAGTGGAGTGGGGATGTGGTCAGTTTGTGGCTGGGAAAGGTCGTGCTGATTGCCACTGTGTGGAGGGCAGGTGGAGCAGGGACTGTGAGCCAGGGGGCAGAAAGCCGCTGAGACCTTTGTGTGGAGTGGGTGGGGGGAGAACTGGGGAGAAGGTGAGTTTGAGAAACACTCAGGAGTTGGCTGCCCATGGAGATAGGATGTGAGGGTGAGGAGGGAAAGAGGAAGGGCCCTGGAAGGCTGCTTGGGTGTTTGGCTGGGGGACTGCGTGGCTCACCCACCACCACCCTGAGCTGGAGCAGGACGAGGCAGGGAAATGCACGCGGGTGCAGGGAATGCTTACCTTGGCAGGGACACTGTACATCTGAGCACATAGATGCACACACATGCACGTGCTTAGAAGTTCTGGAGAGTGGCACATCTGTGCTGCGACTCCATGGTTAGGGGGAAGGTGTCTACTTTTTGTGGAGTTTCTGTTCTCTGCTGAGTACTGTACAAGGCACCACACACACTTGCACACACACACTCGCACATGCTCTGTAATCTCTACTACCACATGAAGTATGTTTTACAGGTAAGGAACCAGACTCAGAGAAGTTAGTAACTTGCTCAATGTCACAGAACTAGGAAGTGACAGAAAGAGAGTTGTTTTTGCCAGCTTAGATCTGACCACCCACAGAAAGAATTCCCACCAATGGCATTGAGGAGCCTTTCATTCATTTCTAACTTGACCGACCCAGTTTCATCAGGCACTCAGGATAGTGTGGAGCCAGACCACCTGGGTCTGAAATGCAGCCCCATTCCTTATAAGGCAAGTTACTCCACCTCCCTGTGCCCCAGTTTCTCCACCCTGCAAATGGAGACAGTAACAGTACCCACCGCACAGGGGGTGGGTGGGAACTGAGTGTGTCAGGGTGTGTGAAGTGCTCAGCCCCCTGAGAGCTCACTGGATGCTGTCCACGATGATGGTGATGACAAGGATGGTGACAGAGCTTACCAGTCACCTCAGTGTCTACACCCTTTACTTTCTCCTCCCTCCATCTGTCACCTCACTCCTGCGCCAGCTCTTCCTCAATTCCCCATGGGAACTTCTTCCAACATTTGCCTTTGAACCTTTGTCCTCTGTTTTCAGCCTCTAAACCCTTGGCAGACAGTGAATTAGAGCCTAGTCAGTCAACAAAAACCATTCAAGGGAAAATGATTCATGTTGCGCTCAGGAAATCCTTCCCCAAGCAGTTCTAGTCAGGCATTTTCCATGAGCTGGTGCCTTCATCCCAACATTGCCCAGGCGTCTGAGAACCAGACCATAACATCCAAACCTGAACTCCTTCCTCCCTGATTAGGGATGCTCAGGTGTCCTTCTGAGCGTGGGGTCCAAGCTGACCCCAGCCCGGCGAACTCCCTGCTCTAGCCACGAACCATCACTGGGTCCCTGACCCCAGGACAAGGAATTCTCAGCATCGGTGGCTGGGAAACTTGCCCATAGGAAACAAAAGCAGACAGCAGAGCAAATTCTGGGCATGGTTCCTTACCACGAGCATGTCTAAGCAAATCTTGTGGTCATGAGTGCAGATGCAAGGTGTCCAAACTGAGTTAAAACCTCAGGTCTACACCCAATTTAAATTTTTTCCCGTGCCAAAAATCGCACCGAAATCACCAAACTTACCGTTACGGATTTCTCCTCATCGCAATTAACTCCCGAGTAAATCAGTCCTCGTGGAAAAGAGTGGAGTGGTTATTGCCTGCGTCTTGGTAGGATTTTGTTCTCAGGTGCACTGTGTCAGTCACACCCTTTTATTCTTAACCAAAAGGATGGCAGAACTCACTTCAATCCTTCCCAGGGAACAGCTACACCCAGTTGCAGGCCGCCCACCCCAAAGCCTCCGAGAGAGGATTCTTTACGACTGCTCTTTTGGAAGCTCTGGTCCCACCAAGCCTGCCTTTGTCCTAGGGGCTTCTTCACTTTAAACAACCCCGCTCCTACCTCTGGCCCAAGCCCCCTCCCTTAGCATGCCACAGTACCCCTGCAGGGTGCTGGGCATGCCATAGCTTCCAGCTACCCGGGCTCAAGCACAAAATCAGACAAGCTTTTGTGTGCACATAGAAAAGCACTGACACCTGCATCCAGCACATCCAGTATGCAGAAGCTTCTTAAATTTGCCCTCACAATAGAAAAGTCTTTCTAATGGCTTCAAAGAAGCTGTATTGCACCCGTTTTTCTGGGGGCTATGCATTTATAGACACTAAGGGCTTTCCCCTCAAGTCACCTGCCAGTGCCCATTCTTATCTTGAGGGGCTGCCTCTGCTCCCTATTCCCTGTGTTGTCCCATAGGTGCACACAGCATTTAAGGAGATGATTGCCAAAGTGCAGAGCCAATAAGTTCAAAATATAAGCCTACAATTAGCTTGTAGCTCGTTGTCATTTGCAACTCCAAGGTCTGTCAGAGTTTTCCTCCCCCCACCCCCACTCCTAGTTATTCAGCCAGGGCAGACAAGTTGGGGGCCCTAGGGCCTTTCTGAGAGCTGGTCCCTGTCCTGAGTCAGGGATAAAGCTCTGAAGACACCCCAGCCTTTGTTCTAAAGTCAAGTTCAAGCCCTTGAATGTAGGCCAAGGCCCCAACTGTCATGGAGATGCTACCACTGCCTTGGCTCACACCTCCCTTCTCCAGGTGGAGATACTGCTGCTGGTGGATCCCGCTGCAGGGCATGGAACTGCCCCCTTTTCCTTGTGAGTAGGGAACACTTCAACATGGAGAGTGAGATGATTCCATCCCCCACTGAAATCTGAGTTATTTAGGGGCTCTCAAATGGAGCTGAGTTCTCTCACCCAAACCAATTCTCAAACCAAATATAGCAAGGTCATGTGCCCTCAAGTGTGGGCAGTAGTAGGGTAGGCAAGGTTGTGCTGCACCAAGTTCTCTCTGAATTCTTGGTGATTTAATGCAACAAAGGTTCCCTTCTTCTTTCTTCCTTTACCATGTGACCTCACATTACATGTCCAATGTGGGAAGTGGGAAGGGTGGTGGGCTGTGGTCCATAGAGTCACACAGGGATCCAGGCTGACAGAAGCTCCACCATCTTCCAGCTGCCACATCTGGAA
Organism: Equus caballus; assembly: GCF_041296265.1. Taxonomy (NCBI): domain Eukaryota; kingdom Metazoa; phylum Chordata; class Mammalia; order Perissodactyla; family Equidae; genus Equus; species Equus caballus. The sequence continues at coordinate 131,163,474 of NC_091684.1, read as the reverse complement.
CACATGGCCTTCTTCAGTCACTGTGACGAAGAAGAGAAAATGGGGGAGCCACACACTGGCTCTTCAATGCTTTGGCCCAACAATGAGACACATCACTTGTGTTCACAGCTCATTGGCCAAGATTTCTAATATGGCCTCAATTAACTGTAAGGGGGCTGAGGAAATGAGGGGGGCATTGTGCTGGGGTGTGGGGGAGGGACACGGAGAAAATGTGCCCAGACATTCAGTGAGCAGTAAAATCTCTGTTCAAAGGGTGTTGTGTGACCACTCTCAGAGCAAAGGTCTCAGAATTTCCAAGGCCGTGACTTCCTGTTCGTTCTCTCCACCTGGTCAGGGTGGCAGATCCTGGGAGGCCCAGAGTGCCTGGGAGGGCCTGCCGGGAAAAGCTGTGGGTAAACGAGCTCCACGGCAGGCCCAGGTCCTCTGCCACCAGGCTCAACTCAGCCTCTCCCCTGTAACCCCCACTGATCACTTTCAATACTAACACCATCCCATAAAATGAACTTCTCAGGAAGAGAAGCAGGATTGAGAATGAAGATGCGTTCCGTTTTGGAGGGAGAAAATCCAAGAGGCGACATCCAGAAGCAGCTGGATCTTAGTCTATTTAGGATGCTATGACAAAATACCATAGACTAGGTGTCTTATAAACAAAGAAGTTTATTTCTCACAGTTCTGAGACTAAGTCCAAGATCAAGGCACTGGCAGGTCAGTGTCTGGAGAGAGCTCACTTCCTAGTTCACAGATGGCCATCTTTTTAAGGTGTCCTCACATGGCGCAAGGGGTGAGGGATCTCTCTGGGGTCTCTTCTATAAGGGCACTAATCCCATTCATGAGGGCTCTACCCTCATGACCTAAGCTCCTCCCCAAAGCTCCACCTCTAAATACCATCACTCTGGGGATGAGGTTTCAACAAATGAATTCTGGACATTTGGTTTATGGCACCCTGGACATCATGGCCTCAAGCCGAGAGCACCCTCACTGGGAGAGAGAGAGCTGGAAGTTGTTGGCTTTCTTCTACACTTTCACTCCTTCAGCCAATGTGGCTGCTACGGGCTGTGTAATGTACTGATTATGACTCAGACTCTGACTCCAGAACACCTGGGACTTAAGTGTGGCTCTGCCCCTTATTCACTGTGTGACTCTGGGCTAGTTACTTCTCTCTGCCTCAGTTGTCTCTTGTTTAAAATGGGGATGTTGGGGCCGGCCCCGTGGCTGAGTAGTTAAGTTTGCGCGCTCTGCTTCAGCAGCCCAGGGTTTCGCCAGTTCGGATCCTGGGTGCAGACGTGGTGCCACTCATCAAGCCATGCTGAGGTGGTATCCCACATAGCAGAACCAGAAGGACCTACAACTAGAATATACAACTATGTACTGGGGATCTTTGGGGAGAAGAAGGAAAAAGAAAGATTGGCAACAGATATTGGCTCAGGTGCCAATCTTTAAAAAAAAAAATGGGGATATTGACAGCACCTATCTCTCTTAGGGTGGTTGTGAGGATTAAATGAGTTAATGATTATAAAGCACTCAGCACAGTGCTGGCACATGATAAGGGCTCTGTAAATGTCAGCTGTCACCACCACCACCACCACCACCACCACCACCATCATCTAGTACCAGATACTGTGCTAGATGCGTGGGGGTTATGGAAAATAAGCAGATAAATAATTGAGAAGATAATTTCAAATAGTGATGGTACTAAAACAATAAATCAGGCACGTGGGAAATTGCTTGTCATCATTCGTCAGTAGGGAAATGCAAATTAAAACCACAATGAGATACCACTGCATATCTATTAAATTGACTTTTACGAAATTGACAATACCAAGTGCTGGTGAGGATACAGAGCAACTGGAACTCTCATATGTTTCCAGTGGGAGTGTAAAATGGTACAGCCACTTTGGAAAACAGTTTGGCAGTTTCTTATAAAAGCTAAAAATATGTTTACCATATAACCCAGCAATTCTACTGCTAGATATTTATCCAAGAGAAATAACAGCTTATATTCACGCAAAAACCTGTATGTGAATATTTATAGTGGCTTTATTCTGAATCTCCAAAAACTGGAAACAACCCAAATGTCCTTCAGCTGGTGAATGGATAAACAATTGAATACTATTCAGCAGTAAAAAAAGAATGAAATTCTGATACGAGAAACAACACAGATAAATCTCAAATGCACTATATGCTAAGGGAACAAAGCCAGACTCAAAAGGCTCCATGTAGATGATTCCATTTGTATGACATTCGGAAAAGGCAAAGCTACAGGGACAGAAAACAGATCAGTGGTTGTTAGGGGCACAGGGTGGGGGCACTTGACTATAAAGGGACAGCACGTGGAGATTTTTTAGGGTGATAGAATTGTTCTCTATCTTGACTGTGGTAGTGGTTACGCAGCTGTATGCAGCTGTCAAAACTCATAGGACTGTGCACGAAAAAGCGTAGATAAATTATACCTCAAACCTGACTGGAAAAAAGCTTGCTGTGGGTTTGTTGAGACGGGGAAAACCAAATTACAAGTCAGTCGGTCAGGGTAGGTGACATGGGTAAGGAGGGGCTCCTGAACACACTGGTCAGGGAAGGCTTTCTGAGGACGTGCCTTGAGCTGAACCTGGCTGAGGAGAAGGAGCCAGGCCTGTGGGGACCTGGAGGAAGGTGTGCCAGGCAGAGAGAACAGCAGCAAGGCCCACGTGGCTGGAGCGTGGTGAGGGAGGAGGAGAGAGTGGGAAACAGGCAAGGGCTTTGACTCTCCTCTGGGCAGGATGGGCACCACTGGGGGCATACGTAGAGGGTGATTGAAAAACTGGTGTGGCTGAGATGGCCCAGGGAGGAGAGAGGAAGGGAGGACAGGAAACAGCAGCTGTGATCGTGTGTAGGAGTAATGGAGGGGTGTGATGAAAACGAGCAGGATGGATCAGGGAGCCTCCTACAGGAGGAAGTGGTCAGCCAGCCAGAGACCCGGCAGGCTGGGGCCGGAGGACTGGGACAGCAGGTGGGGTCCTTTGGGACCTTGCAGAGGATATTGCCGGTGGTGTTGGGGCAGAAGCCAGACATCCTGGGTTGAAGGTGCTGGAGGTAAGGACCTGTAAGTGAAGCTTCCAGGAGGCAGGGGACAGACTTGGTGGGTAGCAGTGGGAACCTCAGAGAGAACGGAATGGAGCTGCCATTTGTGTGTGCGTGTCTGTGTGTGCACATGGTGTCAACAAAACTTCCAGAGGTGAGCCTGACCTATGGAGGACAGTGTGAGACAATGTGAGACAGAGGAAGGAAGGGGCTTGGACAGGGCCTTGAATGGTGGGCTGGGAAGTTTATGTTCCTGGAGTTGTGATCAGTCCAGGGCTGGCCACTTAAGGGGGCTGGGAGACAGTAGAGCGTCTGGTGCCAAGAGGCCCATCCCTGAGAGGGGAGGGCGCACTGACCACTGCGCTGGGGGATTGGGATCTGCCGTGGGGAACTCGTGCTGACCTGAGCCCACCCCAGGTAGCAGAAGCTGCATCTTTGCCTGTACTAATCTTCCTGTTCTTTCCCCATAGTGCATGCTGGGACCGCAACGGACAGGCTGCCACTCCCAGGGCCCCCAGAGGCCCGTCTGTTTGCCTCCCGGCGCCGTCTGACTCAGGTAGGGAGAACGTGAGGCAGGCTCACCCTGCCTCATGCCTCTGCGCCGGTTAGAGGGCTCTGGGTGCGAGGACCAGGGTGGCCCTGGGTGAATGAGCCCCTGCCAGGGACAGTGGTGTGGGGCACAGCGGGGGTCGGAAGGCTCCAGCCATTGGCAGGGCCTGCTGGGGAGGAGTGCCCGGACGTCCAGAGACCGGCTACCAGGCAGCGATCCTTTGTCCCCAAGCCGCATGCCTGGGGCACTGAGAGGCCCCCTACATATCACTCCTCCAGCCCCAGCGTAGCCCTCACGTGTTCACTGTCTGTGGTTTGTGCAGGATCCTTTCGCTGCACACACCTGCCAAGTTCTTTGGCTCTGGGGAGGGTTTGCATCTCAGTTCCACTCTCCTTGCTGACACTCTGGCCTTTCCCTGCCGGCGTCACTGTAAACGCCTCATGTGTGGTCTTACTCTGGAAGGCCCCAGCTCACTGGCGGACTGCCCCAGAGCAGAGGTGCTCCGCACCGGGGCTCACTTCTTTCGCCTCATTGGGCCTGGGAGCAGGCACTCTCTGCTGCTCCTGCGCGCCCCAGGTGGAGGCTTTGGGCTTGGGGCCCAGTTCCCCCAAAGACTGAGATGAGCTGAGGGCTGGGCTTGCCAGAAAAGAATACCAGAACTTCAGACAGACAACAAATCGTGTTTTGGCATAAGTATGTCCCAAATACTGCATGATTTGCAATTTTATTTGCTAAATCTGGCAACCCTAGTGGGGCCGAAGCCCCACTCTCCCTCCTCCTCTGACCAGTCCTCCCTGCTGGACCTGCCGTGGACCCCTCAGATCAGCTGCCTCCAGTGCCTAGGGCGGGTGTCCTCAAGCCAGGGGTGGTCGAGCCTGCTCAGGTCACAATCATTGGCATTTCCTGATCTCCCAGGTCCTGCGCGCTGTCCATGGGGCAGAGACCTGGGGTTCCCACTGGAGGCTGGGGCCGCAGGCCTGGCTCTGAGAGCACTCTAGGGTCCTCGTCTTTCCCTCTCTGGCTCTCCTACAACAGAGTCCAGGTTGAGGAGGTCATGGGGCGGGGTCGGCTGGGCATTTGTGCCCGTGAACAGGGCTGTGAGACAGGCATGGAGCTATGAAAGGGACCAGGAATAGAAATTTGTTTCATGAGCTTGGAACCCAGAGTGCTGGGGGTGCGGGGTTGGAGGTGGGTAGGGGTAGTAGGGATGGGGCAAGGCCTGATAATGAAGCCTTGGAATGCCCTATTTCTGCATCTTTCAACATTGAGGAGACATGGGAAGTGTTTTCTCCGTAAGTGAAGTCATTTTTCTGATTATTAAGTTAATATGTTCTGTATCTGTTTATCTATCTAAGTGTCTAGAAGTATTTAAAGCATGCAGTTCAAGCCTTTCCCATAATCTCTTCCTCCCCAGGGCTAACTGCTGCTAACTAGTTCCATATATAGCCTTCCAGACTTTTTTCTGTGCACTTATAAACTTATTTTAAAAGAACAAACATGGGATCATACTAGTTATACTGCTCAGTCACTTGATTTTTCTCTCAACAATATATTGTGTACATTATTCCAGAGCTCTTCCTTATCCTTTATGCCTATTAGTGGATGGTCTGTAAATTATGTATCAATTGTCACTTCTGTCGGTGTCTATTTAGATTGTTTCCGGTGTTTGGCTATTTATAAACCTCACTTAAGGCACCTCCTGGTTCGTACATCTGTGTGCACTTGTGTTATAGGTCCTTCAGGAATGTTTCCAGAAGGGGACTGCCTGGGTCAAAGGGCATGCGCACTGCAAGATTTGATCTGTCTGGCCAGATCATCCTCCGAAAGGTTGTGCCGACTTACCGTGCACAAGGGGCCTCGTCCCCTCACCTTGCTGACCAGGAGCATGTCAATCACTTAAGTCCCTGCTAATCTGATAGGGAAACTGGTTTATTGTACATTTTTTTGTTCACTAATGAGGTGCAGCATATTTGTGTAGGTTTCTTGGGCACTTCTGTTTCTTCATTTATGAACTGCCTGTTCACGTCACGTCCTCGGCTCATTCTCCTGTTCATCTGTCCATTCGTTCAGTATGCATTTATTGAGCACCTATGTGTGTTGGGCATGTTTTGATTAGGGGCCTCAGAGTGGGCAAAACTGACAAAAAATACCTGCTCCGTGGAAATTATGCTGTAGTGGAGGAGAGACAACTGAGGAAAAACAGAGAAATAAGTGGAATATAGCATGTGTATCACGGGTTAAGTGCTAAGGAGAAAAAAATAAAGCAGGGGAGGCAATGGGAGGTGTTGGGCAACCTGAACATGACAGTCAGGAGGCCTCCCTGAGAGGTGGTGTTGGAGTAAAGACCTGTAGGAAGCGAGAGAGTAAGTCAAGTGGATGTCTGGGACCATGAGTCAGCAGCAGGCTTGGCCTGTTCAGGACTCAGTGAGAGGGCCGGTGTGGCTGGAACAGGGTGAGTGAGGGAGGGAGTCGGAAGTGCATGCAGAGAGGGATAAAGAGCCAGATCACGCAGAGCCTTGTGGGCCACCCTAAGGACTTGGCTTTTACTCAGAATGAAGAAGGAAGCCATGGAAGGTTCTGAATAGTGACGTGACAAGATCTGAATTTCATTTTAAGCTGATCACTCTGGCTGCTGTGAAGGGGCCAGGGTGGAAGCAGGGAGATCCATCAGTAAGCTATTGCAGCAATCCAGGGTAGAGGTGGCGGCAGCTTGGCCCAGGGGGTCTTGGTGGAGGTGGGGAGACGTGGACAGATTCTGGGTGCATGTTAATGGTACAGCCATAGGATTTGCTGACAGACTGGATGGGGTGGTGTGTATGAGAGAGAGGGAGCCAAGGATCATTGTCTTAGTCATCTTGGGCTGCCATAAGCAAATCCCATAGGCTGGGTGGATTAAACAACACACACTTATTTCTCACACTTCTGGAGACTAGAAAGCCCAAGATCAAGGTGCTGGCAGACTCAGTTCTTGGCGAGGACCCCCTGTGTGCCTTGCAGATGGCTGCCATCTTGCTGTGCGCTCACAAGACCTCTTCTTTGTGGGCACACAGAAAGAGAGTTCTGGTGTCTCTTCCTCTTCTTATAAAGTCACTAATCCCATCATGAGGGCCCACCCTCATGACCTCATCTAACCCTAATTACTTCCCAAAGGCCCCATCTCCAAATACCGTCACACTGAGTGTTAGGGCTTCAATACATACATTTTGGGGGGGACATTTAGTCCATAACAATGACTCCAAAGATTTTGCCCCAAGTAGCTAGAAGGGCAGGGCTGCCATCAACAGAGATGGGGCAGAAAGTAGGGAGGAGGGGCCCGCCCCATGGCCGAGTAGTTAAGTTTTCACGCTCCGCTGCAGTGGCCCAGGGTTTCGCCGGTTCAGGTCCTGGGCGTGGGCATGGCACTGCTTGTTAGGCCATGCTGAGGTGGTGTCCCACATGCCACAACTAGAGGACCCACAACTAAAATATACAGCTGTGTACTGGGGGGATTTGGGGAGAAAATAAAGCAGAAAAAAAAAGATTGGCAACAGTTGTTAGCTCAGGTGCCAATCTGAAAAAAAGAAAAAAAAGAAAATGGGGAGGAGTGGGTTTGGTGTAGGGGAGAGGAGGGACTCAACTGTGGCCAGGACAGGCTACATAATGTGTGGGGCCAGAGCGAGAGGAAAAGGGGTGGCCCTTTGTTTAAAAAAATTATTAAAAATTTCAAAGTGGTGACAATAGAGCATTAAACCAAGCCTGGGGCCCTTCTGAGAGTGGGGCCTGTGCAAACGCCCGGGTGGCACACCTGTGAGCCGGCCCTGGCTGTGGGTATGTGAGGTGTGAGGTGCTAGTAGACATCTAAGTGGGAATGTGGAGTTGACAGTTGGATATATGAGGCTGGAGTTTAGCGGAAAGGTCTAGGCTGGGGTCATCAGCATAAAGACGGTGTTTAAAGCCGTTAGATTGGATGAAGCCGTCAAGAGAGTGAGTATAAATAGAAAAGAGAAAAAGGACCAAAGAGCCAGGCCTGGAGCCTCCTTCAGTTAGAAGTTGTGGAGTTGAGGAGAAACGGAAAAGGTGACTGAGAAGGAGCACCGGTGAGGTATGGGGGAACTAGGCAGGTATGATGTTCTGGAAGCCAAGGACGTGTTTCAAGCATGAGGTCGAGTAAGGTGCAGACGGAGCACTGATCATGCATTAGCTGTGGGGAGGTCACAAGCGACCTTGGTTTCAGTGATGCGGGTGTGTGTGAAATGCATCTTATTGACTTGTAAGGGATTTAACCCTTTATTTGTCTTATGTTGCAAATATTTTTTCACAGCTTTGTGGTGCTTTTTTGCTATTTAAGTTTATGGGGTTTTTTTAACCCCTTAAAAATTTAAATTGTCCTGTGATCAAGTCTGTTACTCTTTTCCTTTAGAGTTTCTGGCCTTACTCACTGCAAAGTTTTGATAATGTTGTCTTTCATTGTTTTCTAGTTGTTTATGATATTTAGAGATATTTAAATCTCTGGTTCACCTGGAATGTTTTTTCTGTGTGTCGTTTGAGGTAGGGATCTAAGTGGTTTTTCCCCAAATGACTAGCCAGTTGTTTGGACATTGCTTATTGAGTAAACTGTCCTTTCCTGGATGCTCTGAAGCTCGAATCCTATCATCTGCAAATGTCCCCATAGTCTCATGTCTGTCCAGGCCTTGCTGTTCGATTCCATTGATCTTTGCCTGGGGAGAGCTTAGGAAGTCAAGAGAACGGATAGACTTGGTGACTGATTGGATGGAGTGTGAGGAGGTGCAGGAGTGGAAGCCGACACGTTACCTTCAATGAGGGAAGAGGCAAAGGGAAGTTAGGGCGATGGGAGTTCTCAAGCATTGAGGGCCTCCTAGGTGCCGTCACAGCTCTGCAAGGTTGCTATTCTATATCCCCATTTGCAGATGAGGAAACTGAGGTTTTGTCACATGTCCAATGGCATCAACTCTTAGGAGGTGGAGCTTGGACAGGAAGGCAGCTCTCTTGGCTCCCACAGCTGCGTTCTGTCCATCCTGGTCAAGGAGGAGGTGAGAGGGGGGTTTCCCGGAAGGCTGGAAGGGCTCCAGGCACCAAATATCCCCAAACCCCACACTACATGCCTGCCTGCCATTTGGCTGGGTCTTGAAGGTTTTCCTATTTCCAAGAGCAATCTGTTAAAACCAAAATACTCCTGGCAGGGAATCACACGTTAAGTTTACAGCTAACATCTTAATTATCAGTTAACACTTCTGAAGGGATTAGCTGACAGCCAGCTGAGGACACTGAATGGGGCCGGGTGTGATGTGTATCTGGGCTGGGAAAGGCCAGAAGTAGGGAAGGGGGCAGGTCTCCGCAATTCAAGCTTTTTCCTGGGCATGAGAAAGAGAGAGAGGTGGAGCTGGATCCATGTGGGAAGGGGAGGGGGGACAGAACAGAGGGAGCAAGTGCTGCAGAGCCAGGAAGGAGAGTGGCCACTTCTCTGTGGAAACCTAAGACTGGGGCTCAGAGAGAAGCTGGCATCTATTAGACACCTGCTGTGTTGTGGTACCAGAGGAGGCTTGTCATACACTTGGTCTCGGTCTCCAGAAGGTCAGGAAATTGGCCACGCATGAGCCACCTTGGGCACCAGCTGCCAGCAGTCACTCAGAGCTGGGACCCATCTCTGACACCCACAGACCAAATCTGTCATCCAGCCCTGAGTTGCAGTAGGAGGAGAGGGGCTGAGGTGTCTGGAACCTCCTCTAGTTCTTTGAGGGCCAGTCTACCCTCCCAGGTCAGGACTCAGTGTGAGAGGAGGGTCGGGGCTCAGTGTGTGAGCAGGGTCGGGGTTCAGAGTGTGAGCAGTGTCGGGGACTCAGTGTGTGAGCAGGGTCGGGACTCAGTGTGTGAGCAGGGTCGGGGTTCAGTGTGTGAGCAGGGTCGGGGCTCAGTGTATGAACAGGTTCAGGGCTTAGTACAGGACAAGGATCAGGGCTCAATGTGTGAGCAGGGTCAGGAGGGTCTGGCCCTGGAGGTCATCCGGGTGAGTAACTCCTTAAGCTAAATGAAGATGTAGCAAGAGGCCCCACTGGTACATGGGGGCAGGGGGAATAGAAAGGTGATGTGACTGCTTGTCTAAATTTGGGATTTCTCTCCCAGAGGGGCTTCCTTCCCCTCACTTTCCTCAGCTCAGGTGGGGACTGATCTTCATCTTTGGGGGTCATCCTGTGTCTAAAGGTGACAGGTTGACCAACTGCCTTCATCACTGTGTCAGACTCTGGCTTAGCCTTCCTGGGACCCTGGGGCTGGGAGCAGCTCCTCTTCCTCTCCTCTCCACTATCTTTTCCCTCCTCTCCTCTCCTCCTCATCCTCTCCTACTCCCTTTCCCACTCCTGCCAGCCAACCCTGGCCTTGCACCCAGTTGCTGGCAGTCAGACCCTGAGACACCCAGGCACCCTTCCAGCTCAAGGCTGGCCCAGGTCCTGCATAACCTGTAGTCAGGCACACTTCCTGCTCCTCCCTCATTCTTACCTGCACACCTGAAGGTGCTGCAAGGGCCCACCTGGGGAGAGAGCCCCGTGGGAGGGGGAAGGTAGTGATGAAGTGAGACTGCCAGGTTGGGAGGAATGAGCTTGGTGCCTGGGAACAGGCCTGAGAGAGCACTCCAGGAAAGGGACTGAAGTGAGCAAAGGCTGGGAGTCTCGGGAGGTGCTGGGGCCCCAGGGGGCTGGCTAGGAGGTATGAGGGGCCAGAAGGAAGAGGCTTCCATGACCTGCTGAAGACTTCAGAATTTATTCCCGAGGTCAGTGGTTTCCAAACTCTTTTATTTTGTTAGCAGTTCAAACCTCTGGGAAGCCTAGATGGAAAGTAGACGCAGTCATTCATTTAGCAAATATTTCCTGGGCGCCAGCTCTTCTAGAGCCAGAGGCGTAGCTGCGAACCAGACAGAAACTGGTGTCCTGCCCTCAGGGAGCTGATGGTCTGTGGGGAGGCTGCGGCTGAAGGAGGAGTGAAGGGCCTCGCCCTGCAGCCCCTCCATGCTCTGACCCCTCTGCCTGGTGGCCCCCGGGGTATCCACAAACATGGGGGCTCACAGGGCTGGTTCTGGAAACCTACTGTCCTTGAGGGACCTAAGGAAGCTGAAAGAGAGGATTCCTTTCTGCTGATGGAAGGTTCTGGGAGGAAGGATGGCTGACAGACAGAATATAAGCACGAGAGCAGGGGAGAGAAGGCCTCTCAGGAGAGGAGCCCCCTCCCTCTGTGACTCACCCACTAGGGCAGAGCGAGGGGGCAGGCCCTCCCAGGTATGGTGGCCAACTGTCCCGTTTTACCCAGGACTGTCCCAGTTTTAGCACGTCTCAGTCCCAGGATGGTTGGTCACGCTACCTGAAAACCGCTGTGTACCTGAGGCTTGGCCTCTGGCCCTGGTCAGCCCAGAGTGTCGTCAAGCTGTGCTGGGCCTCTGAGAAACTGGGGATCTAGGTCATGGTGCCAGCCATGCCCAGGGGTTGTGAGAAACCACTGTGGGCTCCCTGGGGGTGCGCTGAAGAAAGACTGAGGGGCATGCGCTTCACTGCTGTGGCTGAGCTGCCTTCAGGGCCCCAAAGGGGATTGAGGTCACATCTAGCAGGTGGCCTGGAATCTGGGGGCCTTGAGGCGAGAAGCAATGGCAGAGCTGCCTGCCCTTTTGTGTCCACCTTCCTCAGCCCCCCAGAGGCTGGTCACCTGCTGCCCTGGGTTGTGCTGTACTGAGTTGGGAGACCTAGCTTCTCATCCCAGTTCTGCCTCTAGCTTGCCATGTGACCTTAGGGCAGGCGACCCTGAACCTGGGTCTCAGTGGCCTCACCTGCGGCAGAGGCTGTGACTCTGGACCAAAGCTGTCTGAGGGAGGTTTTGCAGAACATGAAATGTGGCCTGGGTTCATGTGTTGCTGTGGTCACTGGGGTGCCAGCTCTGAGACCATGGAGGGGCCTCAGACAGGACCCACCCTCCACTCTTGTGACAGAATCAGATGTGTAAACTAGAAGTTGAAAATTTGAGGCCCCAGCCCAGGATGTGGCTTGTGGATGTGTTTAGTTCCATTTTAAAGAATTTGTTCTTTTTAACTGAGATATAATTTAAAAGCCATAAAATTCATAATTTTAAAGTGCATAATGCAGTGTTTTTTTAGTATATTCCCAAGATTGTACACCACCATCACTGTCTAATTCCAGAACATTTTCATTAGTCCAAAAGGAAACCCTACACCCAGTAGCAGTCACTGCCCCCCTCCCCATCCCCCAGGCCCTGGCAACCACTAATCCACTTTTTGTCTCTTTGGTTATGCCTACTCTGGATATTCTTATAAATGGAATTATGCAGTATGTGGCCTTGAGTGTCTGGCTTCTTTCACTTAGTGTAATGTTTTCAGGGTTCATCTGTGTTGTAGCATGTTTTAGTACTTTGTTCTTTTTTGTGGTCCTGTAATATTCTATTTTATAGATATACTGCATTTTGTTTATCCATTCACTCATGAACATTTGGATTGTTTCCACTTTTTGACAATTATGAATGATGCTGCTATGAACATTTGTGTAGTGGTCTTTGTGGGAACATGTGTTTTCCATTCTCTGGGGTCTATCGCAAGAGATTGCTGGGCTGTAAAGTGACTTGCTGTTAATGCCTTAGACAGCCATGTGCTCTCCATTGCCCAAGTCCTGTCCACTCCTGACTGCTTTACTTGCTCCCCTTCGCTCACTGTCATTTCTTCCCTGGCCCCTGTAGGCATCTAAGTTTTCAGCCCTTGATTTTAGAACAGTGATGGAGGGAAATATAGGGGCTGTGGGAGCCAGAGAAGTCTCCTGACTCTGGGAGGGGTCCTGGAGGGCTTCCTGGAGGAGATCCCACCTGAACTTAGCTAAGGCTGAGTAGACATTTTCTAGGGCAAAAGGAGTGAGGGAGACTGTTCCTGGCGGGAGACAAAAGCAGGGAGGTGTGAAACACCCTCACCTTTCTCTACCCTGGTGGGTGAGCCCTGGGGGGTGCTCCAGGGACCAGCTGAGATGCCCTCTTTCCCTTCCTCCAGTGCTTACTTCTCTCTGTCTTCTCTCCGCCTCGGTCTTCTCTGTCATTTGCTCAGAGAACTGCAGACAGCTTGATGGGCTGGAGAGGAGAAGCAGAAGATGAGGGAGTGAGATCAACCAGTGGTCTTAAGCTCGTGCAGAAAGAGCGAAGTGGGCAGTGGGGGGCAAAAGGATGGGAGACTTTGGCCCTTCCTTAGCTGGGGGCAGAGTCCAAGGACCTAGGGCAAAGGGGACCCTGAGCCAGGACACTCCATGTCCCAAAGTGGCGTCTGATGTTCCTTTCCTCCAGGGCAGGTGAGAGGTTGTATGGGCCACTCCAGGCTGGACCAGGCCTGTGGTAGAGGCAGAGCCAGGGCCCCAGGCCTGGAACTGCAAGCATATCCTCCCAGGTTTCTGCTCTGCTACCTAATGGGTAATTACACCCTGACATGCGTGGAGGCGAAGGAGGGATTTTCTGTGAAGCAAAATCTCCCGTGAAATATTCAGGCCACGCTGGGCTTCACTTCCCAGCCACCTAATCTCTTGCTGCTTGGCTTGGCCACAGCTTAGAGGCCTTGTGTGCCTGGAAGGCCACATGGGGCTTTTTATTTCCTTCTCAACAGGGAGAGGTTTCCATGGGCTGGGAAGAACCATGGCTCTGGGCCTAAGATTCTGTGTGTGTGGGTGCGTGCATGTGTGTGTGTGTTTGCCTGTTTCTAGCCTGTGCACATTCATATGAACTTGGCCATGTGTGTGTTCTGAGTGTGCGTGTTTACGTGTGTCTGTGTCTGTAATACATCCTGGCGTGTATACTGCATCTCATGTGGCTGTCTGGGTTGTCTCAGAAGGTGCTTCTCCACTGTGCCCTGTTCTCTGAATCTGGGTGGGTGGCCTCTCGGTGGGTGAAAGGCCACCCTTTGGGTGAGCTCCGCCTGTGCCTGGCATGGCACACAGGGTTTGGGGTTTGAGTTGAAAGCCTTGAAATCTTCACAGGCTCAGGGACACCAGATGGCAGTGGGCCTGCCGCACACCTGAGCCAAGCTTTGCTTCTCTTCTCTCTGGCTTTAGTGTTGGTTTGATTTCCACCAAGTTTTGAGTGCTTGACGAGGGGCCAGGGGAGCATATTTTCTTCTGGGAGTTTATCGAGCTGGGATGTGTTTGTGCCTTTGTCGGTGCCCCCAGCCCCTCAGCTGCCCACCCAGCCCCTCCGGCCTGTAAAGCTCCTGCATTTACACTGTATTCACTCCTCCACATTGCACAAGGTAGGCAGGACTGAAATTATCATACCCATTTGGGAGATGAGGAAACTGAGGTCCAGAGAGGCAAAGAGACATGCCTGAAGTCACTGGGAGAACCAGGGCTTTGAGCAAGATCACTGGCTCCTCCTCCCTGCACTTGGACCCTTTGCCCTAAGCCCCAGCCCTGGGCCCTCGGGGCAGGGAACCCTGCCCAGAGGAAACAGGCCTCAGTTACATGAATGAATCCAGCTGAAGGGTGCTCCCTTCACCACCTGGAGCTCTCCTCCCCTCTGTCATCATTCAACCTTGTCCAGGAGAGATGACTCCAGAGCTCTTTTCATCTCCAAATCAACAGGCAGGAATGCAAGAGGCAACAATATTGATATCCATCATTGATGTTTCCTGATCGCGGCTGTAATTAGCAATTCTTCCATAGCTGAGGCCCGATCTGGCAGACAAGTGGAGGACCTCCGGCTTATTAATGTCAGCCTGTTAATGTCACCCTGACAAGGCTGATGGGGTGGCCTTAGGTAGGGAGAATGAGAAGTGGTAGGGCGTGATGGCTGAGCTGAAGGTCAACAGCTCTCCCCTCTTCCCCCAGGCACTTGCTCTCCATAAGCACAGCCCACTAGAGCATCCTCATCCCATATATTCCCAGCCCAGGTCACTTCCCAGGTTGCCTCCTCCTTCACCTCAGGGCCCCTAGCCCCTCCCTGTTCTGCCAGGATGGTTTGGACCAAAGAGTGGCCTCCACACCGCTAGGAAAGCCTGCAGGCACTCAGCCCTAGGGCCCCCACATCCCAGGACAGCTCCATCCAAGCCTTCCCGGATAGCCGTGGGTGGGAGAGCAGCTCCTCAGCCCTATGCCCTCCTTCATAAGCTGGGAGAATGCCCTCTCCCACTCGAGTGCAGCCACGCTCAGATCTGCACCCCCCCCATCCCCCTTCCCCCAGTGGAAGCACAGCCCCTTCCTGGAGGTCCCTGCCCATGTCTGCTCAGCCATGAACTGTTCCAAGCAGAAGGGCTAAGATTAGCACTCCCAGACCCCTGCGAACCTCCTTCTCTGTCCACTTTAGGGAATTCTCCGGTCAGTGTCTCCACCCCCCACCTCCGTATTGCTTGCCTCAGTGTCCCTCCACCCAGATCTCTGGATCCTCTTGAGCAGAGGAGGCCAAGCCAACCACCCTCCTGAGTGGTTGAATTACTCAGTTCTTGACATCTCCCCACTGCCCTTGCTGCCAGCCTGCCTGTTTGCTGCCTGCCCAGTCTAGGGCAGCTCTGAACTAGGGATAAAACAAATAATGGCAGCAGCTCTGGTTTCTTGAGTGTTTATTCTGTGCCAGGTTCTGTTAAAGCATCTTACAAGCATTTGATCCTCACAACAACCCGTGTGGTAAACACACTTATCATCCCCATTTTACAGATGAGGAAAACTGAGATGTGAAGAAATTGTTAGCTGTCCAAGATCACAGGGCTGCTAAGTGGTGGCCAGCGTGAACCAGGCTGTGTGCTCCCAAGCCCTCCCGCTGAGCTGCTACCCTCCTCTGCCTCCAGTGTTGGCCCATCAAGGCATTTCGTCCTCCTGCCTTTCTCCTCCATGAACTCCCAGGGCCAGCAGGAAGGCCGTGTGTTCCTTGATCGCCTAGCCCCCTGCCCAGCACTGGCCCCACAGTATGTGCTCATAATTGGCAAATGAGGTAGAGGTGACAGCAGCACACTCTGAGCTCTGCATTACGTGGACGGTCCCCTCCAGGGTTCTCGATGCGTGCCTGCTGCCCGCGGGAGCACTGCTCACTTGCAGAGGACGGGAGCGTCCCGTTGCCTATGCTGCGCTGCTGGTGTTTGCTGAATGAGGGGCCAGCATCTGACTGCAAGGCTCCTGAGGCAGGGAGAGGCAGCCCCCCTCGAAAGAGAGCTCCGAAGCTTATGTCTCAGCTCTTGCTGGGACTTGGCAAGGAGGTCCACATATTCACATCATTTCTTCATTCATTCATTCGTTCATTCAACACTTGCTAGATGCCATGTGCTTGGTGCCAGGCCCTAAGGAGGGTCTTAAGGATGCTGAGATGAGCAGGTCCTGGCCATGCCCCGGGGGAACCCACAGCCTAGTCGGAACAGAAGCGTAGCCAGACCAGCCCACTGCAGGATAAAACCCGCCCGGTGAAGGCAGTACCAGAGCATCTTGTGGGTATGGGCGGCATGAGGGGGGAAGGCTGCACAGAAAAGGAGACATTTGAACAGGTTGGTTAAGAAGCAGGAGGCGTTTTCAGGCTGATGGAGAGAGAAGGGCACCAAGGACAAAGGGAACAGCCTGTGTGAAGGCTCTGAGTCTTTGAGAGCAGGTCAGACTCAGGAAAAGGTAAGGGGTTCAATTACAGAATACCCAGGTGGGTGGGCCTGGTTATAGAAATGGAGTGGAAGTAGCTGGGGGAGCTGTTGGAAGGATAGATCCACCCCTCTCTCTCCTGCAGCTGCTGGGGGCCACTGGAGGGGCCTGTGAGGACAATCCCTAAAAGCAAGGACTTCTGCAAATGGTCGTATGCCCAGGACACATTGCAGGGAGCTCAGCGCTTCTCCTTTCCTGCCCAGTGTAGGGTGAGGCATGGGCAGCTCAGCAGCCATGGGTGCGTCGGCTGTGGAGAGGGTGTGTGAAGACAAAAGATACTCTGGCCACGCTGGGAGGCTGCCTTGGCTCAGGAACCAGGTGCTCTGTGCTGTGGCTGGCCTGGAGGGTGGCCATGACCATGGCTGCATCCACCTATGCCACACCTCCAGCCCTCACAGTAACCCCTCCAGTGGGGTCAGTCCCATGGGACAGAAGGGAGACTGAGGACCTATAGTGGCAGGGCTCTGCCCAGGGTCACATGTGAGCAGTGGGTGAGATAGGGTTCCTCCTGCCCTTCAGTGGAATGTTGGGGTCCTCACCAACGACGAGACCCCCAGCCGTCAGGGTCCAGAGCAGAGCCTGGGCAGCTGCCATGCATGGCACAGAGAAGGCCTGGCTGGAGCAGAGGTGGTGCAGGGCCCACCAAGGGCAGAGGGCAGCCAGGGAGCCTGGAATGCCAGCATTGGAGGAGGCTTCCTCTGGAGTCTTGCCATGGGAAGGTTTTCAAGGCTTTAGCTTGAGCATCTGGTGGCCTGTCTCTGGGGAACATTTCTCTCACACACCTCATGGGGCCCAGAGTAGCCCACGAGGGAACCAAGTGCTGCCTGCTGTGTTCACATGTGCACAGGCACGTGCATGCATCTGTCCTCCTGTGTGCACACATGGGAACCAGCTCATGCTCGAGTATACACACCTGCTTCTGGTTGTACATGCAGGTCTCTGTGTATGTCATGTGTGTGTCTGAGGGAACATGTCCCTGGGAGTACAATTCTGCATCCATATATGTGCACAAGAGCCCCAGGCCACTGCCAGAAGCCCTGCAGGACGCGCCCTTTTCCTCCCACCGGAGCCAGAGCTCTGGAACCTGCTGCTGCCAGGTCTGGGCCTGGCTCTGCCCTGCCCCTCACAAAGCCCTGCCCTGGGTGCTGACGTCTGGCCCCCAGGGACAGTTGCTGTGGTAGACATGGGCATCAAGGGGACAGCTGGGGCTGGGAGGGGCCCTCCAATCTTTTTTGTGCTTGCCCCTCCCCATCCATCCCTAAGCGCCTGCCATGGGATCCTGACAGGCAGGACCCCTTCCCCTGCCCCTCACACAGCCCCCACGATGGGGAGCTCACGCCCAGGGCTGCACCGGGGCCCTGTGGGACATTGCCTAGAAAGGAGAGGTCAGGAAGGCCAGAGGGTGGGGTCAGGGCCTAGGGCTCCAGCTCCTGGCACAAGGGCAGGCCCATGGATTCAGGGCTTTCACCTTGTTGTCAAGAGCATATTTCAGCTATTAGTGACAGAGCAGGGGATTTGGGAGGATTTCTCTCTCATTTCCCAGAGCTCTCAGCAAGCCTCCTCCCTTCCCACCCCTCTGCCTGCCAAGGCTGAGAAAACGCACACACACACACACACACACACACACACATACACACTCTCTCTCTCACTCACTCATCCTCCCTGTTCCTGTGTGCCTGAGAGGGAGGGAGAGAAATCTGGGTCAGTCTCCCAGGGAAGGCTCCGTGGTGTCTCCCCATCCTCCCCAGCAGATGGTCAGTGTTGCAAACTCGGACTGTGGTCCAAAGGCCAAGGCCTGCCCCAGCCTGCCAGACATGCCCTGCAGCGGGACCCCAGGCTCTACCCTCCGGCCCCTCTCGGCCTCCCTGTCCAGGTGACCTCATGCTCGAGCCTCGGTGTCTCCCATGGCCAGGCTTAGGATTCCCAGGTCATTTTTGCCACACTTTGCTGATTGTGTGGAGGGTGACAGAAGCTCGCCCACTCCTCTGGGGTTTGGGAGATGACAGGAGGAGGGGTTTGGGAGGCCTGTCTCTAGATCTGGGGGCTATGTAATAGCAAACCCACGCAGAGAATGCCTGACTCAGAGGAGGACCCCTAGTGGTGGAATTTCAGGCAATATGGAAGGGGCTGGGGTCTGGGTAGGATGCCTCAGGGGTGGGAAGGGATTTCTGAGAGAAGGTGGACAGAGAAACAGCTAAGGATATTACTGCCAGTTCAGGATGGAGCTCAGAGTAGGGACTGAGCTAAGCTGAGTGGGTGCCTGAGACAGAACCAGGTCCAGGTGGGAGCCCCGCCACACCCCGTGAGCTCAGGTACACAGTCACTGGACTGGGTGGCAGAGGGAGGTGGTGGGGGTTCCTGTTCATCTGGGGAAACTGGATCATGGGAAATTGCCATGGTTTAAGTCACCCAGGGACCCTGGCAGCCTTGCCCTACCTCCACCCATGGGAGACACCAAAACTACTTCCTTCCTACTGCGCCCAGCACACAGTTCTCAGGTGACCCAGCAGGTCTCTTGTTCCTTCTACCAGGGCTTGACCATGGGGTCCACAGTGCCTACTTAAGAATGCCTGTTGAAAGAAAGGATAGAGAATTGATTTGACTTAAGCTAGATTTAAGGAAGGACATCCCACTGCCACTGGGGCAGGCTTAACCTCAGGACTTGATGCTATGAAGGTGAGACGGATCCTCAAAGGGCTTTCGGGTGGAGGTGGGGGTGACCCCAGGGTCCCCAGCTTCCCCAGAGCCCAGTTCCTGCCTCCAGGCCTGAGGAGGCCCCACTGCCCCTGCAGGGGCTTCAGCATGTCCCAGAACCTCCAGGCCCAGAGCCCTCTGGGATGCCTGTCTTTTTTTAAGCATAGGGTATGGTATCCCATGTGGGATTGGCTGTTGAAATATTGGTATCACTTGAATGTGTGTGTTAGCACACACCTGTGCTATGTGTACATGTGTGTGACGGGCGAGGGCACGTGTGCATAGGATGGCTCAGGATCACTTCATGCACTCTTTTAAAATACAGAACCAGAGGCCATCCGGCTTTAGAAGGGGCTACAAGATTGTTTTTTAGCCCCATGGAGAGGGTGGCTGGCCTCCCTTTACTCACCAGCCTCTTTTGGAGTAGAGACTCCCAGGCCCAGGCTGAATGGGGAACACTGGTGAGGGGAGCTGGTCCTTGACCTTGAGGCCTGGCTGTGAGGGGAGTTAAAGAGGGTTGGGGAAGGCCTTGAAGAAAGGGTGGAGAGTATTGCGGTTTGAGAGGTGGAGGTGAGGGCAGGGTCATGATCTGCTCAGGTGGCACCTCAGAGCAGGGCTGGGCTCCCCCCTCAGACTGGGGTCCCTGTGACATTTTCTAGGCTTGTGGACAGCCTGCCTCCTCCTTGAGAACCTGTGGAAAGGAGTTACCTGCCCCCTTGTCACCAAGGGCCCTGGGCAGCCCCAGCCAGGCCAAGCTGTAGTCCCACATGCAGGGGTCCCTTGGGCAGGAGCTGGGGCAACTGGACCTCCCAGGAGGACCCGAGCTGCCCGCACATCATCCCTCTGCTAACCTGACTGACTCAGCACCCCGTGGGGTAGGGGCACACACACACACACACACACGTGTACATCCTCCCTGATCAATAGAGTAAGGAGCTGGAAAAGGTATAATTCAGTCTGTCAGCCCAGTTATTAGTTGTGCTGGAGGTGGCTCCTGCCTCGGCCCCCAGCTTCTCCTCTGGCCTCCTTTCAGAGGGCCATGCAGGCTCCCAGGCTGGAAAGAGAGCTGGGGAGGGTGCAGTGCGGGCAGTGCGCCAGGCAGGAATGGCCCATGAAGATTGGGGCAGGATCTGAGACAACCTCTCCCCTCCCAGAGCCATTGGCCGTTGGAGGGTCTACCAGAGCCTCTGGGTCAGCATAGCCATTGTGCATACAGGGAAACTGAGGCCCAGTGAAAGGAGAGGGCTGGCCTGTGCCTGTGTCTGGTGAGCTTGCTCAGCGCCCTCTGGGAAGGGCAGGAGGGAAAAAGGAGCAGAGGGAAGGGAAGTCAGTGGGGAAAGGGGGTCTGGGTCTGGGGTGGTGTGAGGATGGGACCAACTGCTCACCCAGCAAAGGACGTCTGAGCCCCTGGGCCAGAGAAGGGCTTGTGTCTGCCTTGCCCTCAGGGCTGCTGGCCCAGCTGGGGAATGGACAGTGACCTGCACTGTGTCTCATTTAGAGCCTCATCTGGCCTGGCAAAGTAGGCACCGTTATCCCCATTTCATAGATACACAAACTGAGGCCCAAAGGGGAGCCTTCTCAAGGCATATGGATAGGGAGGGACAGTGCTTGCCCGTAGGGGACACAGACCTGCTCCTGGGGAGGGGGTCTCCCACAATTGAACACTCTCAGCAAGGAGGCGTTGCTCGCTGCCTTGAGGCAGATCTTGTGCTAGCTCCTCGGAGAGAGAGGCAGATGCTTGTCCTTAGGACTCCAGACTTCTCAGTTTGTTCCCTGTACTGGCCAAGAAGTTCTTCTGCAAGTCTCACCACAGTCTCTCCTGCTTTAGCATCACCCCACCACTCTTATGGATCTTGTCAATTGAAAGGCCCCACTACCTCTCCTCTGTTCCTCTGCCTTCTTGGTTCTAGGAGAGTCTGGGGCTGTGGTACTGGCCCCTGCAGCCTGGCCAGCCCCTGAAGGCAAGGGGAGAAGCTGACCCCCCGGCCTTCCCACCCAGCCCTGTTTGAGAATCAGCTCTCCTCTGCCCAGCATCGCCATTCTTATCACAGCCTCTGCCCATCTCGTTTCTATTAAACTCATCTGCCATCTGAAGGGCTTCAGTTTCCGCTCTGTTTGCCCATGATCACCCCAAACCCCACCCCCGTCTCTAGCCTCTCCCAGCAGTGCCCAGCATGGTGGCGAGCAGGCGGCCAGGCTCAGAGACAGCTTGGAGCCCTGCCCGCTTTCCACCCGTGTCTCATCCCTGCCTCTCTGGATTTTCCTGCTCTCGACCAGACACCTGGTTTGAGAACTAGGGGCAGCTTCTCAAGCCCTTGGGGGCTTTTCACCCCATACTCTCCACCTTTGCCATCCAGACTAGGAAGACCTGGGCATCACCCTGACATCTGATGCTCCGAGGCCCAGGTCTTGCTTATAATGCACCCCCTACAACAAGCTCCAAATTTACCCTCCTCCCAGGAGAAGCTGACCTTAGGTCAGGGTGAGCAGGAAAGTAAGATGGGTTTTAACTAATTCATACTAAGGTGTGAGTGATTGGTAACAATTTATCCTGCCTATGGTACTTGGATTTAAACAGAGAAGCATTATAGCAATAGTATTAATAATAATAATAATAATCACTAACACTCAGTTTTTACTGTATGTCAGGCACTGTTGTTAACACTGTACATGTATTAAATCATTTAATTAATCCACTAACCCAAATGAATTTCTGACTGGTAGGAAGATAAGGGGAAGAATGTTGAGAGGCGGGAGGAGAATGAAGGAGCAGGAGGCAGACCTCCATCCCAGCTCCCACTTGGTACAGAGAAGAGAGTCCAGTTGTTTGCACAACACACCACGTCAGGCCTTTGCTTGAGGTCACCCTGGGAGGGCAAGAGAGGCTCTGCTTCTCCCTGGGGGCTCACAGTGCTCCCATGAGGCACCTGGGAAGGTGGCTCTCCAGGCTAGGAAGCCTGCCCCCAGGATCTCAGACCACCGCTTAGAAAGTCCCTTGGTGCTGAGGGTCATCACACAGGCCCCCTTTGGGGTCAAAGGTAACGTCCTCCATAGTCTCTGAACCCCTCCAAGTCTCCTGTGGCTGAGCAGCCACCCGGCCCTTTGGCCACAGCCTTGGCTCTACTCCAGGCTGGACATGCCCCAGAGTCCGTCTATAAGATCAATTTAATGTGGGCCTCGAATGAACTCTCCAGGGTGAGTGGAGCTGGGACGAGGATCCCCATTCTGCAGGTGGGGAGACCAAGGCTGGGAGAAGAGACACAACTGTGCTACATCCTCCTGTCCAGAAGGATGGCCTAACGAACGCCCCCTGAAGTGAGAGTGAGGAAGGGCTTATTCATCCTAACAGGGACTTCTACCACTTTAAGGAGATGAATGTGAGATGGTGGTGGCATTTCAGACCCCACCCCTTTTCCTCTCCACCAGGGGTCTCCTGGTTCCCCTGGGCAGGATGAGCAGCTGCTCCTAGGCTGTCCCCAAACCCCAGCCTCTCCTGCCTGCCAGCTTTCCAGGTCAGGCCCCCTGCTAGTTCAGTAATTGATCTGGGAGACTTCCATTATCAATCTCCCGGCCGCAGCCAGCTTCCCCACACAGCCAGCAGCCATGCCCCACAGCCCATTCCATCCAGCCTACCCCAGTAATGACCACTCATCCATCTCTCTGGCGGAAGGTAGCTGGCCACTCCCTGTCTCCCCCCGACACACAGTGGGCCGGGCCCCAAGGTTGCTGACCTCAGAAAGAAGTAACATAGTTCTGAACTGACCTCAACCACCAACTGCTGTGTGGTCTCAGGCAAAGCACTTCTCTTTTCTGAACCTACATGTCCACACTTGGGATGTGGATCTGATCAGATGGGCTTGAGGATCCAGTGTAACAAAGTGTGGGAGCTGGCAAGGTAGCCACTGTGATGAGGGACCTATGGGACCCACGCTTGGGTGTCCCCAGGGCGGAGGAGCCCAGAGTAGGACATGATTGCATCTTCCTCTCTCAACATGTCAGGGAAGACTTCTCAGAGGAGGTGGCATTTGGGCTGGGCCCTGAAGGGTGACTGGACTCCACCACATGTGGGGGCAGGGACAGTGGTGAATGGTGTTCTGGGGATGGCAGGAAGGGGCCCCACATGGAGGCATGATCAGTCTGGGGCCTTAGAGTTTCTTACTTGCAGCTCTGACCACAACAAGCCCCTGCTTACACCCTTCAGTGGCTCCCTGCTACCCCACTCCCTCAGGAAGCTTCTGAGGCCTGGCCAGATCTAGTCCCTGCCAGCTTCTCCAGGCACCTCAGCCACTGACCTCACCCCAGGCCTCCAGCCTGGATGAGTTTTTTTAACTCTCTACAGGCTGTGACCTTTGTACTAGCTGCCCCCTATTTCTGACTCTATGACTACAATAAAATTTGGCTCTGTAACCAAATAAAACCCCCCTCCCTTCCAGGGCCTACAAGGCCCCATGTGAGCTGCCTCCCCTTCCCCTAGAGCCTGCCCCCTCTCTCAGGGTCCCAGACTTCACCTGGAGTCCCCACATTTGGGACTCAGCTCAGATGTGTCTGATTTAAGGCAGCCACCAGGTGACCAGTCGTCCCTGTTGGCCTGGGATGGAGGCATTTCCAGGGTGCTGAACTTTCAGTGATAAAACCAGGACAGTCCCAGACACACGGAGGGGTGGCCTCCCTGATTCCCCGCCAGCCCCTGCTGCCAGGCCCGCCTGTATCTCCCCCCGCCCCCCCCACCGCCCCGACTCTCTGGCTGGGGTTTTCCTCGTTGGTTGGCTGTCTCTGCCACGGGCCTTGAGCTGCAGGAGAGCAGAGACTGTGTCTGTCTGTTCAGCACTGAATTCCTCGTGCCCAGAACAGTGCCGGCGTGAGGAGTGGCTCAGGCAGTGTTTGTTGCTGGAATGAATGAGGGGCATGGGCTCGGACTTCGGCAAGCCTCTTCTCTCTGGCCTCCGTTTCCCATCTATACCGTGAGGGTGGGCTCTGGGTATCTCAGGGAGGGCTCTCCCAGCCCCCCTGGCCCCAGATACAGCAAGTTGGAAAGGAGGGACAGTGCCCAGCTCAATGAGGGGCCAGTCCAGGCAGGCTCTGGACTCCAGAGTGGGCAGAGCTGGCAGTGGCCCGGGTGCAGAGCAGGACAGCAGAGCTGGAGGAGAACCAAGTGTCACAGCCGTCACCTTCCTAGACATCCCACCACCACCTGAGGGCCATTTCTGGGCCAGGACATTGGTCCAGACCCAGGGTTGGGGGTGTCCAGAGTGATGGCACTGACTGCCAAGCCCCACTCCCCTCCCACCCTCAGGAAACAGATGGCCCAAGCTTGGGCGGACGACAGAGACGAGGACTGGCATTTGTGTATGTGTGCAGTTTTTTAGAAATCTGACACATTTTTGTCACGTCTTGGTGCATCAGAACAGTAAAGGAGGCGGGAGTGTGAAGAATGTTTTAAGTTGCAACTTTGTAACAGTTCCAGTTTCTCCAGGCCTCTTCCCCCTCCCCCAAGCTCCCATGGCAGAGCCTCAAAGCCCATCTGTTCCTGCATCTCTGCTCCTTGCCCCCCACATCCATCCATCCATCCATCCGTCCATCCACCCATCAGCTTCCTTCCTTCCCATCAGCTAAGGTGGAGAGAGAATCAGAGAAAGCAGCTCTGGACTCCAAGAGGACCCTGGGCAGGGAGGCAGGGGGCCTGTTTCTGGGCTTAGCTTGATCCAACACTCTCTGTGTGGCCTTGTGAAGTTCCTCACGCTCTCTGGGCCCACCTGTGTGCTCCTAAGGGATCAGGCCCATCCCCTCTGGGGTTCCCTGACTCTGACACACATAGAAATGTCTGTGGAGAGGGATTAAAAATGGGGAGAATGTGAGAGGGATCAAGACAGGGAAATTTTGGGTTCAGAGCATCCAGGGAGAATGGCTCTGAGGTGGCAGAGGGAGCCACATTCATGAAGCCAGAATAAGTGGGTCCCAACCTTTACTTCCCTCTGGTTTGGGGCTTGGGTTCCCCTGTCAGCCTCCGTCTGTCCCACCTAGGGTGGTTCTCTGAAGGTGACCTGGGGCTGGCTGAGGTCTGGGGCAGCTGGCTCCAGGGTCAGGTGGAGGAGGAGGCATTGGGCAGTACCAGAGACCTAGACATCCTCCACTGCCCTGCTGTGCTTATCTGTCCTGCAGGCCCTGGGAAGGGAAGCACAGTGAGTGCCAGGCCCATGAAGATTTGCTTCTCAGCTGCCAGCCCTGCTGTCCCCAAGCCTGCCTGGCACTGCCTTCCATTTCATTAGTCAAGGAAATGCCAAGTGGCCTGGAAAACCAAGAGTCCACACAGCAGGCTGGTAGGAGCTGCCCTGGGCATGGGGAGCAGTTAGGGGCCTGAAGGGGCTATGCCCCCGGGTAGCTCAGCCCTGGCAAGGGCCCAAACTTCACTTCCTCCTTCCACAGCTCAGCGATCGGGGCTGCTGGACACCTGTGCTGTGATGGCGTGGGCTGGGCTGGGGGGAGGGAGTTGGCGTGCCACTGCCAGGAGCAAAGCAATCAGCCCCAGCTGCATCCTGTTCCCTGCATCCCTCTACACCTGACACAGAACTCCCAAAGTCCAGGGTGTGTCCTGGGGAGTGAAGGCAGAGGGAAGGGGGAGGCAGAGGGAAGGGGGAGACAGAGGGAGCCCCCCACCCGCTGTGGCCAGCCCACTGTTTTGCCTTTAGGAGTGAGAAACAGTTCCAAGGCTGTACTAGATCACTGCTGCCTACAGAGAGCCCCCTACACAGGGCGGAGGCAGCTCCTGAATACCCCCCAACTCCCTGCACCCTCGGTAGGGCTCAGGACCACCGAGCCCCCCAAGCAATCCTCCCTGCAGGAGGTGGTCTTGTTGCTCAGGAGAGCAGCCTCTGACCAGGGCAGCCAAATAAACCAACATCACACCTGTTGTGGCCCAGGCCCGGGACCCCAGGCCCAGCTGAGTCAGTGCCTTGAATCTCACCATATGGGCGTGGGGCGGCTGCGGGGGGAGGAGCTGGGGTTGCCATGAGAACCCGCACGCTGGCATTTCCTCTTTTGGGGAGGCTGAGCCATACTTCGCAGGCGGTGTAGGTTCTGAATCCCATTTCTCTGTGTTTTTTAGGAAGGGAAAAAGGGCAGAGGGTGGGGGTGGAAAAAGGCAAAGAGGGAGAGAGATGGAAAAGACAGAGGGAGCCGCCGGAACAGTAGGAGCTGTCTGGGGCCTTTGAGGGCTGGGTAGGGGCCTGTGTTCCCCAGAGCTCAGCCCAGGGCCAAAGCAGGGCCCTCTGTCTGACCCTTGTCTAGGCCTTGGGTAAACCTTTTCCTTCAGACATACAACCCTGCGCCCTGCCTGAGGTTTTAAGTCAACTCTATAGTCCCTCTCTGGGTTCCTTACCAACTCATCCCTGTGTGCTGTGTGTCCACCCTATGGACAGTGACACTGGGCAGAGGAGGGCAGAAGACTCAGGCCCTGCTCCCGGGGGCCTCAATCAGGGCAGGCAAGTGTTCTAACCTGAGCACCTTCCAGACCCCTCAGCGATGAGCTCCATGTGGCCGGGGTAGGCATGGAAGGCTGCCTGGAGCAAAGGGAACCATGCAGCATGGGAGGGGGGAGGTGAGGCTTGGGAGGATGTGGGGAGTTGAAAAGAGAGGATGTTTTCACCCATCCATCTGGTCAGGGATTGGGGATGGCTATGCTAAGAATACAGGCTTTGGAGGCAGACAGACCTGGGTGTGAATGTGGCTCCATCTCTTCACACCTGTGGCTACTCTGGCAAATGAACTTCCTTGAGCCTTGGTTTCCTGATTCTGTAAAAGGGGGATGACAGTGCCCATTTAGAGGTACCCTGTGGTGGGCACAAGTGGAGGGGCTAGAGCAGATCTCATCAAATAGCAGCCACCACTGGTATGACCCTTCAGGACACAGTCCCTGGGGACATAGGGATGAGTTAATGTGGTCCTGAGTCTGGAGGAGTGCCCACCCTGAGCAAGGGTGGTTGTGGGACACAGCATGGCCATGTTCTGGGTAAGCGGCCACCTCCATTGAATCTCCAGCTCTTGCCAGCTCCTCTTCCCAGAAGCCTTGCCTGTCATGCCACGGGCAGCCAGCCTTCCTTCTTGGGAAGTCTATTCCAGACCCTTGGAAAACAGGGCTACAGAGCAAGGAGGCCAGCACTGTGACACCAGCTCCACCAGAACTTCTGATGTATGACCCTGGGAAGGCCCTACTTTCTGGACTGCCAATTCCCTTCTATAAATGGGGTTATAGACTGCTATCCTTCCCTCCTCTGGGGCTGAGTAGGGCCCTATGAGATGGCGGGGCAAGCTTCCTTTTGGATGTGTCTAGAGAAAACAGAGGAGGGAAGTCTGGCTTTATTCCTGTCAAGCAGATGGGGGAGGGCAGGGTGGAGAGTGGGGCTGCCTCAGCTCTGGGTGTTGCCTCCAATGTTAATGGAGCTCAAGTATCAAGTCCTACTACGTGCCAAGATCTTTACATCTCATTCATTCTTAAAATAACTAGGGAAGTAGCATTATTCCCATTTGACACTTGCGAAGACTGAGGCTGGGAGAAGGAGAGTGTCTTGCCCAAGGTCATCCAGCTAGGGTAGTAGAGCCAGGATTAGAACCCAGGTCTGCTTAGCTCTGGAACCTTATCCATGACTCCTCCAGGCCTCTTTCCTCTGACCTCTTCTGCCTTCACAGATTGAAGGCCCCAGTCCAGCCTCTCCAGTGGGCCACTGTGAGGGGTTGCAGGGCCACTGTGCTCAGCAAAGAGTGGAAAACAAGGAGAAATGGATGCTGAGCACCAGGCCCAATCCCCGTGGGCTGGAGTCTGACCATACCTAGCCAGCCCGGGGCAGTCATAGGACCTGGCTTAGGAAGAGCATGGTCTTGGCATCAGGTGTATTGAGACTGACTCTGAACTTTGCTGCTCACTCACTCTGGTCTCCCAGCAAGTTATTGAACCTCTCTAGGCCTCCATTTCCTCATCTAGAACACAGGGAACAGAGTGGCACAGTACCAGTCAGACTAGATAGGCTTTGCTGCAATAACAAACCACCTTAAAAATCTCAGAGAGTTATTTATTTTTTATTTTTTTTAAAGATTGGCACCTGGGCTAACAACTGTTGCCAATCTTTTTTTTTTTTCTGCTTTTATCTCCCCACGCCCCCTGTACACAGTTGTATATCTTAGCTGCAGGTCCTTCTAGTTGTGGGATGTGGGACGCTGCCTCAACGTGGCCTGACGAGCAGTGCCATGTCCGCGCCCAGGATCCGAACCCTGGGCTGCTGCAGCGGAGTGCGCGAACTTAACCACTCGGCCACGGAGCCGGCCCCAGTCTCAAAGATTTAAAACAGCTTAGGTGCATTTCTTGCCCTGATTGCAACAGGGGAAAGGGGAATCTGTTCTTCATAGTCACTCAGGGCCCCAGGCTGAAGGAGCTGCCACCCTTTCCACGTGTGCACCCGCAACCCCACGGCAGCAGGAAGAAGCACGGCCAAGGCCGCACTGGCTCTCAAAGCTCCATCTTGTCAGTGACACAGGCAGTTCATTGGCCAGAGCAAGTCACATGGCCATGCCCAGCTTCAAAGGGGACAGGGAAGTGCAGCTCCTCACCACATGCCTGGAAGGAAGAACACTGAGGGATCCTAGCACACATTCCTAACTGATGACCACGTGCACCTGTCCCGCAGGGACACCATGAGCATACAATGTGCTAAAGGGAATGGGGACCCTGGCATACAGAAGTTGCCTAATGAATGTTAGCTCTCTTCCCGTTCACTCCCTGCTCCTAGGAGGCCCAATTCCCCCGTCTCCTTTCCTGCCGTCTCCCCTGATGGGTCGTCAGGGTTGATGAACAAATCCCACCTTGAGGATGAAGACTTTTGCTTCTGGGACAGTGAGGGGTGGTGTCTTCCCCAGGGGCCCACAGCATGGTGGCAGCAGAGCCAGGACGAGCAAACAGATATTCTCACTCCCAGCTGAGCCATCCCCCAGTGCCTCTTTTAACAAATGAAAAAAGTAGCAGATACCAGTAATACCTTGACTTTATTAAGGGCTTCATAAGGCCCAGATCAAATTACATCTCCTGCAATTGAACAGTAAATTCAATTCTGTCCAACAAATGTTCCCTTTGACACTGAGAGGGCCCAGGGTGGTCTGGGTGGCCTGCCAGGCTGGGAACCCTGCCTCTCACTCAGCACCTTCCCTCATCCCTCAGGAAGATGCCATCCTCCCTGGCTAGAGGCCACAGGTCTGCCCTAGAGTCCAAGATGAGTCCAAGATGAGTCCCCAAGGCCTGAGGGATTAGGACTGCAACTTAGGACTTGGGCCACTTGAGCCACAGGGCTGTGTGACCTTGGGCAAGTCTCTTTTCCTCTTTGGTCCTCAGTCTCCCCCAGTTAAGGGATTGACCTAGGTTCCCATCCCCATCTCTAACATCAGGATTCCGAGAGCTTCTTTACCAACCGGCGTTTCCCCCTTCCCAAAGTGAGGTGGCTAGAATGGGAGAGAGGGCCTTATCCACCCATCCTGTCCCCTGCCCTACGCTCACTGGGCCAGTCAGCCCCTGCCCGCCCCTCCAGGAGCCCACAGTCAGAGGAGAAGACAGACAGGTAACTAGGCAAAGACCAGGTCGGTGTGACAGAGGTGGTCTCCCTCCAGGGAGACTCACTGGTTACCAGCCATGGCACAGACCAGACAGGCTATAAGTTGAGCCCAGTCTCCTGCCCTCTCCCCACTAGTCCTACCATTGACCACTGAGCTGGAGAAATCCAAGAGGACTTCCTGGTGAAGGAAGAATTGGAGCTGGACCCTGAACCACTTAGCTGGGAAGGAGGGGGATCAGGTTCCAGTTGGAAAACAGCAGGCACAATGGCTTGGAGGCAGGGTGTGTCTGGAGTGGGTGTGAGTGACAGACATCACCTCGAGGATATATTGACATGGAGAAACATGAATTCTGTGTTCTAGCAACACACACACACACACACACACACACATACTCTTTTCCCAGCTGCAGCCACAAGCAAGAGACATAGGAGTTGTTCAGGAAGACAGAAGCGCTGTCAGCCAAGATTTCATAGTGCAGAGAAAGGATGCTGCTGGAAGGCCCAAAGAGGCTTCTGAGTCCCCAGGGACTGTGGGAAGGGACCCCCTTCTACCCAGTGAATCAATGACAGCAACAAGAACAGTAGTAACTCTTTTCGGCACTTTACCATTAATGAAGCACTTGGTTCCGTTGTCTTATTCGATCCTCACAATGGCCCTGTGAGGGATGCTCTGTCTCATTGATCCCCTGATTCACAGAGAAGGCAAAAGATTTGCCCAGAGCCAGTGGGTTTGTGATGTGCGCTCACCCCATTTGACTCCGTGGTGTGTTTGTGCCTGCTTTTCAGGAGTCACATGGGCCTTCATCAGAGGGACATCTCCCTGATGAGTAGATGGGGCAGGGTTCTGGCATGAAAGGGAAATGGACTCTAGATTTCCTGCTCTGTGGCTTTCCTTGACTGCTGGAGTTTGAGAGGTCTCCCAAAGCCACCCTTGCTCAGCCTTCAGCCCAAAGTCCCCAAGGGCTTGCCAAACTCAGAGACGCACAGACCCCAGGGCTCAAATTACTGCAGAGCCTCTTTCCCTTGAAACAAGACTGTGGCAAAAGTAGCCAGTTCACTGGTTGGAGGCGTCAGCCACGACCCTGCTACCAGACAATGGGTGGTCCACGACCCTGCCCCAGAATCCACACTTCCGCTCTTTGGAGTTACTCACCCACCAAGGACTCTTGAGTCTGTGTATGTTTGTTCTGTGTTTGAAGCTGTTTGAAAAGTGTGGTTTCCAGGACTTCAAGCTGTGAGGCTAGCACATGCTTCAGAATCATTGCTTGTGAAGTCAGAGCATGACTAAAGAAATCTAAATATGTGGCTACAATGTGGTATTTTCCTGGTAGAAATTGACTGTTATCAGTCACTACTTGATACAAATTTGGGCTCTTATCATTTGGCCTTTAGAAGGAACTATGACACTTTCTCCAGATTTGGGTTGCCAGAGTTCTGGGTTTGTCCTGGGCATGTCATGTTAAGATTCCTTTGGCTTCCTAGGACAGCATCTTCCTCACTTCATTTTATGTTGGTTTGGTTTCTTTAGCTGCTTAGCTCTTTCAATACCAGCCTGCAAATTGTGACAGAGAGAAGGTGTCAACTGTCTCCTTAAAGCTTCCACATAGCTTTCTGAACGCTATTCATTCAGTCCTCTGTCATTCATTCATTTCTTCGAAGAACTATTTATTGAGTGTCAGGCACTGAGGAGACACAGTGAGAGAGGCAGCGATCTCCCAGCTACCTCTTCACAAATGGAGGACTCTCTCTCCCCCTAATTCAGTTTTCCATCAAAAGCAGTCTATGTGTACATACCGAGATGCACGAATCTGCCACAGCTGCTTTTTTCCCATCAGGATTTTCCTTCTCCACATTTCTCTCTTGCCTGACCCCTACCTTTGAAGCCCACCACCAAGGCCACATTCACTCTGGGTCCAGCCTCTAAAATGTCCACTTGCCCTCTGATAGCACAGGCTCAGGGCTGGCTTGGGAGAGCCATCAGCTTCCACACTGTGCCCTGTCCACTCCAGCACCTGGACCTTCCTACCCCTTAACCCATGTCCCAATCCTTATCCCATCGTCCGTGTTCACCATGCATGGCCTCTCTTCTCTGTGGCCGCCATGCGGCACTCCCTTGCTGCCTCTGACGACTCCTCAGTCCCCTCCCTCACCCCATCCCTGTCCCGAGTCTTCTCCGTCTTCGGATGCAGCTCCCAGTCCCAACCTGGCCTGGCTCTGCCACGAGGTAGCTCAAGTCTGTGCTCTTCCCATCCTTGTTTGGCTTCCAGAACAGGAGGAACTGGTTGCCCAGGACAAGGTTTCCTGCCTGGCCTGGACGCAGCTCCGGCCTCTGGGTTCTGATGGGCTGACTCATCCTGCTCAGCCAAGACAAAACTGTGGGGTCCAGGCCACTCCCTGCCAGTTGCCCAGGGTTGCTATGGTGACCCTCTGCCTGTCTTCCCTGCATGGAGACCATCAAAAAATAACAGCAAAGACTGTTTTCTTCTGTGTCCCACCTGGGAGCCATTTAAGCCTCCCCACTCCTTTGACATGTAATAATTTTTTTTGCTTTTAAGATTATCCTGAAATCTCACTTCCTCCTCTTCCCCCTCACTTCAAACCTCCGTGGCAGAGTCTCCAAGAGCCTTGGGTCGTAAAAACGTGTTCATGCACATGCTGTGCACATGCTTGCACACCACATAGACATCAAATTAACCTCCCCGTGTCTATTAATCGATGGCTAAGCCCCAGGGACCAGGACTCCTCCACCTCAGATTGCACATCACTTCACAGTCTGCAAAGCCAATCGCATGTGGGAACCACATGGGTACCACATGGGTGGTATTACTATCCCTCCCATTTTTCATGTGAGAAGACTGAGGCTTGGGATTTTAGATGCGTTGACCAGTGTTGCCTGGTAGCGACTGGGCTGGAACTAAGGCTTCCTGACACTCTAGTTCTACTTTCTGTAATCGATCCCCTGGATGGTAGAGTTGGGAGGTGGCAGGATCCTCACCCTTTCATCCTTCCCATTCTCCAGTGGCAGGGCATCACTTGCCCAGTCATGAGCAGTGTTGGGAACTGCTGTACTCAGAGTACTACTCTGATAGTCCAGCCACACTGGATTCCCAAATCCCCTAACTGCCCTCTGGGTTCCCTTGGGTTCTGTCCTCCAGCTGAGACCTTCCCCAGCCACCTCTGGACCCCAGCTGGCCAAGTTCTCTACCCTGACCCAGCAGCCACAGTCCCCCGTCCCCACCTTCTTTCTGTACTCCCCTTCCCTACTCAAAATCCTTCTCTCCTTTCCACACTGTGCCCCTGTAGGGCCTTTGCTCTCCCTGTGCCTGAGTCCCACTCTTTCTCCATTGTACTCTCCATCTCTGATGGTCAGCCCCATATTACAGATTCACATGGGTATTTGCCTCAAACCTTACATTTGTAATAAACACATGCATTACCATGGACCACACACTTGCATTTCCATCAACCAGACATGTCTTTCATAAAGTCCTCTGTCTTATCAAAGAATAGATGTCTACGTTGAACACAGGCATCACCAGCTACCATGTTTATTTTGAAATCATGAACATTTATAGGGGCTACATATTAGCCTAGAAGATTCCCATTGACATGAATATGTGTGTTCCTACTAAAACACCTGTACATTGGACAGCCAAGGAAGGCTCTGGGTTTGCAGATGATATGAACTGCTCTCCTATGTTACTCCCATGTCTGATCCAAATGACTTCTCTTAGGATTGCAGGATTGAGGCTCACTCTTTGGTCGTGTCTTAAAGGCACTCCCCTAAGTTTGGACTTAGGGGTACACAGATCCAGACCCACAATAACACATACAAAGCTGAGAGCCTCATGACCTTATGGGGGTACTTGGGATGTCTGTGCAGGATTCCTGGGGGCCACTGGGCTGTGTTAGAGTAGGTTTGAGGCCTAGGCCTGGGTTCTGTTGTCCCCTCCTCAGGTCCTCTGGCAGCAGGGAGTAGACCAGGAGCCTAGACAACCAGGGGCCTGCCTGCGGTCTCCAGCCCCGGAGAACAGGGTGAGCAAAGGGTGACCCGTGGGAAGGGGCGTGAGTGGCTCAGCATGGTCCTGGGGCCTCGGCCCCACTTCATTTGTTGCTACCCAGGGTTTGGCCTGTCCAGTCTCCCCCTTTCTTGGCAGGGTCTCTGAGGCCCTGAGAGGGCAGGTCAGAGGCTGAGGCAGGCTGGACCCGGAGCTCTGTGCCCTGTGGCCTCAAGAATCAGGTTGTGGTTGGGCTCAGGCCAGGTCAACCTTGATAGAACTGCGCTTTAATGTTCTCTTGGCAACAGCAATCACCATGGGAGTAGAGCCCAGCCTTGGAATGAGAATGTAGACAAATGTGGGTTCAAATCTTGGTTCCTCCACTTTCCAGCCAGCTGGGAGGCAGCCGAGGAGTGAGGCTGTCAGGGTGGCCATGTGCATGGTTGCATGGGGGACATTCCAGCTCTAGTGGCCCAGCTGTGTGGCCTTGGGCTAGTGACTTCCCTTCTATGAGCCTCAGTTTTCCCCTATGTTAAACAAGGCCAGCAATGTCCATCACAATGGGAAGCGTCTAACACAGTGCCTGCATACAGCAAGAGCTCCTTAAATGCTAGCTCTATGGCTAATGCTAATATGGTTGATATTATTGTATCTTGGCGACCTTGGGGCTCAGTCTTCTCAATTGCAAAACGAGGTTAATGATGCTACTGAGGACCCCAGCTGCCCACATGATACCAAAGTCCTCCACTTACCAGCCCCTCTCCTCAGCAGCCATCTGACTGCCCTGTCTTTCCTGGAGACCCCAGCACAGAGCCCAGAGAGAGGGAGGAAAGACGGCAGCAAGGAAATAAATATCTTGCCATCCATCCATCAGTTAGCAATAGTGGCGTCAGTTTTCATAGAGGTGGGGAATCTGCAAAGTAGTCAAAAAAATATTTCCTCTGTGACTCCTGCAGCCCAGCTGTTCTCTTTCCAGAAAAGTGCTGAGGGCTGAAAATAAAATAAAGGAGCAATGATAGAAAGACACAAGGAAAGGAGGGAGGGCGGAGAGGGAAGGAAGGGCAAAGCAGACAGGAAGAGAAGGGCACAGGGCATGGCAGCCGGGGGTTGGGGTGGGGGGGGCGGCAAGGTTTTGCCAGGACCTTTCCGGGCTGCCTGGAACAGCACTGAGCAAGGCTGCCATAGACCCAGCATCGCCCTGAGCCCCAGCCACTGCCCGCCAGAACCTGGGCTCAAAGGCAGCACTGATGAAAGAAGCCTCCGTGATGGTCAGCACTGGGGTCGTTTCTGTAAGTCTTCCTGCTCCACCTCAGGGAGGCCTCTGGGCCCCTTGGCCTTTGAGAAATGGTGGCATCTCAGCAGTGAGTTAAACACTGGCCTCGGCACTGGGCAGGAGACCTTGCAGAGGAATGTCCAGGCTCCCGCTCAGCGTCTGGCCATATTCTGACTCTGACCCCACAGTGGGCAATTGTACAGACCCCTACTCTGTCCGACCTCCACACCTTTGCACCTGCTGTTCTTTCCTCCTACAATGTTTGTCCCTCTCTCTGCATGTCAGGATCCTACCACTCCTATAAGACTGCCTCCTCCAGGGAGACCCCTGGGATTCCCACCCTCCCTGGAGTTTCTCTCTCCTCCCTTCCCGCTCTGATCACTATCTACCTTGTGTCAGACCCTCTTGTGAGCTGGGCCTATCTCTCTCCTGGCTTGTGCTTGGCAGACAGACCTGGGCCCTTTCAGCTCTGGCTTCCTAGTGCCTTCTGTCATGGGCAGGACAGCCCAGGGCCATCACAGGACCTGGTCTGAGAGCCTCCGAGGGCCTTGGGTTCTCAGCAGGCCGCCCGCCCATCCCTAGACTCCCACCAGGGAGGCCACTAGGAAACAACCCACCCAGCTTCAGCGTCAGTGCCTGTAAAATAGGCAGTCAGATCAAATGAGTTCTTGTCCCCCAGCACACACCAACCGGCCCAGAGCCCTCCCCACACTCCACACCCCTCAGCTACAGTGACCCTGCCAGTCCCAGCTCTGCCACTCACCTCTCTCTGACCTTGGGCAAGTGACTGTGCCTCTCTGCCTCTTCTCCTCACCTGTAAAATGGGGCCACTAACAGAGCCTTCCCCACAGAGCCGGTGAGAGGAGGAAACAAGTCAGCGCCTAGATTGCAGGAGGGCCCTAGTGCCTGGCGCACAGTAAATGTGCAAGAAGAATTAGGCATTTTTATTTTTCCCCAGGCTCTGTGGTAGGGCCTGCCTCCCCCAGGGCCAGCTTATAGGAGAGCACTCTCGCTGGCTGTCGGCGAATCCCAGCCCAGTCACTCATGCCCGTCAAAGTCCCCACCCTTCCTGGGGTGCTCCTGGAGACAGAGATGCCTCAGAGGCCCAGTGGAGGAAACCTCTCATGCTGGAACCTCAGGCCGTGGGGATGGAGATGGGAGAGTAATCACGGCAGACTCCCCCTGCGGAGAGGTCTGGGCCGGGGGCTGGCCCTCAGACCTGCCCCGAGGGTGGGTGCATACTCTGCCACATCTGCTCCCAGGATGAGGCTGGCTTGCCTGTTCCTGCCTGTGATCTACCTGTTCATAGATTTGTGACCTCTATTTGGGGTGCAAAGAGGAGGAAAGGAGAGCTTGGCCCTCTGGATGAATTGTGAGCCACAGCCTGTCCCCTCACCCCTCTCCTCTATCCTCACCCTCTACTCAGCTCTCTCTTGGTTGCCATCACCGCAGGGCGCTAGGAAGCAGTACTCCTTATGGGGACAGAACTAGAGTGTGCCAGCATGTGTGCCTAGGGGGGCGGTGCCTCTGTGTACATGCGCAGGTGCCCCTGCATGCTGGGGTGGGGTGGGGTGGGCTCCCTCCAGGGCTGCAGGCCTGGTCCACATGCACTTCCCTGCCAGGCAGCTAGAGCACAGGTGGGAACAAGCAGTGCCTTTACTGACGACGGGGGCTGTGGATGTGCCTGCCCCTATTATACCCCAACTAGGCTCATGCAGAAGACCCTTCACCACCCTTCTCATGTTGCTGGCCCCTGCCTGAAGCAGGCGGAGTAGGCAGTGCTGTCCCAGTTGGTAGATGGAGAAACTGAGGCCTGCTCATTCACTGGACTCACCTTGGACTGCCAGCCAAACTGAGGCTCTCTGGGGCCTCCTGGCTCCCCTGGAAGTGGAGATGTCTGTGGGGCATTTGGGATCCTGTGCTCCTGGGCTGTCTCCTCTTCCACGGCTGAGTAAGGCTGGCTAATGTCCACCACAAGCGGAGAACTGTTAGCGAGGTGGGTCACTTTGCTTCTCTTTTTCCTTCAGTCCCAGAGCTGACTGCTGGCTTGAGGAAAGGCTGCCAGCCTTTCTAAAGGGGGTC
This sequence comes from Equus caballus, assembly GCF_041296265.1. Taxonomy (NCBI): domain Eukaryota; kingdom Metazoa; phylum Chordata; class Mammalia; order Perissodactyla; family Equidae; genus Equus; species Equus caballus. The sequence goes on along the minus strand of NC_091684.1, from coordinate 131,126,605 downwards.
TGGAGTCAGCTTTCCAGTGGGACAATTAGACATGTGTGGGTACCAAGTGAGCACAGGCAGGCAGCTAAGGGCCATCGAGGCCCTGCACGAGTTAAGGACCAACCTGCCTGGGGATGGGGGGGTGAACACTGTAAGCCTCAATTTGTTCCTGATGCTTCCCACACTTCAGACATCAGCTGGCATTCATCTTTAGCTATGAGATGTGCAGGTATACCCCCCACCCCGCCAACACACAGACGTTAACTAAATGTGAAAATGTTCCTGCCGAGTTCACGGGTGGAGAGAGAGCTGGGCACGGTAGAATGCATGGTGATGAGGTCCAACCCTCCTGCTTCTTGGGTTGACTCTAGGGAGAGAGACAGTGAGAAGGAGCAGGCCTTAGGGTTAGCCCTCCATTACACTCCATTCTACCCACCCCACATGTTTCCTGGCCACCCTCCCTGGCCCCTGCTCCCTGTGCTGTGTTGTATAAAGTCTTTGCAAGCTGGCTGGCTAGGGCTCCCTCCTCCAAGACCCCTTGGCCCCCTGATTTTGGGAGTGGGTGTGTGGTCTTCTTAATCCCACTGTCTTTAAGGGAAAATGGAGGCTCCCAGAGAAGCCAGTTCCAGGGGTGTGTGTATGGGAGGAGGAGTGTCTTGGTGTGCAGAAGGGGGTCCACAAGTCTGTGAGTCACTGGGAAATTTCTGGAGGGCACACCAGCCTCTCTCCCCACTCTCCTGATGAGCCACCACGACGGGGCAGGTATTTATGGCTGGTTTTCACGCCCCAGCAGGTGGTGTGAACACACTGCATCTGAGTGTACATGCTATGTTTTAGTTCGAGAGTGTGGGGGCCCTCCCATTGTCTGGGGCCTTCCAGATCTCTCTACTTTGGCCTGCCAGCCTGAGCCACGTCATTTACCCCATGGAGAGGATTCTCCCTAGGGATCCCCCATCTAACCCCAAACCTCTGTGACTGTCACCAGGGCCACATCTGGCTTCTGGTCCTGCCTCCACCAGGGTAAGTCACCTCCTTTCTGAGCTTCAGTTTTCTCATCTGTGAAATGGGCACAGTAGCCCCTTTTGCACGTGTTGCTGGAGGGATTGAGGGAGCCAGCCCAGTGCTGTGTCCATCAGCTTCAGGAGTGGCCAGTGAGAAGCTTGCCAGAGCTCAGTCTGCCCCTGGCTCAGCCCTCTCTGGGGCCATGTCCTGTCATCTCAGGGGTAATGCACTGGGTTGTCTCTTGCCCTCCTGGTGTCACTCACACTTCCACCTTATGCCAGCTCCATTTCCCAGGTAACAGAAATTCCACAAGCAAGTGGTGGGCCCAGAAGGAGCAAACAGAAATTCCACAAGCAAGTGGTGGGCCCAGAAGGAGCAGGTAGATGCTCAGGTCTGCCCTTGGGACCTCTGGAGCCAGGGTACCCACTCACCCACCTGCCCTCCAGGCTCTGGACAGCCAGTTGTGAGGGGTGGGCTCCCAGGACAACGTGGGTAGAGAAGGTATAGTTGGGGGGCACAGCCTGGGTACAGACCACAGTTGCTGCTCCTCCCAGCACAGATGGGAAGCCTGGATGGGGGCTTGGGATTTCTGCCTGCAGACTGATGGGCCTTGGAGAATAGGGGAGACGCAGAAAAGTCCTGCTCAGGACACCTAACGCTGACCACGCAACAGAGACAACACTTGACATTTAACAATGATACACACAGCACAGATCTGCAACACAACACAGTTACTTTAAAAAAAAACACACACAAAAAACCGGATACATACACAAAGCAGATCCCGCTGCACCAACCAGACTCATGATCACAACGGTTCACCCTCTTGAGGGCCAACCATGTGCTGGTCCTGTTACCAGGGCTCTGAATGGATGATGTCGTTTAATTCTGATGACCCTTTGGAGCAGGGGAAGGGACTTGCTCCAGTGCTCTGCCCAGAGGGTCCATCTTCCAGAAGGTTCTCCCACTCATCACACCCACTCATTTCCTTGTTTGCAGTTATGTCATCCTCTGCCCAGTTCCCTACTAGAGGGAGATGAGGAAGGAGGGCAAAAAGCCCTGGGTATCCTGCCTGGAGGTGCCACCAGACTCTCAGGAATGGTTTCCCACATCCATACCTGAGATTTTCCCTTGGCTTGCTGCCTCTGGGCCAGAGCTGTGGCTTCTCTTTGGATGTAAACCCTAAACCATGGAGCTTGGGGACCACCTCAGTACCTCCACCTCACTGACCTCTGTGCTATCACTGGCAGGACAGCACACCCAAGATGGCAGAAAAGGACCTGCAGGCTCCTACAGCCAGAAGAGGCCCTGCAGCAGCTCTGTGGACCTGAGGCTCCTGGGCTTTCCTCCTTGCGTGCCCACCTTCCACATGCCCCATGAGCCTCTCTTCGTCTTCGTGTACCCTGACAACTGCTGATCGTTCCCACAGTCCTTGTCAAGGTCTGACCTAAATAAGGGAGGATAGAGGACCCTTCTTGCCTTTGAGGGTTGCCTCAGCCCCCAGTCCTACTCCCAGGGCCCTGGGTCTCCCCTGAGCTCCTGGACAGCCCTGCTCTCCCACCTGCTCCAGCCCAGGCAGACTTCCTGCTCCCTAGTCCTTCTCAGCTCCCAGCACAATCTAGGGGGCCAGGGTAGGTCCACCTGTCACCGGCCCAGGGGTCTGGCTGCCTTTTTCTCCCCTGACCCTCTGAGAGAAGTAGAGTAAGCTGGAGAGATAGAGGAGAGAGCGATAGAGAAGGACAGACCCTTGATGGGTCAGGAAGGGGCTGATAGTGATCTCTGGGGTCCACGAGGAGCTGTGGCTTGACCAGCCCACCTCCAAAAGTACACATGCTCAGTTCTTTGTAGCAGTGGGGGGTCATACCACCACAACTTCTGCATGCTCCCACCTTTCAGTTTGTTGCAGACTTTGAAACCAGACAAACATGTTCCAGCTTCCCCACATAAGACCTATGTGATCCTGGGCAAAAGATGTCCCCTCTCAGGGCTGGGGGGGTGGGGCGGGCGTGGCACGGAGGAGTCCTTAGGGCCCAGAGTAAGCACCTATTCCCAAGATTTGTCCCTCAAAGATGCCTCCATCCTTCTCTGACCAGGCTACCTGGCTGTCACTGCAGGCACCTGTCCCAGCTGTCCCCACCCTGCTGGGCAAGTGATGGACAGGCAGGTGCTGAGGGCCAGAGCTTTCAGGCAAGAAGAGAGCTCCTGGGAATGCCATACCACAGTGGCTGTCAGAGCGCTTGTCCCAACCACAACGCGAGGCCGTGGACTGAGCGTGAGAATCTCCCTACCTCCTCTGGAAGCTGAGTTGAACTGGTGTGGGGAGAGGCAGGGGGCGCAGGCTCCAGACTCCAGGCTTTAACGCTGACTTGCTGTGTGATCTTGGGCAGCCACTGATGCCTCTGTGCATCTGCAAAATACGCCACAGAGGGACAGACCAGGGCTGCACAAGATAAGATGAGGAGCGCAGAAAGGACTCCTGGAGGAGAGGCCCAGCTCAAAGCGTAGCTGATCTTTCAGGATTCCCTTCTTTCCTCTTGGAGAAGGAAACCACTGGCAGAAAGAATGCTCTCCTAGGGGCTATTTCAGGACCCGGGGAGGAGCCTGTCTGCTGCCCAAAGCCTGAGTGGCAGGCCCAGCCCTGCCCTGTGTGGCCTTGGGCAGGGGATAGAGGGTGATCTGGCTGCCTCTCCAGGGCCAGGCCGGGGTGGGGGGCACCTCCCCTAGGCCCAGACGGCCTCCTCTTGCCTGGTGTGGCCTTTGGCAGGGCTGAGCACAGCAGGGGCACCCACGTGACTTAACTAGGCTGACTGTGCCACCTCCCAGAGGGAGTGTCTCAGAGACTGCAGACCCCAGCCAGAGACAGTGGGGCTTAAGCTCTTGATCATCAAGGAGCCAGAATGCTAGTGGCCCAGCCATCCTCCTACCCTCCCCTTCCCCGTGAGGCCTCTCTGTTGGCAGCTCTGGCTCCGGGCCCTGCCTCCATCCTCCTCCTCTCTCCCTGGGGGTAGGGGTGCCCTGTGTGTGGTGGAGCCTGGCGGGGGTGGGGGACCAAGCCCTGGCAGCTGGACACCGTCACCTTCCTCAGCTAATGTCCCAGACTCAGGCTTTAATGGAGTGTAACTTGAGCCTGGAAGAGGGAAGCCTCATCAGGCCTGATCTAATTCGGAGCCTCTGTGAGATGGGGTGGCTGAGGAAGGTGGAGGGAGTGCCCTGTGCACAAGGGCCTGTTGGGCACCAGGAATATGACATACATGTGCTCCTAGGACCCTCCCCACAATCCTCCAAGGTAGACGTGACTATCCTCAGGTAGCATGCATGGAAAGCAGCTCAGAGAGAGTGGATGACTTGCCCGAGGTCACACAGCCAGTAAGTGGCTTCCCTGAGATATGCACCTTGTGTGTCTGGCCCCAGTGTCCAGTTCTTCCCAACACCCCGACTGGCCTCAGAACATCAGGCTGGGCAGGACCTCAGAGTTCTTCAGGCTCTTCTAACATCCTGTGTCAGGTTTGTCTAGCCTCTGCTCACATGTGGCAGTGATGGGGAGCTCATGGCCTGTTTTTGGCTCCTCATGTCTGTGGACCTCTTCTCTCTCCCCCACCACCAGACTCCACAGTAGGTCAGGATGGGGCAGGGAGTAGGGAAGCCAGTCTCTCAGCTTCTCTCCACACCCACCCCTCATCCATCTCACTCTGCAATCAGGGATGGTATGGGGGGAGCCTTTGCAATCCTGAGCAGCCGGCCACCCCTTAGCTAACAAGCTGTTTATGGGTGCGACATGACACCCGCTTTCTTCTGTATAACTTCAATAATTTATGCGCATATTAGCGGCCAGCCTGCCACCCTGGGTCCCAGCCAGACAGGACAGGGCGTTGCAGCCCGGTGCCTCTGCTGATATTTACTCTCTCCTACCATCAATTATTAAGGAGCTCTCTTTCGTTTTAGCACATAATTACATGCGCCGTTATAGTTCAAATTCCCCTGCTATTAATCCCTCTGGAGAAGGGCCTGGCCTGCCCAACAGGGCTGAGCTGGCATGGGGACCCAACTGGTTGGAGAATGCAGCAGACAGACACCCTATCTGGGAGAGAGACAGTGGCAGCCTCAGCCCCACACCCCCTCTCAGCTGAGCTGGTCGCCATTGCTGGCCTTCCTTGGGGCCAGCTAACTCTGCCACCATCCCAGGGTTTGAGCCTTTGCACCTGCTGTCCTCTCTGCTCCAAGCACCCCCTCTTCTGTACAGCTGGTTGACTCCTACTCACCCTGTGGATTTCAGCTCAGCATCACCAACTCCTGGTTGTCTGGCCTGACTCCCCAATGCCTGCTCTATGCATGCGCAGCTCCCCAGAGCTTGCCTCTGCCTGATCACATTGCATTGAGTCTTGTGCTCTAGACCGTGGGCTCTTTGGGGCACAGAAAAATCTGTAGCGAATGTTTGTTAGGTGAATGAGTGAATGAATGAGTAGATAGATAGATGAATGCCTCCACCTGCCTCACCACTAGTGAGCCCTCTGAAGCACCTGCTCCTGCCCCTTCCTCCAGGAAACCTGTCCTGATTGCTTCAGCCACACACATCTCCCTCTCCTCCCAACTCCTCCAGACCCTCCTGGTGTGGGCTGGGATCCCCTAGAGGGCAGCAAGGCCCAGACCTTCCATCTCTGCCCCCAGCACCAAAAAGAGGGCTGGTCAGGATGGAGGGAAGGTGAATCTCAACAATCTCAGCTCTGCTCTGTGGCCTGGGGAAATTGCTCATCCTCCCTGATCTTGTTTCCTCATTGATTCTGTGGGGATAATAACAGTTCCTACTTTACTGGGTTGTGGTTGAGGCTTCTGTGAGATCATTTATAAAAGCACCTGATACAGGGCCCAGCACAGTGTAGGTGCTCAAGCAGTATTCCTTAACCTCAGCCATTGTCTGCCTGTGAACTGAGGCAATGCAAAACTGAACCAAACTGAACTGCGTTGAACTGAAGCATATTATTCACACGTTCTCTTGTCCAGGGCTCCTTGTGTTTAGTCTCCCGTGCTATGTAGCTGGCCCCGGGCTTGGCTCACGGGGGCTCTGCAAATATTCCAGATGGATTAGTCAAGACATTCCCAGCATCTCAATCCACACCTACCAAGGGGGAAGGGGGCAAGTCTCTCCGTGCTACAGAAGGATAGACTGAGGCCAGGGAGATAATGCGGCCTCCCTCACATTAGTGGCAAAGTGAGGACCTAAGCCCTGGCCCCCCGCTGGCCTTGAAAGCCCAGGAATATCTGCCTGGAGGCCCTGTGCTTCAGTTTCCTCCTCTGTAAGAAGAGATAAGAATAGGATGGACCCCAGGGATTGTTGAAAGGATAAAATGCTCATGGCAGACACTCCAGAGGATGGGGTTCAGGATAGGCCAAGTCTATCCACCCCCCTCTTCTCTCCCCAGAGGTTCCGCCCCCCAGGAATCAGTATGGAGCATTCTCATGCATGGTTTTGTATTTTTCCTATATATGTAGGTATCCAACACAGTTTATAGAGTTTGGGGCTTGTTTTTAAACCTTATATAAACAACACTATCTTGTGCATATCTTTAGTCTTTTTCCTCCACATTGTGCTTGTCAGATCAGCCACGCTGACTTGCGTAGCCCTGGCTTACCATTTTCATTGCTGTGTAGTATTCCACTCTGTGATTATACCACCTTCTGTTCCTGCCTCCTCTCAGTGATAGGCATTTAGGGCATTTCCAACCCTTCACTATTAAAACATTACACCCTGTGAACGTTCCTGGACTTGTTGTCCATGGACGTGTTTCTCCAGGGTCTATGCCTGGAAGGAATTCTTTGGGTTATAGAGTGCAGCTTTTCAGCTTCACTAGATAACCACCAAGTCGCCTTGTCTTTTTTCACCATGGCCGGCTGCAGGCCCTTTGCCTTCATTATCTCAGTGCCCCCACCAGGTTGGGAGAAAGGAATTTTTATGCCCACTTTACAGACAGAACATGTATTAGTTATCTCCTGCTGCATAACAAATCACCCCAAAACTTACTGGTGTAAAACAACAAATATTTGTTATCTCACAGTTTCTGTGGGTCAGGAATCCAGGAGAGGCTTACCTGGGTGCCTGTGGCTAAAGTATCTCACAAGGGGGTCAGGGGGTCAGCCAGAGCATCAGTCATCTCAAGGCTGGACTTGGGGACGGTCTGCTTCCAAGCTTGCTTGTGTAGCTATTGGCAGTTCTCAGGGCCTTGTGGGGTGTTGGTTCCTTTCTGTGCAGGCTTCTCAACAGGGCAGCTAATAACATGGCAGCTGGCCTCTGTCATAGCAAACAAGCAAGTGATGGGGAGAGGGTACCCAGGATGGAAGCCAGAGTCTTTTTGTAACCTCACCTCAGAAGTGATAGCCCATCACTTCTGCCATATTCTGTTCGTTAGAAGTGACTCAATTAGTCCAGCCTATACTCAAGGGGAGGGGATTACACAAGGGTGGGAATACCAGAAAGCAGAGACCATCGGGGGTGATCTTAGGGGCTCTCTATCACAGGGCAACTGAGGCTCAGAGAGGTGAAGTGACTTGTTCAGGGTCACACGGCCCTTAGAGACAGAGTCAGGACTGGAACTCAAGACTGCTTGACTCTGAGGCTGGATACCTTCTGAGCTGCCACACTGCCTTTGACTTAAGTTAATAACAGGTTCCGACTGAAGTTAATAAACAAGTCTCCTGCGCAACAGAACTCAAGACAAGCACTTAATGAATGGATTTGCTAATAGCGCTGCCTGTTTGCACATATTAGCTTAAGTTCCCCCTGACATGATCCGTGGGGACAGCTGAGCCTGGCTCTTGGGAGAAACTGCTCTGCCAAGCCAGGAGCCCAGATTCCTAAAGAGCCAGAGAGTGGTCCCTTTAGTCATACAGCTTTTTGGTTTTGCCCTAAATTTAATCATTTGGGTGTTTTTGCAGTTTTTGTTTTTAAATAGAGTGCACACTTCCCTGTGTTCTGAGGAGAGCTGACTGCAAGGTCTGGAGCATCAGGTATTCCCCTGGAGGGACTGCGGGGCGGGCGGGGCGGGCAGGGCAGGGCAGTCGGCCCCAGACGAATGTCCTGCTTCTCAGCTCCTATGGCTACAGCAGCCAGGCACCCAGCTCAGCAGGGCTGTGTGGCCAGGCTGGATAGGGGCCAGCCCCAGGACCTCAGCTTTCTGTCAGGGCTTCTGCCTTGGGTCCTCCAAGGGCCTTTTGGCATCCCATGATTTTCAGGGTCATTCCAAATAGTGGAGGTTGCTGCCCAAATTGCCTTCAGATAAGTGAATGTCACAAATGCTGGAGCATTTCCAGTGGAGGTGTGAGTGACCCAGGTCCTGAGATGAGGGGAAGTGAGAGCTGAGGATTCAAGAGTACCCCTGCCCCCATGCCTCTGCATCCCTTTCTCCAGAGGAACCCGTTGCTCCTTCCTGATTAATGATTTCAGTCGAGTTTAATTTGCATCCATCATACCCTCTGAATCAGGGCTCTGCGCCCTCTGCGGAAACTGGAAGGGACACAGGATCATTCCCTGCCCTCAGGGGACTCCCAGTTCTCAGAAGACAGAGAACTTGGTCCAGACCTCTCCTAGTGGGAATGCTGAAAGGGACCTTTGGATAGACCCCATCTTTGCAGAGGGGCTGCGGTGTCAGGGAGCAGAGAACAACCATAACAGTAAGTATAATAACCATAAAAACACCTACATTTATTAAGCACCTACTGCATGCCAGGCTCAGCATCAAGTACTGGGTATACGTTTAGTCAGGAGATCCTCACACCAACTCCGAGAAATGGGTCCTACTGGTATTCCCATCTTACAGAGGGGAAACTGAGCCTCAGAGAGGTGCCCAAGGACACAAAGCCCAGCTCAGAGCAGGAGACGGAGGTGCTTAGAGAAAGCTTCTGGAAGGAGGGGGCCACACAGGGCCCTGAATTGGAAAGGGAGGAGGGGAAAGGATTCAAGGAAGCAGGTCTAGGGTCTGAGAAAGCTCTCGATGACAAGACATGTCTGCAGTGGGGGCTGCCAGGGAAGAGGATGCCCCAAGGAAGTGGGGGTGGGGCTTCCATACCGCTGCCCTTGGAGTCTTGGCCTCAGCCTGTACTCACAATGGATGGCCCTCCATGTCAACCAACGCATGTCCACATCCAGTTGAGCCAGCCACTGTGCAAAGAAGTCCCTTTCAGCTGAGCCCTGGTGCCCTTCCCTGTGCTGGCTGCCTGTCCCATGCAGGACTTGGAGGACCAGAGCTGGGTGGGGTGCACCTGAATGAGTGACCTTGACTAAGTCCTTTCCCTTTTAGGTACCTCAGCCTAACCCTCTGTAATATGCCTAGGTGGGACTGTGGCATCCTGAGTCTCTTCTGGCTCTTGGGGAGGGGCTAAAGAGGGGGCAGGAAGGCCCACACCCTGGCTGCAGTTCCTAGGCCCACTTCTAGAGGGGACTTTCCTGCCAGCCCCTCATCTACCCCCCACCCCAGTGCCCCCAGCTGCACCAGCATGGGGCTCTGACCTACGGATTTTTTGCCACTTCCTGATCCACTTCACTCCAGCCTGAATCTCTAGGACTTCATCATCCCAGTGGCCACAGTGACCCCAGCATGGGTGAGTGTGGGGCTTTGTCAGTGGCTCTTGGAGGCTACAGGGCCCCATGCTTCTGGGCTTCAGCCCCCTAGGCATTCAAGGAGCCCCTGCCTGAGGCCTCATCCCAGTCTGCCCACTGTCTAGGCAGGGCCACAGAGCCCTGAGCTTAGAGACCTCCGGCCCAACCCCTCATTGCATAGCTGGGAAACTTTCACCTAGGGACAGGGAGTGAGCTCTGAAGGTCACACAACAAGTTTTAAGAAGAGCGCTCAGAATCCAATTTGTGGCATAAAGCGGGACATGGGGTCCACCTGCTCCACAGGGATCTCCAGCTGGATGCTGGCTCCAACCCACTCCCCCAGCTCTGTTCCATGCCTGGTGCCACTTGCCCAGCCCCTACCTGCCTCCCCAGCTCCTGGTCTCCATTTTTCCTGCTAATTAGAGGTCGTAGCAATGACTCCACTGTCCCAGCCATTTTAGAGCTGTCATTAATTTCAAGTGCCTTCAGAAATAATCATCATTGTAAAACCCCTCTAGCTGCTAGGATGCAAGCGGGCAGGAGCAGCACAGAGCAGGCATGCAGGCAAGCCTGTGTGTGCCACACATTCCTTCCTGTGCCTTGGGGCCCAGTCCTGCCTCCTGCATCCACAGCCTCCCAGAGTGGGGGAGAACAGAGCTTGGGCTCTGATGTCAGACACACACAGAGCTTCAAGGCCCAGCTCTCCCTCTTACAAACAGAGTGAACTTGGACAGGATACCAGCCCTCCCAGAACCTGTTTTTTCCTCTGTGTAATGGGCACAGCACTACCAATCTTGAAGTAAGACAAAGTATGTGAAGTATAGCTCAGAGCTTGACTTACAGTAGGAACTGAATAAATGTTAGAGGGTCCCGTCCCCTACTCCAGAGTCCCCTGGCAAACCCATTCCAGCTCCTTTGCTTTGCTGGGAACACTCAGGCTGCAGCAGGCTGGCTCCTTCTGCTTCCAGATATCAGCTCCTCCGTCATCGGGGCTTGCTGAGTTTTCACCCTGAAGCCCACTCATGAGACATGGGCTCAGGCCTGCTCCTGGGAGCTCCTGCTCAGAGCACAGAGAAGGAGGAGACTGGGCCCTTGCCTCTAAGGCCATTTCAGTCTGGGGAGGGGAGACAGGAATGGAAGAGATTGGTCTTAGCTTGGTCTTGACGCTCAGGTGGAAACCAGGGTAAGGGCATGCTGAGCAGGTGGGCCAGCGAGGACAAAGGGCTGGAGGAGTGGGTGAGGATATAATCCCCAGTTGTGCCAGTGAAGTTGGACTGGGCCCCCCTGATGTTTCACATTCTTATGGCCCTGAAATCTCTGAGAGGTTGGGGGCCACCTTCCCAGACAGGAGTGGAGAGAGACAGGTTCTGCAGCTCACGCAGAGGCTTCTGACTGGGTGAGGACCCAGGGACAGGACCCCCTTTTATGGGGTCTCTAGTGACAAGGCCAGGGGCCTCCACTCTCACCAGGCCCAGGCTGGACTCTCAAAAAGGCCTTTTCTCCAAGTTCTTCCCCAAAAGCCTCCCCCTCCCCAATATTTCCACAGGTGCAATGAGACAGGGGATGGTGGGAGGGGTCATATCTTTTGGAGAAACGGAAAGGGAAAGGACTTGGATACTGTTTACAATGGAGAACTAAGGCTGCGGGGCAGTTCCTCCCAGACACAGCTCTTTGGTCATCCTGGTTGCCTTCAAGACTCAGAGGGATAATGGTGGGCCCCAGCAGATCCCTCCCCAGGAGGCAAACTTCCTCAGCCAGCATCTGGGGGCTGCAGGCTGGGGGCAATGGGTTCTCCCCCATTTCTCCGCCGAGATCACTGAGGCAGGGAGCAGGTGAGTGGGTGGCGGAGATACTTGGTGGCCGCGCAGTCCCTGCGTCAGTCGCCGCTCCAGGAATAGCCCCCGCCCCCGCTCCCGCCCCCCCAGAGGGTCTGCACGCCCGGCGGGTGCCTGGCGGAGCCTTTACGCAGGAGTTGGAGAGCGTCTATTCCTGTCGGGCTGGTGGGAGGAGGCGGCGCGGGAGGGCAGGAGCTCACGGTTAACTCAACAACAGCTGGTGGGGGGGTGTGGGAGAGGGGAAGCTGTGGAACCTGGGAAGGGGCTCCAGGCAGCACAGAGTTGAGAGGCCAGGGAGCCGCCTTCGCTGGGCTCTTGGAGGGAGGGAGACTCCTGTGCCGCCTCCTCTCTTCCCCTCCCACCTGTAAGTCCCTCTGCCAAGCCCGCCCCCTAGTGGTTTACTCAGCTTTAGAAGGCTATTCAAATTCCTTTTCCAGGCTTTACTAGCTGTGTGACCACGGGCAAGTCCTGTAACCTCTCTGAGCCTGAGCTTTCTTCTCTGTCACAAGGGGAACAGCAGCGCCTCCTCTCTGAGTTGTTGGAGGATGAACGTAGAGTGCACAACACAGCATCTGTATCTGCTAGGAAGGGCTCTAGCTAGGCCTAGGATGAGGATGGACATAGAGAAGACAGGAGACGGTTCTCCAGGCAGAAGTGTCCAGAGTGGTGGTGTGGCAGTGAGACTGAGAAGTACCCAGACTCTGTTTAGCTGGAACGAAAGGTCCATGCAACTCTATGGGCTGTGTGTGTGAGGCTGGACAGTGGAGAAGCAAGATGGTGCTGGGGTTGAGGGAAAACTGGTGGCCCCACCATGCCAGCCTGATGTCTGCAGTGAATGTCAGGCAGGCTCCGTGGGGGTTGGGGCAGGATTCCAGGGTCTGTCTCAGAGACTGAGAAGCCTTGGGCCAGTCTCCTGCCCTCTAGCCTCAGCTTCCTTCTCTCTATGTGGAACCCCTACCCTGTGGGCTTAAGGTGTCAGGAGCACTAATGTGCTAATGGGGTGCACTCCCAACAGTGGAGAAGGGGTGAGTGTGCCTGGTAGTGTCAGGAATGATGGTCATTCCAATCAAATTAGCTTAGTGTTAAAGGGCATCTGGCTTCAGGGAGATGGAAGGTGTATAGTGGAAGGAGGTGAGGTCCCAAGGATTGTAGGAGTCTTTGCCAAGAAACCTCTGTCAGCTGATTCTCTGTATCTGCTGGTCAAGGAGAATCTGGATCTCTGAGGAGTGGTCCCATTCCCTGGGCCCGTCTGAGTATGTGGCCCCAGCCCAGGATCCTCTGGACCGTTGGGGAGCGGCGGAGGGACAGCCAAGCCCAGACTGAGGCTCTGGGCTGCTCTCTGCTGTTCGCTGGGTGCAGTGCCCACGGCCAGAGCGGCCTGCTGCCCTCTGCTGGACAGAAAGGCAGGCTGGGCGGGGACCCAGGCAGCAAAGGGTAGCGCAAGACTCGGCTCGAGGTAGAGCTGCGGAGCTGGTGCGCCTTCCTCGCGGTCCCTCCGGGCTTCCCTCTCTACCTGATTCACCCCAAGGCCGCCCCGATGTGGGCCCTCCAGCTATTCGCCGAGATTTCCGAGAAAAGGGGACAAGGCGCGGGACGGAGGTTCCCGGCCTGACCCTACCCACGCCGTCCTCCAAACAACCCTGGCTGGGTGGGGAGCCTTGCCTGTTCACGTGCGTGTGTCCGTCCACAAAGCAGGGTACAGTGACCCCAGTTGACACGGGTGACACACGCGAGCGTGCGCGCACACGCCCAGGGAGGACTTCGGGTCAGACTCCTCGGGCCCGTGCTGCCCGGGACTCCTCGGAGCCCGGGACTCGGAGGGGCGCGGCCGTGTGCAGGGCTGGAGCACCGGGGCCGTGGCTCAGGCGCCAGGCTGACGCGCCCTTCGCCTGCGCCCCCCTTGCCAGTTTCGCTGCCCCATGCATAAGGGGCAGTGGTTGGGGTGCGCCTCGCTCTCCGCCCCCTTCGAGTCCCCGCCTCACCACCCCCTCCCTTGGTTTTGCGGCCGCGCCTTCTCCTCCCCCGCCTGGCTCTGGCTCGCTCGCTGCCTCCCTCCCTCGGCCCCTCCCTCCCTGGCTCTCTCCTCGCTCCTCGCGCTCCCTCCCCGCGCCGCGGCAGAGCGCGGAGCCCGGGCGGGAGCCGGTGCGGGCAGCCGGCGCGGGCAGCCGGCGACAGCGCAGGCGGTGGGTCGTGGTCCCGGCCCCCGGAGCGTGCGGAGTCCCACCCGCGCCGCTCCGGCCCCTCTCCCGACGCGGGGCTCCGAGCAGCATGCGCGGCCGCTGCCCACCGGTCTCAGCCCTGGCTCCGGCCCCGCTGCGGAGCGCGCCCGGCCTCGACCCCGGCCCTAGCGGCAGAGACAGAGGCGGCGGCGGCGGCTCCAGGCCGGCCCGGGGTGCAGAACCAGGCTCGTGGAACCGGCATCGCGCGTCCTGAGCGCACCCGCCCCTCTGCCCGCCGGGGCCGCGGTCTCCTGCCTACCCACCCCCGGGCTCTTGCCCTGGCCCCGGTTCCGGCTCCGGCTTGGCTCCCGCCCGCGTGGCCAGACAGACGGACGGTTAGCCCTGAGAGGGTGCGTGCACTGCCAGGCGGAGGTGTAGGACGAGGAGGAGGAGACGGAGGGGGGGGCTGGGCAGGGGCTGGGGCCCGGCGGAGGAAACATGCGATTGGCGACCAAGCCGAGCGGACGGACTGCGCGCCCAAGATGCAGGTGAGCCCGGCGGCCGCGGCCCAGCCCGGAGAGGGCAGCCCCGCTGAGAGCGCCGCCGGGAGCCGCCGTCGGCCCAGGCTGCGTCCTCCTGGGGCTGCGGGGCCCCCCACCGCTACCCAGACCCCCTTTTGGGATCACAGATCTGAAGATTCTTCCTTTTCCGTTCTTCCCACCCCAACAAATTCCAGGTTGGCTAGCTGGGAACCCAGAGCTACAGAGGGGCCCCCACCGGCGTCCTAGTCCTGCTGGTCCTCCATTGGCCCTACCATTCCAACGCTGGTCACCCTGGAGGGTAAGCCCCTGCTCAGCGCTGGGTGGCTGCCTCTCTCCACAGACCCCGGATACCCCCCAGGCAGCCCTAGCCAGCACCAGGTCCCCCTAAGCTGGTGGATGCAGGTCAGGGACCAGCTTCCTCCACAGGCTCCAGCCCAGGCACCAGCTCTCTCCCCTCACAAGGAGCAGCCCCTTTCCAGCTCTTGCCCATCAGGGGGAGAAAAGGAGAAATGGGGGTAGGGATAGTGGTTGGGTTGAGGAGGACCCAGGAACCCTTCAGGGTTCTCCCCTTTGTCTGTCTTCAGCCCAGGCTTCTCACCTCCTCCTGCCCCACTTTTCATTCTGAGGCAGAGCCTGTGGGAGGTGGAAACCAGCTGAGAAGAGGAAGGTGAGGAGGGAGCCCCTGCTCTGCCCCCCACCCCTGGAAGGTGGGCTGTGGCTTCCTGCTCCCCAAGGTACCCCCAAGAGAGATCTCCCTCCAGGTGGACCCAACTGTGAGGAGGGGTGGGGCCAGGCCCAGTGGCAGTCCCCTCCCTGTTTTTTTGCCCTTGGTCCCAGCCCAGCCCCATCCAGCCCTGGTTCTGCAGGCATCGGCATCTCCTCTTTGTTCTCAGAGGTCCTGGGGTCGAGGTGGGGGAGAAGGGGCATCTGGGAGGATGGGAATGGCTCTGCCCTGGTGGGTTGGGAGTGCAGGAGGCCCTGAGGTGGGGGAGCAGTGCCATCTGGGCAGTCCTCTGCTTGGCTTGGGTAGCTGGAGGGTGTGCAGCCCAGCCTGGCCCGTGGCTCCAGGCTCAGCCCTGCTGGTCATTGTGCCAATGGCTCTAGCAGTCGTGCCTCCCGTGCCCAGGGAGCAATGAACCGCGGCACCCAGGCGGCAGAGAGCCTGGGGCTTCCCCACGTTCAGCGGGGAGTGCCAGTGAGGAGGAGAGGGTCTGCTGTTTTGTCCTCGTGTGGGCCGGGAGGGGCTCAGAGTCCTCACACCTCTGGGAAGATCCCAGCACCTGGTCTGCTGGGACAGCTTGCCTGGCCTTCCTGCTTTCTCCCCATGCCCTGAGGCAGGAGCGAGGATAAGGTGGCAGAGGTGAGAACTCCTTAGAACCCAGATAGGGGCTCCCAGCAGCACCCAGCTGCCCTCCTGGAGGGGGGCATAGCAAAGGCAAGGACAGGCCCCCTCTGGTCTTCTTGTCTCTACCCCCTCCCCCACCCCCTGCCAATTTAAATGTGAGATGGGCCTTGGGTAGGGCTTGGTCAAGGCTAAGGAGTTAGAGTGGGCCCCTAATCCAAGGGGCTGAGTTTTGAGGGATGGGTGTGTGCCCGAAGCTGAGTATCATGGCACCTGGGCTGAGGGCCCCTGTGTGACTAGAGGGAGATGGAGCGACCGCTCTACTCCTTGCAATAGTCTTCTTTGATCCTGCGGGTCAGCTCCTCCATCCCCTGCCTCTGAATACCTGTTTTTTCCCATACTAGATATTGCTTTCTAAAAGCCAGAATTCCAGAGGGACACTGGAGGGGGAAAAAACCTCTCTCGTGAGGGTGGGTTGTTGTTCAGCATAAAGCCAGACAGGATCGCTGGTCCTGTGATGGCTCATCTGGTGCTGTTCTCCAAGTACTTCCTGAAGCAAATGGCAGGAGGATCGCAGGCTGGGGGGGTCAGTCCTGTTGAGAAGTGAGGCAGTACAGTGATTTGCACAGGGTCCTGTGGAGGCGTGAGGCAGTGTGTCGGGTAGGACTAGGGAAGGCTAGGGAGGGAAGGCATTAGGTGGTGGTGGTTTCAGAGTCAGGGCCTTGGTCTGCTGCTTGGGGCCTCTTGGTCTAGCTGTCCTGTGTGCGGCACTCTGTGGAAGGATAGTGGCCTTCCAGCCCCAGGCTCCCTGCCCCTATGGTTACCCATTAACAGCTCCCTGCTCTGTTCCCACCAGTCCATTTACATATCCCCCCATCACCTGGCTTGGTCCAGCATCCCTACCCAGAAAGCCCTCTCCTCTGCTTCTCCTGGCTTCTCCTCCAAGAAGCCTCCCTGACTGCTCCAAGTCACAGATCCTCCTCCTCCAGGCAGCCACAGTGTAGAACCATGCTGGTTTACACCTAATATTGTACCAACCCATTCTTCATGCGTTTATTCTATACACTATGTCTCAGCTGCTTGCTTGGCTCTAGGCTAGGCCCTCCCATGGCCCCCGTGGATTGCCTTGAACACCCTGGACAATCCTGAACCCTCCCCCGGGCTCCCCTGCCTCGCCCCTAGGATAGGGAAGACACTGGGAGGCACCAGGGAGCAGCTAGTGGCTGGTGGCAAGGGCTACCTGGAAGAGGTAGTGTCCTCAGCCCGTGTGGATGGACAGAGCTAGGTGATGTTAAGGATGCCCCAGGCAGGAATTGGGGAGAGCCGAAGGCAAGGTATGCAGGAGCACACACAGGCACTCAGTGGAGGGTGGGATTTGCTCCTGGGGGGAGGTGGGCAGTGGTCCTCCAGGAAGAGAGAGAGACTGGATGGTCCTGAGGCAGTAGCAGACTTTGCAGAGACACAGAAAGCAGGGGATTCCAGAATCAGGGAAGATTCTTTGTGGAAAGAGTGCCTCAGTGCATTTGAGGCATCCTTGTGTTGAATGAATGACTGAGTATCCTTCGATGCTATGGGCCCAGTAGGACTGTGCTGACAACAGTCTTCTCGCATGTGTTCAGCTCCTTTGATGTCATTTTATAGTGAAGTTGTTGAGTGTGGATCCTGGAGCCAAATGCCTGCATGCAAATCTCAGCTCCACCACTGCCTAACTCTGTGACTTTGGGCAAGTTACTGAGTCTCTCTGGGCCTCCGTCTCCTTGTCCATCAATAGTGAGGATAACAAAGGTGTTACCTCTGGGTCATTATGAGAATTGTGTGTTAATGTATGCAGAGCATTTAGACAGAGGAAACTCTCACAAAATGCTAGCACCTCATAGGTTATATCAGTGATGTGCACTCAGTCTTAGCCTCGTGTGTGGTACAGAGATTTGATTTTATAGCTGAGAAAACTGATAGCCAGAGAAGTGGAAAGACTTACCCAAAGTTCCCAGCTTATGAACATGGGGCTCGGTCTGGAATGCCTTCCTCCTCACCTCTGGTCTGGGGCTCTTGCTCACTGGTCTGGGCATGGCCTGTAATTAATTAATCAAAGTTTTGAGTATTAATAATAATAATATAATGAGCACTGTGACCCTACGCCCCAACCTGAACACTAACCCTTTAATAACGACGTACATCTTCCACGTGTTTCTCCTCACCCCATCCCTTGGCTTCTTTCTCTGAGGCAACCACTACCCTACATTACCTATTTAACATTCCCTTGCCTTTTTAAAATCATGCATTTCAATATATAGAAATTGTTCAGTTATAGTTATTTTTTAACTTTGTGAAAAGTCCTCTGGAATTTGTTTTTCCTTCAACATCATATTCGTAAGGTTCATCTATATTGTTGCAAATAGTAGTAGATGTAGTTCATTCATTTCCACTGATGCATAGTGTTCTGTCATTTGAACATGACACAGTGTGTCTATCGTTCTTCTCTTGATGGGCGTGTACGTTGTTCCCCTTTTGCTCTTACAAATGCCGCCAGGAGCCTTGTTGTCCTGTCTCCTGAGGCAACATGCAGAGCCCTCCGGGGCGCACAAGTGGGAGCAGAATTGCTGGGCCTGGGGCATGTTCTTGATCAGCTTTACTAGGAGATGTGCCCAAGTATTTTCCCGGTTGGCTGGGCCAGTTTTTGCTTCCCCACAGCAGGAGATGAGTGTTCCTGTTGCTCCCCACCCTCACCAACACTTGCTATGGGAGGACGTCTTGATTCATTCTGATGGAATGAGTGTAAATGATGTTTCATTAGGGCCTTGATTTGCATTTCTGGAACACAGGGTTTCTGATATATGAAATGGTGGGTGAGCAAGGCAGCAGCCTGTGTGTAACAGATGCTCGCTAAGTAATCGTCACCTCTGCACTTCATCTTCCCCAGTTGTGAGGATGCTGTCTGTACAAGCCTTGAGCTCAGAGATGGGCAGGAGCAGTCAGGGAGGTCTCCCCCACGAAGGGAGAATGAAGGAGGAGCAAGGAGAGCTTAAGTCCTTACACATTTAGAGCCAAAGGAAGCCCAGTGGCTCTGTGTTCACCGCCATGATGGGCAGGGATGGTCCTAGCTGGGGAGGTAGACGGAGACTGTGCTTCATTATTTTAATAATGTACAGCCCCCCAAAACCCTGTCTCCACACCCTGGCACCTGGTGCAGGGCTTGGCATTGGTGAGTGCTTACTAAGAGTTTGATGACTCTAAGAATGAACACTGCATGGAACAAATGTATGTTTGTTCTTCCTTCATTCTCACCTCCTTGGGGAGTCCTCCCTGATTGCTCTTGCCCCTTGAGTGAATGAGGGGTGGCTGAGTGAGATGGCTCCTGGGCATCGGCGAGGCCCCCTGACAAGGCCCTCAAGCCCCCTGCCTAGCCACAGGGGCTGAGAAGCCTGGTGCTGGCAGGCTCGTTTGGAGCAGCTCCCCTGCCAGCCTGGCGCACCGACGATGATTCCCTGCCACTCTCCCGGCCTGGGCCTGGGCCCCTGGAGCTGGTTGGAGACGAGCGTCGGGGCTGGCGGAATAATTATGCCTATTTCATGTGACACCCAAATTGATTGCCGCCAGGGTGACATTACCAGGGCATTGTTCCCTGTCTCCAACCTCTTATTACATGTTATTAGGATGTGTGGTATGTGTGTGTTTTTCTATTTTTTCCCATTTCGGGGAAATAATCTCTCTCTGCCACCTCTTCTGCTTCTCTCTGCAGAGAACCTGCTCACAGCTCTGAGAGGGGGTTGGGGACTGGCCAGCATGCTTCCTCTGCCTGGCCCAGCACAGGGCTGCAGATGTGGCTGGGGGGTTGACCATCTCAAGTCCTTTTGCTTGGGTGCAAGATAGGGATGTATTAGAGCTAAGAGGGGCTGCTGAGGTGTGGATCCCAGCAGAGGAGTCTTCCTGCAATGTCCATGGTCTCTGCTTGTAGATCTCTCGTGAGGGGGTGCCCACCCACTATCTATCAAGGCAGATCTTCGATCTTGAGCCATCTGATCTTCCATTTGATTCCTCACACTGAACTAAATGGGCCTCCCCTCTGAGTCCACCCATGGGTCTTGGCTCCACCCTCTGGGCCTGCCCTGGACCTTTTGCACCCTGTGCCTTGGGACACCCCTTAGAGATTTGCAGAGATGCCAGTGCCCCCCCACCAAGTCTGGGTTCTCATGAATGGGCAGCTGGGTGGTGGCATCGATTGTGCCTGAGCAGAACGCAGCACCCACATGTATCTGACCAGAGGGGTTCATCCCCTCATATAGCAGGTTGGAAAAAAAGGGGGTTTTGAGATGGTCAACTTGAGATGGTCAACCCCCCAGCCACATCTGCAGCCCTGTGCTGGGCCAGGCAGAGGAAGCATGCTGGCCAGTCCCCAACCCCCTCTCAGAGCTGCGAGGGGTTGGCCAGAGCTCAGTTGAGCAGAGAGGGCTTTGAACAGTCAGTGCCAGGAGAGGGGCAAGTGTTTTCACTTAGAGTTTGCCTGTCCGAGTTATAAATAACTCACTGGACCTTGGCCTGTGATGTATTGAGGGTTGTTTTAAAATCTTTTCTCCTTTTTGAGGCAGAAATCAGCCAAACCTTCACCCATCCCTGACCTAGCCTCCCCACGTTACCCTGGCATGACGCTAGGGAGACGGTACCTGCAGGGACAGGCAGGGTCCTCCCCAGGTCCTAGCCCTGAGGGTCTGGGACCTCGGACAAGTCCCTGATGCTCTTGGGCCTCACTTTCCTCGCCTGTGTGATGGTGTCTAGGGTGACCGTCCCTCTGGAGTTAGACAAGCTCAGTGACCTTCGGCAGGTGACCCAGCGGCTCAGAGCCTCAGTTTCCTCATCAGTAGAGTGGGGTCGGTGAGACCGCCCGCACGGGATATGTGGTGAGGGTTGGTGGGCTCATTCCGCAAAGCCCTTTAGTGCATGTGTTCCATCTAAACGTCTCTTCTCGTCCCTCTTCTTGAACTCTCTGCTCCGAGCCCTGCGAGGGCAGCGTCAAGTCTGCCATCTCCTTTCCTAGAGGAGGCGTCTAGGGCCCCAAGATATAAAACCACTTGCCTACCATCATGCAGCTTAGCAGGCCCTTGAACCTGAATCGGAGAGAGGCAGTATGCAAGAGCGGTCAGGACAGCCTAGGGTCTAACTGTCTCAGGCCTAATCCCAGCTCTGCCACTTATCACTGTGTGATTTGGGGCAAGTTGCCTCACCTCTCTGTGCCTCAGTTCTCTAATCTGTAAAATGAGGATAATAATACCAACCTGATAAGATGGTTGCGAAGGTTAAAGTTCATGTCTGAGCTCATATTGTGCTAGCTGTGTGACCTTGAGCAAGTTACAGAAACTCTTTGTGACCTTGAGCAGGCTAGAGAAGCTGTTTGTGCTGCTGTTTTTCCCATCTGCAAAATAGGGACGATAGCAGCACCTGCCTCAATGGGTAGTGGTGGGATTACATGAATTTTTATATGTGAAGTACTTAGAATAATGCCTGGCACATGAAAGACCCTCTCTAAGGGTTTTTGCAATCATCATCATCGTCATCATTATATTTACTAGGTCTCTGGCCTTCAAATCCCACTCCTGTTCCACCCCTCCCCTCAGCTCCCCCTCCCAGCCTCGGATCTCTGAGGCTGTCACCGCCCCCTCTCCCAAGCCCAAGGCTTGTGGCCTGCTCCCAGGTCGGGGTTGGCTGGTTTCTAGCCCTCCGAAGGCTGAGATAGGCCAGCCTGAGCTGTTCCCATAGTAGAGGAGCTTGGGTAGCTGGGGAGAGGCCCTGGGGGCCCAGGAAGGTGTGCAGGGCTGAGGGCATGAGTGG
This sequence comes from Equus caballus, assembly GCF_041296265.1. Taxonomy (NCBI): domain Eukaryota; kingdom Metazoa; phylum Chordata; class Mammalia; order Perissodactyla; family Equidae; genus Equus; species Equus caballus. The sequence goes on along the minus strand of NC_091684.1, from coordinate 131,105,336 downwards.
GGATGAGGGAAGTGTGTCTGCCGGGCACCCCTCAAGGGGCCACTGGGCTGGGTGGGGGATGGGGCCAGAGTTCTTCAGGGGCGTCTTCCTGCCCCTCAGAGGCTGGGCTGGCATCTCAGACCTGGAGAGAGACACAAAGGGAGATATGGGAGTACAAGACCTGCCTTTTCCTTGAGCTCCTTCCAGTTACCACGTGGGCACTTGCTACCCTTCCTCAGTTCTGAGACAGCGCCAGTCCAGGTAGGGGTGCTGTGTGCTCAGGCGGGCCCAGCACAGGCAACAGGGAAGCTTCCCAGAACCAGTGCCCCCACCTCCCCCAGGCTGGCTCCCAGCTGCCCAGCTGGCCTCTCACCTCAGAACAACCCTGTTAAGGGACTGGTAGGGCCCAGAGTGGTCCAGGGCTCACTCAAGGTCACGCAGCAGGGCAGAGGTGCACTGGCTGGAGTACAGGCCTGGGACCTGTGAGCCCAGTGCCCTTTGCTCCCCAAGAAGTGGCCTTCTCTAGGCTTTGCCCCATCCCTGTTTCTCCCCACCAGGCCGGCCACTCCTGGAGGGCAGAGCCTATTTATAGAAGCTGTTAGACACTAAGATGCTTTGACAATTAAAATTCATAATTTATCCCACAAATGGCTTGGGGCTGCAGGCTGGCCGGAAGGCTGGCAGCTCCTGAGATTAGCTGTGCTCCATGGGGTGGGCGCTGGGATGGGCAGCGGCACCCTCCCTCAGGTGCAGGGGGGCCAGGTACTTGCCCAGGGCCACACATGGGCAGTTGTGGCAGCTAGGGGGACCTGGTGGCTGCCCTGGCAAGCAGCTGAGCAGCCACACTGTGCCCAGTCAGCACCCTCCAGCCCGGCTGAGAGCCAGTGAGCACCTTTGGGAGAGGATTGAGTTTCCAAGAGCACCTAAGAGATGGAGCTGGTGGCGCTGGACCAGGGAGGGCGGGGAGTGGCGGGAGGAGGGGCAGCAGGCTCACACACCCGCACCCACACACACACACCCACACACACACCCACAAACACACAGGGGTGCCTGCTTTCCACACATACATACACCCCGGGGGCCCGGCAACTCTTTGCTAGAACCAAGAGCAAGAGGAAAATAAAGAATTATACAAGACAAAGGACATGACCTCAATTTTCTTCCAGGTTGATTTTTCTCTCCCCGTGGGGGCGGCTGAAGGAGGAGGAGAAGGGAGAGGGCAGGCAGAGGCGGGCAGCCTAACCGGGAGGAGATAGACACACCCTCCCCGTGGCCTGCTGGCGGGGCCAAACCATCAGTCTGAATTTCTCTTGCTGGAGCTCAGCCTGAGCACTGGCCACCTCCTCTTGGGGTCCCCTTTCCCCCCACGCACCCTCCCCATGTGCCAGGAGGTGGCCCCTCCCTTCCCGGCTCTCAGCATAGCCCTGCTGGATTAGGCTGCCCAGGAACTGAGTTTCCCCATTAGCAGCTCACACCTTAAGCCATTATCAGCCATTCACACCTCAGCAGGGATTGGATTAGCCCTAGAAAGCCAGAACGGAGTGTCTTTAAAAGGAGTCCAGGGACCTGGTCAGGATTTGGGGTAGGAGGGAAGCAATTAGGAGTCCCTGGATGCTCTCCTATGGACCAGGCTACAAGTCCTCCCACCCTGAACGCCTTTGTTCATACTGTTCCCTCTGTGGAAAATGCCCTTCCCCAGCCCCTTACTTGGCCTTTGGAAATGTGTCTGTATTTCAGTGACACCTCTTCCTCCTCTGTGCAGCGGCTATAAAGAGCCCGGACTGGGAGTGGAGAGCCTTTCTAGGAGCTGGCCCAGCAGTCTTTTGACAGGCTTTCTCTGCCCCAGGCTGGGCCTGGGGATGCTGAGCTGTATCAGCCCCAGCGCTGCATTGGGGGCCCTTAATCTGGGGGACACAGAAGGGGAGTCAGAGAGTGATGGTAAACATACCTGCAGTGCTCGGGAGGCGGGTGACCCACAGCAGGGCGATCCCCCTCCCTGGGGGCTTGAGAGGAGCTGCTTGGAGGAAGAGACCCTTGAGCTGGGTTCTGAAGGCCAAGTAGGAGAGTTCCATGTGCAGGGTGGATGGTCGGCCATTGCTGTGGGAAAAAGGCCCGGGCCAGGGCGACCATCTGGGGCTCTCTGGACAGGCCTCCATCCACCCCCATGTCACCCTACTCCCAGCCACGTGGCATGGCTACCTCTGAGCTTGTACTGTTCCCGCCAAAGGGCTTTATCATTTCATGAAATGGATCCAGTGGCTTGGGGCCCTGGAGCTGAAGGAAAAGAAGGGGCCTCAGACAGGCAAGGACTTGGGGACAGGGCAAGTCACAAGGAATCCAGACCTGGCCTCGCCTCTGTTCTTTGGTGACCTGGTATGAGTCCCTTCACCCTTCTGAGTGATCAGGCCCATCTCGTGGGATGGCACTGAGGACAGGATGCGTTAACAGGCCCAGGGCCCTGGACACATGGTAGAAAATGGTGGCAGAGTCTGCAGGGCACCTTCTCGCTCTGTTGTTCCCCGACTGCTGCCACCCTCACCGGGCCCTAGCCCACGTACTCATCTTTCTCCTCTGCTTTCCCTGCCTCTCTCTCCCCTCCCTTTCGCTCCTGTTTCAGCTGCTAGGCACCTCTTTCTCTCTATCTGTCATCTTTCCTTCGCCTGCTCTCCTAGTCATTTTTTGCTGGTGGAGCTGGGCAGGGCCCTAGGCAGACATTCTGAAGCCCTCAGCCCTCAGGTCTGCCATCCCTCCTCACTCCCTTCTGCCGCAGACCCTGTCACAGGAACATAGGGCGTTGGGACGAGATGAGATGGTGCCTACCTGCCTCATTTCCCAGCAAGGAAACAGCCCTGCACAGTTGCCCGGGTCACACACAGCCAGGCTGAGAACCCAGAGGCCCTGGTGTCCAGAAGGCCCCAGGCCCTAGCAGTGGCAGCAGCCACCTCTGCCAGGGATCGCATGCCTGTGTGTGCTGGGGATCCCTGTGGTCCCTGGGGAACACTGAGTGGGTACACCATGAAATATTGATACCATAAACCGAAAATAACTGAACTTTCCATCCTGTGCTGCAGCCGACTCCAAATTAGGTGAGATTTCAGCATAGATGGCGGCAGCAGGCACAGGGGAAGGGTATGGTGGAAAAACACTATAAAAGTCAGTGTGTTTGACATACCGTTTTCTGACAGTTAGGGAAAGGCTTTTGTCAGGTTGGGGGGTAGGGTGCCTACATGCAGCTCTCTAAGGCCTTCCCTTGGGCCTGGGGACCCTACCCAGCACCCTTCTACCCGGCGGGCCCCTCCCCTGGGCTGGCCTGTGTGTTTGAGAGAAGTCCTGCTTCAAACCGGGTGGCTCTTGGGGCAGGCAGCCTGACCAGGGCAGAGACCTGCCGCCTCCAGCCTTGTGCCTAGGCCTAGGGGCAGAGGAATTCCCTTTTGGAATCCTCAGTTTTTCTCATCGGTAAATGGGTAAGAAATACCTCTTTTTAAGGCTGGTGTGAGGGTTTCTGAGACTATGTGTGAAGTCTAAAACCTGGCCCTTACTAGGTGCACTGCAAATGTTAGTCTCACCCCTTTTCCAAGTGCAGGTGTGCAACTAGCCTGTGTGGGCTGGGTTCTGTGCATGGGGAGACACGCCCCTACCTCCAGGGGCCTCCAGAAGCTGTGTCAGGAGATAGAATGACCCCTGACCTCCCTCAGTGGTTCTCCAAGTCCACCCATGGGTGATCCCAAGCCCCTGCTGTCTCCACCAGTCATCCTATCTAACCCTGAGCCCCAGGGGGGGAGCCCCAGTGTGAAGCCCCAATCTGGGATGCCAACTCAAATAGATCCTTCCACCCCTGGTGGAACTGCACTTTAGGGCCTGAGCCCCCACGCCCCTTCATTCCCTAGCCAGGTTTGAGGATGTTGACTTTCCTGCTGGAGAAAGTCAAGCTTCTTTGTGGGTTCCCTCAGGGACCCTGGGATCCAGCCCCTTACTGCCCCATGGGGGAAATAGATCAGAGAAGGCAGGCATTGCCCAAGGTCACGCAGTGGAGTGGCCAAAGGGAAGTGCAGGTGGTGGTGTGGGGAGTAACTGAGTCAGGCCATACCTGCCCCGGGGCAGGAGTGAGGGTGTGCTGGGGCCGCGCCGCTGCAGCGCAGGTCTGCTGGCTCTGGGACTGGAGGATGCAGGCTGCTGTAGAGTCTGTGCATCGTGCCCTGAGCACGGCTCCCCTCTGCCTGCCCGCCTGCCTGCCTTCCATGGTTATTGCCTTTGTATTTATTGGTGCAATTTTTAAACTCTTGCCCTTGTGGGAAGCCCTTCAGGGGGCAAGGATCCAAAATAAAACACTGATTAAAATGCATAAAACACTTCTCCTTGGCCGCTGCAGGAGGAACCAGTGGGATCAACGGGGCCAGGAGGGCAGGGGCAGCACATCACCCCCTCAGCAGTTTCCGGGACCCCCTCACACACAACCCTGCCAGCATCCCTGGGAGTGTTAGGAGAGTAGGTCCAGCGTGCTGTGCTCCTGCTATGCCACCTTGGGCATGCATCTGAGCCTCCTCGGCCATAGTTTCCCCACCTTTCAGGGCAGCCACATGTAAGAGGTGAGAGACAGGCATTGGGAGGATGGCCCTTCTGGAGCCATCCTGGTCCTGTGGAGTCTGGCCTGCTGCTCTGTGGCTCTGACTGCCAGGCCTGGGGCTGGCAGCCACACAGGGCAATGCCGACCCTTCTTCCATCACCGTATCTGAATTCTCCAGGTCTCTCATTGCTCAGAGGGCCTGCTGCAGGGTTAGCCCCATCAGAGGGGCTTCAACCCCTGCACAAACCCACGCACACATGCTTCCTTGCAAAGAACATCTGCTGGGTCTGTTCTGTGCCACACCTCGGTCTGAGGCTGCAGACACAGCGTCTGCCCTCAGGTATGTTTGTCTCACCTACTCTACCAGGTGAGACAAACACACCCATGCCTGTTTGACCCAGGGTTAAACATACACCACAGGAGATGCACCATATGCTGAGGCTTTGGAGCATGTTTTCCTCTTTGCTCAGGTCGCTAGGAAGCTCTCACCTCTAGTCATTATGCAGGACTTTGTGGCATTCTTTCTTGACTGGTTTGCCTTCTTTAGCTTTATCTTTTTATCATCTTATAGCATAATTTTTCTGTCAGTTGGCTCAAGTCATTTTTAGAATGAGGTGTGCCATATGTCAGTTACATAATGTCAGTACTAATGACTGTAAGGTGCTTCAGTGTTAGGGGCAAGAGATGACTTCTCACTGAATAGGTCAAGAATGGCTTCATGGAAGAGGTGGCCTTTGGGGTGGAAAGTCACAAAGGCTGCTGGGGCAGGAGGCTGGGAGAGTCCTCCAAAAGGAGATGGCTTAGAGGCAGGAATGTTCAGGACAAGGTGGGGATACCTGGTGGCAATCCTGGGGTGATTGGTGGGGGAGGAGGTAGATGGGTAGGTTGAGGCAAGGGGGTAGACTCTTCGAAGGCTAGATTCATGTCTGTGTGAGGGCCTTACCAACATCTCAGGGTGGCCTGTGCCCTCACCATCCCCTCCTTCCTTAGCCCCCCCTCCAGCAGCCCCCACCCCGCCCACCAGCCCAGCCCTGAGCTGGGTGCTAAAAGTCCTATTTACCTCCCCAGGCCCCAGCCTCACACCCACTCCGGCCCCAGCTGCTGGCTCAATTACTTATCGATCGCCTGTCAGGATGTCTGCTTTTCTGGTGGGTCACTGGAGCATGTGTGACTGTGGAAAATGGCCTGGTAGGGATGGTTGGGGAAGGCGAAACCACAGAAGAGTCTGGAGAGAGGATAAGAGAGGCTGAGGGGAGGGAGACGGACAGAGCCCTTGGGGATAACAAAGTCTTGCAGATTCCATCATATGTCAGTGACACCCAGAGCCCTCTCTGGTTAATCAGTCACTTAGTTGATCAACAACCAGGGAGTCCCTGTCAGTTGAGACCACCAGAGTATTGGAAAGTATGTGGTGTCACTGGAGTCTGACAGACGAGAGCTCTGGTCCCATATCTGCCCCCTCTACTGGCTGGGTGTCCTTGGCAGTCACAATCTCTCTAAGCCCCAAGTTGCCTTAAGGGTTGAAATGTAGATGACAAGACCTGTGGCCTTGAAAGCAGAGGCTGTGTGCAGGTGTGGGGAGGGACTGGGAGGGGTGGGAGGAGGGCCTGAGCTGGGGCGGAGAGGTGGGACCCTCCCTTCCTGCAACAAGCCCACTTGAGGCTGTGAGTGTGGGCTGTGTGGACAGGCGGCAGAGCCCCGAGGGCACCAGGTTGGGATGGAGAAGCAGGCATGGGTCTTTACCCCACCAGCAGCCGCAGGGCTACAGCTCAACTCCCAAACACCATCTGGTCCAGGTCCTGGAGTTTGGAGGAGTCCAGACTAGCCTTCCTAACCACACACCAACCCTGCCAGGCCAGTTTCCCACAGGGTGGAACAAGGATGGAACAGAGGAGAAAGGAGGAGGTGGGGAGTCAGTCTGGACACAAGTGGGAACAAGTGGCCTCTGAACACCGGCTGGGAGAGAGTAGTGGGCTAACTCCTGCACACTCCCTTCACTCCAGCCTGGACCCAAGCTTGGTCGCCCTCCCAGCACCGTCTCCCGTGTCATCACGACCCAAGTCCCGCATGCTCCCCAGCGCCCAGCTGGAACAAGCCTCACATCCTCGTCCTCAGTGCTGCGCTGTGCTGCCCTGGGCTGTGGGAGTCTGACTGCCCATCCCCCAGGCAGCTGCATAAACCCTGGACTAGGAGGAGGTGACTGAGCCCTGAGAGACAGATGGGGGAAGGCTGGGAGGTCTTTGGAGGGGAGCACACTTCCTACTGGGGATCAGAAAAAGCTTCTTGGAGGAGCGGACATTAAATTAGGCCCTGAACATGGGATTTCAACTGGCAGGGGAAGGGGCATTCCAGGAGGAAAGAACTACAGAAGCCAAGGCCGGGAATCTGGAATACTTGTTCCCTGAGTCCTGAGCTCAGGAGCCTGGGTGGGTCACTGTGGGGACCCAGAGGAAGGTGAGAGTCAAAGAGATTCCACAGGGAGGCATCAGGACTGGTCCCGCTTTCTAGATCAGGGTTGCCCTCCCCTGATCTAGAAAACCCATCAAGGGGCAGATTCATAACCCTGACAGGTACCACTGGGTTTGCTGATTGCCCAGGACCCTTGGGTTGCGGGCTCAACTGCAGTGTTGGCGGGGAGGTGGCCTTGGTGTCTGTGCCCAGGGAAGCCCAGGCTAAAGGCTGAGGGGAGGCCCTCAGCAGCCTCAGAAGCCGTTGCCTGGCAGGCTGGGGACCAGACATGCTCCTCTGCTGGCTGTTCCTAGAGGCCTCAGCCTTTGAGCCCCTTTGATGCCTCTGTGAGCCCCGAGGGCAGCTCAGCAGGTCTGGCTTCACCCCTGGTGAGTGCCAGGGGAAGCTGAGGCTCAGGTTGTGGGGTAGGGTGCAGTGTGCATGCCTAGAAAGTGCCTGTAAAGCGTAAAATGCAGCCTGGCTGCCAAGGGTAGTCTCCTCTGAGGTGACCCTGCCCTTTCCACGAACCCTCTCGATCCTTCAGGAGGGCTCCAGGCAGGGTAAGGGGTAAGGAGGAAGCAGCATGGGGTGGCAGGAGGGCCTCTGGCCTGGGTATCTGGACCTCACTGGGGGGTCCCAGGCAGGAGTCATATGCCAGTCTGGACGCCTGCCTCTCTATCTGTGTCAAGGACATCCTGATGGGACAGGAGGGTGTGGGAGCACAGAGGGCTCGGGGTGGGGTCCAGTCAAATACTGTCCTCTAACACTCCCTCTGTCCTGTGCTTGCTCCCGGCTGCAGGTGAGCGAGAGGATGCTGGCGGGGGGCGCAAGGAGCATGCCCAGCCCCCTCCTGGCCTGCTGGCAGCCCATCCTCCTGCTGGTGCTGGGCTCGGTGCTGTCAGGCTCAGCCACAGGCTGCCCACCCCGCTGTGAGTGCTCCGCCCAGGACCGTGCTGTGCTCTGCCACCGCAAGCGCTTTGTGGCAGTGCCCGAGGGCATCCCCACAGAGACCCGCCTGCTGGACCTGGGCAAGAACCGCATCAAAACACTCAACCAGGACGAGTTTGCCAGCTTCCCACACCTGGAGGAGCTGGAGCTCAACGAGAACATCGTGAGCGCCGTGGAGCCTGGCGCCTTCAACAATCTCTTCAACCTCCGGACTCTGGGGCTCCGCAGCAATCGCCTGAAGCTCATCCCCCTGGGTGTCTTCACCGGCCTCAGCAACCTGACCAAGCTGGACATCAGCGAGAACAAGATCGTCATCCTGCTGGACTACATGTTCCAGGACCTGTACAACCTCAAATCGCTGGAGGTCGGTGACAATGACCTCGTCTACATTTCCCACCGAGCCTTCAGCGGCCTCAACAGCCTGGAGCAGCTGACGCTGGAGAAATGCAACCTGACCTCCATCCCCACAGAGGCGCTGTCCCACCTGCACGGTCTCATCGTCCTGAGGCTCCGGCACCTCAACATCAACGCCATCCGGGACTATTCCTTCAAGAGGCTGTACCGCCTCAAGGTCTTGGAGATCTCTCACTGGCCCTACTTGGACACCATGACACCCAACTGCCTCTATGGCCTCAACCTAACGTCCCTGTCCATCACACACTGCAATCTGACTGCTGTGCCCTACCTGGCCGTGCGCCACCTGGTCTATCTCCGCTTCCTCAATCTCTCCTACAACCCCATCAGCACCATTGAGGGCTCCATGTTGCATGAGCTGCTACGGCTGCAGGAGATCCAGCTGGTGGGTGGGCAGCTGGCCGTGGTGGAGCCCTATGCCTTCCGCGGCCTAAACTATCTGCGTGTACTCAACGTCTCTGGCAACCAGCTGACCACACTGGAGGAGTCGGCCTTCCACTCGGTGGGCAACCTGGAGACACTCATCCTGGACTCCAACCCACTGGCCTGTGACTGCCGGCTCCTGTGGGTGTTCCGGCGCCGCTGGCGGCTCAACTTCAACCGGCAGCAGCCCACATGTGCCACACCCGAGTTCGTCCAGGGCAAGGAGTTCAAGGACTTCCCTGATGTGCTCCTGCCCAACTACTTCACCTGCCGCCGCGCCCGCATCCGGGACCGCAAGGCCCAGCAGGTGTTTGTGGATGAGGGCCACACGGTGCAGTTTGTGTGCCGGGCAGATGGTGACCCGCCGCCTGCCATCCTCTGGCTCTCACCCCGCAAGCACCTGGTCTCAGCCAAGAGCAACGGGCGGCTCACGGTCTTTCCCGATGGCACGCTGGAGGTGCGCTATGCCCAGGTACAGGACAATGGCACGTACCTGTGCATCGCAGCCAACGCAGGCGGCAACGACTCCATGCCTGCCCACCTGCATGTGCGCAGCTACTCGCCCGACTGGCCCCATCAGCCCAACAAGACCTTCGCCTTTATCTCCAACCAGCCAGGCGAGGGAGAGGCCAACAGCACCCGTGCCACCGTGCCTTTCCCCTTCGACATCAAGACCCTCATCATCGCCACCACCATGGGCTTCATCTCTTTCCTGGGCGTCGTCCTCTTCTGCCTGGTGCTGCTCTTTCTTTGGAGCCGGGGCAAGGGCAACACGAAGCACAACATTGAGATCGAATATGTGCCCCGCAAGTCAGACGCAGGCATTAGCTCCACTGACGCACCCCGCAAGTTCAACATGAAGATGATATGAGGACAGGGCGGGGGGCAGGGACCCGCAGGCGCGCCGGGCAGGGGAAGGGGCCTGCCCACCATCCGCTTGCTCCTCAGTCCTCCCCACCTCGTGCCCCTCCACAGACTATTTTTCTCCCTCTCACCCCCATCCCCTGCTGCCCCCTGCTGGCCCTCGCCACCCGCCCTCTTTCTACCAGGACCTCAGAAGTCCAGGCCTGGGGACCCCACTTGCACAGGGGCACGCATTGACAGACTGGAGTCGGAAGCTGACCAACCGACCTGCAGCACAGTGAATAATTCAATAAAAAAAGTTACGAACTTCCTCTGTAACTTGAATTTCAATAATTATGGATTTTTATGAAAACTTGAAATAATAAAAAGAGAAAAAAACTATTTCCTCTAGCTAGTCGGAATGCAAACTTTTGACGTCCTGATTGCTCCAGGGCCCTCTTCCAACTCAGTTTCTTGTTTTCTCTTCTTTCTCCTCCTCTTCCTCCTTTCTCTTCTCTTCCCTATGGGGAGGGATCACTCAGGAAAACAGGAAAGGAGGTTCCAGCCCCAGCCACCCATGCACCCTGCCAGGGCAGCTGCCCAGAGCAGGCGGGTGGCAGGTGTGGGCCCAGCTCTGGGCTGGCTGTTTTCAGGGAGCAGGTGGAGGGGACAAGGCTCCCCGATGGGGGTAGGGGCTGTCTGCAGAGCTGCCAGGCAGCAGTACTGCCAGGGGTTGGGGGGCCTGGCTCGGGTGTGGCTGAGACTCTGGACAGGGGCTGGGGTCCTCCCAGAGGGCAGCACAGTCAGTGGAGAGAGCCAGGGCAGGAGGTGGGACTGAGGCCTACCTTCTGGTCCCAGCTCTGCCACTGACTTGTTATGTGGCCTCGAACAGGTCATTGGCCCTCTCTGGCCCTCAGTCTCCACATCTGTACAAATGGAAACGTTACTCCCCGCCCTGCCTACCTCACAGGGCTGTTGTGAGGAATTGATGAGATGATGTATGTGAAACACTCTGTAACCTGTAAAGCGCTGTGCACATGTGTGGGTGACTGTTCTCATTATGGTCATTATTATCTCACTGTCGGTGGCGGGGTTCCTGAAGGGATCTCTGTGGGGTCAGGGTTGGGGGCATGCCAGGGCGGGGCTGGCTCCAGGGACTTCCAAAGGCTCCTCCCTGGGACAGTGGCCAAAAGCACTGGTTGGGTGGACAAGGCTCGAGACCCACAGGGAAGTCCTGAGGCCCATGAGCATCATGGCTTCTAACCACCTCTGGTCTGGGGTCCCCCCAGGCAGAAGCACCTGCAGCTTTTGCATGGACCTATGCAGGCATTCGGAACCCCAGCTCTCTCCAAGCCTTCTTCCCACAAGCATTTATTGAGGGCCTAGTGTATGCTATTTCCCATGTAGAGGCCCAGTCTTTGGGGCTGGGGAGGCAGTTCTGGGGCCACTCTTGGGACTGCCCAGGCCCAGGTCAGCACCCCAGCTTTGCCCATCTTCCACCAGGCCATGCTCTGAGCCTACCTTGGTCTTTGAAGGGTTTTTGTTTGGGTGCTGGGATCCACTGGCACATGGGCTGACGAGGAGGATCAGGCAGCAGCCCCCGGCCCTGCCCATTCACACGAAACCTAGACGCTCCAAACTCGACCCTGGAAAGGGATGCCCGGACGACAGAAGTGCAAAGAGCCAGACTGTCACTTCCCCAGAATCTGAGGGCCCTGCCTCAGGAAGCTGGGCGGGAGCTGGGCCAGCAGCCACGTGCTCAGCCGGCCTCTGTTGGGCGGGGAGGGCACCAGGTCAGGGAGGCCTGACTTCCTCCAGTTTCCTCCTCCTCCTCGGGACTCCTTGCATTCCGCCCCACGGGGGGCCCAGGCTGACCCTGCTGCCCATAACCCCCAGGCTAAGGGGAATCCAGGGATGCAGGAACCCAGGGGCACAGACATAAGTGAACTCGAGGGGGGAGGAAGACGGAAGTCAGCCCTCAGCAACAAGAAACTTCCAGAATGCAGCTCCTCTAATCAGGGCTCTTCCTGGGGCTCACCCCCACCCTGCTGGCATGAACTAGGTAGCTGCATGCTTAGCGCCTTCTAAACCGAGCCTCTGGTGCCATGGCATGGTGAGCAGGGTCCGGCATGGAGTTGGCACTCCTGTCACTCATGTGTGCATTCATCCACTCAATCTGCAGATGTGCTGAGCCCGCTCTGCTCTGGCTTCCTGCTGATGCAGTTTGTAGCCAACAGCTGGGCTAGAATGCCCTTGCCCACGCCTCCCACCCCTACCCAGGACTGTCCCTGGTTCTGGGGAAGCCGCAACCCCTCTGAACCATGGATTTATCTCGGGGAGGAAAGAGGGTCCTCTCCCCACAGGATACTGGAATGTTGGTGTGGAAAAGGTTGATGGTCCCTGGGAGCAGACCGGATTAGTGATAACAAAGCTCTGACGTTTGAGGTCAGGTTTGAGTTTGAGGTCCTGTTCTAGTACTTACTAGCTGTTTGGGATTGTTACTCAACTCCCCTGAGCCTCAGTCTTCTCATCTGTAACTTAAAGATGATCTTACTACTTCTGGTTGTTAGGAGGTTAAATGAAGGAGTACAGGTATATTTGTTGACTGGTGAAGTGCCTGGCACTCAGAAAGCCCTCTACCAATGATGGTGGTGATGATTATTGTTGAGTCCAACTCTGGTACAGATGCAGAGACTGAGGACCAGAGAGGGTGGTCGCTTATCCAAAGTCAAACAGCTTCTAAGTGACAGGACCAGGGCCTGGAAGTTCAAGATTCTCAGAGCCTCGGACTTCTAGGCCTGACTTGGGGCTTCTCAGAGACAGGCCAGGGGATCCCCACCTAGCAGAAGACCACTTTGGGGAGCACAGGGGCAGGGAGAGGAGTCCTTGGGTATGGGGGTGGCCTGTACACAACAAGATAGTGATATCACGTGACACTTCAAGAACCCAACAGGCCTGCTCATCTCGGGAGAGAGCAGAGCACAGTCTCTCCATCGTCCAGCCCTAGATGCCCTGGTCAGCACTGTCCTCCACGGAGGCAGCCCATGGGATGGTTACTTAACCCCTCTAGAATGCCTGGATCCCTGGGGCTTCCTGAGATGCAGGTGAGAGCAGGGAGTTCAAGGGGCCAAATTTATTCCTGGCTACTGGAAGGGAACTGGACCCCTGAGGAAACTCAAGGACACAGGAAACTTGTGAGGTTGTTTCCAGAAGAAGAGAGTCAGTTAGGGGGAATGTGAGCACTCAGAGTCAGGGCTGGGTTGGCCCACACAAAGGAGCCTGGGACGGGGAGCCAGGCAGCCTGGGTTTTAGTACTGCCCCTTCCCAGCTGCGGGAGCTCCATCTGTAGAAGGTGGTAATGAACTAACTGCTAAGAGACCTGCCAGGCCTCAGGGGGCATTAGTGTACAAAGTCAGGCTGGAGAGCTCCTTTCCCCACAGCCTAACAGCCTCTAACGGGGAAAGAGGAGGAGCAGATGCCGGCCCCACTGCCTGGCACAGGTGCAGCTGGGGCCTGAACCCAGAGGTGCTCTGGGCAGCCAAAGCCTTTCTGGGCCACCCACATTCCACACTGTCTCAGTGGCCTCAGACCCAGTGGGGTTGTAGAGTCAGGATGTCCTGCCACCTCAAGCCCTGCGGGGAACTGGCTGCTCTGCTCACCTTTCAGCCTGGATCCAAGCTATTGGGGAAAAGGCAGGATACCGAATCCTGAGAGTCTGGCCTGCTTTCCGGGAGACCAAACCAGAGGCAGCCTCCAGGCGTGCTCCTCCATGAGACTGCACGCCTTAAAGAGAAAAGGCGATAAGACTGGGAGCCTACTCTGGACAACAAGTGACTCAGCCAAGGATGGCACCCAGGAGGGTGAGTATTAGAGGAAGAGCAAGCACTAGGATTCCCCTGGTTTATTCCTCACAAGTGAGAATCTGAGGCTCAGAGAAGGGAAGTAACCCACCCAAAGTCACACAGCAGAGTGGTGCATGGGGCCTGGACTTGGAGTCAGGCAAACCTTGGTCCAAATCCCATCTGAAATATGGCACCTGTTTGGTGTGCAATAATGACTGCTATTATTAGCATGACATCATTATGGACAAGCAGGGGATGGTGGTTGACCTCAGGAACTAGGAGGGAAAGGGACTGTATGGGGGACACAATGGGGATCCAAAAAAGCTGGACTCCAATGGGGTTGGGGTAGAAACCAAACCCGGTTATGCCCTCTGATTCACCACTGCAGGCCTCGGGGCTGTGTGGGGAGGAAAGGAGCAGACTCAAGGCCATCACCCCTGCCTGCCCAGGACAGAGTGGCCATGCCCTGGGGACCTGGAGGACAAGGCCACAACCTGTGTGTGTTGGGGGAATGGAGGTCATGGGGAGCAAGAGAGAAGGGGTCAGAGGAGCAGTGTAGACCCTGGCTGGTACTGGTAGTCCTGGGGACTTTGAGCCTTCCAGGGCCAGAAGTCAGGGTTCACGAGGTACAGGGAGCTGGGACAGCACAGACCAGCTGGAGCTAAGTGATTTATTGGGGCCCTCACAGAACCTGGTTCCATGGTCTATCATCTCTCCTCTCCCCAAGTTGGTGTCCTCCAATAACATGACAGCCTGCTCAGGGCTGGAAGTCACCCCCAGCTCCCCTTCCAAGCCCCAACTCCAGCCCCAACTCACAGTCAGGCTTGCTAGCGTAGTTGATCTCTTCATTCCTAGTCTCCAGAGAAAAAGTATCTGACTGGCCACCTGTCAGCCAATGGACTGGCTGCCTCTGAGTCCGGTGCTCATATCCTTGTCCAATCAGCCGAGGCCAAGGAGCGCCTAATCCAAGCCAAGTTTGGGTGAAGCTGATGCAGAAAGGGCTCAGGGACTATATCAGTTATCTATTGCTGCATGACAACCACGCCAAAACTTAGTGGTTTAAAACAACAACAGCAGCCGTTTATTCTTAGTTTTGCAGCTTGGACAGGGCTTGGTAAGGACAGTTCATCTCTGCTCTCCATGGTGTCTACTGGGGAGACTTGACTGGAGCTGAAAAGTCCAAGGTGGCTTCTGGCCACGTCTGTCACCTGAGCTGGGGACACCGGAAGGCCTGGAGGCCAGCTGGTTTCTCGGGTTCCAGATGGACTCTCCAACAGACAGCTAGCCTTCTTTATGGTGGCTCAGTGCTCCAAGACAGTGAAAATGCAAGCTGCAGGGTCTTTTGAGGAAAGAAGTCCATGTGGGCCAGGAGGCCCCATAGCTTCACATTCATTGCATTCTATTGCTCAAGGCAAGTCACAGGACCCCCTAGATTCAAGGGGAGGGAGGACAGACCCCAGCTCTTGGTTGGAGGAGCTGCAAAGTCTCATAGCAAAAGGGCACGCAGGATGTGAGTCGGGGCAGCCACCTTTGGAAGTAACCCCCCACAGGGACCTCTGAAGTGCCCTTTCCTTTTACGAACCACTCATTGGTGCACAGGCCTCTATGGTTGACCCAGGAGTAGGGGACTTAGAGAGTGATGGTGACCGGCCTACTGATAGATCCACAGCTGGTAAGTAAAGACCCAGGACTTGAATCCAACTTTGCAGGCTCTGGGGCAGTGTCCTTTCGAGCAGAAGCAGGAGGCAGGGGGCACTGGGATATTAGAACAATAATAATAATAGCTACTGCTTATCAAGGGCTGGGCCAGACACCTGGCCAGACATTTGGCTCACATTCTCTTGTCTAACCTTGCCAGGAGGAGTTCTAACATGTTCCCTTTCGGATGTGAACACTGAGGCTGAGGGAAGGCAAGTAACTACCAGGGCTCACCACCAGGTAGGGACAAAGTTAGGATTCACACTCAGGGCACCAGTCCTTCACTGTTGAAAATGTACCAGACTTGTCTCTCTACTTTGCACCACTCCAGACTCAGCTTTCTCATCTGTGAAGTGGGCAGAGCCGCATCGCCTCCCGCAGCCTCCTTCCTTTGTGGGGTGGGATGAGTTGGTGGTGGACAGTGTGCTGTAGCACTGGCGCGTGAGCCCGTGGGTGGGAGTCACGATCAAAGCTTCTGCCAGTCAATACCCCCTGCTGGCTGCCAGCCCATCTAGCATCTCTCTGTGGGGCCTGGAAATCAGAGCATGATACACAAGGCCCAGCAGCCTGTCCCGAGGACCTGGTAGTCTGGCCCTGGTACCCGCCAGGCCCCTGGGGACTGCTAGGCAGGAGTCTGAGAACAGTAGCCATGCAGCGCAGCCCTGGCTCTGACTGCCTGAGGGAGCAGATTGCTCAGCCTGTAAAGGGATTTACAGTCTCCCCATAAACCTGTTATGGCTCATCCTGCATCCCCAGCCCAGGCCCTGTCATCATGCCAGGTGACTGCTGGTATCTGGGAAGGCGAGGCTGGGGCCTTTGGGGGCCACGGAGACTGACGGACACCCCAGTGTCTCAGCCCCAGCTCCCTCCTCTCCCAATTCCTTCACACCCCAGCCCTCATGCCAACCCACGCTCAGGATGTGACCCCAGCAGGGATCAGGGCCTGGCTCTCCCTCTACCCACCACTAACTGCACCCCCACCCCCTCACTCCCGGTCTGGGCTGAGACACACCACCATGGAGATGGCCAATCCTGGGGATGGAGCAGCAGGATGTTCTGAGGAGCAGAGGAGGAGAAGGAAGCTGGAGGCGGAGGAAAGAGAAAGCCAGGCAAGAGACAGCACTAGCACGGAGTGGCCCTCCCCATGATCCACCCCTCCTGGTTCCCAGCATCCAGGGCTCAGCCAAAGGGTGGGACCAGCATGACTGTCTCCTGGTTTTGATGATGAGAAACATGGGTCTCAGAGAGGCTGAGCCATTGTGCAAGGTTGTACAGCTAAGTTGTGGCACCTCGGAAAGCACAAAATGCTCATTGTGTGCTCCCATTTTGCAGATGAGGAGGCTGAGTTTCAGAGAGGGGAAGTGACAGGTCCAAGGTCACAAAATGAGTGAGTCAGTAGTAGCACCAGCTCTGACTCGGCTGAATTGGGGGATGGCAACAGGGAGGGAACCATTGTGGCCAGTGGTCAGAAAGCCTTCCCATGGGAAACATAAGGTCAGGCTGGCCCCAGCAGGGCACCCAGCCCCAGAGGAGGCGGGCAGCTGGAGGCCCTCACTTTGCTCTCTGAGTAGCAGACATTTACATAGCTCGTTTAAAAATATGGCGTCGTAAAGAGGAGAGACACAGGCACAGTAAAGCATCGTCCCCTCCGTCGCCCCCCCCAGCCCCAGAGCCTTTTTCAGGACACTCCAAGGGCACAAAGAGTGGACCTGGCTGGGAGGGGGTATGCGGCTGCTCTTCGGCAGACCCAGAGCAGGGTCGTGCTGTCTCTCCTGGGCTCTGTCCAGCGTCCTGCCCCGGGAGGTGTCCACACTTCACTGTGTGACCTTGCACAAGTCCCCGAGCACTTCTGGGCCAGCCCTTCCCAAAGGCCTGAAAGAAGGCTGTACCAACTGGGTCTCCTCGTTCCCTCCCAGCTTCAGGGTTCACCCCAGACCTCAGGTATCCCCTGTGTCTCTCCCCTGTCCCCACACTGCTACTGAAGTGAAGGAGAGTTACAGCCTCTCTTGCACAACAACATTTACGGCCTGGCCCTCAGCCTGGGCCCATAAATCCCCCAGCCATGCTCAGTACCAACCGTGCAGTCACCTGGAACAGAGATCCGTCCGCCTGCCCCGGCCCTGGCCACCTCAGGCCACCTCTTGCCCATTCCCCCCAGCCTTCCTCAGGTGCTGCTCAGTCTGCAGCCAAGACAGGCAAAGCCCCCAGAAGCTCAGCCATCAGAGCAGCCCCCTCCACACACACACCCTGGAGGTCACCTTTCTGGAGTCTTCCTGTGTCCTCCTCAGGGAAACTGCTCATCTTCTGCCACTTGGGGTGAGCTGCAGCCCCTCTGCCTCATTTTCCCTCTCAGCTGGGGTTGGACCAGATGGGCTCCAAGAGCTTGGCTAGGCAGGACAGCCCATGAGGAGTGAGACAGAATCCTCTGCCCCGTGGTGAGTCCAGGTGGGGCCGCCAGCAGGGAAGTAGGACGGGTGGGAGGCCCTGGAGCCAGAAGCACAGAGAAGGACTTCCTGACCACTGGCTGGCCAGCAGCCAGGAGGACAGCTGTTCCTTTTCTCCTGCAGAGCAGCTGGAAAGGACAGGGACACTACGAGGTCGATGAGCCCCTGCAGTTGCCCAGAGGTAGAAGGGATTGCTGGAAGTGAGGGGTAGACGGGAGGATTGTTCTGTGGTGAGGCAAAGAGCTGGAGAGGCCAGGGCAGCCTGTGATGCATTCCCAGGTCCCAGCTTGGCTCTCCTCTGGCCCCCAGTCCTCCCCGACAAAAGAAAGCTTCCCAAACACACTTGCAGGAAGAGGAGGATGGGGTGGGGAGGTAGACAAGGGAATAACACCTGGTAAGCACCCTACAGCTGTGGAGCCCAGGGTCCCACAAGCAGTGGAAGGCTAAGAAGGTTACCATTCATGTAGAGAAAGCAGCTAGGGGCCATCAAAGGCAGGCCCCAGCTTTTCAAGGGTCCCCAGGCCCTCAGCTCCAGTTCCCCTGGGTCAAGATGAGGAAAATCTGCTTTGAAGGTTCCATCCCTGCAGCAGGGACAGAATCCCTCCCCCTGTTGGCTTTCCGGGCTCCCGTTGGAGGGAGGGCTGATGTGGGGGGGGGGGGGGGGCGGGGGGGTGGAGTGGTCTGGGGAAGCTGGGGCAGGCGTTCTGCAGAGCACCATCCCGGCAATGGGGAGCTATGGTGGGCACAGAGGAACACATTTCAGAGTCTAAGGAGGAAAGATTTGAGGTGTGGAAGCAGAGACAGAGGCAGAGTGTGCACACATGAGTATGCACACCTCTTTGCTCACACGCGCGCACACACACCCCCCTACTCCAGCGGGCACACATGTACACATGGAAGAGTTCACATTTACATAGCCTCACATATTCTCCCGCACAGACACGCAGCAATTTATGTGTCCACACACAAACATTTTCACGCGCCAATGCAAGCAAACACACCCAGTGTACACATTGGTACAGATAACAGCTGTTCACATTTGGTACACCACACTCAACACACTCACCCATGCATTCACACTAAAGTGCAGACCCACAAAACAGCCCCCTCCCGCAGCACACAGAGGTACGGACACGCGCCTCCCGGTGCACCCTGCCTGAGCCACGCCCAATCAGGCTCCGCCATCTGGATCCTCCCAGAGGTCCACGCCCGCCTGCCACCCAGCGGCCCCCTCCTTCCTAGGGTCACAGCGCACCCAGGCCAGCCCTCTGCTCAGTGCTCACGCACCCTGCACACACACATGAGCCCGCGCACACGCGCGCACACGCGGACAGCAGCCGGGAGCCTGCTTGCACCCGCGGAGCCGCGGCCGGCCAATGAAAGCGCGCCGAGCGCTGTCTCCTAGACGACCAGCCGAGCTGCCTGGCTGAGGGCTGGGAGGGGTCGGGGTGGGGCGTGGCCACGGGAACCCCCTCCCCCCATCACTCGGGACCCTTGCGCCCCCCTGGGTTCTCGCGTTTACAGGGCTAGAAGGGAGGGCTAGGCTGAGGGTGAAAGGGGTAGGGATGCCTGGGAGGCGCCCAGAAATTGAGCCCGAAGTGAATCCCGGTGGCACTAGTTCCCCTGGCTGGCCCTGGGGAGGGGGAGCATCCTGGTTAAGGGTGCCTCACGTGGCCGACCCCACGAGGTCTGTGAGGGGATCTGGCTAAAAGGCTCCAGGGGAGACTTTATGATCCAGTCTGGTCTGTCTCCAGAGGATTCTGAAGAGCTTGCATTGGCCTTTCTTTTCCTCAAATGCCCAAGCTCCTTCTCCTTCAGACCTCCCCACATGTTCTTCCCTCTGCCTGGGATGCCCCTACCCTCCTCTCCCCACCACACACTCGTATGCACACATGCTCACATCTTTTTCTGGCAACCTTCAGTTCATGGCATAGGTCACTTCCCACATAGCAGACCTTTCCTCACCGTGACCTCCTCCGCGTCCTCATTCTGAGTCGACCCCCAGTTTGGGGCGGGCCAACAATGGAACTGGGCAAGACCAAACCATGAGTGTTTGAATCACATTCAAACACAAAGCATACCAAAAGGTGGAGGCTGGTCAGAGGGGCCCGGTGCAGGGGTTTGAGAGCATGGAATCTGGAGCCAGACAACCTGGGTCTAAATCCTGGCTCTGCTGTGTACCAGCTGTGTGACTTGGGCAAGTTGCCTATGTAACTTGTGAGGATTAAATTAGATCATGCCTGCAAAGCACTTAGAACAGTATCTGGCACAGAGCAAATGACCAGTATATGTTTGCTTCTACTATTATTATTCTTATGGACTCCCTATTATATATAACGCCACCTTCCCTCCACAGCTTCCAACCACAGCCTTCATTCAGAACATTCAGGACAAGCATGGGGCCCCGGACCAGAGGCTCACAGGTGATGAGCAATGGAAGGTTTGTCCCTGGCACATAGCCATACCTGCTTCAACACCAGGTGCCGTGTCCAAGCAGGAGACTTGCTCCATCAGGGTAGAAATTAAGAGCCCATGGTCACAACCAGTCATAATTGTCTTTTATCCTATTGGATGGACAAGCTGATCTCGTTCTCTCTTTAGGAACAGTAAAAGCAAGCATGATTTCTAAGAGGCCCTGTAGCGAGGGTCTGCAGGCCTTTCCCACTCTCCAGCTCATGGCCACCTACTGCTCACTCTGGGGTGGGCTCTGGTTCTCAGCCTTGGAGAGAGCCACCACTGTTCATTCCACCCGCTCCGCCTGGAAGGAGAGGTTCTTCCCTGCCACCAAGAGAGGTCTCAGTTGCAGGAAGAGGCTTTGCTCAGGATCTTCTCACCACGTTTTCATCCCCCACTCAATTTATAGTTGCACGTTTATCCAGGATTACTTCTGCCTACAGCCATCCTGAAATCTCACCTCTGCTGTGTCTTCTTGGGGCTCCCTCCCTCCCTACTCTGGCTCCGGTCCTAGTCCAGCTCAGCTGTTACTCCCTGTCTGACCCTGGCCAATTTGGTTTCCCCTCCCAGGGTTTCAGTTTCCTCATCTCTGAAATGGATTAATATTCTTGCTCTTGAGCACTCCCTCCCTCCCATGTGTTCACTGAGCACCTACTCTCACCAGGCACCGGGCCTGGGCACTGGGGTTGTTTTGAGCAACAAAGCTGGAAAAGTTCCTGCCTTCTGGGAGCTAGAGTCTGGAGGGGGAGATAGACTCCAGCCAGCCAATCACTCAGATAATACACATTTAAAATTGTGATCAGAGATATAAGTACCAGGCATTATGAGAAGTCACACGGGATGGGATAGGAGCGGCTCTGTAGCCTGTATAACAACAGCGACGATGATGATGAGAGTAATCATAGCTCTCAGCTTCTGAGCATGCCCTATGTAGGGTCCCTTGGGCCTCTGGCTCTCTCACAGGATCTCTCTCAGTGGAGTTGTCTTCAGATGGTCCCCGCCCACCCCCATGCCCTGTCTCCACTCTGGCAGGAGGGCGAGCAGCAGCCCCTCACCCTCTTATCGCAGCAGGACCTCCACTCTGCCCTGCTTTGCATAATTGGCTTCCGGAGAGATCCACTGGAAGTGATTTGGCACATCCCGGTTTACGTCTCTGTTCCACACTAATCAGCTGGGCGCCCTGAGGCGCAGTGCTGCCCTTCGTGGAAAGAAAGATGGGATAATCACTCCCCCTTACAGGCTTGTTGAGAAGCTTGGACACAATGCCCATGGAAAGCGCCTGTCTTGTGGGATGTGCCCAGTCAGTACTGTTCTTTGCTTGGCCCCCAGGGCACATCAGCAGAGGCGCAGGGGGGTGGAGGGCTCTTGGGAAGGGGTAAGTTTTGGATTTCAGTGCTGTCCGTATCCAGCATGATTTGACTGCAAGGAACAGAAGCCCATTTACAGACGTTCTCCAACAAGGGGGTTTCTGTAAGGATGCAGTCCCAGAGACGTTCATCACAGGAAGCTTCTCCCCTCTTAGCTCAGCTTCTGGCTGCACAGTGGCTCGGGTTGCCCGTCCCTCTCTACTGAGAGAGCGGCTTCCTCTGCTGCCCAGTCAGGGGGTGCCTGACAAGCACAGCTACCCTAAGAGGGCAGCCTCAGCTCGCCTCGGCAATTCACTCAGCCTTCGTGTTCAATTCCGAATTCCCAAAAGAAACTATGATGAGCTGGAATTAGGTCAGATGTCCACCTTTGGCCCAGTCAGCTAAGGCAGATGCAGAAGATAGAGGAGGCCACCTCTTCCAGGCTATGGGAGGGATACGGTCTTAAAGTGGGAGTGAGAGTGGAGTGAAAATGGTAGCTTTCACTAGACCAGTGGTTCTCAACCCTGGCTGCACGTTGGAATCACCAGAGCAGCTTTAAAAAATACCACTACCTAACTCCCACCCCCAGAGATTCTGACTTCAACGGTCTGGGTGCTGCACGGGTAATAAGCTTTTCAAGAGTCCCCGGGTGATTCTAATATTCAGCCAAGGTACAGACCACCACTTTAAAGACTTCCTGGCGGCTGAGTCCACACTGCAAGTGTCATCCATCCCTCTAGTTTGGTCTCATTTTGGGCCTGGTGAGAGGTTCACCCTCCATGGCCAAAATCAGTGATTCCCAAGTCAGCCCCAAGGTGAGAGGAGGTCAGAATCCTGATTCCCAGGCCTGGTCCAGCCCTAATGAATCTGATATCTTGGGAGGAGCTCTGCTGATTCCTGCCACCAAGTAAGTTGAGGACACTGGGCTAAATGATCAGTTACCTACTATCCACGCTCTCGCACTCAGTCATGGGGGGAAACCAGCCCACGTGCAGTGAAAACTTCCATGTAGCAAAGGGGGAAGCAGAAATCAGCTTTGAGGCCGGCATTGCAAAGTTGTCCTCAGTAGAGGCCAACAAGTCCCCTCTGGAGAGAAGTAGGTGATGTGCGCAGGCCTGACGCCCCAGATCTCTGTGCTCGAAGAACAGAATGGACATTGATTGTTCTGCTGCTTTGTGTGAGGTGCCCCCCAACCACGTGGTGGGACTGGGAACTGCCGTCTTCTCATGGACCCCACTGCCCTAGATACCGCCCGGTCTAGGGGAGGGTATGTGACTCGAACTGGGCCAGTCCATACCCACATCTCCTTGCTGCTGTGAGTGACAAGAAATGGCACCTGTCCCAAGTGCAGCTAACCAGAGCCCTTCCCAGGGTGTTCAAACCCTTCTTTGGAACCAGAAAATACCAGTATCAGTTTTTCTCTAGAGTTGAGGCTGGGAAAGGTGAACCTGAGAGCTACCAAGAACCATGTTTCCTGTTCACACAGCATGCAGGAGAGGCAGAGGCAAGCTATGGGAAGTGTCCCTGATTCCGCTTTTCTCCGTGGTCCCTTGAGCCCAGCTCTCGGTGGGCCCCAGGTCTGGTGCCCAACAACTACGAGCACAGCATAATTAGTAGCTTCACTATGGGCCACCCACTAGCCCATTCACTCCTTCCCAGCTAATTCGACATTCTATCTGAGGATCTGTTTCTTGTCACCTCACTCCAGGGTCAGTCTCTTGTCTTAGGGTCACTTTCAGTGGATTTCTGCCCTTTTCCAAAAAAGATCCCTTTGAATGTAAGGTTACAGAGAAATTTGAACAAGTGCAATTGCAGAATGAACTACCAGGCTTCCTTGTCCCAAACTGAAAACCATCTGTCTCAGTCTGTCTCTGCCAGGAGCTAGAAGGTCTCTCACCTCTGCTTCCCTCTGCATATCTGCTCCACTCTCCTCCTCGTCTCTGCCAACCAAGCTTCACCCTCACCTATCAACATACACTTGGCTGAGCTTGACCACCCCGAGATGGCAGCCCCTGCCAGGAGCACAACAATCTCCTATCTCAGTTTCCTGCAGTGAACCTAATCTCTGTGCCCTGATTTCAAATTCCCATGAGACATCCTCTGATTGGTTGAGTTTTAGTCAGGTGACTTCAACCTGGCCCAATCAGCTGGGGCTGGGGAAGGGCTACCATAGAGAACAGGACCCACCCTTATGTACCAGCTCTTGGACACCCTCATGGCAACTTGGGGACATGAGGGAGGTTACTTTTGGATAAACTCAAATGAAGCCTCACTTTCTGCCTGAGAGCTTGTTCCTCAGCATGTCAAGAAGAGAGCTGGAGTCTCAACCACGGCATAGGCTGATTCTGCTGGCAGGGCCTAGGAGCTGGGGAGGGGGGATGGGCAGGGCTGACCAGCACCCTTACCTCAAGGCAGCAGCTGCAGGCCTGCTTTGCATCCTGTCCAGATATTTGCAGTAAATAAACATTGACGCTTTGGATATCATGTTAATTTCACAGGCGGCTGCTCTGTTGACAGTTTCCACACTCTGCCGGTGCCTCTTGTCAGTTTTATACTCACAGGCAGACGCCAGCCCTGCTTGCAGGCTGTCCACCATACAGACATGAAAGCAAATGGCTCAGAAAGCCCTGGTGAAGTGACAGGGAACAGCATGGGTGCCTAGGTTGGGGAGAAGCAGTCCTGTCCAGGGTCCTAAAGTGGACCAGGGAAGGGACCAGGTCACAGGGCTTAGATTCCACTAGTGTAACCTTGGTCATGTCTCTCTACTTTTCGGGGCAGCAGTTTCACGTTTGTGAGATGAAGTTTATATTGCAGCCCTGCATCTTTGGGACCTTGACTGAGAGTCTGGGGCAGCCCCTAACTCTTAAAGATCCTTCTTAAACTTCCCAGGGGACTCTAGCTCAGATGATGGCTATTGCCTGAGTTTGATCTTCAGCACAACCTCTGGAGGCATTCAAGTAGAGAGTTATCCCCATTGTGCAGATGGGAAAGCTGAGGCCTAATGCAGGGAGGGGTGTCCTCAGGGTCACAGTGGGAGACAGGAGCAGAAGCAAGGCAGGACCCGGGGTTCCTGCTCTGGCTGCTTCAATAGCTGTCAGCCACATACGCTAGGATCCTAGAGCCGAGGAGATGGTGTTGCCAGAGACCCCTGCCTCATCCCAAGCCCAGCAGAGCCAGCCCCTTGGAGCATTTAGGCTTCTTCTTGATATGCATAGTCATGAGCTCTCATGCATATGCATGATTCATTCCCATTATAGGCCAAAATGAAGTGGCACTTTCTGGCTAGGGTCCTCCTGTCTCTAGGACCCTCCCTGTCAGCCCAAGTTCCTAGATCTCTTATGAGCAGCCCACCAACAGCCCGACCTTAGGCCATGCAGCCCACACAGGGTGCTGAAGCAGGGCAGCTGGCCAGGAGCTGCTTCTGGGTGCTGGGCTGACTCCCTTCTTCCTCTGGTTGCTGCTGTGGCTGCTTCTCTACCTTTCTGCCAGGTGAGAAGGAACACTTGCTTCAGCCGGGCAGGTCCTGCCACACATCCCCCTAGCACACCCCCAGGCCTAGGTGGGACCCCAAGAGGGACCATGCTGAGGCCAGGTCACAAGCGACCGCAGTGATGGCCCACCTCCTTGGCTGCCACCTGCTCTCTGAATGAAGGCTTCACTAGCCTGGAGGGACATCTAGGGGCACTGCAGGCCAGGAGTGATGACAGGGAGCGGGAGGAGATGTCTTCCCCTCTCAGACTGCTGTCCAGGGAGGCTCAGATGGCCATCCTCAGTGGGGGCAGGGCTCTGGAGTGCCCACGCAGCAGCTCACACCCACGCACTCCTGGCGCCTGCTTCTGCTCAATAAAGACTCATTAATGGACTAAAGTGAATTAGAGTCATTAACACTGTTATCAGAGGCAGGCAGAGGTCGGCGCCTGCCCTCCAGGCCCAGCCAGCAGTCTGGGGAACTCAGGCAAGCCCTTCACGTCTCTGAGCCTCAGGGCCCTCACCTATAAACTGAGGCATAAATGCGCCCCTCAGATGGCTTCCGTCACCTAGAGACCAAGATTCCCAAGCTCCTGAGGCTAGCATTTAAGGCTGCCTGACCTGACTCATTCCACTGCTCTGGTCCCACCACACACACACACACACACACACGCACACACACACACACACACAGGTTCATGTACTCACACATGGCGGCAGGACGTCCTTGTTCCCTTCACACACCAGGCACCATCCTGTCTCCAGCCTTTGCACATGCCGTTCCCTCTGACTAGAAATTCAACTCTGCTTTCCTCCTAGTCCTGCCCCAGGCTGCTAAACTCCTGAGCAGCCTTCAAAACCCTCAGCCAATTGTACCTCCTCCAGGAAGACTTCCCCAACCATCCCTGCCCCAGGCTGGGGGAGGTGGAGCCTCTCTGGGGCCATCTAAGGGAATGATTCATAAGGAAGCCACTCATGAGGGAGGGTATGTTTAGGACAAATTTAAATGAAGCCCCACTTTCTCCCTGAAGAATTGCCCAGAAAGGCTTGTTCCTCAGCAAATCAAGAAGAGAGCAGAGGGCTGGCTCATGGTCCAGATGGAACTCTGTCATCGGCAGTGTAGATGTCTACTTAGGTGTTTCTCTCCCTGGCGAGGCTACCACCCTCCTAAGTGGGGCCAGAGTCCAGGTCTGTCCCACTGCCTAGGGCGGGCACACAGATGCTGCTTGCCTCAGTGGGGTTTCCAAAGTAGGCAGTGAGGGAGTAGTTGCAAGCACTTCTTCCAGCACCCTTTCTCCAATGAGCCTGCAGCAAGCAGGAAGGGCACAGCCTCCCTGGGTGCCTTCCCCACCCCCGCCCCTGTCGCTGCTCAGCACCTTCAGAATCACTTAATTTTTTACAGATTTTTTCCTCCTTAATTATAGCCCATGTAACAAATAACAAATGAGGTGGAGAGGAAGAGAGGGAAGGAAAGCACAGAAGCTGTCAATCTCTTGTTGCTACATCCCAGGAGCTCTGAGCCAGGACAAAGGCAGCGAGTGGGAGAGAGGGAGGGAGGCAGGCTTCCGACTGGAGAAAGGCTCTGGCGCTGGGACTCAGTGATCCCCCTGTTTCCCCTGGCTCCAAGACACCCTGCACTGGGGCCTCTCCAGGCCAGAGAACTTCTTGGCCACACCAAGTAAGTAGGAGCTGGCTAGACCTCTAGGGTCTCTGGCCCCTGGTGAGGGAATTGTCTCCTAAATAAAGATAATCAGTTACAACTGCCATTTATCGAGGGCCTTCTGAGTGCCAGGCACTCTGCTCAACCACCACTATAAGCCTCATAGGAACCCTTCCCCTGAGTCATTCTACTGAGGGAGAAACTGAAGCCCAGAAAGACGAAGTGTACCCCACTAGGAAGCGGGTCTGATTTCAAAGTCTGCACTTTCCATGAAAACATACTGCCCCCCACAAGGGCAATCTCACCCCTCAGGGGTGGTTTGAGCATCTCTTGGGGCTTTCACACCATTATCTCTGCTGCCCCAGCAAAAGCCACACATCTCTTTCTTTTTTCTCTCTGTGTTGTGTATGGACAAGGCAGAGTCATCAAAATCCTTTCCCCTTTCAGGCCCGGCCCTGTGGCACAGCGGTTAAGTTCGCACGTTCTGCTTCGGTGGCCCAGGGTTCGCTGGTTTGGATCCCGCATGTGGACATGGCACCATTTGGCAAGCCATGCTGTGGTGGCATCCCACATATAAAGTAGAGGAAGATGGGCACGGATGTTAGCTCAGGGCCAGTCTTCCTCAGCAAAAAGAGGAGGAGTGGCAGTAGTTAGCTCAGGGCTAATCTTCCTCAAAACAAAAAAAATCCTTTCCCCTTTCTCATTGTACCTACTGGATAGGTGGATATGGTCAGAAGGAATTTTATTTCAAGGGATGTAAAAACTAAGTACAAAAGAGCCAAAAACAACCCCCCCAACCCACTTATTTTTAAAAGCATGAAAACATGATGGCCAAGTCCTGCTTTCCAATCTGCCAAAGCCACAGCATTCTGCGCTGGGCAAGCAGAACCTAGTGTTTGCTGGGCCTGGTCCCGTGGGCTCTGGATCGCCTCGCCTTCCACTGACGGACTCCTTGGAGAAGAACCGGACCCTGAAGAATAAATAATGCAAACCTCCACCTCCCCAGGCCAAGGCTGATCCCTCTCTCTGTCAAGAGTTTTGTGTCTTAGAGGAATTCTGGATTTCTCCAGTATAAGGGGTGAGGGAGTTCCGTCCCCACCCCTGAGCCTCGCAGCGGCAGGAGTGGACGTTGGTGGCTTTGACCTCTACAAGGGCGGAAGAAAGCAGCACCCTGCCCTGCGTGTGTCCTTCCTGCCTCACCCACCGCACAGGCCCCAGCTCTGTGGTGGGGGACCCAGGAAACAGCACAGCTCTGCTTTTGGGGACAACCAGGCCGGCAGGGGCAGCATCCGGGGCAGGGACAAAAGGCAGCAGTGTGAGTTTTGGCAGCACATTCATTCACTCATTCATTCATTCATCGAATGCTTATGGAACACCTACTGTGTACCTGGCTGTGCTCCTACTGCTGTAGGCACTGGGGACGCATGGAGAACAAAACTGACAGATGTTTCTGCTTTTTTCAATCTCACAGCCTAGTGTAAACATTTTCTGTAAAGAGCTAGAAGTAAATATTTTATGCTTTGTGGGCCACACACAGCCTCTGTCACGTATTTGTCTTTTTGTTTTCTTACAACCCTTTAAGAAGATAACAATGATTCTTAGTTCCTGGGCTGCACAAAAACAGGTTGCTGGCTGACTTCGGCCCCCGGGCCATAGTTTGCCAGCTCTTAGTGTAGTGCAACACTGTCTACTGAAAAATAATGCGAGTAACTTAAAAATTTTAGTAGCTACATTAAAAAGTAAAACGAAACAGGTGAAATTAATTTTAGGAATATAGTTTATTTAAGCCAGTATATCCATAACATTACCATTTCAACATCTAATCAATATTTTTAAATTAATGAGATATTTTACATTCTTTTTTTTGTACTGAGTCTTCAAAATCTAGTGTGTATTTTATACTGACAGCATATCTTAATTCGACCAGCCACATTTCTAGTGATCAAACAGCCACATGGCAGCCATATTGGACAGCACACGTCTAGGGAGAAACAGATGATAAACAAGGCAAATAAGTAAAATATGTCAAATATTTGAAAGTGATAGTGCCATGGAGGAAAACAAAGCAGGGATGGGGGATGGGGAGTGTTGCTCAGGACCCTGGGCTCCCGGCCGGTTCCTGGGTCTAGGAATTTCACTCAGGCCAAAGATCTTGTAATTCCCAGGGAAGCAGGAAATAGGGAAGCTGCCTGCAGCCTTGTCAAATCTTTAAGAACTGAGAGGTGTCATCATGCTCAACCCTTGCTCAGGGCAGGGGACGCCGCTTGGCAGAAGCCTGATGGAATTTCAACCCTGCGTTTTTCCTGCCTCCCACTCTCTCAGAGGCTCAGAGCTCTCCCCGCTGAGACAGCCTGGCTCTACATGAGCTCTGCGGGCATCACAGACCCTGCCTGCAACAGAAGGGCAGGGGGTGGCCCTTGGCACCCAGTGCTGCTCTTGCTCTCCTGCTCCATCGCCAGCATTCCTGTCACTGCCCCCATGGGGAGCTCGCTGCCTCCTTGGGCGGCCTACTCCTCCTGGCTGGGGTCTCTGACTTCACTCCTCCCTCCTTCTTGGCTGCACCCCAAGAGAAATTTTTAAAAATAAAAGATATTCATGTTAAAATTCTTAAGCGGCTCCTCACTGCTCTTAAGGTGAAGTCCACAGTCCTTACTGAGGTCTACACAGATATATGTCAGGACGTTTTTTGCTGCAAGTAGCAAGTGTCAACCTAGTACCTGCTTAAACCATAAACAAATGAACTGGGGGGCCCGCCCGGTGATACAGCAATTAAGTGTGCATGTTCCACTTTGGCAGCCCGGGGTTCGCTGGTTCGGATTCCAGGTGAGGACATGGCACCACTTGGCAAGCCATGCTGTGGTATTTGTCCCATATACAAAGTAGAGGAAGATGGGCACTGATGTTAGCTCAGGGCCAGTCTTCCTCAGCAAAAAGAGGAGGATTGGCAGCAGTTAGCTCAGGCCTAATCTTCCTCAAAAAAAGAAAGAAAGAAAGAAAAAAGAACAGACATTTCTCCAAAGAAGATATACAGATGGCCAATAGGCACATGAAAAGATGTTCATCATCGCTGATCATCAGGGAAATGCAAATCAAAGCTACACTAAGATATCATCTTACACCCATTAGAATGGCAAAAATAACCAAAACAAAATGTAACAAATGTTAGAGAGGTTGTGGAGAAAACCTCATACACTGCTGGTGGGAATGCAAACTGGTGCAGCCACTACGGAAAACAACATGGAGATTTCTCAAAAAATTAAAAATAGGAATATCATATGACCCAGCCATCCCACTACTGGGTATCTATCCTAAGAACTTGAAATCAGCAATTCCAAAGTCCCATGCACCCCTATGTTCACTGCAGCATTATTTACAATAGCCAAGACGTGGAAGCAACATAAGTGCCCATCAACTGATGAATGGATAAAGAAGATGTGGTATATATATACAATGGAATACCACTCAGCCAGAAAAAGGGATAAAATCATCCCATTCACAACAACATGGATAGACCTTGAGGGTATTATGTTAAGTGAAATAAGCCAGACAGAGAAAGACGAACTCTGTGTGCCTCCACTCATAGGTGGAAGTTAAACATGTAGACAAAGAGAACTGATTAGTGGCTACCAGGGGAAGGTGGGGGGTGGGCACAAAGGGTGAAGGGGTGCACCTACAACACCACTGACAGACAATAATGTACAACTGAAATTTCACAAAGTTGTAAACTATTATAATCTCAATAAAAAATGAAAAAAATGAAAAAAATGAAATGAACTAGCTCACAGGACATGAAGTCTGGAAGTGGGTGGGCCTCTTCTCGCCTCTCATTGGCCAGGGCTGGGTCTCATGACCATCCCTGACCCACTCACTCACTGGTAAGGAAATAGAATGGCAACTCTGTTCCCTTGAGCTGAGGCCAATTCCCCAAACTGCATTGCTGGGGAAGGGTAGGGAGGATGTCCTAACACCCCACTGTCTACCACAGGCCTCTTGCTATGAGTCCAGCTCATGCCTCTAGCTTACCCCTCCACGCCCTGCCTCACACTCTGTGATCCAGGCTCCTCTGGCCCACCAAAGTGCCCCTCTTTGCTTCTGAGTCTTCACACATGCTGTTCCTTCTTCTTGGAACACTGTTCCCTCTCCTTGAAACACTGTTCCTTCTCCTTGAACACTGTTTCCCTTCTTTGCCTCCATCCCCTCCTTTGCCTGGCTACCTCCTCTTGTCCTCTAAGCCTAGATGCCATCTCTGTAGGAAGAGCAGGCCTAGTCCTCCAGGTGAGGTCAAGGGCTCCATGAAGAAGGACAAAGGCCACAGCAGACTCACTTCCAGTGCCTAGTGCAGAACCTGCACAGAGTAGGTGCTCAATAAACACTTGTGGAATAGGACTACCTTTGGGCACTTCTCAATGAGGAATCGTGGTGAGCCTGGCAGAGAGAAAAGGTCCCCATGCCACCCAAGGCCTTCCAGAGAGTAGGGAGAACACCGGTCAGGAGGCCCAAGTTCAAGTGCGAGATCTGCCTCTGACCTTGGGTGTGACCTTGGCTAGCTCATGGGACTTTCTTGGCCTAACCAGGGTTTTGGGATGGCGAGTAGATGCGAGTGCTGGCAGCTGGGGCAGGAGAGCAAGCCCAGCACTGGGTGCCAAGGGCCACCCCCTGCCCTTCTGTTGCAGGCAGGGTCTGTGATGCCCGCAGAGCTCATGTAGAGCCAGGCTGTCTCAGCGGGGAGAGCTCTGAGCCTCTGAGAGAGTGGGAGGCAGGAAAAAGGCAGGATTGAAATTCCATCAGGCACTCACAGAGCCTGCTCCCAGGAGCCCTTGTGCCTATGTTCCATTTAATCAATATGTAATTAAACTGAAATGCCAGCTTAAGAATTTTCAGCGACGTTAAGGCCAGGCCTTCCAAGGGGCTGGCAGAGTCGAGGCTCCTGGCTCCTCCAGCTGTTAGCCCCTCACCAGCCTGGCCTGCCCCGCCCCGCCGGGCCTCAAGGTCACCTTCCCCAGATGGCCAGGCCAGAGTGGGACTCCAGTCTTCCATACAGCCCTCTGGGAGATGTGGCAGGGCATCTGAGGGGCAAGAGGAGCAGGAGGAAGGCTGCTGCTCGCTGGACCCCACACCACCCTGGGCCATCGGGACTGTGGTTATCCTCATATGACGGGGGCTGAGGAGACCGAGGCCGTGGCAGAACTGGGACTCTGGCCTGGCCTGCCCCGTGCACCCACCTCCTCTCTCCTCCCTCCTCTGAGTGACCCAGACCAGGGCACCAACACCACCAGCTCCTGTGAGCTGAGTGCCTCCTTGCTGTGCGCCATACGCTGTTCTGCCTCCTCTACATGCATTAACCCATTTAATCCTCAAAATAACCCCATACAAGAGGTACTAATATTAATTCCATTTTAAGATGAGGAAACTGAGGCACAGAGCACCCAATATCACCAGCTACTTGCTGGAGGAGCTAGGATTTGAATCCAGCAGTGCTTGCTCCAGATCCTTCACGCACTAAGGCCCTGGCATTGGGACCCTGCTGCTCAGGGCTGCTTCGGAGGGCACAGACCCCATGGCCTCATCATCAGGAGCCAGCAGAGACCTCAGTGCCCCTCCTGGGCATACCCTACACCTGCCACAGCAGCTCCTCACATGCCCCACACAAACCCAGAACTTGCTGTCAGGCGAAAGCCTGAAACTCCTCCAGGGCTCACACGATCACCGCCTCAGAGTCCCCAGTCCTCCCGTGTGGACGGCTCTGCGTTCAGAGATGTCTGACACCTGCCCTTAGGCCAACACCGGCCAATAGAAGTGTAACATGAGCCACAAGTGCAAGGCACACATGGAATTTAAAATTTCTAGTAACCACATTAAAAAAAAGAAACAGGTGAAATGGATTTAAAAATATATTTAACCCAATGTTATCATTTCAAGATGTAATCAGTATTAAAAATTTATTAGCTGTTTGACATTCTTTTGTGGTTCTGAGTCTCTGAAATCTGGTATGTGTTTTCCACTTACAGCACACCTCAATTCAGATGAGCCATATCTCAAGTGCTCAGCGGCCACACGTGGCTGGTGGCTCCTGTGTTGGACAGTGTAGTCTTGGACAGTCACGCCCTGTGTCCTGTTGAAATGCTATGAGGAAGGAGAAGACGGGATTCCTGCTTTGAGGGCACTCTGCGCTCACTCAAGCAAGGGGACATGTGGGAGGAAAATCTCAGGCAGGAATATAAGGTAACAGGTGCATTCCCACCTTAGGGGTGATTGGGGGAGGGGAGGGGAGGAGCCAGACCCTGGGACATTACATCCTGGGGTCTAGGCAGATAAGGGGAGTGTGGGAGCATTACCAGGCAAGAGAAGCCAGACTTGGCTCCAACCCATCCTTTGCTCGCTCCTCTCCGCCTACCCTTAACAGCTGCTACTCTGAGACTTGGGGGTCTCCTGTGGGACGGAGAAGAGAGAATCAAACTAGAGGCCACCCTATCTCCCTGGAGGGGTGGAGAGCCCCAAGCCCAGGTGAGCAGAGAGTAGGTGTCCCCTGGAGCTAGGCCCGTCTCACTCCTCCCGCAGCAGGCGGGGTCAGGGGAGACACACTAGGTTGATGAGTGGAGTGCTCCTCATTTCTCAGGGCAGGCATGCCGCTGCCGTAATCTCCATGAGAGAGGATACCCGGCGGCCGCCTCTCCAGCAAGCTTGGCCCAGCCCAGTGAGGAGGGAAAATGGCCCTGTTCCTTGAGAAAGCAGAGGCCATATTGTCCAAACAAATCAGTTCTTGGCCTGGCATTGGGCGCCTCAAGCCAACACCACAAGCATCTTGTGGTGACTCCCCATCCCTTGACTCAAGCCCAGGAATCATGGTCCCCCAGACACGTGCTAGTGCGGTGGGAACCCTGGGCTCTCAAGTGCTGGGAAACCTCGCACCTTGGACTCTTGGAGTCTGATCGTGGAATCTTCCATTCCTCGGAATTATTGTCACATCTTAGATTATTCCAGGTGCAGAGATGTTTGCAACGAAAGCATAGCAGAACATCAGTCCTTCAGAAGTGTCTCATTTGAAGAGCTATTAACTGAGTTGTTCTAAGGTGCTGCCTTTGCCTCCCTTCCCCGACGGCCGCTGCTGTGGGCAGAACTTTGAACTGATTTGCCCTGACCCAGGGCCATCCCAGGATTTTCTGCCCAGTGGGCCGTAGTTGGGACCTATTTCCTTTGCATGTCCCTGACACACACTTTTGTGAATGTCTAAACCCTTGACCCTGGTGATCTGGAATGTTCTGGTAAAACTCCGCTGCTGCTCATACCCCAGCACCCACACTTCCTCCATCCTGGGCTTGCTGTGCTGTGTCTCCACCCCCGTCCACAGCCCCACTGCTCACCCTCTTGGCCTTCAGTCTTGGATCCTCAGCATACTCCAATTTTTAGGGCAGGAAGACTCCTGGGAATTCTCCTTGTCATCCCTGATATCAGGCAGGGCTGATCCAGAACGCCCTAGAAATTTGACAGACTATCTCCTGGTATCCCGGAGGAGGAGAGCTCGAGAGCAGGGAGGCCCTTCAGTCAGTTTCCAGAGGAAGCTGGCAACCTGGGCACCCAGCTCTTGAAGGGGAAGGGGGCACCGCAGGCAGGAGGGCTTCTCTGACCCTCTGCTCCCTGCCAACCCAGTCTCCTGGGTCAAGTTCTGGGTCTCTGAAGGGACACTGCTCTGCCCCCAAACTATCTGACAAACTCTGGATAAAAAGCCCTCCGGGGAGCCCTCTGGGACCTCAATAAGCAGTCAAGATGGCCCCAGCCCCTGTGTAAGAGGTGGTGAGGACCCCATGAGGCCTCAGGGGAGGGCTTGGAGAGTCTGGGTCCACTGAGGCCGGGGGAGAGTCTAGACAACAGAACAAAGTGGGCGAGGCCTGGCCAGCCAGTCCTGGGGTTTCTGTCCAATGTCCACACCACACCCTACACCTCCCAAGTAATGTAGTAGGTTGATGGCAGAGCCAGGGCTAGAATGGGTGCTGGCTGGAGGGAAAGGTGTAGGGGAACTCACACAGCTGGAGAGGAGCCAAAGAGGATGCCCCTGGGCAGGAGGCTGGGCAGCCTAAGTGCCAGTAAAGGCGGATGGATAGGCTGGTGGCCTCGGTCCTCCGGGTCCTTCTTGGATGTGGGCATCCCAGATGGGATTGGTCAGCGTATACAGGGCCAGAGCCTGAACACCACACCAAGATTTTGACCATGACGGAGGCTGGGGGCTGGGCCCAGGGACAACAGCCAGGACAGCAAGGGCAGACAGGCAGCAGAGATCTGGCCAGGCACTTCGATCTTCTCCAGCCAAAACTCCAGTGGAGATGCCAAAACAGCCTTGGAATCTTAGAAGAGTCTCTCAAGAAGGGTGAAATCTGTGAAAGCACCCACAGACACCTAAGCAGTCTAACCTGTGCGTAGAGCACAGGAGGTTCTCAGGATACTTGCTCTGAATCCAAATCTGTAGGCCACAGGGAGCCAGTGCAAGCGCACAAGCAAGAGAGTGGCCAGAACGGGAACCCAGGGAGCACTGTGTGAAGAATGGATGGGTGGTGCAGTGGAGTCAGAAGCTGTGACAATGACGCTGCTCAAAATGATCAGCCCCAGGTCAGGCTGGCCTGGCCTGGACCTTACTTGTTCTGGGCAGGGTGAGAGGGCTCCAGCCAGCCCTGAGGCTGGGGGGATAGCTGTCCAGACCCATCCTTCTTTTTTTTTTAAAGATTGGCACCTGAACTAACATCTGTTGCCAATCTTCTTTTTTCTTTTTCTTTTTCTTCTCCCCAAAGCCCCCCAGTACATAGTTGTATATTCTAGTTGTAGGTCCTTCTGGTTGTGCTATATGGGACGCCGCCTCAGCGTGGCCTGATGAGCAATGTCATGTCTGCGCCCAGGATCTGAACTGGTGAAACCCTGGGCCACCGAAGAGGAGCATGAGAACCCAACCACTTGGCCACGGGGCCGGCCCTCAGACCCATCCTTCTTGATTGGAGCCACAAACCTCCTTCCCGGGGACGTCCCTGCAGGCCGCACCCCTCCTGCCTCCTTCACTTCTATTTCCTTCCAACCTTTAGGATGATCTGTAGGCCGCATGTAGAGAAAGGGCAAGTTGAGACTGAAGAGAAGGCTAAGGAGATGTGATGATGGTTCAGCTCCCAAGGGACAGGTGAGAGCAGGAGGCTGGCTCAGGGGCACGACAGCTGTGGTGATTAACAGCCTCCTCCCCAGACCCAGCGAGCCTCATACGGAAACTTTCTCCCCCCACTCTCAGGGCCCTCCCTTGCAGGGGGGGCAAAGGCCACTGTCCCCCTCTTGCAAAAGGGCAGTGGGAGGATTCCATCCCTGCTTCCTGACCCAGCCTTGCGCTGAGTGGCACCCCATCTCCCCGCTCTTAACCCCCAGCCTCGGCCCACCTTCCCTTCCCAGAGCAGGATGGCAGGAGGAGTTGAGGGCTGGACAGTGGAGGCAGTGTTGGGATTTGGGGGCCGGCAGAGGTCTGGGAGACCCTGGGAAGTACCAAGCATCGCTCAGAGCCACAGGGCCTTAGCATGTCAGTGTCCAGGGAGGGTGGGGTAGCGCACAGCTGAAGGCAGGCTCTCCACCTCAGCTCAGATTCCCGAACCGCAGGCATCCAGGTTCCACCCCACAACCTCTGTTGAACCCTTGTACTGTCTAGATAATTCTCCTAATAGTCTTTAAGCCGCCTTGCGTTTCTACTTAGATAAATTTATTTTAAAAGAAAACTTTCTGTTAGGAACTTAAGAGAAAATGCAGTCTCAGTTTTCATAGATAGAAGGTAAGTGTAAAACCAAATGCAGTGAAAATGATAAAAACAAAACCACGTTCTAAGATATGAAGCAGACTCAGAAGCCAGGGGTCCTGAGTCAGAGGCCTGTCGTCTCAGGGAGGGTTTCAGGGAGGAGACATGCCGGAGGGAGAGGTGTGGCAGGCATTCAGCACCAGCTGGAGACTTCCTCCCTGTCTCCAGAGGCTTTTCAAACTAACTGAAAGCAGAATAACTTTCTTACCATGTCACAATTTAGTGACAGGATGATGTGTCCCTGTGTGATGTCAAACGATCTCCCCACCACCAGTTGTCACCAGGTCCCTCTGCGTTAGTTTATCTGGTCTGAGCCCCTGTCCTCCATCAGACTCTTGCAACAGCCTCCTCGTGGGCTCCCTGCTCCCACCCTGGCCTCATTTCCCCACAGCAGCCAGAACCACACGTTAAAACACAAGTCAGGGCCTGTCACTCCTCTCCCCAGAGCCTGAGTGGCTTCTATCTCCCTCAGAGTAAGAGCCAAAGGCCTTACCATGACCAGCCTCCTTCCTCCTTGGCCACATGCCCCACCCAGAGCCTGGGCACCGGCTGTTCCCTTTGCTGGTTCGCTTTTGCCGGGATCCTCATGACTTCCTCCCTCACCTTCAGATCTTGCTCAAATGTCATCTCCTCAGGCTGGCCCTCCCTGGCCCCCGAAGACTGGAGGCTCACCACCACCACCGACACCTTCTATCCTCCTTCCCGGGTTTATTTCTCTCCCGAGCCTTTATCAATACCTAACAGACCATTTATCTCACTTATTTTGTTCACTGTAGTGTCCATGGTTCCTAGAAAGTGCTCCGTACGTTTTTGTTGAATGAAACAAGGAATCGTATCCCCTCATCAGCTGTGGAAAGCAAATGGTGCTCTCACCCTCCCCGTTTTACAGAAGAGAAAACTAAGGCCAAGGTCACAAGCCAGTAAGCAGCAGAGTCAGGATTTGAAGACCAACTTCAGACCTTGTGCTCTTTGCAAAAAACGAGGTTCGGGGGCCTCGTGTTACACTTAGAGTGACTGAGACCCTACCTGGAGTCACACCAGACTGAACGGTAGGACAGGCTGGAGGGAGGACTTGACCCTCCGGTTCGACATCGGAAAGAAATCACTAAGAGGCCCCCGGTCTGCTTGCTCCTCTTCATGCTCTCCCCATCACCTCCTTCCCGGCAGGCCCCCGAGCCATCTCCCAGCCGCTCCTCACTCGCCTGGATCCAGCTTCCCAAGCCTCCTGCCGCTTGGAGGGGGATTGCTTGGCAGACACCAAGATACCTTGTCACAGAGCTAGGAGGCGTCCTTCTGGCAGAAAGGCCTCTAAACTGAAACTGCAAAGGAGAGTGACACCAACGCTTCAATAATCACAGTCAACAAGAAATCGTTGTTCCCGTGACTCACATCCTTTCATCTCAGCCTGCAGGAAGCAGTCTCTTTGGGCCAGTAACGAGGAAGGCATTCCCCCCATCCCCAGCCAAATCCTCCTGGAAGCGACTAAGCCCTTGTCCTGAGCTCCCAGATCATGGCCCGCACCCTCGTTCACTCAAGGAGCTGGTCCCGAGCATCTTCTGGGTGCCACACTGCTGCCAGGTCCCAGTCCCTGCCCTCCTGGGCCTCACAGACTGGTGGGGAAGAGGAGGGAACCAGCAGCCTGGTGAGGGCTCTAATGTGGCCAAGGAGGATGTGGAGCCAAAGGAGCCCCACCCAGGAGTGCAGACTGGGTCCTGAGGGAACTGGGGAAGCCTGCAGGAGGAATGGCATCAGGACACATTGTGGGACTGAAAATGTCATCTTCTCCCCCAGGGATCCAGGCCCAGCTGGCACTCACAACGTGCATGACAGTCTTAGGCTGCGTTCCCCAGAAGCAGA
This sequence comes from Equus caballus, assembly GCF_041296265.1. Lineage (NCBI taxonomy): Eukaryota > Metazoa > Chordata > Mammalia > Perissodactyla > Equidae > Equus > Equus caballus. The sequence continues at coordinate 131,067,137 of NC_091684.1, read as the reverse complement.
CACAGGGACAAGGACTTGAGGGCAAGGAGTTTGGTTGGGAAGTGAGGCCAGAAAGCACTGAGAGGAGAAGAAAAGTGAGATGGAGAAGAGAAGGAAGCCGTACAGGTGACTGCTGTGGGCACCCGTGTCTAGTCCCCCTGGGGCCTCTGAGGGCCTGCAGGGAGCACACCTCAGAGTTGTCCTGTCCTGGGATGAGGAGGCTGGAGTATTTATCCCCCGTCCCTGTTCCTTGGTTGAAGTGCTCCCAGGGGTGATAACTCCTGACATTGCTGGGGTACCCCATCCATGGACTGAGCTAGCTCCTGGCCAGAGAAAGCTCTCGGCAAAGGCCTGAAGTGCTTGTGTGGGAAGTGGTGGGGTAGGCGCATGCGGGATGAGGAGGGTATGGGCTGGGCCGACAGCGTCTGCAACACACTGCATTTTGGAAAGTCATGTAACTTCTGAGCCTTAATGTCCTCACCTATAAAATGAGGACAATACCAACTCCCCTGCAGGGTTATTTTGAACATTAAATGAGATAATAGTAGGTTGGTGACGAGCACAGTGGCACTCAGGGAAGCTCTGCTTCATTCTTTGGGTGCCTCATGTCACACTTAGAACGACAGCATTGCTGACTATCCAAAGCACTTTTTGAGCTGCAGGGTCATTCATGACCACCCAGGACACAGACCCCATCAAAGCCCCAGGGAGGCATGAGTGATTATTTTCAGGTAGCCAAAACCACTAGGATGGCCATCTGGCTGCAGCCTAGGACATTACCTGGGCTGACAGCCTTAGGAGGCACAGCCCCTCCTGTGCCTCTCTGCACCAGTAGTGCCATTAGCCTGGCACCACTGGATATACATGGGCAGAGAGGCCTGCAGGGCACTGCCCAGGGGCCCACGGAGAGCAAGCCCTGCCCCCTCCCCATCCTGGACCCTGACCATCAGGAAGGCCACAGGGCCAGGGCCAGGAGGGCCAGGAGGAGGGGAGGTGGGCTATGCAGGACATTGAACAATCCAGAGGCCGATTTCAGGATGTACATCTGGCAAGAAGCTGAGGGGATTACAGTGGATCTGCATGGGGTCAGTGCCCTTGCCCTGGGAGGCTGGAGGAGTGCCCAGAAGAGGAAGGCTGAGGTGAGAGGAGAGGCTGCAGGGAGTGGGAGCCCCGTCAATCCCTTGGGCTCTATTTTACTTCACTCCCCCACCCTGCCCCTCCCCATCAGCCTAGGATAGGGGGCTCTAGACTCCTGTCCCTGAGGGCCCCCTGAGGAGAGGGTCAGGCTAAGCAGCTTCCCAGCACCACCCTCCAGACTGCCCTGCTTGTCTCGATGGAGGCTCAGACATTGTCTGGGAGGAGAGGAGAGACAGGCTTCTGCAAATGTCAGAAGGGTAGGCAGCTTCCTGGATTCTGGCCTGGGAGGCAGGGGTAGAGAAAGGACGGAACTGGAGGGGGGTCTCCTCTGTCCCCACCCTATTCACATCTCAGATGCAGTCCCCTGTAACTTTCCCAGGAACGCCAGAGCAGCCAGTGTCACTGCTCCATTTATGGATGGGAAATGAATCAGAGTGAGGCTGTGTCTTCCCTTGGTTATGTTCCGGACTCTCCTCCTTGCAACAGGGCAGTGGGCACTCACGGGTTAATGGATTTGTCTTCCTGAATCATTGACTCTGAGGGCTTCTGGCAGCCTGGGGCATCCTCAGGGCAGGTTCTGAAAGTGCCCATGAAACATCCACCAAGGTGGTGACAGCTCCTCCCAGATGCCCCACCCACTCAGAAGGCCCAGCCTCTCTGCCACGTGGGTGCCCAGCTGGGTGTCCCTCTCCATCTGCATCCTTGAGGACAGTTTCTGCCACACCCCTGAGTGAGGAAGCTCTCCATACCAGGCAGTGGAGAAACTTCCCACCCAGTTTGGGGCCTGTCTGTGCGCCCAGCGTCTCCCTGGCATTCACCCCTTAAATGCTGTTCCCCAACCACGGAAGGAGCCCCTGAGGCAGGGGTGGAGGATTGCCCTGAGGGCAGCGTGGGGACAGAAGGGCCTAGAGGCAGACGGCTGAGCTCGAGCCACAGGCCTTGTCAGAGCCTGCTTACTGACTCCTGCTTCTCCTTTCACTCTTCCCCATGGCAGGGAGAGCGGTCAGCACAGCCCAGGGAATAGGGGCTCCCACTCTGAGTGCTGCATTTTGGGGGTCCTGCTCTGGCCCTGGAACTCTCTGTCATGAGGGGCTGTTTCCCTCAGCCCCCATTCTAAGAGGGCACCAGCCCACCGATGTCTACTCTCAAGGCCTGGGCGGTGTCCAGGGGTCTGTGTGCAAGGGTGGGATATGGACAGAGCTTGGCCATACAGCCTGCCCTGTCTGGCCCCAAGGGTGTGAGCAACGTGCTTGTCAGGGTGGGCCAGAGCCAGGGGTAGAGGGACAGGAGAGGGGGCAGGCCAGAGTCTAGGGCTGGAGTTCAGGGCCAGCTCTTCCCAAGAACTCTGTATGTGAACCCAGCCTTTGAGGTTGCTATGAAGGTGTATTTGTCAAGGAAGAAGCTTTAATTATGTTAATATGTTAAGTTAAATATGTTTTATTTAACAGTTTGTTAGCTTGATTTATAAGCTTTAATTATCTAGACCTCCCTTTGTATCATTGCCCCAGACCCCACAATGTCAGGGGTGGGCCTGGAGAGGGGGCTGGGGCATTAGACTCAGTCTGTGCTCTGAGCTGGCATCTCAGCAGTGTGAGCAAGGCAGCCTCTTCCTCCGCGGGACGTGATTATAGGCACAGTGGCCGCAGCACCAGACTATGGAGTCTCCCCACTGGTAGGAATTGTGTTCAGCAATCAAGGTCCCATTGTACAGGGCAAAACTGAGGCCTAGAGGGTGGCAGGGACTTGCCAATGATGTACACAAACCCTGTGAGCACGCATACATGTGTGCAAGTGTGGGGTGCCATGTGCATCCATGTATGCACACATGGATGTACGTGTGTACAAGTGCATTGGTAGACGGGTAGATCTTTTTCTTCTCCACATTTTTTCTATACCAGGGAAGATCCATTATTTCCTTTTCTTGTAGTGATGTTGACCTGATTAAAATTTTTATTGGATTTCACGAAATAATTTCATACACAACATTGTCTGGGGGCCCTGCTGGAGGAAGCAATGGCAGAGGATGGCAGGGAAGGAGGGGTCGGGGGCCTAAGATGAGCAGAGAGAGTGACAAGGAGATTTAGAAAGAGCTTCAGTCAGAAAACGTTTTTGTGCTGCTGGCACGACTGGGGGCAGGCTGGGCAGAGGCAGATTAAAAGCTGTGTCTTTTAAGTTCCGCTCTTGGGAAGCTGCAAGTGGGAACATAGATGTGGGCCAGCCACAGGAGGATATAGATGGCCTGGGACCACAGAGGGACCTTGCAGGGGACAGAGTCAGGATCCACAGGCTGCAGGAACAGAGGACGGACGCTCGCATATCCCCTCCCCACTCAGTCCCAGCCCAACGCTCTGGCCCATGGCTGGGTCGGGAATGCCAGGGGCTGCAAGGGCACTGGGATCCCAAGGCCAAAGCCAAGTGAGCCTCCAGTGGAACTAGCCGGGGGCAGCGCCTCTCTGCTGCGGTGGCCACACCGTGGGTAGATGTGGTCCTGGGGTCAAACTAGCCTGGCTCTCTCACCCACTGGCTGAGTGACCTTGGGACAGTCATTTAACATCCTAAGGCTCAGTTTTCTTACCATATGAGGCAGAGGGGTGTTTGGAGGAGATAATGGATGCAAAGGGCTGACACAGGTGGGTGCCCATACCTAGCAGCTGCTGGGTCTTTTTTATAGCTATTATAATTTATCCATTCTTTTGTTCATTCTGCAAACTCTCTTTCATTCTCCCTACCCTGTGCCAGGCACTGGGGAGAAAACAGTGAACAGACCCTGACCTCATGCTTACATTCTAGAAGGGAGACCAACACCAAACAAAACAAGAAAATAAAATAAATCATAGTTTAGATGGTGATGGTGCTATGGGAAAAAATTAAGCAGGAACTTGGGGGTGATGGGGAGGGGTTGCAATTAAAACAAGTGGTCAGGGAGGGCGTCAGTGAGAAGGCGGCCCTTGAATAGAGATGCCAAGGGGTGAGGGAGTGAGTCCTGGGGGTCCTGAGCTGAGAGGATCTGAGATAGAGGGAACAGCAAGTGCAAAGGCCCTGAGGTGGGAACATGTCTGGATGTAGGAGAAACATTGAAGAGGCAAGCATGGTGGAAGCAGAGTGAGTTGGGGAGGGAAGTGGGGCGAGAGTAGAAAACATGAGGTCAGAGAGGGGATGTGGCCAAATCAATAAAACCATGTGGGCCACTCTGAGGGCTTTGGCTTTTCCTGAGTGTGATAGGAACCATTGCAGGGTTATCCTTGTCCCCGTCAGATGCTCAAGGAGTGAGTGGGAGGCTTGTTGTTCCTTTCCCTGTCCCAGTGATCTGGGTGACTGCTCCCCACTCAAGACAGGATAGACAGGCCAGAGTTGTTGGCCCCTCTCAGAAAATCCCCCAGAGGCAGCTGCAGCCTGTGACGGGGAAGGATGGGGGTGGGGGTTGCTGAGTGGGCCCCAGGCCTCAGCCCTCTGCAGGCTCCTCTGCCTCAGGCCAGCACCTCGGGCCACAGTGGCTGGGCCCCAGGGGCCGCCTCTCCTTTCCTTGGGTTCCAGCCAGCTCTCCTGCCTTACATTCCCAGTACCCTGCATATCTGGACACCCAGTCTTTCAATTCCAACCACGGTTTTTGTTTGTACAATCTCAACTAGAACAGGAATGAAATCAACTCAATCTATGACAACGATTAACTATAAAGATGGACAGAGGGCCAGACAGACCCTGGCCAGATACCAGGTTGGGAGCCCCACCCAGGTAAGAGCCCCATTGCAGCAGACACAGCAGAAAGCACCCAAGCCAAGAAGAAAACATAACCCCCTATGGGAGCCATGACCGGCCCTGGGCAGAAGGCTGGCGACACGGGGCCCCTGTGAGGGACATGGCCCCTCCAGCTTAACTCAACCCACTTCCTCTGAGTACCCACACTGTGCGAGTGCAGCGCCAGCCCCAGGGATGCAGCCAAGAGAAGCTGAGCCCAGGGTCACAGTGCCCGGCCTGGGAGGGAGAGGGTGAACTCCAGGCCATGCTCTGCATGCCAAATCCTGCACCCTGGTGTGGGGTTGCGTCTACTCCAAGGAAGGACGTCTCTTTCTAATTCGCACAAAGGTGTCGCATGGGCTAGCAGTGGCCCTGCCCCAAGGCGCTCCCCATGCAGTGTGGACAGAACCAGAGCAGGGTAAGAGGGCCACGGGGATGGTGTGACACAGATCTGTAAAGAAAAAATCACCACTCAGAGTTTACTGACAGGCGTCAGGCCAGGAACGCCAGAGGACCTAGCTCAACCTGAACATCCTCAAGACCGCACTGGGAGTAGCCAGGTGGACAGAGAGGGATGAGGAGGAGTGGGTGGGGTGGTACCTGAGGAACAGCCCTGACAAGGGCCTGGAGGCCTGGGGAGCATGGCTTAGACAATGGCAAATGACCCAGCAGAGGAGTTTGCAGGGGAGAAGGGAGAGGAGGCAGGGGAGCTGGGCAGGGTGGGTACCCAGCTAAGGGGCTTGCAGGGGAGGGTCTAAGCAGGATCTTACGAGGGAATCAGATTTGCATTTTAGTGCGGGCTCTCTGGCTCCAGTGTGGAGGTTGAAGTGGAGGGGCCAAGAGGACCAACAGGGCATCCAGAAGAGATGGGGAGCCAACTGGGGCGAGAGTGGGGCACAGTCTGAGAGGCACTGGGAGGAGCCAGGTGTAGCTGGGGCAGATCAGCTGGGGATGCTGCAGGCCAGAGACTGAGGTGGGGGTCTCCGAGGGGTAGAGCAGATCTGAGGGGTGGGCTCCACCCTTTTCCCCCCACCAAAGGTTGGGGAGCCAGCTTTAAACCCAGGTTTTCTCGCCCCAAAGCCCTTGCTTCTTCTTTTCCCTGCTGCATGCTGCCTTCTCACTCCATCCCCTCCTTACCTCTGCCAGAACCCCCGCTTACCCACCCAGGTCCCCAAATAGAAAGCCCTGGAGAAGGGGTCAGCAGAACGGTTTTGCCAAGTGGAGTTATTTTTACTAAGTGCCCAGATATTTTAAAAACTCGGTAAAGCCCATGGGGTTACATGTCTTCTAGGGTCTCACTAAACCCAGGATTGGGGGCACAGATCAGCCTGGCTGGCCCAAATATTTGCTGCGTTGCTGGGTAACCACCAGTTGGAACTGAGGACTTGGAAGGAAATTCACACAGCCAGCTCGGCCTGGAATCAAAAGCCGGCAGTCAAGTCAGGAAGCGCCCCAAATGTCTCAGAAGCTGCCCCCAGGAGACAGAGGCGTGAGATGGGGTTAGTGGCTTCCCAGGGAGCCCCATGCCCATGAGGCAGCTCCCAAGTGAGCTCACATGGCTCTGGCTCTGTGGCATGGTTCGGAGAGGCCGGCTCATTGCTCCAGCCTGCAGGCCCTGGCCTTTCTCTCTCTCCTGCTCTGGGCAGCTGCCATGGGCATCCACAAGGGTGTATTGGCTGTTTCTGTGAGGATCTGTTCACCCTGTGTCCAGGGCATACTTGGGGCAGGAACAGGCATACAGAGAAACAGAGGAGGCAACCCCCTATACAGTGAAGTTAGAGGGACTCTGGGAGGATACGCCTCCATACAAGCACACACTCCTGTCAAATGGGCTGCCAGAAATTCCACCATTAGGAATTTGGGACTTCCCTAAGAGTTAGGAAGGACATTGGAGGTGGGCCAGGGCACTTTATATGCAGGGCAACAATCCCAACTGAAGTAGCCCAGATCCAGACAGCATCTAGCTTCTGCTTGCACACCCTGAGGAATGAGCAGCTCACTACCTCCAGAAGCAGTTTGTCAGCTCGGAGACAGCAGTAACCAGTACAAAGTTCCTGAACCTGAGCCTGGCTCTTCCTCTGCAGGAAGGTGGGGTTTGCGAGAGAGAATGCTGGTCACAGGTGAGGGTCAGAATCCCGAGTGGGCTTCCTTCCTGCCCTGGGAGCCCCCGAGCCCTCCAAAGGAGGCTTGACGCCAAGCTCTTGGAAAACAGTACATGATGTGTGAAAACAAGGCTTCTATGTGTGCATCTCAAACCACAGAGAGCAGGTGGGAAGGCAGGGAGCAGAGCCAGCACCCAGCACCACCAAGCTGGGAGACCCGCCAGTGGCTTTGCTTCTCTCAATCTCTCTTTCCTCCTCTGTGAAATGGGCATGACACCAGACTACAGGGGACTGTGGTGAGGAGGCAATGGTTAATGGCCATCGAGCCCCTGGCAGAGCCCCTACAACTGGGAGATGAGTTGGTGTCCCTGTCCCCCTCCAGATGACCCCTGCTCTGACCCAAGCATGCTCTGTTGCCTTTGCATCAGAAAGCCTCTCCTTGCTCTGCTCCCGTCCTCCCTTCTTCTTTCCTCTCGTTCCAGCTAAAATCCTCCACACGTGGATGGCATGAGCAGGCTCCCTCAGGCCTGGGCAGGTGCCCCTCACCCACCTTCACTGCTCAGCGAAGGCCGTAAACTCCACCCCTAACGCTCATCCTCCTCCCTTTTGCAGAGCATCTCGCTTTACACACTCTGTCTGCCCAGGTCTTCTGGGGCTGCAGCCTCCAGCTCCCCGACTCCTCCGTGTCAGTGAGGACAGGGCTCTGGCTTAGAGGATGCTTTCTCAAGCTCTGCCTTCTAAAATCTTGTCTGATCCTCCCCATACCTCTGGCAGCATGGGTGAATCTCTGCCCACTGTACAGATGGTGGAACTGAGGCACAGAGAGAGGAAGGGACACAGTACCATATAATGAACCTGGGTCTTCAAGGTTCCAATCTCACTGTTCTTTGCTGGTGGTGCCACCTTGAGCAAGTTGCTTAACCTCTCTGAGTCTCAGGCTCCTCATTTGTAAAACAGGGAGGAAACAGATGATGATAATTGTATCTTTCTCATGGGTTGTCGAGGAATAAGTAAGTAAAAGCATTTAGCCCAGAGCCTGGCTCGTGGTGAGCGCTTGGTAAGTGTTGGCCCTTCCCTGGGGCAGGAGCCTGAGCTCTGCCAGGCCCCCAGCAAAGCTGGCAGGATCTTCCCCACCACACTGCCTGGGCAGCAGGGGCATGGGCAGGGCTGGGAGCTCCAGGCCTGAGCTACAGCCTCTATCCTGGACCGTGCAGCTCTGGGACCTGAGCAAGAAGGGAAGGTGCTGCGTTGGTCTGAGGGGAGAGGGCTGACTCAGCAGTTCCGGCCTGGGATGGGAGCGAGGGCCGCCAGCTGATGAGGGATGGTGTTAAAATGGAGGCTTCTAGAGTCTATGATTACTCCTTTCCTCTCAGCCTCCCCAGCTTTAAAGGGCCAGGGCATTTGTTGGGAGGAAATCCAGGGTCTTCCCTGCTTCCCTTCCATCAGAGCCAAATGACAGTGCCTCCTGCTCCTCATCCAGATGGCCACTGCAGTCCCTTCTGCTCTACAATGCTCGTCGTCTTTGTTTTTCAGAGGCCAGGTGGCTCAGGGATCTGTAGTCACTGGGTGTCGTGGCTTCCCCACCAAGTGCCCGGGCACCAGGGGGGCTGGGGTCAGTTCTTGCCCAAGTCCTGCCTTAGTCACAAAGAGAAGGAAATTCACGTTGCCAGGCACCCAACATGCGCTCCCCATCCAGAGCCTCCATTAGTCCTTGCAAACGCCCCCTCCCCAACCTCCAGCCCCCTGCGCTTCTGGTTGACATCCACATATTCATCTACGGAAAGTGCTAACTGCCCAGCTGGAGTCAGCTTGCCCAGTACTCCCACCACCGTGTCTTCTAGGAAGGGGCCCTGATTTTCCTCAGAGGAACCTCCCACTTCCCACTCTCAATCCTTGCAGTGGGACTGACTCTATCCCCTACCTCCCCACCCAGGTGGCCATGTGACCTATGCCTGGCCAAGAAGAGGGCCACATGCTTCTGATCACTGTGATTGGTTCAGTTTTGGGCTCATGACATAAGCTAAGCCAATGAAACGGCATTCTAGACTCTACCTGAAACTGATGGGAAGAAGCTCTGATTCTCCTGGACTTGGAGTCCATAGGATATAACGCTGGAGCTTCCAGAGGCCATGACAGCGAGGGAGCCAGTTTAAGTCAATGACAAGGAAAGCAGAACAGAGAGACAATGTCCTTACGACAGAATTTGAGCCTCTAGATCCAGCTGTGCTTGAAGTCCATGTATCCCTGAATTTCTCAATTACATTAGCCAATAAATCTCCTCTCTCTTTTTTTCTTTTGCTTAAGTCAATTGGAGTTGAGTTAGTGTCACTTGTACCCAAAAGAGTCTTGACTAATCCAAGAATAAAGATGTCAAGAGGGCAGGGACAGAGCCCTGTGTCACAGCTGTGGGGACATCCATCTGGACTGACGGTAATCCGTGAGTCAGTTCCCTTGGAGACAGCTGTTTGATCGGTCATTCATAGTTCATGCCCTGTCCTCAAGCCTTGGGACACCATCCCAGCCTCTCCAGTATCAGGTACAAAGTCCCTCAGGAACCCAGACACACCCTGTACCCTAGTGCCCTGCCAGGAAAGAGGATTTGGTCACTTTGGCCTGACTCTTTGGTGAACCACCAGAGCTTTCTCAGGGTCCCCAAATCTCCTGTGTGAGGGCCTCTTGGATGGTTGGGCCAGGGCCAACCTCAAGCTCACAGGCAACTACACTCAGCAGCTGCAGAGGGGCTCTCTCTGGGGACCCAAGCAAGCCTGGGAGGCCTGTCCTCCATGCCTGGAAAGGTGGGATCTGACAGGCCAGACTGCGAGAAAAGGGAAGCAGGGGCAGAGTGGGCAGCTGAAGAAAGGGCTACTTCAAAGCTCATACAGTGAATTAGACTGCCCAAGATGAGCACTGGCAGCTTCCTAAATTATGCAGATTTGTGTAAATTTAATGCAAATTAGCCCTGCAAAGGTGGCAGGGGGCACTTGCTGACAGCCTGGCTCTGGAGCCTTCTCATCAGTCAGCCTCAGCCTCAGCCTCCTTCAGGGAATGGAGGAGCTGTCACCCACCAGGCAGCAAGAAGGGAGGGATGGGTCTGTCCTTTCCCAGCTTCCTGCCACCCTTCCCTCTGGGGGGCCCTCCCCAAGGTCAGACGCTCCACCCAACCCTCCACATCTGGCTTCTGCCCTGGACTGCTGGCTCAGAGGCAGCCACGGACAGCTGGGCCTGTCTGGTAACCTGGTCCAGCATGTCCATTGTACAGAGGAGGAAGTAAGCCCAGACCAGGAGAGAGACCTGGCCTGTCCCTTGAGAAGTCATTGATTCACTCAGTCTGATCTGCCAACCCACCACCTCCTGGCAGAGTTGACCTTCTGCACGGTCAACATACGTGGCCGTCCACTTCCTCCCTCCCTCACCAGGCCCCAAATGTTTTCCTAGTGTTTCCTAGATCACTGAACCTGGGTCCTACCACTCGTGCTCTAGGTCTTTGGAAGGGATCGGTCATCAGAGAGCTGGGGGCTAAAAGCTGGCAGTCTGCTCAAAGTTTGGGCAATGATGCTGGAGCCCGGGGATGAGATAATCCAGCAGCTGGTAAATCTGTGCTGGACCCCCTGTTCCCGGAGCGGTGGAGCCTCCTCTGTCATCATTCCAGCCTTGGGGCTCTCAGCCTCACTTGGCGCCTGGACTGCCCGCTGCTCCTTCATCTCTTCATAGTCTTCCCTTCCTCTGATCACAGGGATGAAAATCATCACAAAAATGTCTCATCTTTGTTCAGCAGTTGCTGTGTGCCAGGCACCATTATAAACAACTGGGATCCTCATCACAGCCTTCGGGGTAGACTCTGTTATTATTCCCATTTTATAGACAAGGAGACTGTGGCAGAGAGAGGCAAAGGCAGTTGTCCATGGTCGCACATCCAATAAGTGATGAGGTCAGAGGGTTACCAATTGTGTCTGGCACTAGAACACAAGCTTAGGAGACCCACTCAGTACAGTATCCCCCCTCCTCCTCCAGGAAGCCTGCCCTGCCTGTGTGACACTAAAGCCATCTGTCAATGTCAGAGCCTTGTTCGTTGATGGATCTGGGTCTCAGGGCCACTTCCTTCCCTGAACTCCTGTAGCCCCAGAGTCCAAACCCTGTGGCTTGGCCTGGAATGTGTCCACTAGGCCCGGCAGGAGCTCTCTGAGGGCAGGGCAGGGCCTTCCTCTTCTGTCCCCCACTGTGGACCAGCACAGAGCTGGGCACCCGTATCCCCTGGGGCCTGAGGGAGGGCAGCAGAGTAGTCTGGGGCCCTCTGGCCTGGACAGCTTTTCTAGCACCCAACACATGGAGCCCCAGCTCGCCACACTGGATCCTCCCTCCCTGCCAAGTTCCACTGGTGAAAGAGAGAGACTTATCCTTGTACCATCCCCCACTTCTCCCATCACCTCCCGCTCCCCGAGGCAAGGTCTGTCCTTTGCGCCCTGGAGCCCAGGGACCCTCAGAGAGCACCCCTACCTGGGCCTCCCAGAATCCTTTGCTCTTGCTGGGACAGGAAGAGAAGTTCAGCTGGAGATGCCCAGAAAGCCCTTAGGGATGCTCAGGCCCAACCTCCCACAGTGCAGATGGTACGCTGAGTCAGGGTAGAGGTGGGGTGGGGGTCCAACTGGGCTCCCACCTTCTTCCCCTGCACCAGGAGCCCTCTGGAGATTGTGCCTTAGTCCATGGAGTTGGAACCTCTTTGGGGATCGTAGACGCTTTTGAGAATCTGAAGAAAGCCCTAATCCTGTCCTAACACAGAGGAGGGAAGGGGCAAGAAATGAAGACCTTAGCTTGTCACACTGACCAACAAGGCCCTGGCCATTCCACTGGCCCTTTGACCGCAATCTGGCCTCAGACCCGCTGACCTGGGTGTCCCTGAGCCCCGCTCGACTCTCCCCATGCCATCCAGATCCCAGGGCCTACTCCTCCCTGAGCCAAGTGACACCAGGATGGGATGAGCTCAGCAGCCTGTCAGCCTGTGGTGACCCTGCTCCTCCGGGAGAGGTCCTAGTCCATCTGTCACCATGGACCGCTCACCTGATAGCCCCAGCAGGAGGCCTGTGGGGCTCCAGACCTGGTGTCATCAGGTTAGGCAGGGGGCTGAGCACCCAAAGGAAGGCAGCTGGGGAAAGTGGAAGGCCTGGGGCTGTGTGGTCAGGCAAAGCAGCTTTGTGACCTGGGACAAGCCACCTCACCTGAGCTGACCTACCAGTGTCTGTGAATGGAATCATCACTGACACACAGGATTGAAGTAAATTAGTATCTGAATGCCCTCACAGTACCTGGCAAACAGTAAGCACTCAAAGAAGGTGGACTCCCAACTCCTTACCCTGGCTGGTGACCATGAAGGGTGCACTCATCAAGGCCCAGTCAAACTCCATGCCCCTCCCTGACCATTTTGGTTTGCAGTCACCAGTGACATCTCCGTTCCCAGCCTCCACCCACAGAGCCTCCAGAGAGAGTGAGAGATGAGAGATGGCATGACGTGAGGGACAGCATTATTAACACTCCCCGATCCCACTGCCCGAAATGCCACCAGGCGTGATCCAGCCTTCGGCTCAGCATTGTGCTTCTCCCACAGGAGGGAGCCTGCCTATGACCCTTCCTACTCAGCTGGCCATTGCGGATCAGACAGTTTCCTTTGGCCAGGTGGGCCCTGTGCACCTGGGGATTGAGGGGAGATCTACTAGGCCAAGAGAGCAGAATCATCAAGGATGCCCCCAGCCTCACTGTTTGTAACAGCAAAAAACCAGAGACAACCTGCGTGACCATGCACAGGGGAATTGTTAAGATAACTAAGGCCCATCCTGGAAGCAGTCTGAAGGGGTAAGGCAGATCTACGTATAATAACATGGAAAGATCCCCCAAGCTTATGAGGAAGAAGTAGATTCCAGAATAAGATATATCTAGTAGGATCCTATTCATGTTGTTATCTGTGCACACGTAGATATTTTGTATATAAATATAACATGTGGGTAAAAGTCTGCAAGCGATATATCAAAGCTCGGTAGGGAAAGGAAGACTCCTGTGTGATGTGCTTGTATATTGTTTGAGTTTTTGTGGTGAAAACGTATTTGTAGTCACATTATTTGAATATATGTTTAAGCATTTTTAAGATCATAAGACCATAAAATTAAATACACACACACATACATATGTATTTCAAAAGACGGGACACGGGTAATGAGGCCCTGCCACACCTCCCCTGGTGCCAGGCAGGCCCCCTGCCTGGCTCCACTCTGGCTGCACCCCCCAGTTCTCCCCAACCCACCCCATCACAGCCAAGCTCATTAGCTTTCTCTGCTGCCCCCGGTTCTGACCTCAGGGTGGTGGGAACATCAGCTCTGTTTTCACAGCTTCCCGTCAGCCGTGCTCTGTGGCCATCCCTCACCCCTGATCAGACTTGGGTCCCGTCAGCTTGGTAACAGCTACTCCCTCCAATCCCAGCGTGAAGAAGCCGTGCACCAGCAACAAGTCAAGATGAGGCCCAGGGGTCCTGACCCCCTTAGATCGCTCGGAAACAGCCATTCCCAGAATAACGGAGCCTTGATTCTGCTGTAATATGAAGAAGAAAGAGCCCAAACTCGAGCTTTGCCCTATGACTGGGGCTGCTAGAGGGAGATAAAGGAGGGAGAGAAGACCTAGCCCTGACTCAGGGGGGCTCCCAGTCTGGGAAGGCTTGGAGGGTCCCTTTGGGCATCAAGCAGCAATGAAACTCAGTGATTGGCCAAACTGCTCATTCTCCAAATTAGGTACCTGAGAGCCAGGGAGGCAGCCAGACTTGCCCGCCCCAGAGGTAGTCATTGCAGAACTTCTCCCCAGCCCCAAGCTTTGGCCTCTCTGTGCCCTTCTCCACCAGCTCTCAACGGCAGAGAAGTCGAAAGCTGCCAGCAAGGAGCTGACACAGTAGGAGCAGCCAGGCCCACAGGACCTGGGGCACGACAGGAATGCATGACTCTTGGTGGTGGTCCAGAGAAAATTTTGACTTTCTTGCTAATAAAGCCAAATTCCATGAAAGCTACAAGTCCAGCCTGAGAAAATCCATCAGTGTTTCATAAATATTTGAAAGTGTGCAACTGATTCCCACCTGTGATAGTTGCAGCCCTGGGTTTGAGGGTGGGCAGGGGTCGGGGGTCCAGCCCTCACGGCACCATGAAAGCCCCCGAATCACTTAGTCATCCATTCAGAAGCTGCTTGCATTTGTATTTGCTTCTGAAAGCAAATGAACCCCTGAAAGGACACACAGGAAACTAGAAGCAGGGCCTCCCAAGCAGGGAGCCCGAGGGAAGATTTTTGCTCTATACTGTGTTATGCTTTTTTGATTTTTGAAACACGTGAATGAATTCTCTTTTCAAAATAATAACTAAAAATTTTAAGCTGCTCCTGGGGCCACTGTCTCCCTACTGCATCCCTGTGAGCAGCAGCAGAGAAGATGGAAGGAATAAATGTGGACCCCCGTGGGAGACAGCCGGCTTGGGCGGGAGAGCCGCCGTCCACACCAGCTTCTCTAACAGCTCTTGCCCTGAGGTGCCGAGCCTCTGTCTGCCCGCCCGCGGGCCTGAGAGCCGAGATGCCGAGCTCAGGTGAGCAGTGTTGTCAAACAGTCCTGAAGAGGGAGAGGCTTTCCATACTGGGGCCCGCAGCAACGCAGGGTCACACAAGGGCATTCGTGGCGGGTCCTAGGACTGCTTCTCGCAGCTGTGCTCTCTGGATTTCCTGCCCATGCCCCTGACTCATGCTGCCAGGATGGTCTTCAGTGGCCAAGAGTTGCTGTGCCTCAGCCTCAATTATGCAACAAAGCATCAGAGCTGGACAGGCCCTTGGGGATCATCCTGTCCACACCCCCCACAATTTTATGGATGAGCAAACTGATGCCCTGAGAGGAGGGTGTTGTCCAGCATTAAAGGGCATGTCAATGGCAGGGCTGGACCTGGAACCCAGACAATTTATGGTGTATAAGCCAAACTTCATCCAACCACATATGGCGAGACTGCCCTCATCCAGATGTCCTTGGTTATGAGCACTTGGCCTGCAGCTTCTCCTTCCCAGAGCTCTGCCAAGAGGACACTGCCAGGGGTCCCCGGGTCCAGCTACGTGTTGCTGAAGCACACAGCTCCCTGAGAAGCCCTAGGCCAGCGTGGACACTTGTCCCAAAGCACCAGCAGCCTCCCCTCATCAGTCCTGGGACCCTCGGGCCTTTGCCCCCAGCATAGCCCCCCAGCCTGACGAAGACAAGGGGAGCCCCCACCTGTCCAGGGCAGCTAGCAGTCAGTCTGAAGCCCTCAGAGAAGGCCATGAGCCAAGCCCAGGACAGCTAGTGCAGATCTAGCTGCAGGAGCACGAGGACAGAGGGGCCCTGCAGTGGGGGTGAGGGAGGAGGCAGATAGAATTCCCTGGGGAGGGAGGCTGAGCTGGGCCTCGAGAGGCTGCTGCTCACCACTGCAGCTGTGGGTCCAACCGCTCCCCTCATGCTTGTGCACACACATGTGCAACCCCTGCAACACACAAGAGCACATGTAAGCATGTTTGCACATGTTTTATAAATTCTTAAGTACACACAGGAACGTGGAAAATAAGTGCACAAGAGCAAACATGGTCCCTCCCACACACAGATGGACAAGCAGTGGGGTGCAGTGGGGCACAGTGGAGCTAGCGGGGGCTGGGGTTAGGCCCAGGGGGATCTGGGGCCCAGATGCCCAGGCAGGACCTCCATCAACCCCATCACAGGGAGCCTGGGGACCAGGCAGAGTAAGTGACTCTGGCAAACCAGGGCCTCCTACCTCCCACCTCAGGGTTCCCCAACCCCATCCCCAGGTTTCGCAACAGGGGAGGGGTCGGGAAGGGACGGGCCTGGCATCCTTGCCTCCAACACAGCTCGTATGCTCACACTCCCATACAAAACACAGTGTGGGCATGAGCTGGAGTCAGAGGGCCTCATTAGGGCCTTGTTCTGCACTAATTAGTTCCTGCAACCAGGCCTGCCTGGTGGAGACAGAGACCGCCTTGCTGCCCCAGCCCAACTCTCTGCCTTCCGCCTCCTCTGTCCTCCCTGCCCAGCCCAGTCTGCTGTCTTCTCCTCTGCTTCCTCTCCTGCTCTCACCGCTGTCAACCTTTGGCTCTCCCATCTCTGGGGTGAGCTCCATAGGCTCCCATCTGTGACACGGGGTACCCCCTCAACTCCCCCGTGAACCTCCCAGGCCACAGACTGGCTTTGAGCAGACCCCAAGGGCAGTGTTGGGTAGGTGGGGCTGCCTCTGCTGTAACTGGGCTGACACTGGGCCCTCCTCCTCATTTCATCCTCTCAACAAGCTGTGGCTGGGACTTTTACTCTTATTTTATTAGTGATAGGGGGAGGGCATTGGTCCCCGAGAGTCTGAGTTGAGAGTCACACATGTCCAAACACTGTCTCTTCTCACCTCTCTTTCTCTCCCTAGGCAAGCTCGTCCATCCCTGTGGCCTTAAGTGCCATCTCTACGCACCTCAGACACATGTCCCAGACCTGCCACTCCTTCACTCTGCCCCCCTCAGGAAATGGTCCTCCATCCACCAACCCCCTTGACTCCTTCTTCTCCCTCACTCCAGAAATCCAGGTCTTGTCTGCCTTTGGGATCTCTCTGCCCCTCCCGTGCTCCCTGTCCACATTGCCACAGTCCTTTCCCCAGCCGCTGTCATCTCTCACCAGGATTTCTGCAACAGCCTCCCCAGCTGCTCGTATCTCCTCTCATTTCTTTGCAGGCCTCTCCCAGCCCAGCAGGGAGCTCTTTCAGAATCATAAATCAGATCTCATTCCCCCCTTCCTTAGAATCTTATAACCCTTCCCAGCTGGGGAAGGCGGCGTACAGCACCTGCGTGGTCTCTCCAGGCCGGTTCACATCACACTGCCCCCAGCTCCCTGCTCACCAGCCTTCCTGCCTCAGGGCCTTTGCCCATGCTGTTCCCTCCACCTGGAATACTCTATTCCCTGCTCTGCCCCCAGAAAACTCCCACTTCTAGGCCTCAACTCAAGTAGGACTTTCCTTTCCTAAAAGAGGTCTTTCCTGAACCCCCAGTCTAAAGCAGGTCCTCCCTTTTCCTCTCCCATCCTGCTCTGTTCTTTTCCTTTAGTGCAGTTTTCCTAGCTTTTTATTACACATTTGTTCATGCCTTTGGTGGTCTAATATCTGTCTCTTGCACCAGACAAGAAAGAACCCACGGCTGTGTTTTCTCACCACTAGAGCACAGTGCATGGCACAAAGTATGTGCTCAAGAAACACGTGGTGAATGAATGAATGAATGAATCAATCAATTGGCGAACCAGTGGTTAGAACCTCCTCAGCTAGGGGAGAAAGGAAGGGGTACCCACAGAGGAAGGGAATCAGGACCGGGGAGTAGCCTGGGTCTGCAAAAACAGGGACCCGGCCCAGCCCCAGGTTAGGGTGGGGCCACAGTGTAAGAGCCCCTCAAGTGGCCTGAAGGGTGGGAGAGCCTGGCCGTGGTCTCCGCAACGGAGTGTTAGTGTGACGTTCACAGCTTGTTGCTGGGGAAGGGGGAGCAGCCTCATTGCTGCAGATTTGTATTCCTGCCGACTTTTATTTCAGGCCTTGTTTATTTCTCCTTAAAACACGGCTCCTCTGCCAAGAGTCGGCCCGAATTAGCTGCGAGTGTGTAATTTTACAGCCATTACCCGGGCGTTTCTGTGACTTGGGTAATAACGAGGGAAATATAAACAAACAGCAGCGAAGGCCGTTTAGCAAGGAGGCCTCTGAGCTCCAGGAGTCAGTCTCGAGGTGGAATAAGTCCCATCCCTTCCCTGCCCCAGTTCCCGCCACCCCACCACCCTCCTCTGAGTCACATCAGGCCCAGGGACTGGGGAGTGGGGGGCCAAGGGGGCCTGGAGCCACGGCCCTGAAATCTCGTCTCATTGCCGCCTCCGCTGCCCTGGGGAAACAGGCCTGTCCCCAGAGGGGGTCCCCTGGAAACAGCCCCCCACACACAACCAGGCCCCCCGCACACCCTCCTTCCACAAAGACAAACAAAGGCCCAGCCTAATTATGTGATATTTCCCTTCTCTGGTGGCTAATGGCACCAGAGCAGTATGTGACATTTCACTCTCTTTCCTCTATTATTCTTGCTTATTATCTGGTTGCCGCCTGAGGCTCTAGGCTGAGCCTGGCACTGACACCCCCCAACCCTGCCCCTCCTCCTCCTTGGCTCTGTCCCTTTTCCTCCCACTCACGGCCCCTCCTCCATCTCCTGAGAAGGACAAAGCTTTTCCCCGATCCTCGAGGCCGCCTCCGAGGGAAGCAGGGGCATGGGGGCTGCTCTGGACTCCTTGAGGTGGATAGGTCCTCAGGACACCTGTCTTGCCTCAGCTCAGCTGCAGGCTCTCAGAGAGGCCTCCAACATATCCCTGCCTCTCTGTGCCTCAGTTTCCCTCTATCTGTACCACAAAGATGGGCCTTGGTCCCCAAAGAATCTTCCTGCTCTAATATTTCAAGGTAAATACCTAAAGGGTTCAAGGATGTGCAGTGATTGCCTAAGTGATGAAGGAGTTTGTGGGTGCTGGGGGAGTTCAGGATGTGGATTTCAGCCAGGATAGAAGAGAAAAAGCTGGAAAATCCATATGAGGACAGCTGGGCCTCAATTACAACAAACCCAGCCACTGAAAACGTCAACTTTGTTTTTCTCCCAAATAATCTTCACTTTTAAAGAACCCACGAGAAAGCAAGTGAAAAATATAAAACTCCTTGCTGTCTCCTCCAGAGGCAACCCTTATGAATAGTTTGCTGTGTATCCTTGCCAACTTTTTCCTAGCTGTATCTTTTCTATATATTTTATAGACAGACATTTTTAAAAAACAAAAATAGGGTCACGGCATACATATTGATCAGTCACTTGCTCTTTTCCCTCACGAATGGATCATGGACATGCTCCAGGTCAGTATGTATGGATCATACGGATCCACCTCATTTCTTAATGGCCACAGGATGTTCCGTTGTACGGCCCTACCACACTTTATACCTCCAACCCCACATTGATGAACATCTGGATTGCCTCCAGCTTAGGGCTGTATCAGTTTTTTAGTATTGTAAGTAATGGCTACTTGACAACTCCAAAGCTTAGTGGTTTAAAACAAGCACTATTTATTATGCCTACGAGTCTGGAAGTCAGCTGAGCAGGTCTGGGCCAGGCCAGGCTGATTCCCAGGTGGGTTCACTCAGCCATCCGTGGCCGGCTGGAGGATCAGCTAGGGCCTGGCTGGTCTAGGATGGCCTCGCCCGAGATGATTTTGTTTTCTTCCATGTGGTCTCTCCTCCTGCAGCAAGCTAGCCTGTGCTTGTCTTCACGTTGGTAGCAAGTTTCCAAGAAAGCAAGTGGGAGCATACAAGGGTTCTTGAGGCCAACACTTGGAACTGGCATATGATCACTTCTACCACATTCCACTGGCCAAAGCTAGTCAGAGACCCATCCAGATTCAAGAGGTGGAGAAACCAATGTCACCTCTTGGTGCAAAGAGCTGCAAAGTGACATTGGAAAGAGATACAGGAAAGTATGGGGAACTGGGGCCATTTTGGTAATTGATCTACCAAAGAGGCTGTGACAAACGATTCCATCAGGCTGGTATTTCTGCAGATGCACAGGAGGGACTGCGGGGTGGTCAGACTCTCACGTTCTTTGGGGAGAGTGTTATTAACTGCAGAGTGGTTCTCCAAAAGATTGTACCAGTGTCCACTCCCACCAACCTTCAAAACAGATAAATTGAAGGAGAGATGGAAAACGTTTACAGATCCTTCCTGTCTCTATGGAGTCATCCTGGGATCTGTTGCTGACACTTGTCACTCTCTAAATTCCAGAGCAAAAATTATAATGATTATTGTAGAAGACTCAGAGGGCCTGACGAGGTGGTGAGTAGTCTCCTGCCTCCAGCCCCAACAGCCTGGTCTTTCCTGGTCTGAGGCCTGACATCCTGGTCTTTAATCCATGTTGAGTTATTTTTTTCTCTGTGGCGTGGGGAAGGGGTCCAACTTTATCCTTTTGCATGTGGATATCCAGTTGTCCCAGCACCATTTGTTGAAAAGACTATTCCTTCCCCATTGAATTGTCTTGGTTCCCTTGTTGAAAATCAATTGACCATAAATGTGAGGGTTTATTTCTGAACTCTCATTTCTTTTCCATTGATCTATATATCTGTCCTTATGTGAGTACCACATTGTCTTCATTACTATAGTTTTGTAGTGAATTTTGAAATTGGGAAGTATGGGTCTGCCAACTTTGTTCTTTTTCAAGATTATTTTGGCTATTCTGTGTCCCTTGAATTTTTAATAGACTTATTGTTAAATAGACTTTATTTTTTTAGAGCATTTCAGGTTCACAGCAAAACTGAGCAGAAGATGCAGAGATTTCTCATATAACACCTGCTCTCACACCTGTATAGCCTCCTGCGTGATCAACATCCTGCACCAGAGTGGTACATTTATTACAATTGATGAACCTATGTTGACACATCGTTAGCACTCAGAGTCTATAGTTTACATTAGGGCTCACTCTTAGTGTGATACATTCTCTGGGTTTGGACAAATGTATAATGACATGTATCCATCATTATAATATCATACAGAGTAATTTCACTACCCTAAAAATCCTCTGTGCTTCACCTCACTCCCCTCTGCCCCCAGCACCCACTGACCTTTTTAATCTCTCCAGAGTTTTGTCTTTTTCAGAACGCTATATAATGGGAAACATATAGTATGTAGCCTGTTCAGATTGGCTTCTTTCACTTAGTAATATGCATTTAAGATTGTTCCACGTCTTTTCGTGACTTTATAGCTTATCTCTTTTTAGCATTGAATAATATTCCACTGTCTGCGTGCACCACAGTTTGTTCATCCATTCGCCCACTGAAGGGCATCTTGGTTGCTTCCAGCTTTTGGCAATTATGAATAAAGCTGCTAGAAACATCTGCGTGCAAGTTTTTATGTGGACATAAGTTTTCAGCTCCTTTGGGTAAGTACCAAGGAGCAGGACTGCTGGATCATCTGGTAAGAGTGTATTTAGTTTTGTAAGAAACCACCAAATTGTCTTTCAAAGTGGCTGTACCATTTTGCATTCTCACCAGTGTTCCCTTGCATTTTCATACAAATTTTAGGATCAGTTCGTCAATTTCCACAAAAAAAACATCTAAGATTTTGATAGGGATTGCATTGAATTGGCACATCAATTTAAGGACTATTGCAATGTTAACAATATTAAGACTTCCAATCCATGAATATGGGATGTCTTTCTGTTTATCTCAATCTTCTTTAATTTCTTTCAGAAATATTTTGCAGTTTCCAGGGGACAAATCTTACACCACCTTGGTTAAATTTATTCCTAAGTATACTATTCTTTTTGATGCTATTGTAAATGGAATTGTTTTCTTAATTTCATTTCTCATTGCTACGTGTAGAAATACAATGACTTTTGTATATTGATGTTGTACTCTGTGCTCTTCATTGTTTAATCCAGTGTTTCCCACATATATCCGACCAGGGGAACTCTTGTTTCAAGTACCATTTATCAACACCCCCCAGGACTAATGTTCCTCAAGACACTGTTGGGAAACATGAATCCAGCCAACACCATCACCTTGTACTTCCCCAGGGCTTCGCGTGGCCCTGTGCTCTGAGGCCTGTGTCCGCGCTGCACCCTCTACGGGAGTGTCCTCCCCACCTAGGCTGCTTGGGAAATTCCTGTGTCGACTTCTGAGGCTTCTTGGGTCTCTCCTGCTCTGCACCTCCTTTCCTGATGTCCTCCTCCTCTCCCCTCCTCTGGGCCACCACAGACCACCAGTTGCTGTGCTGCCCTGTCCTTGTCTGTTTACACATCTGCCTCCCTCCTTGAAGGAGGCTCAGGCTCAGAGCAGACAGCAGTGCGTTCGCGGCATGAAAGATCGACTGAAGGGATGACAAGAGGAGGGGGATGGGTGCAGAGCCCCTGCCTGGCCTCTCCCTCCTGTCCTTCTTCCTCTCTCTCCCTCCCTCGCTTCGTGGCTTGGTCTCAGCCCCCACACCCCATGTGGGACCTAGCACAGTCCTGGGTCTGGTCCCGTCCAGCTCGGTGCCCTTGTTCAAATCTGTTCTCAGGGCCAAGCACACAGTTTCGCTTTAACCTGATGTCCCTTGTTGGTCCAGCCAGAAGGAACCTACAGGGAGGGCCCAAGAGGCTTGTTCTCCTGTGACCAGTTACCTCAGACCTGGGAATTTGGTTCTGTCCTTCTTTGCTTCTCTGAGCCTCCCTGTTCCCACTATCTGCCAGTGTCAGCCCTGCCCAGGCCCAAGGGCCTAGAGGGGCATGTAGGGCATGGAAGGTGTGCCATGCATCCGTCAGACAGAATTGGCGTTCAGTGGGCACCAGAGCTAGAAGCCCCACAGGGGACAGGTAATGTGCTGGTCTCATAGCTGGTGTGCAACTCTCACAGGGTATTAGTGCCAAATCCCCTCTCTGAGCTGGTGTAGGAACCAGCTGGGCAGGGCATCAGGCCGTCTGGCTAGTGGCCATCTCCTCTTCTCCAGCCAGGCGGGGGTCCTCCCTCTGCATCCTGCCACTCCTTCAGGGACCCTCCCCCCAGAGCCTGCCCTGATGAGCCTGCCCCACGCAAGGCCCCTCTGTCCAGCCTGTCACAGGGGCTTCCCCTACAGCCTCCCCTTGATCCTTGCCTCTGTGCTGGGCACACTGGAACACTTGCGGGTTACTGGTGGGATTTGGTATGCCCACCTCAGTACACAGCCAATGACGAAAGACATTGTATAGTGTGCACTCCCTGTGTGTCAGACTGCAAAGTCTTTATACTCATCATCTCATTTTAATCTCCACAACCATGAGATTAGACCACCATTTTACAGAGGAAGAAGTGGAGGCTCAGCCCTTGGGAGTCACCTGCCCAAGATCTCACAGGCATAACTCAGTTGTGGAGTGCGTGCTCCTAAGTGCTGTGCCACTCTACCCCGGGACTGCCCATTTCAAGCCCAGAACGCAGTGGGCTACTGCTGGAGGCCATGGATGACTGCTCTTTGCACACACTTGGGGAGGAGAGATCAAAGGACCAGTTAGGTGAGGCGATCTCTAAGTTCCCCTGCCCTTGAACTCTTATGATTCTGGCACACAGCAGTTGCTCAATAAACGTTGACCAGTAAATGACAGCATGAATGAAACCTCGGGGTCTGAGGCTACACGGTCTCAAGCCCAGGTTGCAGATGTGGCATCTAGTGGTATGGGGAAGGTGGGGTGCTGACCCAGGTGGCCTGAGTCCCTGCTGGCCCTATTGGGAAGGACACTGGGTGCCTGAGCCACCTTCCCAAATCCCACCCCCCTAGATTAGCCCCAGCCAGTCAGCTGGGGAGTTTGGCAGCCACCAAGAGGCTGGCCTCACTATCTCTCCCTGATCCTTGAGAAGGAAGCCTTTATCAGCAAACGCTGCTTTTGAAAGCCCTAATTGTCAAACACAGTCCCATCAAAGCTGCAGAAAGGCAAGCCGCCCCCACCCACTTCTCCCCAGCAGGCGCGGCTGGCTCCCCACAATGGCTGACGGGTGTATATTTTAAAATATCTAAATGCAGCTGAAAATAAAAATTATTTACACTCCCCAACCAAGCTGGCAGGCCGCTTTAAAGTGTGCGCTGATGGTGTTTCTCCCTCCCGTCTCTCCCTTGCTGATAAAGGGCCATAAACCAGGCTGACACATTTATAATAACCTTTTCCTTCCTCTCCTTCCTCCCTCTCCTGGGCTCCCGTCTTGGTCTCTCACTCACACACTATGAGGGATAATTTTTTATTATTCTGCCATTAGCAGAGAATAGAGAGTTTGATGGGGGGGAATGAAATGTCAAATCATTTAGAAAGAGAACGCGAGAACACAAGCCGGCAACTTTTATTTTTCCCCATCAGCAGCGGCTGTTGCGATGTCACCATCGCATACAGGGTTTGGAAACTTATTTTTCCATATCTTCCTCACCTCCATTTTATTCCCCACTTTCCTTCCTGAGGGGATCAGAGCCAAGTCCACTGGGGCTGGCTGAGATTTTACACCAGGTGGCTGATGGAGCCTGGGCCCAAGTGCAAGGTGTTACGGAACTTCCCTGCTGAGTTTCTGCCCCAGGGGGCTAGGCATATCTGGGAAGCAGGTGTGGACACGGTGGTCTGCAAGCATCTGTTTCTAGGAGGAGGTGGGAGGGCAGGCAGGGGTTTTGGAACAGCCTGACCTCATGGACACGGCAGTGGAGAGGCTGAGGCAAAGGCCGGAGTTCCAGGAGTGTAGCAGAGTTGGAATGAGGGGCCGTAGATCCCTGTAGTCCTAACCAGCAGCACCTTGGAAACAGGAAGGGGGGATTAAGGACAACTTTGGGGGCAAGAGGAGACCAGGCCCTGGGCACAGGATCAGCCTTCTTATGGGGGGGCATGGGCAGAAGGGTGCGGTGAGACATCCCCCCAGGGGGCTTTGCAGCCTGTGGTGTTAAAGAAGAATGTAAGAGGACTGTGAGTGCAGGAAAAACATCCAAGGAAATCTCAGAACAGCCTGTGGTCCTGCCTGGGGAGAGGAAGGTTATTCCCTTTATGGTGACCTACTGTCACCCACTGGCTGGCAGGGTCGGGGTGTGGTTGGGAGAGCTTTTCCAAAGAGCCTGGAGTAAGAGGTCCATAGAGGCCCTGTGGCTTTCAGAGCCAGTGGAGCTATACCATTTTTCTAAGTGGACCTTTCTAAGACATTTCCTCCTGGTCCTGAAGCTGGAACCACAAGCCAAGCCCTCTTCTTTAGGTAGATGTCTGGCCAGGAGAGTGCTCTTACCACGAGGACTGCCTTGGATCTCCTCATGATCCAGCTACTTCTTGCCCCCCAGGGCCCCTCAGGCACTGGTAGAGATGGGGCTGGGTTCCCCAGAATGTGCCCTCTATGGGGTGTGACGATGGAATGCAGGAGACTGGCCTCCCCACGGGAGGAAGCTGAACCCTCTGCTAGGAGATGCTCCTTCACCGTCGAACCTGGCTCTTAGATGGGACACCCAAGGCCACTGCTGCTCTTACCAAGATCTGGTTGCAGGATTCACACCAGGGGCTGTGGAGGCCCCAGAGAGGGCTTTGTGGAGGAACATGGTGGATTTGGGTCGCTGAGAAGTGGAGAAAGAAGAGTGTTCAGGGCCTCACTTCGCAGCTCCAGTTCGCACAGATGTGTATGTTTAGTATGACAATCTTCCGACAGACAGTGGAAAAGCATCTATAGGAAGGGGTACCTTTGGCTAATTCTTACAAAGGCGTCCTATGGCCTAGCGGTGGTTTGGAAGATATGCTAGGTAAGGAAATTACGTGAGCCAAGATGGGAGGTGGGACTCAGAGAAGCCCAGGGCCTGTAAGGGTAGCATGCCTAGCTCTTGCTGGAGAGAGTGGGCCAGGTAGGGCTGGAGGGTCAGGTCCTGCAGGCAGCATGAATGCTCCCACAGCTGATAAACATGTGCACGCACACATTGGCACAGACACCCAACTGAGGCAGCTGTAGGGAGGCATGAAGTGGCCAGTGGGCATTGAGCCTACTCTGCTCTGGCTCCCATAGTATGCACTGTCCCACCATTGCAGGACTGGCCTACCCCACTTAGCCAGCAGGATGGTGGCCCCATTGGGCTTTAGAGGCCAGGAAGTGGCCAGTGGTTGATCCCTGATCAGACCCTGACCCCAGGGCAGCTGCTCATTCCTTTGGCAAATGAAAACTCCAGTGATGGATCTGTATTCGAAGTCCGTTGGAAATGGAGGACATGACACTTGTGATGGTCTCTCTCATTCCCTGAGTGGCCACAGGGAGGAGACATGGTCACAGGGAGGAGACTCTATCTCCCCCTGCCCCCTCCCCCACTCTCAATGTACAACATTCTTTCTTCTCACCATCAAAGTGACATCTGTCTCTCCATGGGAGGGAGGAACCAGCGTCCTCAGAGCACACTCTGGGCTTTGATGTCCAGCTCAGCTGACTTGGCTAGCCAGGAACGGCTCCTCCTCCCCCTCACCAGGGCCCCAGGGCTGCTGGCCCCTTCTGGAACCTCTCCTTCACACACTATTTGTCTGGCTCTCTCCTCTGACCCTTCTCCATCTCCCTTTTCTCTGCATCTGCCCAGCTCTGCTCCCTCCTCAGCCCGAGAGCCCCTGGGATCAGCCCT
This sequence comes from Equus caballus, assembly GCF_041296265.1. Lineage (NCBI taxonomy): Eukaryota > Metazoa > Chordata > Mammalia > Perissodactyla > Equidae > Equus > Equus caballus. The sequence continues at coordinate 131,041,009 of NC_091684.1, read as the reverse complement.
GGCCCAAGAACCTCCCCCTCCGCCCAGCCCCCTGATCTGGACGTCGGTGGGGGGGGGGGGTTCCAGCATGCTCTGTCCTTGTGTTCTCACTCCCCAAGGGCTGGATTTGCCCCTGCCCAAGACCCCGACCAGGCCCATTTCCCCATCATCTCACTGTTTTGTGTTCTTTCATGTGTGTACATGCGTATGCATGTGTGTATGCGTGTGTGTGGCATCTGCTGGCCTCCTACTCCAGGACAGGAAGATCCCCAAAGTCCGGGCCTGAGTCCTCCCTCCTCTGTCCCTCAGACAGGTACCCACAATGTGGGGCCTAATTTGCTTTCTTGTTGTTCCCCAGGCAGGGTGGGGTAGGGCCAGGCACTAGTGAATGAATAAGGGGTGATGGAACCTCACAAAGTCTCAGAGCCTCCAGAGGCAGGTGCGGGAGAAAGGACATTCTGACTGAGAGGAAGCCCTGGAAACTCCAGATGGGGCAGCATGACAAGAGGGCCACAGCCATCCTTCTTCTCAGTCCAGGCCCAGCAACACCGCTGGGGATGGAGGCGGCTGGCCCACCAGGAGCAGGGGGTTGAGGCAGGAGCTGACTTTCTGTCTGTTACTCATTCACCAAGTTTCCCATGAGGTGGGAAGCATAGCTAACGGGTGGGCTAGCGGGTATGGCAGTCACTTGAAGAGCAGTGGGCCCCAGGGGAACAGAACCAGGTTCCCCAAGATGAGCCTAGGACTAGTTCCACTCTGAGTCAGGGGGTGGGCAGCCTCCTGGAGACCCCGCTCCGCTGCTGGATGCAGGTCATCTACCCTTCTCTCCCCTGTCTCTCTGTTTCTCTTTCTGGGCAGTGGGCCCATACGTGACATAGACACACATACATGCTCACATAAATGCACGCAAAGACACATGGGCGCACGTGCATGCTCATATTTGCATGCCACACATTTAACAGCAGTGCAACACACTATGCCTGCACACACGTACACACAGACACACCCCAGGCACACAGCGTTCCTGCCTGCTCCTCCAGGCACTGGCTGCAGGGCTTGCACCTCCTTGCCTCTGCGTACAAATACGTCACCATTCACGGGCCCTAAAGCAAAGTGTCCCCTCTTCTCCATCTAACTCTTCCGGAGTCACCAGAGGCTCCTGACTCAACAGCCCCTCCCCTCCAGTTTCCATCCTCACATACCAGGTCTGTGCTCTGCTCCAGGCTGCCCCTCCTCCCACTCTGACCCCTCTTTTCTAGGCCTGAGGACCGCAGGGGACAGGGGTGGAGCATGGAGGGAACGGAGAGATGGGCAGGGCAGTTCTCCCCATTTTGCTGATGAGGCCATTGAGGATCCAACAGGGCACATGGGCTTTTTCTCCATATTCACCCCAGATCAGCCTTCTTTCAACTGAAGGGAAAGTCCAGGACCCCCACATCTAGCAGCATGAGGGCCAGACCCCCTCCTGGGAGAATCAACAAGATGCAGCTGCATCTGAGCTGGGCCCTGGTGGGTAGAGAGGATCCAAAAATATGGAGATGGAGGGCCAGGTTCCTCCAGGAGGAGGTAACAGCTTGAGCAAAGGCTAGGAGGAGGGAAAATGCAGGGTACAAACGACCCAGCAATCCTTGAACCTGTGTGTGAGGAGGACAGAGGGAGAAGGGCTTGGAGAGGCTGACTGGAACGTGAGACTGCAGGGACCTGGAGCCAGGCAGAAGCCTTCCCGACAGCCTCGACCTCCAGGAGAGACTCCAACTGAGATGTGCGCCCTCAAGGCCTCAGAGAGTGGGGACAGTAGGAGCCCGTCCAGAGCAGGGTGTGGGCTCCTCCCCATGGCCCAGGAGCTGTCTGGGGCCAAGAGGCTGCCCTGTAGGCGAGGCTCCCACCGCCCACTTGAGATAGGTGGCTGTCCCCAGAGCCACCACATGCTTCTGCTCAAGGACTTCTTTGAGCTGGATAGGATTTATTATTTGAGAATTGGCCACCCCCAACTCACTTTTTCCATGGGCTTGTATGACTTAGGAGGGTCCCAGGAATGAGCACCTGGAAAAGGGATGGGTCTTGTTCTCTGGCTCTGCCGCAGACCTGTTGAGGATCCAGGGTGGGGGGCTTGGTGGGGAGTGTAAGCCCTCTGCACTCTCGTTGGCTGAGATCTCTTGTGGGCCTGGGGGTCCAAGGCTAGACCAGTCCAAGGAACTATTTGGTCAGAGGATACTTTTGGGAATTCCAGGTCCCACATGTTTTACGTTTTGTGTATTGCTTCTTTATTGTTATTGCTGATGTTCTATTTGTTCCAAGTAAACATCTGACAATGTCCAGGTCAATGGATTCTGCAGATGAAATGCTCCAAGTGCAGTGTCTCATCCTAAAATCACCTGAAATGTTGGCAATTTATGTTGCCACCCAACACGTGTGTGTGTGTGTGGACAGACACATGTGTGGTAGAATGAGGCAAAGCAGGGCCAGCCATTGCCTCCTGCTCTGTCACAACTAACTGGGCTCCAGGACAGAAGGATGGCCCAGAGGCAGCAGCCTGGGAGAAGGTCAAGGAACGTGGTAGGTGGTGGGACCAAGGCAAAGGGCAGGGCCAAGGCCGGCAGGACCTCAGGGGCAGCAGGCCTGAGCAAAATCCTGAAGAAGGGAGTGTGGCTGTGTCACTTGGGAGCCAGAGACTGGACTAGGCCCCACACAATCTCATGCCCTCTCTGGGCCTTGGGTTCCTTTTCTAAGGACCAAAGCAGGCAGTGGGATGGCTCCAGAACCCTAGCCCAAGGTGCCCCCAGTTCCTGGAAGCCCAGGCATGGCAGCGCCAGCTGGCTGCCCCACGTGGCAAGAGCTCCTAGGCCCTAAGAATGGGCCTCCTTCGGGGAGGCAGGTACTGCGAAGGGCCTAGGCTGACAGGGCAGTAAATGAGGCAGGGAGGTCATAAATCCTGTTTCAGGAAACCAGCCCCGCCTGGCTCAGTGACGGCCACTTAATTTAACCACTGCTGTCACAACAGCTTTGTGGGCATCCTCGCCTGGGCCTGTGGGATTTATGGCCCCAGAGAGACCTTCTTACACTTCAGGCACTGGCCCAATGCCCATCTCCACCCAGTCCTGGCCAGACCCAGGGTCAGAGCAAGAAGCCCTGTCAGTGAGGGTACTCCAGGTGCAAGCAGCCCCTCTATTCTCTCCCTGGGCACCCCCAGCCCCCTATTCTACTCTGAGACACGTCGCTTCTGCTGGTGAGGCAAGAGTGAGGGCCTCCAAGACAGGGGCACAAACTGATGGCTCTGCCAGGTTCCCGTCCCGGAATGCAAGGGGATACTCCCACACCTGCTCTGAGGATCCCAAGTGGGTCTGCCCTCCCCCTGTGGATCTCCTGGGAGGCAGCAGCCCTGGCTCATGCAAGATCAGAGCAGGCCATTCACTGACTCAGCCATAGGCCTGGGTCCCAGAGCTGCCTCCTTCAGCATCCAAATAAAGTTCCACCGGATCAGGTAATCCTTGGGAGCCATCGCAGGGGGAGTGAGAATACTGATACCTTGGCCACCTCTGCCAAAGTCTACACAGACTCCTATTGGGCTCCCTCCCACTCAGGTGGAGCCACGTGACATCCTATGGTGTCTCTAATGCTGGTTTTGAGTCCCAAATTAATGGGATCCCTTACAGCCAGTAGCAGCCACAGGGCTGGGCCATGCTGGGCTTCTATTTTGGAACCAGGAAAGCCTGGGGTTAAATCCCAGCTCTGTCCATCCCTCACTGTGTGACCTTGGGCAAGGTGCTCAACCTCTCTGAACTTGTTTTATCATTTGTGAAATGGTGGCACATATGACTGCTGGAGAATTCTGTGAAGTAAGATACCTAAAGTGTCAAGTCCAGGGCTGGCACATTATAGGTGCTCAGTGAACAACAGTCCCTTTCTGAAGTCTGATGGAGCTGCCAGGTGGGCTGCCTCTCAGCAGAGAGCCATCCAAGGGAGGGGATGCAGCTGTGCCTCATCACTACTTCCCTCCTGGAGCCAGTCTGGCAGGATGGGCACTGCCACCTGCTTTCCAGGGGCAGACCTCCCAACTTGGGTGGCAGGAATAGGTTGGGGCTGGGGCGGGTGCTGCTGCCAGGTTCTCCTCTCAGACTTAGTGGGGTGGGGTCAGGGCCTAGAGGCCTCCAGGAAGCCAAGCCCCTCCTGGCCTCTTGTTGTCTACCCTCCCACAAACCCCAGTGGCTGGGCCAAGCCAGGCTGGCCTAGATGACTGGCTGGCCCAAAAGAGGCTCCTTGACATTGCTAAGACCACCCCATCCAGCCTCCTCCAGCCCTGAGCCCCAGCACCCAAAATCCCAAGTTGACCCAGGACAAAGATCCTGAGTCAGCAAGGCTGTTGGAGACCTTCCAGCCCAGCCTCTGCTGCACACATGGGGAGGCTGAGGCCCAGGGCAATCATCCTGTGGCCTGTTGCCCATGCAGGCTGGTCGTACCTGCTACACAGGCCTCCTCTCTGCCCTGCCAGAGGGTGAGCCCGCTGTGGGTGGGAACCCAGGCTCTCTTTCAGCCAGCTTCTCCATCTGCCAAATGGACCCTTTGCCCCATGTGCCCAGATCTGTGAAGGCTGCTGAGGGAGCCAGAGGAAGGAGTGGACAGAGTCTCTGTCCTGGATCCCTGGTGGAACAGGCCACCTCACCCCCAGGGCAACATGAGGAGCACAGCTGGACGTGGGCCACAGCGAGGGCTGAGGAGCCAGAGGATGAGCACCCAGAGGTGGCATCCTGGTGGAGGCACAAAAATAAGTGGGCTCAGAGAAGCAAAGACTCAACGGCTGGAGGGACCCCAGGCTTTCTCCATGTGGAGCCTCCTGCCTTTAGGAAGCAGAAGATATTGGCTCCATTTCACAGATGAGGTTACTGAGATTTGGAGGGGCAATTGGCTTCCTTAAGGTCACACGGCTGGTAAGGGACAGTCTTAGGCCATCTGAAGAACAGCTGGAGCAACACGACATGTTGAGGCCAGTAGGGTACAGGGTGGGGAAGGGATGTGGGAGATGGGGCTGTGGGAGGAAGCAGAAAGCCTTGGAAAGACTTTGGAATGACAGTAGGGCCACTGTGCAGGTGGCAAGAGTTCCACAAGTCCTGGCCTGCAGCTCTGAGAGGCCAGGAAGGAGGCACCACCCCAGCCCCTCTAATAGATTCCTCTTTGATCATGTTTTTGTGACCTTTGTAAAAGGCAATTTAAATTCTAATTGTCCTGTGAGTACCAGAGGAATCAATTAGAGACAAGAGCAGCTAATTATGCAGGGGAGGCAAGCCCAGGGCAGGCGGTACAGGGAGGTACAGGCTCCCCACACCCCCAATGCCTGCCTGGTGTCCTCCAGCCTCTCCTCCCCAGTATGAGGGTGGAGGTTGTTAGGGTCCATGGTGCAAAAGGAGGCTCCTCCAGGCTGGGCCAGAAAGCTGAGTGGGAGGTCCTCCAGCCCCAAAGGCTGGTGCCCTCCTAGGCCTCTAGGCCCACCCACAGCCCAGTCTACAGGTCTCCTTACTTAGGAAGCTGTCACCACCACCACAGCTGCACCTTCCTTCCACCCCCTTCCACTGGCCCTGCCCCTCCCCACAGAGCTGCCCTTCCCAGCCATGGAGGTCCTCTGTCCTGAGCCCTGCCCTGCCTGGCTCTGGAGGGTGGAATCTGGGAATGGGACCCCTGAGGAGACAAGTAGGCCTCGCCGTACACCAGCACACCTGTACATACCTGGATATATCCATCACAGACTTTGGCCAATGGGACACACTCCTGGTGTTCAGAGTTGGGCCTGGTGTGGCGAGGTCCCTGCCTGTTCTCCCACTCTGGAGCCTCACTTGGTTCAAATGCAGAGTGATCACCAAGCAGAGTTCCTCAGCCCAGCCTTCAAGGCCCTCACCCACACCCATGCCTCTCTCAGGCCCCTCAGCCAGGCAGCACCCTTTGTCCCTGGGCCCCTGGGGCTCAGTCACACCTCTGCTCATTCCCTAGCACAGAAAAGCCTCAGGCTTCTCCAGTTCTGCCCTTTCTGAGCCTCAGAGTTGTCTATAAGATAGGGATGATAATTGTTATGTTGTTAGGTATCATCCTCTTGTGAGGATGAAATGACATAGTGTATATAAAGCCCCAGAACAGGTCCTGGTACACAGTAGGTGCATAAAAAATGTTATTTGTTGTGAACATCCACCACCCCACCAATGGACTCATCTCGCCCACTTTCCCCCAACAGAGCCTACCAGCAAGTGTGAGGATGGTCTCTCCGTAGACAGTAAGGCCCCTGAGAGCAGGATTGAGGCTGGTTACTCCTGTGTCATCAGTGCCCACACAGAGTAGGCATCAATTAATTGTCATTGGACTGTACTAGTCCCTCAGGGACTGAACACAGGCCTTCCTGGAGCGTTGCGATCTCACAGTATCAGCCAAGTGTGTGTCAACAGGCAAAATGATTGCCACACCTAACCCAAACTCAGCACTCACCATGTGCCAGGCACCAAGCTCTTAAGAGAAATTAATTCATGTTAATACTTAGGACAACACTATGGGGTAAGAGCTATTATCACTCCGTTTTACAGAGGAGGAGACTAAGGCACAGAGAGGTGAAGTCACCTGCCTGTAACCACACAGCTGGGATGGGCAGCCTCAGGATTTGAATTCCAGGCAGTCTGGCTGTGGAGCCTGGAACTCTTAAGAACCACACTAGACTCACCAAGGGAGCATAATGTTCCGTCTAGGTCCAGTTGACCAAGTTGAGCTGCGTGGGTCACAGGACACAGTGAGACAGGGAACAGCAGCAGGGCCAGGAGAGTAAAGAGCTCCATCAAAGGTCACTCTGTCCTCGGGACCCACAGAGCCAGAGGTAACTGGAGAGTTTCACAGGCCTGTGCGACCCCTGATGCCACAGTGGTGACTGCAAGGAAGCTGCCACTGGCTCCTCTAGGGTGACTTTGAGTCTTTCACCTTCTTCAACTGTGCCACCAAGATTCCAGTATTCAGACATAAGCCATGAACCCCCCAAAAAGCTGAGATTCGCTGGGCCTGCACACTGGAGGGGGTTTACCTTGCCTTCATTGCAAGACCTGCCCTTCTTGGTACTCAGACTGACCAGAATCAGAGTTCAGTGTGGAAGAAGGGTCAGGGCTCAGTGTGTGAGCAGGATCACGGCTCAGTGTGTAAGCAAGGTCAGGGCTCAGAGTGTGAGCAGTGTCAGGACTCAGTGTGTGAGCTGGATCGGGGCTTATGTGTGACCAAGTTCAGGCCTCAGAGTGTGGCCAGTCAAGACTCCGTGTGTGACCAAGTCTGAGCTCAACGTGTAACCAAGATTGAAGCTCAATATATGAGCCAGGGATACACCCACTTTAAAACCATGAGAGGTGCACTTGCCAGGGGAGGAGCTACAGAGTGAGAAGAAAAGAGAGAAGAGCGCTTCAGCCTCAACCCTGAGACACTTAAGGGATAGGAGGGGAGACACCTGCCAAGGAGAGTGAGGAGAGGCCGCCAGAGATGGGGAGGGAAGCCAGGAGCCGGTGCATCGTGGAGGCAGGTCCAGTGCCACAGGAGACCATCCCAACAGACCAAACTCACTGGGTTTGCACTTCAGAGGTTGCTAGAGGCTCAGTGAGCATCGCTTTACTGGGGAGAAATCAAATCCAAGGACAGAGGAGTGGTAGGAAGAGAGGGAGTAGAGCAGAGAGTATGGACAACTGTTTTTCAAGAAACTGGACCAGGGACAGGTCTGGCCATGGCAGAGGGGAGCCCAGGTCAAGGGCAGGTTTTGCTTTGAATAAGAGGGAGCAAACACCCCCTCAGTTCTGGATCCATGGACCACACCTGGAGTGCCCACCCTCCCCACTCCACCTCTCTGTGCCCGGCTTACATCCACTTGCCCTTGAAGACTTGCACTGGGGGTGTTGGAAGGGAGTGACTTAAAACAGATTGTCAAGTTCAGAGGAGAGAGGCCCAGGCTCAGAGAGAGGCAGGACCAGCTCAAGGTCACCCATATGTCAGCAACAGATCCAGAGTAGCTCTCCTGGTCTCCTGTCCCTACTCTGGCTCTTGTTCCCACCTTCATTCAGGCTGGCAGCCATTGCTCCATGTGGCGTAAGGAGAGGAGAGGCAGGAGGGAGCTGGACATGGGGATGGCTCCTTAGGGGCATGAGAAGAAATATTTATTCAGCCACGGAGCCATCAAGGTCTAGAACTGGGAACCTGTGACAGTTTCTGGTCTCAGACCTGCCCTCAACTTGCCATGTGATGCTGGGTTCTTCCCTGTCAAATACAAGGCCCCGAACCTCTTGTTGTGACCAGAAAAGGCTAAACTAGCTGACCCCAATAGCCTTTCTGCCACATATTCTGGGAGGTGAGAGGCGAGTTAGCCAGCCCTGCTCTGGTGGGGAGGGAGCCGGGAGCCAGGGTAGGGTCGGACTTGGCAGGCATGGGGCGTTGTCACTCTGCCGTGTTCCAGCCCTGCTGTCTGTGTGGAGGACAGGCTGTGAAATGTAGGTGAAACCCAAGGCTAATTTTCTCGGTCAGGAGGAGGAGGCACTGCGGCGTTTTCAAGCCCTAATTAAACCCGCTCGGGCTGTTTGACACCAAAATCAGTTCCAAGATCAATATTGCTATTCATTTAGAAGTGTAACGAGGTTAGAGAGGTGAGCAAAGGAAATAATTAACCCATTTGCAGCCTTTTTAAACAGAAACAGTCATTTTAATCTCCAGAGTAATTAGCTATGCTCTGTCCATCAATCATGACCATGGCCATTATTTTAAGTATTTGATTAATCAAGGAGGGAGGGGTTTAAGGCACCCCTGCCTGCCCCTGTTATGGGCCCCCAAATCAGGGATGACCCCTGAGCAGGTACAGGAGACACTTCTCACAGGGGTGGTGAGGGCAATGCCAAGAGTGGCTTCCACAGCCGGGCACCACGCAGGGGTCCCCAAGTGAGGGGGGTGGGCAGGTGAGGGAGCAGCTCCCTCTCTTTGCAGTCTGACGCAAGAGGAGAAGCCCCACTCTGGCCTTGGAAGTGCTGGGGGGCCAGGAGGCCTAGCCTCTGGTCCAGGCACTGCCCCTGACTTGCTGCGTGACCCTCAACAGCTCCCTCCCACTTTCCTGGCCTCAGCGTCTGTCTGTCCTAAGTTGCGGCACAGGCCAGTTGAACTAACCAGAAGTTCCCGGATTCTAAGTGCCCAAGAACGTCCGGCCACTGGAGGGCAGCAGAGCCCCAGGGACCCCTGAGCCCAAGGGCTGGGCTGTCCAGAAAGGGGCGGCAGCCAAGCCGGAGCCATTCCTTTTGGCAACCCGGGTTCTGGCTGTTCCTGATGGAGAGGTCTGGTCTGGCACCATCTCTGAGGCCTCACAGCAGCCTGAAGACACAGATCACAGCAATTCTTCTCCTCGTTCAGCGGATGAGGAGCTGAGGCCTAGAGAGGGTCAAGACCTACCCAGGGCCACGCAGCGAGTGTTGGGCCCTCACACCTAGGTCCCTAAGGCTAGGTCCTGAAACTCAGAGAGGACATAGCTGGGGGAGAGGAGGGCAAAGATGATCCAGTCTGTCCACTGTCTCCTTCTAACATCCCAGACGTATTCACCCTCACCAGCCAAAAAGGTCCTCAAGGACCACGCGCCTGTCCCCCTCATGCTACAGACAGGGAAATCTGATGCTCTGAGAGAGGCACGGCGTTGCTATAGTGATCATCTCATTCAGTAAAAGTGGGGCACAAAATCCCTTCCCCCAAAGATCTCATGGTGCATTCAGGAGAAAGATGTGCAAACAGAAGGTGACCACTCAGTGGGGTAAGATTGCTAGAAGACAGGCAAGCACAGGAACCAGGGAGCCCAGCAGAGGCACCCAATGTAGCCTGGGCAGTCAGGGAAGGCTTCCTGAAGGAGGTGTGACCTCTGAGCAGAATTGGAGAAGAACATTCCAGGCAGGGAGAGGAGAGTAAGACTGGGCTGACTAGGTGGCAAGTTTGGCATGGCTGGACCACAGGTGACACAGGCCACCGCAGGAGACCAGGGAGGTGATGAGGGGATATGGGCCTGGAGGTTGACCATGAGTGTGAGCTGAGGAGTGAGGAGGGAGGTCAGGCATTAATGGGCTGTGGGGGTGCTGGTGGTTGGGCACATACTGCCCTGCCCCGCTGGGCCCCTGTTTGTGTCCACTCTGAAACAGCTGAGCACTGGGCTTGCCCTGCGAGTGGACGAGGTGCCCGAAAACCCCTTCTTAGTACTTCCTCTCTCAATAGGGCCCAGCTAAGAAAGGGGAAGCCTCTGGGGGGGCGGGGGTGTTGCTAAAGGGTTCTGGGAATTCAAGCTTGGGGGGAAAGGAGATGAGGATGGGCAGATGCCTCGCTGACTTGCTTCTCAAGCTTGCTCTGGTCATGGCTGTGAGGTTCTCACTGCCGTGTGCCATTCCAGCACAAACACCATCATCATTGGAAAGGCTTCTCCTTGCACGCTTCCAGTCCTGGGAAGCTCACCACCTCAAAGAGCTCTGATGGGGAGAAATTCCCTTCAGTTCCTGAGTCTACTCTCTTCTCTATAGCTGTTAGCTCTGTGTCTGGGGTGCCGTGAGAGTGCCTCCTGAGACTCTTGCCAGCACATCCCCTGAGTCCCAGAGCCTGAAGTACCCAGGCCCTCAGGGAGGCAGACAGTCCTGACTGTGATCATCAGCAGATTAGCAACCCAGAAAGGCCAGGAGGCTTGGCTGGGTCACCCAGCTGGCACATGGTTTGAAGGGAGCCGTCAAGCCCTTGGCACTGTCCCCACAGGTAGAGGGGAAGGAAGGATGGGAATGAGGAAGCAGAAGGAAGAGGAAGAAAAGAGAAGAGAGAGGAAAGAGGAGGACCAGGATAGGGCTGGGAGCTCGGTTGCTAGGGGCAACAGCAATGCATCTGAGAAAGAAACAGATGCTGAGGAGGGCAGCAAGAGGAGGGGAGCTGGGGTCCAGGCAGTCCATCCAGGACTCTCAGGGCTTGGGGGTAAGGAGTGCCCAGGCAGCAAGGACCCCAGGAGGCCGGAATGTGTGTGGAGGCCTGGTGGGAGCTCCTCTGTGGCTGCTCCGACCCCAGTCCCTAGGCAGGCATTTGGAGTGGGAGCAGGTTGGGGAGGGCCGGCCCTGCCGCATTTGTAAGCTCCCCACAGTCACTCTCACTGGTTCTCCAGCTACAATTTGTCTGGGACTCCAGAGTTCAAGCATTTGCTGTGGCTGAGGCTGCACAGGGCTGGGAAGGAATGCTTAATGGGGCGCTGGCAGCCTCGCCTTGGCCCCCTGGGGCCTGCTGGGGCACCAGCCTGCCCTCTCCTCCTCCCTGCCTCTATCCAGGGGAGGAACATGCAGTTGCAGAAAAAGTACAAGCCGAAGGCTCCAGACCTCTGAGGCCTTGGGACACTGCCAGACCCTCTGGGCTTCATTTTCTGTGTCTAATACAATAGAGCAAATAACCTTGCCCTTGAATGTGTTTATCAACAGTTAAGTCTATGCACGTGTGAGCATCCCTTGTTAAGAAAAGAAATAAAAGAGGGGAAAAAATTGATAAAAGGAAGGGAAGTCACATTCACCTGGCCTTTACTCTGTGCTAGGGAGGAATCTGTACTCCCACTTTACAGATCAGCAAACTGAGGCTCAGAGAGAGCTGGTTAGTGGAAGCACTGGACGTTAAACACAAAGCTGTTAAGACCCCCAAACCTTCCCCACCTCGCAATGTTTCTCCTGCCAGGACATCCCTGAGTAACCTCCCAGGCCAGAACTCTCTCTGACATTCATGTCTCCTCTCCAAATCCCCACCTTCATAGCGCAGGCCCTGCTAAGCCTACCCAACTTCCTTGGCCTAAAAGCTCACCCTTCTCCTGGGCATTTGAGGCCCGTTCCCACTGTCCAGCCATCTCCCCATCCCTGCCACCTGCCCACCACCTGGCTTGTTCGCTTCCTGCCTATTCTGGTTACTACTCTTACTGCATGACAAACCACCCTCACACGTAGCTGTGTACAGCAGAAACCATTTTACTATGCTCTTGGGTTCTGTAGGTCAGGCATTGGGACAGGATGCAGAAGAGATGACTTGTATCTGCTCTGTGATTTCTGGGGTCTCAGTGGCAGGGGGTGACGACGTCTGGCATTTGGAATCATCCAGAGGTTCACCCACTCACGTGACTGGCAATTGATGCTGACTGTGGACCAGGAGCTAGGCTGGGGCTTTTGACCGGAACACTGACCCAGGGCCCATTCACATGGCCTGCACTTCCTCGTAGCCTGGTGGCCTCGGTCCTAGTAGGACTTCTGACATGATTGCTCAGAGCTGCAAGAGTGAGGGTCCCAGGAGACACAGTGGAAGCTGCATTGCATTGTATGACTCAACCTCAGAAGTCCCAGAGTGTCACTTCTGCTGTACTCTGTTGGTAGAAGCAGTCATAAGCCTGCCTAGATTTAAGAGGAGGACACAGACCCACAACTCCAGGAGCAGGTGGCAGGATTACACTGCAGAAGAGCCTGTGGGGTGGGGGAGATTGTTACAGTCATCTTCCGAAAATACAAGCTGCCCCATTGCCTCTTTGTCATTGCCATCATGAATTCCCTTCCTCTCCAAGCCCTGTCTCTGCTATGCTCAGATACTGCCCTGCCTCCTCCAGGAACCCTGCCTGGATTGAGAGCTACAGCTCCTACACTTCAAGGGATGGAACCACAATCCACGTGCGCCTCCAAAGGAACGTCGGATCTCCTGCTCTCCTCTGGCACTCCTCTGGGTCTTTCCCCTCTCTTGGCCGTTAACTCGCCTCTGCTTCCCAGGGCTCCAACATTGTGTTACTGAGGAGTCTCCTGGGATCTCAGCCTCTTGCAGGACTTGAAGCCCCATCTATTTGCTGACCACCACCCTGTCAGTATTTCCAGCTCCAAGTTTGCCCAAAGGACCAGGTGACCCCAGCTACCCCCACCTCCACCCCGTTCCCTCTCCACAAAGGGCAGCCCCAGGCACCCTGCAGCTCCAGTCAGCAGCCGTTCACCCTGGGGCTCACAGCCAGTCAACTACAGGTCCTCCCAGCTGAACTCCCAGGTCAGCTCTCTGCTCTCCACCTCAGTTCTCACCTGGATGCTGGCCACTGCTCCCTCCCCGCAGGCTCCTGGCCTCCAGGCTTGCTCCTCTCCAAGTCCATTCCCCAAGCAAGCTCTTCCCACATGAAACGCTGACCTTGCTATTCCCCACTGAAACCCCTTCCAAGTCTTCCCAGACATTCAGGACAAAATCCCAGCCCAGTGCCAACACATGCAGTCTTCAGCTGCCGTTTGAGTTCTTCTCTCCTCCCTCGCTCCAGCGGCCACCATTCCTCCTCCTCCGCACACCTGTGCTCAGGGCCCTAGTCCCCTGGACACGCTGCATTTCCGTTCCAGTCTTTTGCACAAGCTGCTCCCTGGAATTGGAACACCTCTCCGTGGCTCTCCATGGCCAAACCTGGGGAAGGTTGTTCATCCTCACAGTGCTGTACAATAGAACTTTCTGTGATGATGGAAATGTCCTGTCTCTGCACTGTCCAATATGGCAGCCGCTTGCAGTATGACCCAGGGCTACTGAGGAATTATTTTTAAATTTTATTTACTTTAAATTAATTAAATGTAAATAGCCACATGTGACTAGTGGCTACCATACTGGATAGTGTAGCTCCAAGATGCCGTCTCCTCCAGGAAGCCCTCTTGACCTCTCAAACCTGCGCCAGATGCCCATCTGGTGTGTTCCCATAGTGCTCTGTTCTCAAAGGTGTTTATCTCTTTGTCTGTTCCCCAACTGGCCTGTGAGTTCCTTGAGGGGCCGCATCTTATTTGTCATGCTAACCCTAGCTCTAGCTCTTAGTGAATACTCAATAACAGTGCAGAATAAATGAGTTTTCTGGATCCAGATCTGAGCACATAAAGACAAATCCAAAATGACTCTGCTGTAGATCTGAGTAAATGTGCGTGTGTCTGTATGTGTACATGCGTGTGCAGTGAGTTCACATGTAGGCATGTGCGCAGAACCATCTGGCCTTGGCAGGAGCTGGCAGGCCCCCACCCAGCCAGGGATGTTGTCTCACACACAGATGTTGGTGCCCTGGGCCGGACAGGAAGTGGGCCTCTGAATTGGGCTTTGTGAAAATCAAACCCTGTTTTCATTCTTGTTTCTAAGATGCTTCATCTGCATTGCAGATGAATCTTCCGGGAGTTTACAAAGAAAAGCTTCCAGTTTTCTGTGTGGGACCACCTGCACTCAGCTCTGTATTCTATAAACAAGTCCTTGCAGGCTCAGGGCAATTTGCCATTTAAATGGTCCTTCACCTCTTGAGTCAGAGACTCATTTCTTGGTTTGTGGGGCTCTTATTAAAGTTTTGATGTTGGATTTTTTCAGACGAGGCTTCAGCCTTCTGTTTTTTTCCCCACTCCATGTCCCTTCTCCCCTTCCCCTGCCTGGCTCCCTCCCCTCCCCTAGAACATGGCCATGCCTCCCTCTCTGGCTGGAATGGGTTCTTCCACGCATCCATGCCAGAGTCAGAATCTGGGGCCACAGAGAGGGAGCAGGCATGGAAGGAACTCCTTGACAGGAGTTCCCTGGCAAGAAAAGGGGCTAGTTGTCTTTCTTCTGCCCTCAATTCCCTACAATCCTCATAAAAAGCAGAACCTTAGAATTCTGGACAAGTTCTCAGAGGGCTGATCCAATTCTCCATTGCACGGTTAGGTGTGGGGAATGGACTGAACTTAGCCACAGCAGAATGGAGGAAGAGGGTCCTCAAGCCTGCCCCCTCAGTCTTGGATTCCGGGCACCTGCTGCCCCACCCCTGTCTCCTCTACCTGAGCTGCCACGCTGGGGCTTCCTGCCTCTCCCTCCTTGGCACAGGCTGGTGACTAACTGCCCTAGCTGTGGCTGTGCTCCCCAAGGAGGACACTTATTTAAGAAGTAGCAGGAGACTTCACCCCTTTGCAAGGCAGTGAACAGTTCCCCCAAAGGGGAATGCAGTAATTACCAAGCTAGGCAGCAGGTACCTCCGTTACTGCTGTTGTGTTCTGAGTCTCTTAAAATGGCATTGAAAGGGTGTGTCAAGATCTTGCAGCATGCAATGGGACCCCACAGAGGAGTGAAAGGCTGCCACTGCAGCAAATGAGTATATGACTCAGCCAGAGCCTTCCGGAAAACTGAAGGGGGTAGGTTGGCGAGAGGGCAGGGAGTGTGGGCAGAGCCTTGAACCAGGAGCCAGGCCAGCTGGCTCCAAATCCTAGACTGTCAGTCATTCCTTCTGTGGCCCTGAAGGGGTCCTCCCTACTCTCCATGCCTCTCCATCCCTCTTTGCCTCGGCGTGGGGGAGGGACAGGTTGCTAGCGCCCTACATAAGATGTGAAGTGTGCCCAGGGTCCCCGTAGCGGCTCCACACCTGTGAGGAAAGCCCCAGTCCATGAAGGCTCCAGCTGCCACCAGGAGACTCTCTTGCCTCAGGCAGCTCTCCTAGCTTTGTCCCCAAATTGGCCCTCCCCTGCTTGGCCCTACATTCCTTAGACACGGAATGGAACTGATGAAATTGAAATCGGAATGCTAGTTGAAACTCAAGAAAATCTTGGAAGAGGGGGCCCATGTCTTCATTTGTTTTAACAAGAGCTTTGGGCAAAGCATACTCCAGCCCCTGTCAGACATCGGGAATGGTCTCCCGGCTCCCAGACTCACACACTTCATATACACACACACCACACACACTCACACACACACCACACACACATTTACTCACACACTTCATACACACACATACCTCACACACACCACACACACATCATATACACACACACCACACACACCACACACACACACACACACCTCATATACACACATACCTCACACATACCACACACACTCTCACACATACCTCATATACACACCATATGCACACACACACACACAGAGTGTGCCATGACAAAAGGGTTCCACGACAAGCAATCTTGGGAAATGTGGCATACTGTATCCCTGGCTTGATGTTTCCCAAAACTGGTTATCAGTTAAAGGCTCTGGGAAGCCCTGCAAGAGACACTCTGTTTAACTGGGTATTTCTCAAGCTTTTTGATCAGACTCTTTCTCGGGGTAACACTTTTGAATCTATTAGAAATTACATTTGCCTGCTGGTAACAGAGACCCAACCATAAAGGCCTAAACAAATTAGTTGTGTCTTTTACTCTCATATGTCTGGAGGTCGGCAGCCCAGGGTTAGTGCGGTGGCTCAGCCATGTCATCAGTATCCCAGGCTCCTTCTCTCTCAGCTTTGTCCTCAGTACTGCTGTCTATCCTCAGTATCACCTCATGGTCCAAGATGGCTGCTGGGCACTGTCGTGCCGTCATTCCACATAGGCAGCAGAGAGGAGGGAAGGCGGAAGTGTGCATGCTCTCTATCTGTCTCCCTAGTGTAGAACTGTCCCGGGGTCCCGCCCAACAATTCTCACTGCTCATACTCAGCGGCCACCCTTGGCTACAAGAGAAGCTGGGACATGTAGTCTTTTAGAGGGACACATTGCCTCCTGGAATAGAGCAAGTGTTCTGTCACCATAGCAAAAGGGGGACACGAGTGCTGCATGGGCCAGTGCAGTCTCAGTCACCACTTCTTTGTGTTACTCTATTCCAGGGACTGGTTAGAGTCAGGAAGAGCTGGGCCTGACTCCTACTTACTGCCTGTGTTTACTGGCTGTGTGACCTTGGATAAGTTTCTTAACCTCTCTCAGCCTGTATTCTTGTCTTTAAACTAGGGGGTATTACGAGGACCAGAGGAGAAAAAGTATGTGCAAGCATTTTATAAACTGTGAAATGCTACAGAAATGAAAGATATTCTTGTTTTCATTCGTCAAAACAGCCTTGTGAAGCAGGCAAAACAATCCTTATCTCCCCATTTGACTGAAAAAGAAACTAAAGCTGAGGTATGAACTGACTTTTATAATAATGCAGCCTGAGCCCTGTCTTTGCTAGTGGACTGAACCTTGATGCTAGGCAGAGTCTGAGCCCTGAGCTTTTCTTATAGACTGAGCTTTGATCCTGGCCTGAGTTTAAGTTCTGCTCTTAGTTTTAGACTGGACCTTGATCCCCACCTAAGTCGAAGCCCTAGAACACCGTCATCTCGGAGCACCGCGCTCTCCCCCACGTCTCCCACGTCCTGGTTCATCCAGACCTTGCAGAGCAGGGGAGAGAACAAACCAAGCCTGTGGACCCTGGTGGGGAGAGCCGAGCGCTGGCCAGAGAAATAGGAGAGGTGCTCAGCCTGCTTCCTCTTGTAATTTCCCAGCTCAGACAGCTGTGGTGGGGAAGGTGTTGAAATTTAAACGGGAGCCGCCTAAGCCCTCTGCCCACCTGCGCTGCTGCCTGTAATCTTGGGCGGCTGTCTCCTCCTGGGGAGAACGGCAAACCGACTCAGGGAAAGTGATAAATTTTCAATTTTATTTTAAAGTATACCAGATGGGAGATTTCACTGGAGCCACAAACATGTCAAGAGCAATGTTGGTGTGTGATGGGCGATGCCCGCTCCTTGGGGCCTCTCTCCCTGTTTAGAAATTCTATCAGATTCTTAATAAGAGGCTCCAGTTCGACTGCAGCAAAATACTCTCTATATTAAAGCAATTGGATTTCCATTTGCCAGACATCTTGCGCTTTAAGCTTCCAGGTTCCAGGGGTGTGGGGTTACTAAGCCAATTCTAAATGAACCTAAACTAATAACTGCACACCACACTGGGGGCTGTGAGGGTGGGAGGAGGCACCATCAATCGCAGACCCCTGCTGGGAAGGGAGGCACCACCCTCACCTCTCCTGCTGCAGCACCAGCCTGGGATGAAAATCCCCCAAAACTGAAGGATCAGCTCCCTCCATTCACAAAGGGGAAACTGAGGCCAAGAAAGAGGGGTCATGTGGTTGAACACTGGCTCCTTTTCTCCTATCATTGCTTTCTTTGCTGTCTTGGTTGATTTGTATGCTGGCTTTTTTGGGGGCGGGGTGGGGGTGTACTAAACTGTCTGGGGCTTGTTGAGGGTGGAGCTGGGGGGAGGTCTTCTCCCTCAAGACCCTCTCCAGCACAGACACTGCCCTTTGGAAGGCTGTGCTCCCCGCTGTCTGGGTCTTTTCCTCATTTGCTCTTACCTGTGCCATCCCCCCACCCCAGCAACACTTCTCTCCTCCATCAAGTCGTTCTTTGTTCCTGCAGTGACCCCAACCTCTCACTCCGCCTCAAGCATCTAGCTCAGATCACAGACTAAAGGACATTAGAGGTCAGAAGATCCAAGAGAGGGGAGACTGCCTGTGAGGGGCCGGGCAGGCATGCTCAAGGTCACAAAGCAAGGACAGGGCAGGGATGAGGCTCCAACCTCTGTCTTCCAAGGCCCCATTCCCTGGTCCCTAAACAAGCAAATGTAACGGTTGCTTTGCTTTGAGATGTCCTTAAATCCATCCATTCATCCCTTCGTGTATTCTGCACATCTTCCTTGAACATCTACACTGTTCAGGCCCTGCTCTAAGCGCTAGGGAGGAATTCCATGTTGGACGATGCTCCCTATCCTCCTAGAGCTTACACTCTAACAGAGGGGAAAGAAGAACGACGTAGATAAGTCAGTCACAGAGCACCAGGAGGTGATGAGTCTGTGGAATGCGAGAGAGGAGGGTCAGGAGGATGGGGTGGGGCAGGAGGAGGCAATCTGAAGTTGAGTGGTCAGGGCAGGCCTTGGTGAGAAGGTGGGAATCAAGAGCAGAGACTTGAAGGAGCTGAAAAAGTGAGCCAACCACGTCAGCAGGGGAGGGGCATGGCAGCAGGGTAGTTGCCAGTGCAAAGGCCCTGAGGTGGCAGTGGACCCCATGTGCTTGAGGACAGCAGGGAGGCCAGCGTGGCTGGAGCAGTGTGAGGGGGGAAGACTGGGAGGTGATGAGGTGGGAAAGGTGATGGAGAGAAGGGAACAGATCACGTAGGTCTTGGTGTTAAAATTGTCATTGGAAGGTGGGCCTTCACAGGTTCATCTGAAGATCCACAAATGATGGAGTTGTGGGCTCATCATAGCCCCATGTGGTAGACAGTTGGGACCAGAGTGGGAGTGGAGACATCGAGCAGAGTCGGGTGTGGGGCATGACCTCTCATCTCCTCTGGGAAGCCCTCCTCTATGCTGCCCCATCCCCCAGCTCTGCTTGTGATGTGTCCCCAGGGAGGTCAGGGAGGCTGGGATGGCAGAAGAAGGTCAGTGCCTCCCTGAGAGCCTTCCTCAGCCTTGGAGGGGCTGGCTACAAGTCTTGGAGGGCTTGGAAGCTGCCAGGCTCTGCAGGAGCACTGGAAACCCTCGGCAGGCAGACAAAAGGCTCAGGAGGCCCATGAAGGCCATGGGAATCCTGCAGCTACCTTTGTTTGGAATTTAATAAATGGCCCAGAGCCAAGCCATCCCCTGCCATTCTCCGTGCCCCCACCCATGCCTCCCAGACCCCTCGCCTGAGGAATCGCAGGCCAGGGAGGGAGAGGGCTTGTCTGTGGCCACACAGCAACTCAAGGCCACAGTCTAGAGTTCTGAGGCCCAGCTCATGGCTAGCCTGATAACCTCCGGACAGGAGAAGCTTTCTGTGCCCACATGTGGGGGCCAGCCACAGCCCAGAGGAAGCTCCCACCTGCGGCCCAGGCAATATGCCTTGTGCGGAATGGGAGGGTGGACATCAAAAACCCTGCATGTGGGGCCAGCCCAGTGGCATAGTGATGAAGTTCGCATGCTCCACTTCAGTGGCACAGGGTTTGCGGGTTCAGATCCCGGGCATGGACGTGCACACTGTTCATCAAGCCATGCTGTGGCCACATCCCATATACCAAGTAGAGGAAGATTGGCACAGATGTTAGCTCAAGGACAATCTACCTCACGAAAATAAAACCCTGCAGGGAAGGCCGAAGCCAGTGAGTTCTGGGGTTGTGTCTCCTCATCTGCTTATTAGCTGTGTGAACCTTCACAAGTGTCTTAATATTCCTGAGCACCTTCTTTTATTTGTAATATAAGCATGATTATGTTTCTTTCTCAGGATTGCTGTGAGGATGTCAGGGGAAACTGCAGCATTGTCCCCACCCAGGGAGTAACCTCACCAATACTAGATGTTGCAGCGAGTTCTGGAGCCAGAATTCCTGGGTTTCTATCCTGGCCCTACCACTTAGCTGTGTGACATTGGGTAAATTACTTAATCTCTCTGTGCCTCATTTTTCCCAACTGCAAAACGAGGTTGATAATAGCCCTACTTTACAGGATTGCTGTGAAGATTGAGTCCATCTGCCTAAAGCACACAGGCTAATGCCTGGCACAGGGTGAGTGTTTAACCTCCATCAACAGTGCAACTCCAGGGGGCGCCTTTTCTCATCATATCATGTCCAGTGCACAACCTCCCCACACTGACTGTTTTGTCCTCCTCCCACTGCCCTCCCTTGAGCGACAGTGGATGGGTGGGATGCTGCCAGGCGGCCCCATGGGCCTCAGTCCCCAGAGCGGACTCTTCCAGAGGCTCGTGCATGAGCTGAGGCTGCCCCGCCAGCTATCGATCGCAGAGCCACCGAGGCAGAGAGCCAGACAGGCGCTTTTAGCAGCTTTGTCATGTGATGGGACTCACTGAGCATGGAGAGCAGCCGCACATCAGGGAGGCAGGGGAAGCTGTCAAGGTCAGCCGGCATCAGCCTGACCTTGAAGCCTTGTCCTCTCCTGGGGAGCAGCCCAGCCAGTGCCAGGAACTGCAAACCCAGAGGCCGCTGTGACTGGGACCCTGGGAGCTCTCCATTGTCAAGGAGGCCCTGGGGGCCTGAGCTGAGGACAAGTATTTGAAAAACAGCGATGAAGAAGTGTTAAGTGGATTAAAGTCAGGCGGCTGGGGGACGAGGGGCAGAGCCCTGCTGGGGACAGGAGCCACAGGGACTTGCCCCTCCAGGGCGCCTGTGTTGGCTTCCTCTTCCTTCTCACACAGCAAAAGCCCCCCCAGCAGGAGAGACTGGGAAGATGAACAGCTCCCCCCTCACGCACCTCGTTGTCACAGTCTCCTCAGCGGGGCAGCACTGCTTCCTTTGTCCTGCAGCTTAATAAAAATCAGGGGTGGCTCCCCGAGCCATGACTCAATTATTAGCTCCCCTCACAGACGGCACATGGCCAGCCAGATAGCAGGAACAGGGTGGGCCTTGCAAACTGGGCCCCCGCCAGGCCACCCCACTCCCCAGGGCACTGCCTCAGCATTCCCTAGAGAGGGCAAGAACTCCCCAGGGAGGGCTCGGCACCTTCGCCACTCGCGTGCCTCGGCAAGACAGGCCCTTGGCCTCTTCCCTTTGAGCAGGTCTGTGGCCAATGGCCTCAGCTCCCCTGTGTGCGCTGAGCACACTACAGCTAATGCAGCACTCCTATGCCGATAAGCCTCTGTAAGGTGGGGATGTTAGAAGTCCATTTTGCAGACTAGGAAACTGAGGCATGAGGAGCTGGGATGAGCTGATCAGGTTTACTCAGCCAGTAGGCAGTGGGGAGGGGAGCTGGAATTCAAATCCAAGAGCTGGTTCCCAGAGGAAACACAGCTCAGCCTGCCCGGAGGATTGCTGTAGCCTTCCCAACAGTGGGTCAGGTTCTCAGGAACTGGCTGGGCTCCCTCAGCAGCCAGGCCACCAAGGAGACCCCAGGGAGAACAAGAGAAGGGGCAGCCCCCTCCCAACTTCCCTTCTGCCCAGAGCCTGGGCCATGGCCAGAGCACAGCAGGGAAGGAGGGCCAGGCCCTTCCAGAGAGAAGTCATGGGAAACGCAGGGTTTCAGGCCTCCCTGGGTGTCCACACCATCCCAGCGAAGCCCAAAGGGATGAGGGAATTTTCGAGCCCCATGGACAGGTCCCTGAGCTGGGAACCAGGTGGCCTTGTTGCAGTCCCAGCTCTGCCATGACCTTGGACATGTTTCTGTCTGTGTCTGCCCTCGGTTTCCCCATTTGTGAAATAGGACATGAGGTGTCTGGACTAGAAGATCCCTTGGGCTTGCACCCTGTAGAATCTGGCCATCCGCTCACTCTAAACTGGCCCAGGTAGATGCAGTGGCTGGAGGAGCCAGAGCTGAGCCCACAGCCCACAGCGTGGGAATTCAGGGACTAGGGGCTTGGCGGCGGCTGCAAGCGGTCAGCAGAACCCAAACTTTCCCACAGATGCAGCCGAGCCCCGAGAGCAGCCCCACAGTTCCCATTGCAGCCCTTCCAAGTGGAAACCACAATGCGTGCAGAAACCAGGCAGAGAATAAACAGAAAGTAATGTCCCCAGGGCCTCGAGGCCCTGGGCCCAGCCTGAGGCAGCTATGACCAGAGCAGATTCCTGCCAGGTCTGTCTGGACTGGCCTGGGGCCCGGAGGCATGAGCCAGCTGCCTCCCTGCCCCTCTGATTGGAGGGGGAAAGCTCTTCCTCCTGCTAAGAAGTGCCAAGGGACAGGAAAGAGCAGCCTGGGAACAAGAGATGGAGCTCTGGTCTTAGCCTGCTGCTGACTCCCTGGGCCTCACTGTTTCCATCTGAACAATGGATGCAGTGCATTAGCTGCTGTCCCAGGTCCTTCCCAGGTGCTGAGAGTTTGACCCTAGAATGTGGTGCGAGGTGGTCAACCGAAGAAGGGAAAAGGGAGGGAGCCACCCCAGGGACTCTACCAGGAGATCCCCACTTGGGCATTTAGGCCAGGCCCCCCCCTGCACATACCATTGTATAGATAAGACCGAGGCCTGTCCCAGGCTGGCCACACAGAGACAGAGAGCCAGGCGCCAAGTCTTGGCTCCAAGGTTCTGTGCCCAAGGCCTGGAGGAGGCTCAGGCAGGCCCTGGCAAGTGCAAGCGTCAGGAGGGCAGTGCTGTGCGGCCAGTCGGTCCCCATCCCCTCCTCCCCTACCCCCAGTGCTTCTCCCAGGGCCTGGCCAGGTGGAGGAGGAAGCGAAGGCGGGCCAGGGAGCTGGCTGAGCTCCGCTGGTCCCCCGGGGGTGGGGGAGGGAGCAGAGGGGGTGGGGCAGGTCTCCTCCTTCCATGCAGAGGCAGAGCTTCCATTTGTGCCCCCACCTCTGCCACCCCTGTGCCGCCTGACACTGCCCTGGTTGGTCCTGGGCCTCCAAGGGGCATACCAGGGACCGCCTTTCGAGCAGCCCAGTCTCCACAAGGGTCCCTCGAGTGGACAGCGCCTCACAGCGTTCTCATTTCTCAGTCATCCTGTCTCAGAGGACACTTGTTCCCAATTGACCATGGGGAAAACCAGACTTGCCCATTTCACAGAGCCAGTGAGTGAAGCCCAAGGTTCAAACTTGGACTTTCTGACCCTAAGTTTAGGACTGAACCTATGCAAAAGGTCTTCTCTTCCCTCAGCCTTTGTCAGGCCTGACCTCCCCACAGCAGCAGCTCCTTCTGGAGGGTGAAGCATGGTCCTGTCCAGACTCCTTAGCACGGGGGTGTCTTTAACACCCAGCCCAGGCCCGGCAGGCACAGAGAACAAGTTCACCTGGCTGCGAGGGCAACATTAAAGGTACCGGGGCTGACGCAAGACCCTCCAGTCTTCCCTGTTTCCTGAGTGTTTCACACAAGCTACCAATTGGTCTGGTAGCCACTCTCACCACGTCCTTCCTCTCCTCCTCCAGCCCCCTTAATGATGTCCTCTGCCCCAGGGGCCTTGTTTCCCACTGTGTGCCATGTTTCCCCACTCCTATGGTCACAGAGCGGGCTCCCTGCTGTCTCCACTGTGCCAAAGCCACACTGTGTTCTGAGAAGGCAAGTGAAGGCCTCTTCCCCTGGGACCCACCTCCCACTGAGGACTCAAGGCCCCATTGGCTGGGCCCTAAGACTTTTGTCCCTTCTGCCCGTGGTCCGTCTCTGCACAGGGTTGGGCACACATCCCTAAGACTGGTCAGGGGCCAATCATACTCCTGACAGGCCCAGACTACCCCCCATGCCAGAGTACTCATGAGGGGCTGTAAAAGCCATCCCGATTCTCCTGTAGCAAAAGACCCTCATGCAAAGAGACACTTGTCAATGGTCTTAATGGCCATGACAATGCCCAGACTGTCCGAATCCCTCTTTGGGCTCTAGCTAAGACCTACCCCACCCACCCAGCATCCCTGTCCAAATGCAGACAGCTCTTGAGAGGGTTCTCACCCCAGCCTCCCATCTCAGCAGGACCATTTTCTGGGGTTGGGAGGCAGGAGGAAGAGGCATGGCAGGGAATGGATGGAGCAGGCCCCTGCCACTAGCCAGACTTGGCTGGAGCCATCAATGACAGGGCCGTGGACCAGGAGGCCAGTTCTGTGTCAGCTCTGCTGCTGACTTGCTATGTGACAGTGGGAAAGATGCCAGTTCTCTGAGCGTCAGGCTCCTGTCTGGGAAATGGGGAGGATGAGCTGGTCCTCCCTGGGCTTTAGGATCTCTGCCAGATCCTACTGTCACTCCTACCTAGGCTCAGATCTTCCCAGGCATCTCTTCCTGCCCACCTCCACCCGCTCACCATACCCCTGAAGAACTCCTTCTTGGGACCTTCAGAGGACGCAGGTGCACAGCCCACGTATCCACCTCCCTAGGCAGGCTGCTGGCAGTGGCTCCTACTTCCAGCCACAGCCCCTGTTGCCCATGAGTCAGGGCCTACAGCAGGCCACATTTCCACACGGACACATGGAAACATGGCCACACAGCCACAGAACTTGGAGCCCGGAGCCTTTTTCCCCTGCTGAGCAGACTAAAGCCTTAATCCCCTTATATAAAGCCCACTGAATCCTTGCTAGGGGAAGGTAGTGGGAGCACAAATTGGCTTATTACACTGATCCTGAGAGAGGCTTGCTCCCATAAGGACCAGCAGATCCGTCCCTGCACACAGCTGCCGCTCACTCTTGCCAGCACACACACCCTCGCTCAGCCCTTCCCTCCACCTGTGCAGCCTGGGACCCCTGTAGATTCAGGCAGATAGAGACACCCCTCGGGCCTCCCTCCCTCCTCTCAGGAGAACTGCTGCCTGTCTGCAGGCAGACAGGTCTGAAATGCCAGGTTCCTAAATCAGCCTGAAGGATTAGCCCAGGAACCGGGTGTCTGCCCCCAGATGTGAACTGCTAAGGAAGACAAAGTCAGAGAGGGCAAGAGAGTATATACCGCCCAGAAAATAGTGAAAGGGGGAAAGTTTCTCTGCAATCCTCTCACCCACTTGCCATAGCCCCATCCAGGGACCCTCCTGGCCAGAAGAAAAATATTTAGTAAACTCCCTTCCAACAAGATTTCAGACCAGGCTGAGCTGGGGTAGCCTCAAAAGAAGAGACAGCTAATGGTGGAATGTTGGGCATTCGCAGAAGAGAGAATTTGGATCAGAAAGATTTCCTGGTGTTCTTTTTTTTTTTCTTTTCTGCTTTATCTCCCCAACAACCCCTCCCCCCCCACCCCCACCGCCCCGTACATAGTTGTATATCTTAGTTGCAGGTCCTTCTAGTTGTGGGATGTGGGACACCGCCACAATGTGGCCTGACGAGCAGTGCCATGTTTGCACCCAGGATCCGAACCCTGGGCCGCTGCAGTAGATCGCGTGAAATTAACCACTTGGCCACGGATCCGGCCCCTCCTGGTGTTCTTAAAGGCCCACGATTAGGGGCCGGCCCGGTGGCACAACAGTTAAGTTCACACGTTCCACTTCTCAGCGACCCTGGGTTCACTGGTTCGGATCCCAGGTGCGGACATGGCATCACTTGGCATGCCATGCTGTGGTAGGCAACCCACATATAAAGTAGAGGAAGATGGGCATGGATGTTAGCTCAGGACCAGGTTTCCTCAGCAAAAAGTGGAGGACTGGCAGTAGTTAGCTCAGGGCTAGTCTTCCTCAAAAAAAAAAAAGAACGTACTTCATTAAAAGCAATAAAAGTATTAAAAAAAAAAAAAAAGGCCCACGGTTATGTGTCCACCTATGTATGTGAGTGAGGTCGAGGGTTGGTATCTCCAGATGGAGACAGGTGGAAAAAACACAGGTCCACACAAAGACTTGACAAGGAGATCCGTAGCGGGTTTATTCACAATAACCAAAAACTAGAACCAACCCCAATATCTATAACAGGTAACTGGAT